>NC_143144.1:78385000-78985000 GCF_059928025.1 Delphinapterus leucas | reverse complement strand
GGAATTCCTTTTCACTTGATCAGATGCAGTGTCTGTTTCTCAGACAAATGAGTAAAGATGATGGAAGAGGACTTTTTCTCCTCTCCCTTCTTTCTTTTTTTTTTTTTTTAACATTTTAATTCATCTGATAAACAATATTGTAACCATATCAAATGCAAACTAAAAGTCTCAAGGTTAATCCTCCATGAACCCAGTACCCTAAAGAATCAGTGGTTTTCATTTTCCCCCATTTCTATCCAGGGTTTGCATTTCTGTGTTCACAGAATTCATACGATTTGGATCAGAGGATGGTTACAACTTTGCCCAGATTTTCTCACTTAATATTGGACCATTAGCCGTGTCTCATTGCTGCCTTCGTAATTGTCGTTGGAGGCTGCGGAATGCTCCAGTGAGTGGATGCACCAGTTTTCTCTGATGCCTGGAGCCTTTGGATGGCTCCCCACTTGCAGTGACTTGTGTGAGAGGATGAAACCTGCTCCAGCAAGTGTCACCGTGCACGTAACTTACCTCTGATGTACCGCTCTGATCCTCTGATGTATTGCTCGAAACTGAATTACTAGGAAAGGGGGCTCTTTCTTCTGTCTCCTTCAGGAGAGGAGGGAAGCAACCGAGCCAGGAATTCAGTAGATCCCAGGATGTGATTTATTCCCACCTCCGGGATGAGGAGACAAGAGTCTTCAGGACGCTGAGGATCTTGCAAGACCCACTACTCTCGAGGGCAGTGTTTCTCAGCCATGCTTCCTTACTGGCCCTTTCTAGACACTTTTCTTAATTACCCATTACATTAAAAACGAAGGAATAAAATTTTGTTGGGTAGGGTTGCACGTTGGAGGGCCACAATGCATGTAATATTTAAGATTTTGAGCCCCTGGAAAACCAATTTTCACCTCCTTTGGGTGATGTCATCCTTGTTGGGGATGAGTATGCCTCCTCAGCAAGGCAGTGAAGAAAATTCTGTCCCTTTCTCTTACTTCAGACATCAGGACTCAAACATTTACCATTAAGACTCAAACTCCAAAAAATCTTCTGACTCTTTCTGGGAATAAGCAAGGTGGCTCACCAGCCGGGTTTTTGAGGGTGCCCATGGCCCCTGGAGAAATCCTTCCCAGCATTGCAGAGGGCCACGGTGGGGAGGGAACTGTCAAGAACCTTCCTAAAGGGAGTCTGCAAATGCCCGTGTTCTCATTCCTGTGCGTGGAAAAGATACTTGTGATACCACAACACCAAAAAGGAAAATGTGACTGGTATAAAAATACTGCAATGGTGGGTAGAGGATAAAGAGGTGACTCCAATGAGTTGTGGCTAAGAATCACCCCATCCCGAGAGGCTGTATCCCTGGCTAAGTGTGCATCCAAGGGAAGATGCTGTTTGTCTTTTTCCAGTGTCACGGTCATGATCCCAGCACAGGGGGCACATTCCTCTGGCAGCTCATCAAAAGGGGAAGGAGGGTAGGCATTAAATGACAGCTGGACTCTGTACTGAATGCTTGTGTTGATCACCTAGCTCAGGATGAGCCAAGTGGCTCTGTGTCTGCAGAACTGGTCCTTGGTCTGAACGCAGGACGGTGGGTCACCTGCTGATCAGGATTCGCTGAGGTCCACGCTGCTAGTGGTGCGTGTGTGGTCAGCAGGGACTGGTATGAGAGGCCCAGATCAGATGGTGCTTGTGCTGTGGCCGTCTACTGGAACAATCCCACGTACAACAGACAAAAGGGGTGGCATTGCTTGTTTCGATCGCTCTGCTGCACCTTCATGGACAGATAAGAGCTCAAGAGTCCGAAGCCCTGGCTCCACCTGGTACCAGTTGGGTGACCCTGGGCAAATCCCTCAATGTCTTTCTGAACCTCAGTCTCCATAGCTGTAGAATGGGGACAGGCCTCCTTGCTTATGTACTTCACTGGTGGTCCTCACGATGAGATTCAGTAGAGAAATAGAACTTACTATGACCGTGATGGTGAACGTTGCTAGTGACATTATCACCATGTCTCTTGTTAAAACTTGGCCTACTCCCGTGTGGCTCCACTTCAGCCCCTCGGTATGTATCCCTCATGGTGAGAGGTGTGAAGCTACATTAACCTTGCTGGCATGTGGTTTCTCCAGTGATGGTGGGTTTCTGCCTCTTCCCTCTTTGAACAAGAGTCCTTTATAGTCAGCTTTCTCTTTCTCTCACCTAGATATTATAACACAAAGTGAGTTATCATAAAGCAAAGCATGTTTCCCTCTCCCAGGAGTGGTGAGAGAATAGACCCTGAATGCCTGACCAGGGCTGTGGCTGTAACACCTCGTAGGTGTGTCGTAACAGCAAAGCACCAGCAGCAAAAGCTCCATTCCTTTAGAGATGCGAACCGAGGCCCCGGGGATCGCCCTCCACCCAGCAGTGCAGAACGCTCTGTTACGAAAGGCAAACCAAGTGCGATGTCACTCCACTCCATCAGAGATTCTACGATACCGATTTACCAGTTCCATAGATTTTCTTTTGCGGTACGCGGGCCTCTCTCTGTTGTGGCCTCTCCCGTTGCGGAGCACAGGCTCCGGACGCGCAGGCTCAGCGGCCACGGCTCACGGGCCCAGCCGCTCCGCGGCATGTGGGGTCTTCCCGGACCGGGGCGCGAACCCGTGTCCCCTGCATCGGCAGGCGGACTCTCAACCACTGCGCCACCAGGGAAGCCCCACCAGTTCCATAGATTTTAACCTACCATAACGTTTGAGACAGAGTTTTTTATTTACACTTTACAAGGACATTTTATGGATCACTTGGTTGATGAGGAATGTTTTGAAAGACGCTTAGAGCACACCCAGGCCCATACCACCCCTTCCCCCATCCCCACCAGCCCAGCTCCTGCTCATCTTGTAAAAGGATGAAGCCCTCCCTGGTGGGCGCCCGCCCACCCCCCTGGCTGGGATGTCCTCCCTCGCTGCTTCCACAGCACCCAAGCTTCCCTCCTGGTCTCTTAACACCCTGTCAGAAGTTATCTCATGAACGCAGCTGACTCTACCATGGGGAAGCGTGGCTAGTCTGGTGCCTGGCAGAGACATCCTTTGAATCAGAGCTTCTTTCACTTGGGGATGGCTAAACAGTTTCCCCCAGAAAGTCAAGGCCACTTACCCAGCTCACTCACAGGTACCCGTTCAGAGATGGGAGGCACAGCAGCCTCTGGCGGGGGTGTCTCTGTCCTTTGCCCCAGGGCTCCTGTGATGAGCAGACCCTCTTCCCTTCCTTTGGCAGCTGTCTGACAAGCTCGACTGTCCAAGCAAAATTCAGGAAACCACCCGTATATATTTCACTTTCTCGTAGAAGCCTGCGTCCCTCACCCTTTCACTGCACGGCTCCCGTCACCCTGGCCTCCACGCACCCCCTACTTGGCACCGATGAAGTGGCGATGGCACTCCATCTGTTACCTCACTTTGAGTTCCAGGAGGGCGAAGCCGTGTGTGTTCCTTCAGCCTGACATCATAGATTGCTCATTACAGTATAAGAGAAAAATGATGTTCAGTAATAAATATTTATTTAGGCAAGGGTATAGAGAGAAAAGGCTCAGTCTGTCTAATGAGGGCACGATAAGAAAACAGGAAACCAAGGTGAAAAGGTAATACCTCGTCACCCAGGGAGGTGACACTCCAGCCCAGGGAGGTGAGAAACACAGGCACGAGGTGCTGGAAGACAGGGCAGAGGGGCCACGAGGAGAACATTCCAGGCAGGGGGACAGCACTGGTGTGCAGGAGGGTGGGCGTGTGCAGGGGGCCGTGGGAGAGGGCTGTCTTCTTGAGAGGTCTGCCCTCCGTGCAGCGTGGCCATCGTCGTGTAGGGCCGTAAACCCATCTTGTTTCTCAGTTGATGAAGGTCGTCAATGAAATGTGCTCCAACATCACCAGGATTTACAACATTGGCAAGAGCCACCAGGGCCTGAAGCTGTATGCCGTGGAGATCTCCGACCACCCTGGGGAGCACGAAGTCGGTGAGGCTGCCCCTCTGTAGTGCTTCTGGCCCTTCGAGTCTGCTGCTTTCTTAAAGAGCGAGGCGATGGTCACCCTGTGAGAACATTCACGAAACAGGGCGGGAGCTGCCCATGCGCTCACTCTCACATAGATTCTGCAGATCTCGGTTCTGTGAACCCCTCGTTTTATGACGTGGGCTGTCAAATTGCTTAAGAAATACCCTCCTTTTCTCCAAATGGACCGTATTTAATTCTGTTCCCCATCTCTGAGACCGGTCACGCTAACCAAAGAGGAAAATAGCTGGAGATGGTTAGGACAGGGTTTTTTTCCCGGAGAAAATTCTGGACTCCCCGGTCATTAAGGGCTCTAGTTAGAGGTGGTTCCCTTAATTTTCTTTTAAATTTCCATCCTATTTTCAAGCATTTCCTGTTTTCAGCCATTTCTCATTCAATCACTCCCAAAACTATGTTCTCCTACAAGTCAGTGGGCGGAGGAGTGGCAGTGGGGTCAGAGATTTTTCTTTTTGGTAAAATTGTGAGCCCTTTAGAAATCCACTGCAAGTTAAATGCAGAGATTTGTCTGATTCTCTCGACTTCAATGTTCATCGGTATTCCAGGAGTTTCTCTCAGGAGTGCCTTTCAAAGGGTAAGGGCTTCATCTGTGGGTGAAATCACATTTCCGCAAAAGCAGTAGCTTGGCCAACAAAAGAGGCAGGAGCGCTGTCAGCTCGCGCCCGCACTGACAAATCCGACGTTGAAAAAGCTGAGCTTTGAAGAGAACAAGCTCAAAGACAGGCCCCCTTTACAAAACGGTGCCACTGCTGACTTGCCCTGGTACTACTTTCTGCTTGCATTTATTCATCTCTGTATCTTTATAAAACTGAATACAAAGTTCTTTTAAGAAAAATAATTGCCTCCCCGAAGAGAAAAATAATTGCTCTGGCTTGTGTCTAATTTGTAACTTGTAAACTCTGAACACTGTGTTATTGTATTTGTTCTTGCCAAATAAGGCTAAACATTCCTACCCCGTGGCTGGTATCATTTGAGACTTTTCTGCTCATTTTCTTATATATTTGACTATCTGGGAATTAATAAAAATTGTACTGGTATAATTGTGGTTGATTTGAAAGAACAGAGAGGGCTAAAATTGTAAGTTTCTATCGTTCAGAGATTTCTTTCCTAATACAATGTGACGAGGACTGTTTTGCTGGAAGCATCCGATATGATCCTCTGTTTTTTCCCATCTTTGAGTAAAGGTGAGCCCGAGTTCCACTACATCGCGGGGGCGCATGGCAACGAGGTGCTGGGCCGGGAGCTGATGCTTCTGCTGCTGCAGTTTCTGTGCCAGGAGTACTTGGCCCGGAACTCGCGCATCGTCCGCCTGGTGGAGGAGACCCGGATCCACATCATCCCCTCCCTCAACCCCGACGGCTATGAGAAGGCCTACGAGGGGGTAATGGACCATTCCTCAAGCCCAGCACAGCAGCTAGCCACCCCCTCTCCCCCCCACACAATGTGCTGAGCCATGATTGATCTGAACTGCACATTACCAGCTTTCTTCTTAAGCGTCTTTCTGCTGAGACAAGGAAACCCGCAAGGCTTATGGAAGATGCACAGCAGTAATTGAGAATTATGGGGAGACACTAACAGACTGAAGAAAATGAGCATGGATGATAATATTGTTATATATACAGTGGGAACAATAGGATAGAATAATAATAACACCTAGCATTGATTGAGCACTTAAGGCACGTTCTAACCTTGATTATTACCTACAATCCTCTCATCAGTTCTCTGAGGACAGTTATTTTTATTATTCTGATATATTGTTTATATGTCATGTTCCAATTATGATATAGAATGTATATAGGTTACAGTTAGTATAATGTTGTATTGTGTATTCCTAATTATATTCACAGTATCTGGGAATAAAATGGAAAACTATACTTAAAACAATGGTACCTATCAAATGCAAGTTTTACAGTGCAGAGTTTTGGTTGTATTTATTGGTGCAAATGGTTGGTTAGGGATTTGCAGTGCGAAATAGTGAGCCAGAATTGCAGGGAGAAAGCATTCATATGGTGGCGTTTGATTTTTGCACTGATACAGTCTTAGACTCATTACTACTTGGAGTTTCATTCAACCTGTGTAGAAGAGGTGAAGGAAGAGGAGGCAGGGGAGACCTCATACTTTTCTGAGCGCTGCCATATGGCAGGAATGATTCTGTGCATTCCCTCTCTGGAGTTGCTTGGCTCTATTATCCATCACCCACCAAATATTAACAGATTATTAACCAAATATTCTCCTTTGGATGTCATCTTTGGGTCAGAGGGTGCGTAGAGGCTTAGAGACACACCCCAAATGGAGATGGAGGTGGAGATGGAGACAGAGGTGCCTCATGTATGTGAGAGACAGAATGATCCAGAAGCCTGTGGGTTCCTCATATTCTGAATTTTCTCCCAGGGCTCGGAGCTGGGAGGCTGGTCCCTGGGACGCTGGACCCATGACGGAATAGACATCAACAACAACTTTCCTGACTTAAACACACTGCTCTGGGGGGCAGAGGACCGACA
Organism: Delphinapterus leucas; assembly: GCF_059928025.1. Lineage (NCBI taxonomy): Eukaryota > Metazoa > Chordata > Mammalia > Artiodactyla > Monodontidae > Delphinapterus > Delphinapterus leucas. The sequence continues at coordinate 78,978,493 of NC_143144.1, read as the reverse complement.
GAACATCCCACGGAAAGTTCCCAATCACTATATTGCAATCCCTGAGTGGTTTCTGTCTGAAAATGCCACGGTAAGTAAAAAGACCCCATAATCTCTAGAGCAGCGGAGGCCAAAGTTAAACCCACCGGTATTTGCAGAGGATATAACGTTTAAGAACGAGACAAAATCATTTTTTCCTTTCATGTTTTCTCCAAAAGTAGGGAAGTGTGCTAGATAATAACTACCTTTTAAATTGAAATTTGAGGAGATTCTTCCTAGAAGAGGAATCATTTAATTAGATTTCTTTGCAGTGCTTCCCGAAAAAACTTTGCCTGAATTGTGCGTGTTTGTTATGGTCATTATAACCTTCATCTTTGGCAGTGCAGTGAAATTGCAGTGAAATTTGTCCTTAAGACCTCACTGATTACTTGAGATATCTTACTTTTATTTTCACAAGTCCCCATGGATTTATTACATGTGGTGCTTCTTTGGAAAGAAAAATGCAATTGGATGAGAAATGTCTCCCCCAAATTTCTTAGGTCTAGTTTTGCAAAAAAGTATCTCGTGGAAGAAATAATTTTTGCCGAATTTCCCATGCCTTTTATTGCCTCCTCTGCCCACTGTAAATGCACTTTACCCTTAGTCTTTTGTCCTATATGTCCTTCAAAAGGTCTGCCTTGATTACTATATGAGTGTTAGGTTTGGGTACACCAACAGAAAAAAACCAAAGTAACAGCAGCTTAACGAGGTAAAAGGTTTTTTTTTCTTTTTTCACATCAGAGAACCCTGGAGGCAGATGGTTCAGGGCCAGCCAAATAGAAGCCCATGATCATCAGGAACCCAAAAGTCATCTTTCTGCCTCCAGATGTTAGCATGTGGACTTTGATTTTTCAAGGTCATAATTCAAGATGGCAGTTCCATCTGGGTGCTCCAGCTATCATGTCTTTGAAGGAAAAGGAGAGAAAAGGTTAAAAAAAAGTCTTCCTCTCAGATAAGTCAGTTCACTTTCTAGGCATTCCTAGAATTCCCGCATAATACTTTTGTTTAAATCTTGCCAGAATTTAGTCAAAACTCGGCATCCACCCCCCAAAGGGAAGGCTGGGAAATGCTATATTTTAGGCAAGCACGTTGCAAGATCAAAAAAAGAGAGCTCCAGCTCACAGCACATGTGGGTACCACTTACTGGAGGACGGCCAGCGTGGTTGCCTCATTTAGTGATGCACAGGATCGTGTTCTCCAGGACCTCAAGAAGCAACCGGTCAAACGATGGAGACAGACAGTGGCAATACCACGCGGTTTAGTTAGGATGCCCAAGGGCGCCTTATGGGGGTGGAGAAGTAAAGAATTCAGGCCCTCCGGGTCTTCTGAATCCTTTCTCACATTTCCTAATTCCACCCTACATAATCCCTGCTTTTTTTCCAAGCTAACATACTAGTGACATCTGGCAAAGTTGAGGATTCAAGTCCTGTTATAATTTGGGAACCCTTGGACCAAAATTGGAATATGGTTGCCAGCTTTCTTAGACTTGAGTCTCTGAGAGATAAGTAATTATTTTAGCGCAATTATAGAAAGTCCTTGGATTTCAGTCTTTGCTTTAAGTCCAGAATTTAGTTTTTTGAGCTTGTTCTTTAAAAACACAGGGAGGATTACACAAACCTCTCATCACCAATACCCTTCTCAGTTATGGACACGTTAGATAGATAGGAAATCAGCAAAGACAGAGATTTGAATAACAATTAACAGCCTTGACATAGGGATCTGTAAGAGTTCTACAACCAACAAGTAGAGAATACATAGTCTTCTGAGTAATCCCTGGAGAATTTTCAAAAATTGATGGTGTTCTTGTCTGTAAAGGAAATCTCAACAAATTTCAGAAAATAGGAGTCAGGCAGACCATGAGTCTCTCACCACCGTACAATTAAACTAGCAGACAGTCATAAGGTTAATGAAAACATCACCATGTATTTAGAAAATTTAAAAAAAATAATAAGTAATGGGTCAAAGAAAAAGTTCATACTGGCAACTAAAAAATAAAGCAAAGATAATAAGAACACTAAATGTCAAAATTTGTGGAGTATAGCAAAAAAATAGTGCTTTCAGGAATTTACACCTTTGAATGATTATATTCCAAAATAAGAAAAGTTGAACATCAACTAAGTTAAGAAGCTAGCAAAAGAATAACAGAAGAAACCCCCAAAGTGTAGAAAGACTGTGATTAAAATGAGCAAACATCAATGAAATGATAGAAAAAAACAAAAGAAATAATTTGTCTGCAGAAGGAAGTATCTGGTGAAATTTAACAATCATTTACAATGATTTTTCATGGTGAGGAAGATGATTTTAAAAGGTATTAATTATAAAATAAAAGATTTTAAAATTAATTTTTATTGGAGCATAGTTGCTTTACAGTGTCGTGTTAGTTTCTGCTGTATAGCAAAGGGAATCAGCTATACATATACATACATCCCCTCTTTTTTGGATTTCCAACTACAGCCATCAGTAGCCATGTCCCGCTCAGGCCTGTTTTTGTAAATGGTGTTTTACTGGAGCACAGCCATGTTCGTTCATCCGCGTATTGTCCGTGGTGCTGCCCTGCTACAATGGTAGAGTTGAGTAGTTGCCACAGGGACTGCGTGGCCCTCGAGGCTTAAAATATTTCCTATCTGGCCCTTAATAGAAAAAGTCTGCCGACCCCTGGACTAGAGGCTTGGTCACGTACAGCGTTGATGGTTTTTCTAGGTGTGTGTTCTGTCATCAGGAGACACGTTACGTTTGGTTCTCTCTCTTTGTAACCATTGGTGAGCATTAATCCATTGACTGAGCCATTAATTCAGTGGAGTTGCAGAATGTTGATACTCTAATTCTGTCATTCCCTCTTTGTGCATTAACTGGAATGTTCCTAGGAAACGAAACTTCTCTGGGTTTCTCTCTTTTTTATCCATTATTTCCACAGTGGCCAGTTTTCCCAGGACAGATTTTGAAACTCTAAATTTTGCTCAGGTGATTCCATAAAGTGATTGCTTTTTCAGTTATGTCCCTGTTTGGAAAGCTAGGGAGAGAAAGCAGTTTCCTTCTTATTTTATTTCTCAAATGTGTTTAAATTTGGAACGTTCACAGGTGGCAGTGGAGACCAGGGCCGTCATAGCCTGGATGGAAAAGATCCCCTTCGTGCTGGGTGGCAACCTACAGGGCGGGGAGCTGGTGGTGGCCTACCCTTACGACATGGCGAGGTCCACGTGGCAGATGCAGGAGCACACTCCCACACCCGACGACCACGTGTTCCGCTGGCTGGCCTACGCCTACGCCTCCACTCACCGCCTCATGACGGATGCCAGGAGGAGGGTGTGCCACACGGAAGACTTCCAGAAAGAGGATGGGACTGTCAATGGGGCTTCCTGGCACACTGTGGCCGGAAGTAAGTATGACGGTCCTGCTGTCATCATGCGGCCCGATGACAATGGACTGGCTGCTGGACCGGGAGGGAGGATCATCTCCTGCCCAGCCTTCTTTTATCATTGTTACCAGCATGATAGCTACTGTAGTTCACCATTTATAAGGTGCCAGAGCTCTCTGTAGACTCCTCTTTCATGCTCACAGTAGTCTTTGAGGGGGTGTGGCTTACTCCCTGTTTTATAAATGAGATAACTGGGGCTTGGAGACGGGGAGGGATCTGTCCAAGCTCCCAAGGAGCAGAGCTGGGGTCTGTTTGACTCCGTGGTCTGCTCATAGCCACTGAGCTAGTTGGCTGTTACAGGGTCAGAGATGGTAAACGTTCTGTCAGCCCTTGGAGGAGGCGGGGCATTGATCCCACGCTCGAGACTTTTTCCAAATCTCCTGTTTCCTGGAGGTCTTCCAGCCACATCAGGGCATCTGGCCAAAGTCCCGTTGTTGTGATTCGGGGAATACGGGGTACTGCTCCCAGCATCCCCTTAGGACACAGAGGCTTCCAGCAGAGACTTTAGGAGTTCCGTTGCAGCAGCCAGATGACCCCGTGGTCCAAGTTTCAGGATAAGCCCTTTGTTTCCTGTGTCAGGGCTGCTCCTGGCCTAGGGCTCCAGAATGAGGATGGCTGAGGATGCCACATTCCCTGAGGTCCCTCTGCATTGGGATGGTAAGATCCCAAACATAACGTTCATTGCTTCTTGTCTTGACTTTGTGAAGGTTGGTCAAACCGCTGATGAATTTGAAAAATATCGCGTGTCAAATAGACCTGGGATCAAATTCTAGTTCATCACTTAAATGCTGTGTGACTCTGGGCAAGTTACTTTACCTCTCTGAACGCCCATATTTTTCATTAGTAAAAATGGGCTTGAGGATGGTGATGACGGATGACGTAGATGGTGGATGTGTGTGTTCTGTGTCTTGCTTGTCAGAAACACTCAGTTGTAAGTTCCCACCCCCTACCCTCCCCCCTCTTCCAGTAGCATAGTCACCATGAAACATCTTTTATGAGCGTATCCTTAATCTCTATTTTGCTGTACTAAGTAACTTTAATATTATTTTCCTTCGCTAGAGATTCAGCCTTCACGTACCTTAGAGGTATGTGACACTCAGGGGAAAAAAAACTAGAAAGGAGTAGACGTATTTGTTCCCTTGGCCATTTTTAAACACATGCAGAAAGCTTGCCATTTCTTTCTTAGTTAGACACCAAGCAGAGGTGTTTTATTTCTCTCCACCAGGGTTTTGCTCTGTTCAAAGTAAAAAAAATAAATGCAAATCCCTATCAAGAAAATGTCCTATAGCCAAAAGCGTGCTTGTTTTTTCAATTCTAGTCCTAAAAACCTACAATAATCTTTATGTGAAGTATCTGTTTAGGTTTTATGGCTGCTGTGACTAAATTGGGTTCGGACACTGCGGGATTTGTCAGCGGTGGGTCAATAGCAACGTCTTGAAAAGTCGGCTGCCACTTAATCACATCAGCAGCATTTGATTTGTTTCTATCAATTGTATTTTCCATTGTTCCGGGGACTTCTGTGGCAGAGCCATGTGGTGGCTTAAGCCTTTTTAATCATTCTTCCTGCAGGCGGTGTGACGAAGTCTGCAGATTTATTTCTTTGTAGATTAATGAGATGGGATTTCTAATTTCCTTCCCTCCTCTCCTCCCCCTCCGCTCCTTCTTTCTGTCTAGGTCTTGCTCACTCGTTAGCGGTGCACTGACAGGCCTTAGTTAGTGGGGAGTGGGTAGCTGGGAGCAGGGTCCGGTCTAGCTCAAAAGGCACATCGTCTGCAGTGTGTGCATTTCAACTCCAAAGGGACGTGAGACCTTCTTTGTGTCGGCTGCTGTCTGGCATCCTCTCCCGCACAAGGAAGGCAGACGTTATGACAGCATCGGCCCCACAGAGCCACAGGGTTGCGTGGCCCCGTGTTCCACACTGAAGCCGTGACAAGAGCAGGATTCCAGGCCCAGAGAGAACCCAAAGGAAGAAGCCTCAGCCGGGAAGAGCTATCTGGATCACCCCGCACCTCCTGCCTGCATATTTCACTTTTGAAGCCATTTCTTACGGAGGATTCTCAGCTGCATGACATTCGCTGAAGGGCTGGAATTCAGCGTTAACGATAGCCTGGCACAAGTTTTCCACCGGTCTCCTGGTGTCTCATTTTGCCAATTCTTCTAGCGCTTCTAGCACTGATTGCAAAATGGCATACCCGCTCCAGAGTTTTAAATATCACATTTATTTATTTCAGTACTAACAAGGCCTGGAGGTTGGGATAATGAGAATTGTGTGTGTGTGCGGAGGGGTCCAGCCCTCCCGGGAGGGCCTGTCCATGCTGATCCATGGGCGCTGCCTGAGGTTCCACGCCTCGGGTTCCACTGAATGAGCTGACCTGGCTTTTTTTTTTTTTTTTTTTTGCTGTACGCGGGCCTCTCACTGCTGTGGCCTCTCCCGCTGCGGAGCACAGGCTCCGGACGCACAGGCTCAGCGGCCATGGCTCACGGGCGCAGCCGCTCCACGGCATGTGGGATCTTCCCGGACCGGGACACGAACCCACGTCCCCTGCATCGGCAGGCGGACTCTCAACCACTGCGCCACCAGGAAAGCCCTGACCTGGCATTTTTGGCCAACCTTCTTCAGCCAGACAAGGTCCTGTGAGGGGTTTTTCCATTAACTTGACACCGTCCCACTCCTTTTATCCCACTGCTGTCGCTCTCCTTATTTGATCACAGATGTGATCAAAGGCCCATGGCTGGTGACCTGTGAATGGTTCGAATCTGGAATCTGGTAGAGAGAGTGGCTGTGTATTTTGTACCCTTTTGTCTGTGACTTTATCAATTAGGCAGCAGATCAGTACAGAATTGATCTTGACACCCAAAGCTGTGATTTTTAAACAGACATTTGTACTGAGGAATGTATCACTGAACGCTCCGAGGAAGGAGGGAAGAGAGGACGGGTGAGTACCAAGGCTGAAGTGCAGGAGGACCTGCTTTTTGTCCCCGGTCAACAGAGAGACCAGCCCAGCCAACTTCCTCTCTCTGTGGCCTTGACTCTCAGAAGCCAGGGCGGGCTTGTTGGTGGCGCCTTCTGCTGGGGGAGTTCTCTTGGCCCTCACACATAACATAGTAGCACTGTGTTCTTGCTATTTCAAATGGTTTCCAAAAATAAAATGTTGGGAAGAGAGCCACTGGACTTTATGCCATCTGACATTCATTTATGCATTTTGGGTACTGTCGTGGGTTGAATGGGACCCCCAAGATATACATCTACTTCCTAATCTTTGGAAGCTGTGAGTATGACCTTATTTGGAAAACGGGTCTTTGTAGGTGTCATTAAGATAAGGGTTTCAAGATGAGGTCATCTTGAGTTACCCAGATGGGCCCTAAAATCAGTGACAAATGTCCTTATAAAGGACAGAAGAGGAGAAGACACACACTGAGGAGACAGCCCTGTAAAGACAGAGGCAGAGATGGGAGTGATGCAGCCACAAGCCAAGGAATGCCAGGGGCCACCAGGAACTGAAAGAAACAAGGAAGAGCCTTTGGAGGGGGTGTGGCCTTGCCAACACCTTGATTTTGGACTCCTGGCCTCTAGAACTATGAGAGGATAATTTTCTGTTGTTTTAGACCACCCAGTTGGTGGTCCTTTGTAACAGCAGCCCTAAGAAACTAATACAGGGACCAAGTCCTGTTGTAGCCATGTCAGGATGCACGAGACTGTCTGCATTCCAGCTGGGTGGTGAGGACATTTGCCCTTCAGTCCCCCAGCAGTGACAAGCAAGGGCTGGGCAGACATTACACACACCTGAGTTCAAACCCTGACTGTCCAGACGCACGATTCTGGATACATTCCTTAATGCAGTCCTTAACCATTCTCTGCCTCAATTCTCTTATTTGTAAAACTGGGCTATGCTACCTACGTCTCTGCTGGATTTGTGATGAAGACTAAATGAGCCTGGATGCAGAGCGCTAAGGACGGCTTCTGGCTTATGTAAAACACTCGGTAAATGGTGGGATGGATAGTTATGTTTATGAATTAGAATAGACAACTGCAGTTTTTATTCTACAGTTATAGAGCTGTAGCTGAGAGCGGCATAACTATTGAGCTAAATTTAATTAAACACTAAAAAGCCATACTATTAATTAATGATACCTTTCAAAAAATAAAAAACAACAAAAAGAAAACAAAAGAGAGGGACTTCCCTGGTGGCACAGTGGTTAAGAATCCACCTGCCAATGCAGGGGACATGGGTTTGAGCCCTGGTCCGGGAAGATCCCACATGCCGCGGAGCAACTAAGCCCGCGAGCCACAACTACTGAAGCCTGCATGCCGCAACTACTGAAGCCCTCACACCTGGAGCCCGTGCTCCGCAACAAGAGAAGCCACTGCGATGAGAAGCCTGCGCACCACAATGAAGAATAGCCCCCGCTCACTGCAACTAGAGAAAGCCCGCACACAGCAACAAGGACCCAACACCGCCAATAAATAAATAAATTAATTTAAAAAAAAAGAAAAAAAAATTGTTTTAAGAAAAAAGAAATGATACCTTTATCCTAAAAATAGTATTAAACTGAGTTTAATAAAATGAAAATAATTTTATCTAAAAAGCATTTCAGTCCTCCTTTTGTCAAAGATGTCCTACATATGCCTGTCTTCCCCACAGACTGTTCCAGCTGCATCTTCTCTCTATCTCAGCCCCGCATTCTGTCCCCCATCAGTTGCTCTAATTAATTTTTTGTGTAGAGTAGACACTTGATACCTCCTTGTTCAAATGAAGTCCTCTGAATCACATTCTTGAACATTCTTGCTGTCTCCCAGGGCCACTTTGAGCACTGTTCAGTTAAAACGTTGTCTGGTTGGCTCGGCAGGTCTCAACGATTTCAGCTACCTTCACACAAACTGCTTCGAGCTGTCCATCTATGTGGGCTGTGATAAATACCCGCATGAGAGCGAGCTGCCTGAGGAGTGGGAGAATAATCGGGAATCCTTAATCGTGTTCATGGAGCAGGTATGACGTGGGCACACGGCTGTGATGGGGTGTAGCTAGGGAACGAAGCCCTTGAGGTGGCCAAAAGCCTGAGATCAAGTTAGCGCTTCCTACGGTGGCCATCACCCTGGGCTAGCGACTACAGTGTCAGAAGGAACTGTTGTCTGTGAGCTCTAAGTCAATGTCAGTTGCTCCCACTGGTTCATGGTGAGTGAGACTACTTCTGGGGTTCTAGGATGCTGCTCCGTGGGGAAGGGGTGTTTGTCCAGCCAGCATACTCAGGCCCCTTGTATTAGTCTGCTAGGGCTGCGTAACAAAATATGCAGGCTGGGCAACTTAAGCAACAGAAATTATGGTCTGGAGGCTAGAAGTGCAAAATGAAAGTGTCAGCAGGTTGGTTTCATCCTGCAGCCTCTCTCCTTGGCTTGCAGACAGCCACCTCCTCACTGTGTCCGCACATGGTTTTACTCAGTGTGCATACACTCCTGGTGTCCCTGCGTGTCCAAATGTCCTCTTCTTACAAGGACACCAGTCAGATTATAAGGCCCACTCTTAGGGCTTCATCAGCTCTTTAAAGATGCTATCTCCAAATACAGTCACATTCTAAGATACTGGGGGTAAGGACTTCAGCATATGGGTTTGTGGGGGACACAGTTCAGCCCATAACAGCTCGGAGGCTGAGGAGTCACTGCTGCAGGTGTCGGGTGTCACCTGGGAACAGTTCCAACAAGTGTCTGCTGAGCTTCTGCTTGTAGCTGGTGAGGAAGCCCTGCCATGTATGCTAGGACCTCACACACCTTCTTTTCCTCCTGCTCTCAAGGATACACCTGTCTTGTAGCATTGAGCAAACCGGTTCTAGTTTGGTACTAAAACTAACCAAATAACGTCCATGCCCCTACAAGGAAGAGACTCACAGGAACCAGAGAAATAAAAAGAATGTGGAACTTCATATGACTACCGTGACTCACATTCATTAGGAAGTAAGATGCTGAGGCTGTATTGGGAGGTTGCCCTTCTTCCGTGGGTTCTCATAGGTGAGTCAGAAGAGGCATTCAGCCAAGGGCTTGGGCTGCCAGCTTCCTGGTACCTGCACCTCCCCATGGTGGCAGAGGCTGGCACTGCGATTTAGCATCCAAGTCTGATCCATGAGGATCCCGAGAGGGTCAGTGCAGCCCACAGCCCACAGCCCACTTTCCTTGCACAGTAGGGTGTGAACCTGTTCTCCCCTCCTGGGAAGCCATGAGCACACTCTCCGTCCCCACTCTGGAATTTTGTAAGGGAAGGCTCTTTTTTCATTTCATATATGAACAAAGAGAGAGAAGGCCTTAGTCATTCTAACGTGATGATCCCAGTTTAGCCGAAGAGCCTCCTATGGATAAAATGCCCAGGCATAGCGATATGTATAAAGAATGTCACTGGAAATGATGGTATGTCGTCTTGGATCTTCGGATGGGGGAACCTGAGGCACGAGGCTCAGAGTTGGTGTGTGTCATGTGACACAGCTCATCAGTGGAAGGGCCCTGCGGATGAACTGTACTTTACAGGGATGCTTTTGAGTCTTTTCTCTCCTCTTTGACTCTCTTTTCTTTTGCGGTACACGGGTCTCTCTCTGTTGTGGCTTCTCCCGTTGCGGAGCACAGGCTCTGGACGTGCAGGCTCAGCGGCCATGGCTCACGGGCCCAGCCGCTCCGCGGCATGTGGGATCTTCCCGGACCGGGGCACGAACCCGTGTCCCCTGCATCGGCAGGTGGACTCTCAACCGCTGCGCCACCAGGGAAGCCCCTCTTTGACTCTTAAAGTCTATGTGTTAAGTCTGTAGAGTCCAGGAAAGTCAAAATAAATGTGCCTATAAAAATTAAATTCCATTTTTACTGGATGTGTCTTTTATGAACCATCTCAGATCCTAATATTTTCTAAACCTCTGGAATATTTTAACTCCAGTGGAAGACTTTCCAGTAGATGGACCCAAAAGGAATACAGACATTTACACACCAAATCCATGCCGAGCCGGGGAGCTGTTGAGCCAGACGTAGCTTTGTGGGGGGCTCTTGGCGGCACTGGGCTGGCATTAGGTTTCTGGCCCTCTTGGCTGTGCCGGTTGATCGGTGAGCTCATCTGCTTCTCCTGTTTGTCGAGCAGGTTCATCGGGGCATCAAAGGCCTGGTGAGGGATTTGCACGGAAAAGGAATTCCAAACGCTGTTATCTCCGTAGAGGGCGTTAACCATGACATCCGAACAGGTAACTACAAATAATGTGTGTGAACTGTTTCTCAAGAGGAAATATCCATTTTCTTGAAGTGTTTTATTTGAGTTAAAACCACAAGTTGAGGCCCAGAAACTTCTTCCTCTGACCTGGCTTATTGTCTCTTTTCTCCAACTTTCCATGGAGCCCCTGGAAAGCAAGGTGTTCAGCCTCTGGTTTCTGGCTTCTCCCTGTCCCTTATTCAGGTGAAAACCAGAGGCTCAGAGAGGTTGAAGGACCCACTGAAGGTTCAGGAGGCGGGTGGGGCTTGGGTTCAGGCGTTGGAGCAGCTGCGTGCTGTTTCCCTTCTTGCTCCAGAGCTGCAGCGCTGGCTGGAAGCAGCCCGCAGACACCGAGCGTCTGCACAAGGGCTGCCTTATTCTCGGCCGGTTATGATATGAAAACAAGCCCAGGCTTACCCCTGTGCCCCAGGACTCTCGTCACCTGGGATGGCACTTGGCGTGTCCAGAGGGAAGTGAGAAATGGCCAGTTTGACTGATGGCTGATGTCTGCAGTACGATGCAGGGACAGATGCACGTGGAACAGAATCAGTTGGATGCTTAAGTCGGATTGTCAGCGAGCGTTCCGTTGGAGATGGTGTGCCCATAGGCACGTTTAAACCTGCACGCAGAGGTTTCCCTACGTGATGGGGTGGGGGCGACGTTGGGGAGCGCTGCGTCAGATACTGCCTTGCTGTCAGCTGCAGTGAGCAGGGCACTGGGTCCTGCATTGGTTTCCAGTGGTTGCCATGACAAATGACCACAGACTGTGTGGCTTAAAGAAACAGAAATTTATTCCCTCACGGTTATAGAGGCCGGGAGTCTGAAATCAAGGTGTCAGCAGGGCCGTGCTCCCCCTGGAGCCCCTGGGGAGGATCCCTCTTTGGCTTTTCCGGCTCCTGGTGGCTTCAGGCATTCCTGAGCTTCCTTGGCTGCATCACTCCAGTCTCTGCCTCCGTTTCCTCCTGGCGCCTGCTCTTCTATGAGGACACTTGTCATTGGATTTAGGACCCATCCACGTAATCCAGGATGATCTTGAGATCCTTAATTACATCTGCAAAGACCCTTTTTCCAAATAGGGTCAATTCGTAGGTCCTGGGTAGTAGGATGTGGGCCACTGGAGAGTGTGGGGGGCAGGGCATCATTCAACCCAGGGCCGGTCCCGCCTAGGTGTAGCAAACAGCGCCATCGTCAGCAAGAGGAAGGAGACCGTGATTTCCATAAAAGAGATCTCTTCAGCTGCAGACACACCTGAACCGGGAGAAACAAGACTTGACGCTAACTTGGCCTGACCTGCGCCCGGGGATCTAAGAGCTTACCTTGTGCCGGGGTGGCCAGCCGCACTGCACATTATGTGGCGTTTCCCAGATGCACAGAGAGAGGCTGAGCTGGGATTGAGGCAAGAGCTTGAGACTCTCAATGTGGTCCCCCTTGCCTTGCCCCACGCTGTTCCCCCTGAACAAGAGAAGGGCTGCTTTCTCCGCTAGCTGGTCACATGCATGAAGACACCCTGTCCTCCCCCAAGTGATCCCATTTGACCTGTGAGGAAGCAGAGGCTCTAGGACATTAGGATGGGGGTGGGGCTGAGATTCACACCTGGCCCAGGTGTTCTTCAATACCAGGCTACCTGCTCACGTGCCTGGCAGAGAAGGACAATTATTCTGTAAATGGGTGAAATGCCACAAAACAGTAGACTGTGGTGTGATGCCCTGAATCGCCTTCTTTCAAGGTAGTTGCCTGTTTCTTCACGCAGCCATATTTCCTGAGCATCCACTTGTCCTCCAGGGTCTTATAGCCACTGACCACAAGGCTGCACACTGGGTAGCATGGCGTTTGGTACATAGTTGCCCCACATAGGCAGGCATACACTGATCCATTCATTCATTCACTTATTCACTTATTCATTCATTAATTCAACAAATGCAGATTGTAAACTTGTCACGGGCCAGACATGCAAGGTGCAGGTGATCACTGTGGATGAAAGGGGCTATTTGATCTGGTTCTGCATAGACCTTGTATTTTAAACGTTATTAATGAGTGCCTGTAAAAGAGCCTGAAACATTCCTTGGACTGTTAGTCTTTTGTAGGCAATGTGAGAAAATAAGAGTTTTAAACAGAGTGGGGCCCACAAGCCAGCAGAGAGAGCTTTGCCTAATGAGCTCGGAATTTCAAAGCCCTTGTAATCAAGGAGACAGTTTTGATGAGCTAATGGAAAATGCAGCTCCATCTCCCTTCGTTCCCCACAAAATAATCTCCCAGCACGTTCACATCACAGAGGAATCCCGTGTGTCATGGATGGTTCTTTATTGCGTTGCTTTCAGGGTCCTTCGTTGCTCCACATAAGCTCTGAATTTGCCTTGATTTCTGTCTGAGGCTTATGTGATCTGACAAGTTTTATTCCAGGAGGGAATTTGCATAAACTAAACAGGGATATTAAGTGGAATTCCACAGGGAGAGAAGCTAGTAAGGTTGCTTTCTAAATGCATGTAAATATGTTGGCCCAAAACCTGGCTCAGAATGGCACGTGACTGACCTTTGTTTGGGAACACTAACCCGACCTGCTAATGAATGGCCATTCGTTAGGGCCCAGGTTGTTCCTTCCGTCCACCGATGCTGGGCGATGCCACCTGGGTGCCAACCTCCCCCTGCTCCACAGAGCACTCACCCCCGAAACACACCCCTGACAGGGCACCGAGATGTAATAAGAAGGAGGCCAGCACAGCAAAGGTGGGCAGATTGGGGAGAGGATGAGGAGGGAGCCTTCTGCTATTTGGGGGAGAAAAAGAATTACAAAGCTGTCTTATAAATTTGAATCAGTAGAGCTGACAAGCACGTGTTAATTATGGATTTCTTTCACTCCTGGCTTCCTGAGCATCTCCCTTGGTGAGAACCTGGGCTGCCCCTTCCCTGGGGGTGTTTCAGACTCACCTCAGTGTGTTCTCGAGGTGGGCACTCCCACCGAAAGGTCTCGCCTCCAGCGGCCTCTATCAAGTTAGCTGGCGGGTGGCAGGTTCTTGGCCTTAACGAATCCACTCCGGTGTTGGTGGGGAGAAAGTACCTACAGTGTCTGAGGCTTAATATGTACAACTTCTCACCTTAATAGCACATTTGTATTCATGTCTGTTTGTCTTCATCCCACTTAATCCAGCTGGCATTCATCAAGGACACACGACTGAAACACACAGTTCAGTGGCGAAGAAGAAGCCACAGGTCTTAGGGAGCCCACAGCTTAACACGGGGCCAAGACGGGACAGGGAGGTCTGGGGGGTGCAGGGGCGGCTCTGGCAGGTGTGCCTGGGAGCCGGGAGCCCGGAGAGACGTCTCAGCGCGTGCCTGCCCAGGAGGCTCGGGCGTCTGATAGCAAGACAAAGACGGCTGGGCGTGGCTCTCGGCTTCTGAAAAGCCACCAAGTGGCATTTTATTCAGTTGAGAACCTTGCATTGTCACTGCAGGAAGACACAGGGTGCAGTGCTGAGAAAGTCAGGGAGCCGTCTGCCCGCATTGCCTGCCCGGGACTCTCACGTTGAGGCCTGTTTACCGGGTAGTAGACTGTGGAAACGCGTGGCGAGCCACTGCCCGCGCATCTCACTTTTCATGACATCTCGTGCTCTCGTGAGCTCACCACGTTGCATGGGGCGTCTCAGATGAATAAAGATGTGATGTGAATTTAAACATGGCGCTTCAGAGTGTTATATGCATGTATGTGGGAGATAAATATTCTCACACAGAGTTCTCTTCCATTCTTTAGAGGACATCAGGGTTCATTCAAATGAGGAAAACTTTCCCGGGCCTATGTAGCACTTCACCAAATCCAGCCTTTTCTCTTTAGACCGGGCAGGACAGATCAGCATAAGAGAGAAAACAAACCTGGCCCGGGAAGACCAGCTAATCACTAGCTGTGTGACCTTGCGCAGGACGTGACACTTCCCTGGGCATCCAATTACTCATGTAGAAAAGGAGATCATTATACAACCTACATCAGAACTTGGCTTGGAGGGTTCAGTGGATTGGTGCCTGCTTCGTCCTTTCATGTGCTACTTGGGAGTTGATGTCTCCTTTTCTGTCTCGAAGCCTCTTTAATGTCAGGGGTCCAAGTGATCTCAGCAGATGTAGGCCCCCTGGGGAGGAGTGGCCTTGGCCTAGAACCCCACTTTATGCAACAAGGATCTAGCGTTGAGTTAAGGATGGACCCAGGTCCAGTTAGGTGCCTGTTGGGTGCCTGACCAATGGTGTAACCGGGGCAGGGGGAGGGTCAGGGGACTCTGCCTGCAACGTCCACGTGTACCTGTTCCATTTCTTCACAGAGGACCATGGAATGAGGTGTGGACCTTGGGGCCTCCCCCCAGGTCGTTTGTAGCCCTTTCCTTCTCTTTTTCAGACGTGAAGAGCCCCACCCCTATACTACTATTCTATATTTATAGCCAGGCTAAGGGAAGCCAGGAAGCCACGCACAGATGGCTTTTCAAGATGGCATTCTGTGGCGAGGGCATACCATTCAGACATTCAAGTTCATAATGAATGGTGTGTATTGTCACAGAGAAAGGAATGTTAGCGATTGTTTCTCCATCTCTGCTCATGCATATTAACACTGCGGGGAGCCTACACCCCAGTCCCCTTCCTGTTAAAACCATTAAGGTGGTTTCCAAAAAGGAAAACATCTTGGCTTCCAGAATGCATCAAGAATTTGCATCTGCTGGGGCTCAAATTCCACACTGCTTGCCCGTGAGTCTCTCTCTGGCCAGGAGGCTGGTCTTGGAATAACAGAGCTGGTGATATCGCTGCTAGAAAAGAGCTGCTCTGAATTCCCCTGCTTTCTTTTCACAGCCAGTGATGGGGATTACTGGCGCCTTCTGAACCCCGGAGAGTACATGGTCACGGCCAAGGCAGAAGGTTTCACCTCGTCCACCAAGAACTGCGTAGTCGGCTATGACATGGGGGCCACACAGTGCGACTTCACACTCAGCAAAACCAACCTGGCCAGGATCAGAGAGATCATGGAGAAGTTCGGGAAGCAGCCCGTCAGCCTGCCAGCCAGGCGGCTGAAGCTGCGGGGGCGGAAAAGACGGCAGCGCGGGTGACCTCCCAACTCTTGAGTCATGTCCTGGACCCCTGCAAATTAAACCGCCCTGGTTGTAGCTCCATAGAGGACTCACTCCTCATTGTTTTCTCCGTGATTCCAGAAGGCCTGGGAGTATGTGCACGTTGCAAGGCTGGTCCTGAGGGGAGGCTTAGGAGAGTTTCTTTGTTCCCATTTATCCAAATAACTTGGGCAGGGCAGCAGAGGAAGGCTGGTGGGAGGATTCAGCAAGTCATCCTGGGAGTCTGAGAGAGAGAGACGAGCTTGCCTGTTGAGGGCCTCCTGGCTGTACAGGAAGGGAAACTGGTGCTTTTCCTGTTTGCGCGACAGCAAGAGTTCCCCATGCCTTTGCAATTTGCATGGCTAGAATGGCAGCATTCCCAGGGCTCTGCTGTCCCAAATGTTACCATTCGAGATGCTCATGGGCGTTCTAAGAGAATCTGCCCTCTCTGGCCCCAGGACATTCCAAGCTGCTGCAGATAAATCCTGCACTCTGTTGACAATAGAGACATTACTAAGTGAGCACCAGTCGGCCTCTTGAATCAGCTTAGTTTTCCCTTTCAACAAAGGATCACGCACATAAGGGGAGAGAAAGGCTGAAATAATTCAAGAGTGAGTGTGGGCAGCAGACGTGCTTTGGGGCTCCTGGCGTGCAGTGGGGTCCACAGAGAACCCCCCAAACTTCCCGCTGCTGCAGTAGCTCTGGGGGCTCCCTGGGTGGGGAGAGCAGGAGGTGCCCACCTCCCTAAGGAACCAGAGCAGTTAGCCTGGCTCCCCTCTTTGACCTGCTAGGACTTGAAAAGAGCTGGAAGGAGGCTGACTGTCAGCCCTCTCTGTTCAATATAGTCCTCCTTTCCTGGAAACGAGCACTCCTAAGCCGGCCGCCATCACTCCAGGAGTTATTTTTGGTGTGTGAGATGCCAGACCATGCAGATTAGACTGAGTTTGATGAAAATCTCTTAGAATTATGTGTGAGCATCGGTGTGAGAGGGGTTATTGAATTGCCATGCAAGAAAACAGTTCTTCTCACTTTGTATTAATGTTGCTGCCTCACTGACCTGGGAAGAATAGAAAAATAAAGAAAGCAAACGGTGAGCTCCTTCTCGTGTGTGGTTTTCCTGGGTAGACTCGCAGCCACCCAGACACCACGTCCCACCCCCTGTCTCTGCGGTGGGTCACCCTGGAGAAGGCGCCTGCTTGGGGAGGGGCATCCTGCACCCCCGTCAAGCTCCGTAGTGATGCTGCCAGTGTTGTGTTCCCTACCTCTTTCCCCAGGGGGGCCTGTGGTGGGGTGAAGTCATCCTGACACTTGGGACCCACTAGTAATTCCTGGGTCTGCCAGTGAGCATCTTTCCAGAAAAGATCCTCATGTCACTTTTTGACAGTCTACACTAGAGATCAGCGAACTTTTCGTATAAAGGATCAGGTCGTAAGTATTTTAGGCTTTACAAGCCATAAAGACTCTGTCACCAGTACTCAACTCTGCTCTTGCAGCACAAAAGCAGACCTACACCATACATAAGTGAATAGGCATGGCTGTGTTCCAGTAAGACTTTATTAAAACACGTGGCGGGGAATCCCCTGGTGGTCTGGTGGTTAGGATTCCGCGCTTTCACTGCTGGGGCCCGCTTGGGGAACTAAGATCCCACAAGTCAGTCAGCTCGGCCAAAGACAAAAACAAAAACACATGGCAGCTGGGTCTGGGCCCCAGGCTGGGGCATAGTTAGCTGACCCCTGCTATAAACCAGCAGTGCCCAGTAGAACTTTCTGCAGTGATGGAGATGTTCCATTCTGTAGTATCTAACACAGTAGCCACTCGCCACATGTGGCCACTGAGCCACTTGAAATGTGACTCATGCAACTTGGGAAAAGCATTTCTAGTTACATAATTTTAATTAATATAAATTTAACTTTCAGTAGTCATATAGCTATTCGCCATATAGCTCTCCATAAAGCCCCTGAAATGATCAGTCAGCCCTGCAGTTCAGAGCGGTTAACCATTCCAACTGTATCAGCAAACGGTAGATCGTCAGGTTCCAGCCACGTCCTACTGGGAGGCCAGGTCCCCACACTTGGTACCAAGGTGACTGTCTCATTGCCACCGTCTAGCAATGGGGCTGTAGCCCTTGTAGCCCTTGGGGCTGCAGTATGCCATCTGCCGCGTTCAGCAATTCTTGGTTCTCTGCAAGGCCTGTCTTCAGACTTAGCCCATTAACAGGTGTCTCGGGCTTACAGGATGGAGCTGTGGCTTCCAGACCTGGCACCACCCTTTGGTGTGTGGTCTCGGCCAGACAGCCTCTCTGGTCTCTTATCTGCTCCTGCAAAGTAAGCCCGTGGGCTCGATGGACTGTTGGGGCCTGTCTGTCTGTGGCGTCCCCTGATTTCTGGTGGAGAATCGACCTTCCAGATCCCTAAGGCTCTGTTCTGTTGGAGCCGCTCCTCTACGCAGCCCCGTCGGTGGGCTCCCCGTTGGCTCCATAATACTTCAGCGGCTCCTTCTAGCTGGGCCTTCAAGCCCAGACTGTCTTCCTTCACCTTCTTTCCGAAGAAGAAGGGCTGCTCTGCAACCGGACTTCTCCCCTGCTTTTCAGCCAGAATTACCCCTCCCGGATCTTGCCTAGGGGCGGCCTTGGGCCTCTGCATCTCCTGTGTCTCCCCACAGCTGAAGACCTTCCTGCTCCTCTCAAGGCCTTTCTCAAATGCCACCTCCTGCAGGAAGCCTTCCTCCGTCTCACAACATGGATGCATTAGCACAGACCTGCAGGGCCCTTGGGGCCTCGCAGGGCCACCGCTCTCCATCCCTTTCCACTGGAGGTCATCTTACCTCTGGTTCTCCCCGCTGCTGTTTCCCAGAATCTCCCCAAGGGCAAGAACGATGTCATCTCCCTCTGTCTCTGCCCCACAAGTCTGGCTCGGCTTCTTCCTCCCAGCGGGTGTTCAGTAAATACACGTGGAACTGAACTAGCCTTGTGTATGTGCTGCTTTGTTTGTAAGAGTCCCTTATAAGTTAAGAAAATGCGACTTCAGAAATTAAAACTCAGTAACTTGGATTTATTTAGTGTGTTTTTACTTCTTCGAGAGTCTTCACTTTTTTTTTTTTGTTTTGTTTTTTTTTTTTTTTTTGCGATACGCGGGCCTCTCACTGTTGTGACCTCTCCTGTTGCGGAGCACAGGCTCCGGACGCGCAGGCTTAGCGGCCATGGCTCACGGGCCGAGCTGCTCGGCGGCATATGGGATCTTCCTGGGCCGGGGAACGAACCCGCGTCCCTTGCATCGGCAGGCGGACTCCTAACCGCTGCGCCACCAGGGAAGCCCGAGAGTCTTCGCTTTTATAAGTAAGTCTAATACTTGACTGCGTAGAAGCGTGTCTGAAAGCTTTATAGAAGGTTGTGCTTTCCATCTGGATGTCTTTCTTTAGGGTAAAATCAACACAAAACTTCTGCTTCTGGCAGAGAATCCTCTATTTATCCTGATTCTCCCACTCAGGGCCCAGGTGGCCACTGCAGCATTGCTCTTTTTAATGCCACCTGTGTTTTTGGTTAAAAGGCATTTAAGGAGCTGCTCAAATCAGGGTCCTTCAGGGATCAGAGCTCAGTTTTGATGACTTTAACAGGAAACCCCAAGATTTATCCAGGCTTTGTGTAACAAAGATATTAAGAACGACTTTAAAACTACAATGTGTTTTTTTTTGAATTTTATTTTATTTTTTTTATAGAGCAGGTTCTTATTAGTCATCAATTCTATACACATCAGTGTATACATGTCAATCCCAATCTCCCAATTCATCACACCCCCCCACACCCCCATGGCTTTCCCCCCTTGGTGTCCATACATTTGTCCTCTGCATCTGTGTCTCTATTTCTGCCCTGCAAACCGGTTCATCTGTACCATTTTTCTAGGTTCCACATACATGCGTGAAAGTACAGTATTTGTTTTTCTCTTTCTGACTTACTTCACTCTGTATGACAGTCTCTAGATCCATCCATGTCTCTACAAATGACCCAGTTTTGTTCCTTTTTATTACAATGTGTTGTTAATGTCTAAGTCATGATGTAAAGCATGCTGTAGTATAAAGGATGTTGTATTTACTTGGTATTTGGGTGGCTGGACTGGAAAAGTATCACAGGTTTGCTGGTTCAGAATTGGCCCTGACGATCACCGCCCTGCCTGGAGAAGCTCAAATTCCCATGCCACTTCGTGTTGGTATCCCCATACCCAGCTCCAAGTTCCCAGTCAAGACATAAGGAGTCCAGAAAAAATTAGAAAAATGAAATCAGAGAGCTGGAGCCCATGGGATAGAGTCTTCCAGTGCCTTCTGGTATGTACAGAGGAGAATGACATGTCTTTAGAGCTGAGCGCACCTCAAGATCAATGTGTCCAAGGATGGAAACCAAGTTTCCTCTTGCAGGCCAATTCTGATTTATCCGTAGTAGTTGCTTGGAGCCCTGTGTTAAGAAAGATTCTGAGGCAAAGTCCTGGCTCAGTGGGAAAGAATGCTGCAGTTGATTAGCTGTGTCTGCTATGGGTATGGAAAGGGGTGACAGCAGTGATTCCTTATGTTTCCATCCCTTGAACTAGCCCAATCCCCCTGAGTTTAGAGATGGAAAAACCAAGGCCTATGGAGAGGCACAAAGTATCCAAAGTTGTGTCTCAGCCCATGGCAGAGGCAGGACTCTCAGAGCAATGCTCTTTCCACTGCCCTCCTGAAACACTGTAATTGGGTCCTGGAGCAGCCCTACGGTCTGTGCCTCTTGGCCTGACTTTCGTAGGAGCAAAGAAGGTGATGGGAGCCTTGGGAGTCGGGGTGCCTTTGGGAAATCAGAGGACGAAAGATGGTGAAACCCTCATCTGATCAGCTTGTCTGGGGGAGCTGTCAGTGAGGAAATGATGGAATGTGCAGTAAAGCCCTGAAGAAGCTATTGGGCCTGATTCTGGACGCTTTTTCGCCATCGTAGTTCTCTGTCCACTTCAGACGACCGAACAGATGGGTGCTGCCCTGACTCCTGGCCCCATTTTGATTTTCAGTGAACGATGCTCATCACAGGTGCAGCTCCGTGTCCTTCACAGCCTGGTCAGCTTTCTGAGTTCAGCATCACGCTGGCGTCTCTAGTTACCTAATCTACCGTAAGAGCAAACCTGATGGAGGAACGGGGACAGTGGCTCCACTCATGCTCATTAGTGCCTCATTAGTGGACTGTGTCTACATCTGGTCCATTTGTCAGCATCCGTGGGAGGACCTCTTTCTGGAGCCCCCTTCAAGCCTCTCTCACTCACCTCTGGCTCATTTTAGAGCAAAGTATTTAGGAGCCTGGTCCTTGGAGCCGGGAGATCTGGGTTGTAGTGCCAGCCCTGCCTCTTAGTGCCTGCACAACCTTGGGTAAATTATATAACCTCTGTGACTCAGTCTTCTCATCTGTAGAATGGGAATACAAGTAAGTCCCCCCACATACAAACCTTCAGGTTTCGAACTTCCAAAGATGCGAACACGCATTCACATGTCCGGTCATGTAAGTTCGGGTGTCTGGCGTATGCGCTCATGTGCGTGCATCCTCTACAAGTGGTTGTGCTTTTGTGTACTTTACTGTACTGTAGAGAGTACCGTAGCACAGTGTCTTTATTTCCAGCTAGATCTGCAAGAGGATGACTTCATTGAACTCCTTGCTGTGCAACATGAGGAGCTTACTAATGAAGACCTGATGGAATTGGAGGCCCAGAGAAAGGACGGAGAGCGACAAGAGGAAGAAGTAACTGAAGAACCGAAGAGGTTCACGATACAGGAAATGGCAGGGGATTTTCTTTATTTGAGGAGGCACTGTTAGTTTTTGAGGCACAGGACCTGAACATAGAACAGTACACGAAGGTTACAGCAGCCATTCAGAATGCAATCCAGTGCTACCATGTCATCTATGACGAGAAAAAAGAGCTACTACCCAGACATCACTGGATCGTTTTTTCAAGAGGGTAGATAGCATTGAATCCAGCAAGGAACCGGAACCTCTGCCATCAACGTCAGGTGTGAGTGACATTGCAGCTTGCCCTCCGTCTCCTATTGCTGACGACCCTTCAGCTCTACCATCTCCCACCTCCTGTCCCTCCTCCACGGAGTAACTCTTCTTGTCTGTTCACTCGATGCCAGCCCCTGTGTGCCAGCTGTTGTACTGGACTAGTGTCCTTTTTGAAGATACTGTACTGTAAGATTAAAACTGTTGTCTTTATTTTTGGTGGGGTTTTTTTATGTATTAGTTGTGTGAAAACTATCATAAACCTATTACAGTACAGTACTATATAGCCGATTGTGTTAGTTGGGTACCTAGGCTAACTTTGTTGGACTTACGAACAAATTGGACTTACGAATGCGCTCCTCGGAATAGAACTCGTTCATATATAGGGGACTTCTGTAGTAACAGGACCTACCTCACATGTTTTTCGTGAGGATCCACGCTGGGGGACATTTAGGCTGGTACCCGGCACACTGCAAGCACTAAGAGGCAGAGAAGAAGCTAAATATTTTTCTTCAGGCACTATGTTCCCAGCAACGTGCTATATAACTTTTAATCCTCACGGTTGCTGATATCGTTAGAGGTAAATATCATTATTTCCATTTTTCAGATAGGAAACCGAGGCTTGGAGCATGCATCAATACGTGTAGCCAGACCATCTACTTTGATTGTTTTAGGTTAATTACTACGATGGAAGCGACCATCTTGATCTACACCCTAATTTGCTCTGGAAACCTGCCTCAGCGGAGTGGGTGAGGGAAGTAAGAGCTGAGCTGGGGAGACAAACAACCTCGGAGCTACAGAAGTAGATCTCTGGGCTGTGAAGAATACCTATGGCTTTTAATGAATTTTCACTGAAAGTCACGGCTTCCTGTGTGACTCTCCCTCGCCCCTCATTCCCTCTAGCCATGCGCTCTAGCTGTCAGCCTCCCCGGATGGGCCAAGGGGACACAGCAAAGGCCATTGTCCTCTGGGTGTTGTCCCCATCAGCCCTAGGAAGTGCAGAGACTCCAGAACATCAGGCTCTGGTTCTGTGCCCTCGGCAGATTAAATCAGAACACACTGCACAGGGCCAGGGGGATTCTTCAGGGCAAGAAGAAGAGGGGGACCTTCGAATGCCATGGAGAAATTTTCCCTGGTGCCCCCAGGTCTGCGGAGGAAGGAAAGAGCCCATGGGTCACTGCATCTTCTGGGTGGAGTCGGGAGCAGTGGGATAGAGAGGGAGGGGGTGGAGCTTTGGGGGACGGACTTAAGTGTGATCCCTGCTCTTCCCATCTGAGTGGCGATGAACAAGTTGCCTTATCTCTCTGAAATCTCACGTCTCTAAAATGGGTTTAGTAGTCCCTGCCTCTTAGACTTGTTGTGGAGATTCAGTCATTGTTAATGTGTTTAAAATGTTTGGAACCTTCAGCAACAAAAAGATCTAGAAACAAAAATGGACTATTTTTAGAGAAAAGTGCAGCCACTTTAGAAAACAGTCTGGCAGGATTCTTAAAATGTTAAACATGGAGTTACCATATGATCCAGCATTCTACTCCTAGGTGCATACCCAAGAGAGATGAAAATATGTCATGTGATCTAGCCATACAGTGGAATGTTATTCAGCCATAAAAAGGAAAGAAATACTGATCCATGCTACAGCATGGATGAACATGGAAAACATTATGCTGGGTGAGAAAAGTTAGTCACAAAAGACCACATATTGTATGATTATATTTACGTGAACTGTCTGGAATAGGCAAATCCATAGAGACAAAGCAGATTACTGGTTGCCCAGGGCTGAGGGGATCGGGAGATTGGGTGCAGGTAATGGCTGAGGGGTATGGAGTTTCTTTGGCGGGTAATGAACATGTTCTAAAATTGATCGTGGTGATGGTTGGTTGCACATCTCTGAAAAACCATTGAATTGTACACTTTAACTGAGTGTATTGTATGGTATAGACTATATTCAATAAAGCTGTTTTCAAAAAAACATGGTCTTGGGGCTTCCCTGGTGGCGCAGTGGTTGAGAGTCCGCCTGCCGATGCAGGGAGCGCGGGTTCGTGCCCCGGTCTGGGAGGATCCCACATGCCGCGGAGCGGCTGGGCCCCGTGAGCCATGGCCGCTGAGCCTGCACGTCCGGAGCCTGTGCTCCGCAACAGGAGAGGCCACAACAGTGAGAGTCCCGCGTACCGCAAAAAAAAACCCAAAAAAACATGGTCTTACCAGATTAAATAAGCAGCATTTTCAAATACGACATTCCAGTCAAGACCTTGGTTGCGTAAGTAATTTTTCCAATTATATTCTAGTGAAAAGGAGGCCAGTTTCCTAGTGAACCCAGGCAGACGAATAGAGCCATTCGGAAGAGGGAGAAGAGTGAGAGCTTCTGAATTCAGCTATTAAAAACGAAGGCATTTAAGTCTTTAATCCACGTGGAGTTTATTTTTGTGTATGGTGTTAGGTAGTGTTCTAGTGGTACTGATGAACCTCGTTGCAGGGCAGGAATAAAGAGGTAGACACAGAGAATGGACTTGAGGACTTGGGGTGGGAGGGGGAAGCTGGGGCGAAGTGAGAGTAGCATCGACATATATACACTACCGAATGTAAAGTAGTTGGCTGGTGGGAAGCAGCCGCATAGCACAGGGAGATCGGCTGGGTGCTTTGTGACCACCTAGAGGGGTGGGCTAGGGAGGGTGGGAGGGAGACGCAAGAGGGAGGGATATGGGGACGTGTGTATGCATACGGCTGATTGGCTTTGTTGTGCAACAGAAACTAACACAGTATTGTGAAGCTATTATACTCCAAAAAAGATCTGTTAAAAAAAAAAAAACCAAGACAAATAAAATTCACTTTGTAAGTTTATTCGTTATTAGCTCCCTCATGTTCTGGAATAAACTGACACTCTACTTCAGGACAGGTCTCAGGGGTCTGTGAGGACAGGACTCATTTAAAAATAATACTAAGATGCTATTAACATGCCATGCACTCATTGGTCTTTTCAAATGTGTCCATAAATAGGCATTTCAATAATTCTGTTTCAGACTCACAGACACAGAGAACAGACTCGTGGTTTCCAAGGGGGGAGGAGAGGTTGAGGAGGGATGCATTGGGAGTCTGGGGTGAGCAGATGCAAACTAGTATACAGAGGATGGATAAACAGCAAGGTCCTACTGTATGGCACAGGGAACCACATTCAATATCCTGTGATAAACTGTAACGGAAAAGAACAGGAAAGAGAATGTATGCATACGTATAACTTAATCACTTTGCTGTACAGCAGAAATTAACACAACGCTGTACATCAACTGTCCTTCAATAAAATAAATGTTTAAAAATTCTCAGTTTCAATTTCCGATTCAGAAAACATTGATAGTTAAAACTCTAAAGTCAAAAGCGCTTTGGGGTCCTCTGTCACTTTTATGAGGATAAAGATACTCAGAGACAAAAAAAGTTTGAGACGTTGCTTTAGGGCAAAACTACTCTTTTCCTTGAAAAATAGGAGGATGTACTCAGTTGTATTTCCCTTCACTGTTGCTTCTGGTATAGTCTTAACTGATTGTTGCAATTATAATTTTTAACCAAAGTAAGTAACTTCTCTTTCATCCAGCAAACAATGGGTT
This sequence comes from Delphinapterus leucas, assembly GCF_059928025.1. Lineage (NCBI taxonomy): Eukaryota > Metazoa > Chordata > Mammalia > Artiodactyla > Monodontidae > Delphinapterus > Delphinapterus leucas. Next base: position 78,953,177 of record NC_143144.1, on the reverse strand, counting down.
GGTTAATTGAGAACCACGTCACACACCAGCATTTTAGCAGCTAGCAGAGCTGGCGAATTGACATAACAAATTTCTATAGCCACATGCCTCCCTTAAGGAACCTCTAAAAGTAGTAAAAATGTACATGTTAATATGGCCCAATGAATGTAAAAATAAGAAGCAGAGGTCTATAGATGCAAAACTGTTTAGTAATCAACGTTTCAGCATTCATCTTGCTTAGAAATGATCTAGGCATCCAATGATTATCCTTTAGTTAACGCAATTTAATGTCAGTCCAAGGGTTTAAATTACTTAAAAAGCTTGGAAATTACCTTCAAGCTGACACACTACAAAACATAATTACGGTTGAAATATAGAGATTGTCAGAATAATGATTCAATTTAGTTGAACACAAATTTACACTTTTCAGAGCCTTAAACATTAACTAGGAATAATGTTAGCTTCTTTGATAAGTAAAAGGGAGTAAGTCTAAAAAGAACACCTTTTCGGATAAAAGTCCCCTATTATACATAGCATTAATCAATTAGAGAAGACATAGTGATTTTCAGTAAATCAAAATTTTTAAACTCGTCTCATTTGCCAAAGATTTGCCTTAATTATATGGATTCCTAAAATGCTTCTAAGTTAGCTTCAGCTAACATATTTAAAGTTTTAGAAGTTTAAGGTCCTTATTTTCTGATAATTATAGGAAATAATTTCTATAAGAGTTTTTCTCTATAAACCAATCAGATCCTTGCACCTTTAATTTCAGAGACTTTGTAATTTAACTTATTAACAGCCTCTGAAGATAGGAAAACATCAAATACACATTGAAAGGTAAAGTTCTTTCTGAGCTACAGATACACGAACATAGGTATCAACAGAGGACTTACAGCTTTAACGCTACCGTCTTAGCCACTGTTCACAAAAACTCACAGGTCCAAATAGCAAATTGCTGTTCTCTTTCCTGGTAGGCATGCAATTCTTATTCGATTTGAGTTCAAAATATACAAATGGCCAAACAAAAGACTGTGTATAGGTGAGCTCTTACTTCTAACAGCCAACAATGGTCTTTCTAGGTACGGGGCTGCCCTCTAGCTTTGGGGTTCACTTCGCTTGTATTTGCAGAGCCAGAATGGCCGGGGACACATGCTCCCCTGGGGCATCCCCTGGGCATCCCCTCCCCAGTGAGTGATGGATGTGAGTGTGCAAATACTCTGACCCCCTGATCCCTGAGCAGGACACTTCTGAGTTGACTGTACACTCTCCCCAGAAGTCCAAGCGGGGCGGGTCAAGGTCACCCTTGATGGGAGTTGGCTTACATCATGTCCTTACTTAGACTCCTTCATTCATGATCCAAGGTTTCCACACGCTTACCTCATTTTCCAGGACTTCCCAATAAATCCCTTCCACACAAATCCTCATCTCTAAGCTGCTTCTGGAGAACCCAGCCTAAGGGTTTACTTAATATCCGCTTCCTGTTTAGTAACTGAACCCTGGGTATATTCAAGGGTCATTTTCAAGGGTTAATAATATGGACAGGAAAAGGCTGCCTTTCTAATTTGTCTTTGTATGTAGGGGTGGCACCACATTTATAAGCTCTGGATGATGAGATGTAAGTGAGAATTCCAGGATGTGAGATTAAAAGGAGAGCCTGCCTTTTTGTTCTTTCTCCTTCCTCCTTCTGTCAGCCTGGAACAGAGATGTGAAGGCTGGCACTCCAGCAACCATTTAGGATATGGGCCTCGAAGATGGAAACCAAGCATTGAGGATGGCAGAGCTGGGGCCTGGAGATACCAAAGTGCCACCATATCAGTCCCCAGCTGTCTTCCTCTCGATGTTTCCCACCTACCTCGTTTCAGCCTCAGTTTTAGTTATGTGCAGCCGATCTTTAGCCTAACTGATGCAAGCTTCAAATTCAGGTCTCTCTGATGCAAAAGTTAGCATCTCCAACCCGTCAGCAACACTGAAGTCAGGAACATTTTTGCATATATTTTTCTAATTTAGTCTCTGCCTAGGAACTTTAGAAACCAAAAGCCAAAATGCTGAACGGTGACTAAAAAGAATAACCGTGTTGCTGGGGGTATTTTCAGCTCCTGTGTTCAGATGTTCCATTATGCACTGAGGTCCTTTGTGGACACCCTCACCAAATCGCCTGCTATTTCTAAATGTTTCTCAAGCTGTCGCTGGGTACCACCTCCTAACTCAGCAGCCATTGGTAAGGATTCTGGAGTGGAAAAGTGCTTCAGTATGCTGACCTTGATGGAACCATGGACGCTGCTGTGGTCACACTTCTGAGTGGGAACTTTCAGCCTGGTGAATCCATGTCAGTGACCTTGGATAATTTTGCCTTTGCAGAGAATAGAAGCATACTATTTCAAAACATTGCTTCATACTTTCTAGCTGATCAATAAATAAGGAACTTTTCAAAATACTTCTTTTGGTTAGCAGAAAGGTAAGGAATACGTAAGGGTGTTTGCTTGCTTGTTCAGTTACTTCATAGGGGATTAAATGATCTGTGTTCTCCTAAAACCCTAGTAAAGCAATGTGTCCTGTTGTGAAGGGTTGGGCTTTGAGTCAGGTGGTAGAGGGGGGTGAGAAACTGAATATACAAATCGATGGCAGCCAGAGCATATATAAAAATAGGATTCTGACCCACAGTCTGCAGCAACCAGCCCAGGAAACCAGCCTGTGCTCTCTAAGTCGGACTTGCAGGAAGTCAGAAAGCATTCTGACTCTCATATCTCTTGTGATAATTCAGGAAGCCAAACAATAACCCTGGTAACGATCTACCTCAAATGGCCAGAACTTGATCAATAACTGACACCTTCGCTAATTTCTGTCCCTGCTTCCAAGTTGAAACTAACCAGAGACAGTTCAGTATGTCCCCTAACCAATCGCATACCATGCTCAGCTTCTAATTAGTCCGCCTCCAGCCTCCCCAGGGCTACAGCCTCCAGTCAGGGCGCACCTGGAGCCTTCCCTGTTTCCCCTAGATAAAGCTTTCTGCTCCTCTGCCTGCCTTTGAATCTCTGCCAAAATGCAAGAGATAGTGGCTGCCTCCCTCCTATAACCACCTCTGAATAAATAGCCCCTGCTTGTTCTCCTGTGAGGGGTCTTCACTGACTCCACAGGAGAGAGCCTGGGCATTACAAGGAGAGAGAGAAGATTTGATTTCAGACTGTCACTCGCTGCCTTGTTGACTCCAAGCAAGTCACTTGATTCTGCTTAGACTTGGTGTCCTCACCTCCGTAATGAGCCAGCAGCGATGAGCACGCAGGGTCCCTTCAGTGATCCGAAAGGAGGTGGTGAAACAAACATCCTGCCTGCGGCTGACTCGGGTGGAGCAGGTTCGCAGAAAATAAGGGACATTTCTGCTTTATGAAAATCACTTCCTAGGAATCAATTCTATTAACTTTGGGTTTGTTTTTTTTTTCTTCTTTTTAAGGGAATACTGGATAAAACATTTTTTCATTTACACGCCATTTTGTAGTTTACCAAGGACTTGCACAGCCATTATTTTATTTGCACCTCCCAGCAATACCCTGGGGGAAGTTCTTATCAGCTCCATTATGCACATGAGGGAGTGAGGTCAGAGCATGTTAAGGTTAACCGGAGTGGTTGACCCACTAGTAAGGGCTGTACAGGGGAAGCTGTGCAGGGCTCTCACCCATCCTACTCCCTTGTCGTACAAAAAGGCAAACCAAAAATGTTTGCTTGGCTTGTGGGACTGTTTGTTTAGGATTTACAGCCTTTGGACAATGGTATGTGGACTCCCACTCAGATCAGAGCTTCCCTCCACCGTGCTGTCAACTACTGGGCTTCCTCCACATGCAGACCCTTGGTTTGGTTCTTAGGGCCACTTTCTAGTTTATTCTCCATGCCTGTTGTGCTGACACTCAGTGTTATCAATGCAACAGGGGTCATTTGGGATCAAGATGGGATGTGTGTGCTTTTGAGGGTTGTAAGGCCAGAGGTGCAGAAATACCTAGGTCCTTCCCTGTCAGTCACCTCCCCCACAACCCCAGAGGCCCCAAGAGGTTCCACGCAAGGGAGAATGAAGGTGGAGAAGGAGTCAAGGCCGGTCTATAAAGAGCTGAGCCCATGAAGCATTCTCTGGTCAAAAAACAATCCCTGACCCACCCCCAATGGTGATGTTGGACCCAGGAATTTCACAAGGACTCACCCCCCCTGTACAATGAAAAGGGAATCCAAGTGAGGGCCTGCCTGTCTCCACACGCTGGGCCTGCTTAGGTCTGAGTAAGGGCTCAAGAGGGAGAGAGAACGAGGATTCCTGCCTCGAAGACGGTTCCCTACCCAGTGGGAAAACACAGACCAATGATTGTTGTGAGCTCTGGCCAATCAAGTACCAACCCAGGGGGATCTGGAAAGGAGAGGTTTGGGGTAGGCCTTGGGTTGGGTGAGATCAAAGTACCCACCGTACCTCCTGGGATTTTACGATGTAAAGGCATCCTGTACAGAAATGAAACACAACCATTCCAGTGACCATGTGGCACGATTGTACCTTCTCCCATGAAGGAAATCTTGTTTCCTGCCCTAAGCAGTGTATTGTGGATTCCCTTGAAATGAAGGTTTGTCCTAAGAGAAGCTTTGTTGTCCAAAGCCTTTACTGAGTGTCTGCTGTGGTCCCATCCTGGTAGGCACCGGGACTGCAGCCTCATGGTCAGAGCACCAGCAGAAAAATAGAGGCAAAGCCAAAAAAAAAGAAAAAAGAGGACTTTGATGGCAGTTTTATTTTACTTTTTTAAAATTACTTTTTATTGGAGTATAGTTGCTTTACAGTGTTATTTTAGTTTCAGGTGTACAGCAAAGTGAATCAGCTCTACGTATACATATGTCCCCTCTTTTTTGGATTTCCTTCCTATTTAGGTCACCACAGAGCATTAAGTAGAGTTCCCTGTGCTATACAGTAGGTTCTCATTAGTTATCTGTTTTATAAAACATAGTAGCAATAGTGTATATGTGGCAATCCCAATCTCCCAATTCCTACCCCCCCTTTCCCCCTTGGTATCCATACATTTGTTCTCTTTGTCTGTGTCTCTATTTTTGCTTTGCAAATAAGATCATCCATACCATTTTTCTAGATTCCACATATATGCATTAATATACTATATTTGTTTTTCTCTTTCTGACTTACTTCACTCTGTATGACACTCTCTAGGTCCATCCACATCTCTACAAATGACCCAATTTTGTTCCTTTTTATGGCTGAGTAATATTCCATTGTATATATGTACCACATCTTCTTTATCCATTCGTCTGTCGATGGGCATTTAGGTTGCTTCCATGTCCTGGCTATTGTAAATAGAGCTGCAGTGAACATTGTGGTCCGTGACTCTTTTTGAATCATGGTTTTCTCTGGGTATATGCCCAGTAGTGGGATTGCTGGGTCATATGGTAATTCTATTTTTAGTTTTTTAAGGAACCTCCATACTGTTCTCCATAGTGGCTGTATCAGTTTACATTCCCACCAACAGTGCAAGAGGGTTCCCTTTTCTCCACACCCTCTCCAGCATTTATTATTTGTAGAATTTTTTGATGATGGCCATTCTGACCGGTGTGAGGTGATATCTCATTGTACTTTTGATTTGCATTTCTCTAATAATTCGTGATGTTGAGCATCTTTTCATGTGCCTCTAGGCCATCTGTATGTCTTCTTTGAAGAAATGTCTCTTTAGGCCTTCTGCCCATTTTTGGATTGGGTGGTTTGTTTTTTTGATATTGAGCTGCATGAGCTGCTTGTATATTTTGAAGATTAATCCTTTGTCAGTTGCTTCATTTGCAAATACTTTCTCCCATTCTGAGGGTTGTCTTTTCATCTTATTTATGGTTGATAGCAGTTTTAGAGGCAGGTCAATTCTCTTTGATGACTTGGGGTGGTGCAGGGCAGGAAAGGTGACCTTCAGCTGGATTTGGAAGATGAACTAGTCCACCCCGCAGACCGAGAGAGGAAGAGGAAGAATGGCCTCTCCGGGGAGAGGGAACAGTTTGTACAACGGCACAGACAGACACAAGGTGTTTTGTGTTTGAGGAGCTAGAAAAGGATCCCCCGTTAGAGAGGGAAAACAGTCAGGTGAGGAGAGACAGATGATGGCAAGGAGGAAAGCAGAGCAGGATCATGCCAGGCCTCACGTGTCGGACTCGGTTTTGAGCAGAGCCCTGCGGGTGCTCCCGGACCGCGGAGAGCTCGGCAGAGGCCGCATATGCAATTCCAAGAAATATAAGAGAGAGGGAGCGTGGCTTCGTGCTGAGAAGTAATGGAAACATTTCAGAGTGGTTCCTTCTGTCTAAAAATGTGCATGTTAAGAGCTTCCCCGGTGGCACAGTGGTTGAGAGTCTGCCTGCCGATGCAGGGGACGTGGGTTCGTGCCCGGTCCGGGAAGATCCCACATGCTGCAGAGCGGCTGAGCCCGTGAGCCATGGCTGCTGGGCCTGCGCGTCCGGAGCCTGTGCTCCACAACGGGAGAGGCCACAGCAGTGGGAGGCCCGCGTACTGCAAAAAAAAAAATAAATAAAAGTGTGCATGTTAAAAATGTTTTTTTAATAAATGGAGTGGAAAAATTCTTTAGTTCTTAGGAAGGAATATAAATAGGCCTTTTTTTTTTTAAATCAAGAAACTGCAGGACACACTTTAGGATTTAATTGTAAACCTAATTTTGGCGATTCTGGTCCCTTTGAAAGCATTGCTCAAGCATCAGCTTGCCTAGCGCTGTCCCCCAAGACAGCAGTGAAATGGGAAGATTGGTGTAATTATTCCATTTTACTGAGGGCCAGATGAGGCCTGGGAATTGTCAGTAACCTGCCTAAGTCCTTTTCAGTGTATTGAGAAACAGAAATTTTGAGGGAATAGCATTTAGTAAAAGGATAGATAATTAAAAGGTTTGCAAGGTGGGAATTTGGAGCAGAAAATGGTCCACAATGGGATATTTTGTCTAACTCTATGCCTTGGTTTGGGGTTCCCTGAAAGTAATGTCTGAGTCAAGAACTTGGGTGCAGGGAGTTTATTAGGGGGGTGATCCCAGGAAACAGGAGTGAGGAAGCCGGGTAAGTGATGCAGGAAGGAGAGGCCAAGATAAGGTTGCTGCTGTTGTCAATGGCGGTTCATGCCCCCAGCATCTTTGAGAAGCAAGTGGATGCCTCCCGCTGTTATCCACATGAGGGACAGGAAGCTGAAGCTGGTGTGAGGGCTGGTGGGCTCCTGGGTGTCAGAGAAGGGCCCGAGTGTGAGATGCAAGCAACACAGAGCCTTGAGGTGGACACTGCCCACAGGAAGTCAGTGTGAAGCTCAGATGACAGGTGGACCCAGGGGCACAGGTGCTGGTCGCCAAACGCACCTGCAACCGGAGAAAGGCAACCCCGGGAAACTGACTCATGCATGTGAGGACTGAGTGGAAGATGCTCTGAACTCACCACCTTGATGCCCTGCACTAGTGAAGACCCCAGTGATCTCTGCCCCCTCACCTCCCTGATACGCTGTTGGTTACAAGGAATCCTGGACCACAGGTAACTGGAGGACAGCAAGTGAACTGAAGTTGGGCTGAACATTTCTGTTCATTGACTCATTTACTTAACAGATTGACTGAAGCCTACTGTTCCCCAAGCACTGTGCTGAGGCCAGGGGTACAGCAGGGGAGGAAATGTTACCAAATCAGGTCCAGCTGCTTGCCACTTGAAAATCAAGGGGCGGGGGGAGGGAGAGATGTTGGTAGAAAGTTGCTTTTATTGTTTTTTTAAAATTTTATTTTGTTTGCATTGCCTTTCCACCTTTGTTTTTTTTTGCGGTACGCGGGCCTCTCACTGTTGTGGCCTCTCCCGTTGCGGAGCACAGGCTCCGGACGCGCAGGCTCAGCGGCCATGGCTCACGGGCCCAGCTCACGGCCATGGCTCACGCGGCATGTGGGATCTTCCCGGACCAGGGCATGAATCCGTGTCCCCTGCATCGGCAGGCAGACTTTCAAACACTGCGCCACCAGGGAAGCCCCTCCATCTTTTTTTTTAATATAAATTTATTTATTTTATATAGTTATTTATGGCTCATTGGGTCTTCAATACTGTGCGTGGGCTTTCTCTAGTTGTGGTGAGCGGGGGCTACTCTTCGTTGCAGTGCGCGGGCTTCTCATTGCGGTGGCCTCTCTTGTTGTAGGGCATGGGCTCTAGGCGCGCAGACTTCAGTAGTTGTGGCTCGGGGGCTCAGTAGTTGTGGCTTGCAAGCTCTAGAGTGCAGGCTCAGTTGTTGTGGCGCACGGGCTTAGTTGCTCTGCGGCATGTGGGTTCTTCCCGGACCAGGGCTCCAAACCATGTCCCTTGCATTGGCAGGCGGGTTCTTAACCACTGCGCAACCAGGGAAGCCCAGAAAGTTGCTTTTAATTAGAATTCTTGCCACCATGGGGGAGATGGTGGACTCGGTGTCCCCCAGAAACCACCTCTGAAGATCTTGCTCGGCCATGACAGTTTTCAAAAGGAAAAAGGGAAGTAATCTCAGTTAATCATTGAGATGGGGGGTCAGAGTCGTGGCCATCCGCCACTGCATGCAGGCTTGTGTGCAGGCTTGTTGATTCCTCGTGATCTTTCTTTAGAAGCTGTCTTTTTCACACAGTTTGTTCACGAGATTACTGAAGGGGAAGCTGGGGAAGAGACCTTGTCATCTGTTAATTACTTAGTTTTCATTTCTACTTCTTCGATCTATGGAAAGAACCAACAGATTAGGCAAGGTGTACTGTGTGATCAAAAGATTTGAGTGGTGCGCTAGGGCCGGAGACGAGTATAGCATGGGGCTGCCTGGTTTAAAGTTAGTGACAGGACAAAGGGGAGGCCCCTGTAGAGGGCTCTTTCCTGCCAAGAGCTGCTTTCTGTCCTTATGGAAATGGCACTTTCCGGGTGTTCTTAGTGGTGCCCTAGTGGGTTTGCTGTGGCTTATAGACCATCCATGAGCTCACAGGTGCAGGAAATCAGGTGAGGTAATTCCTTGTCAAATGTACTGATGCGCTCAGCTAATTTGCAGGTTAAAGTCACCCAGGAAGGACACGTGGAAAAAGGTCTACAGGATGTAAACATCTTGGTCCAAGCAAGTGGATTTCTGGAGGGAGAGAGGAGGCCAGTAAATCTGAAGCCTTCCTGAAGGGATACGGGGTTGGTGAGATTAGGAGACGGGTGTCCGCTAACTGCGGAGGAATAAGATGTTCTGGGAAAAACACACACCCCACCCCTAGGAGGTCCAGCTAAGCTGGTGGTGTCAGGGAGGGGGAAATTCCCCTCTGCTGTACTAGGTCCTCCCGGCGGGTCTAAGAATTAAATTGCCATGAGACGGATTAACAGGAGAAAATCACACCAAAGTTTAATAACACATGTACGTGGGAGAGGCCCAGGAAAGCTAAGTCACTGAAATGGCTGCAACCCTCGCCTTGGATGTCATCTTCAGCTAAAAACAAAAGAGGATGTTAGGAGTAGTGATTTGCGACTTCAGAAAGCAGGAAGGCAATACGCCTGGAGACAGAAAAGCAAATATTTGGTGAATAAATGTTTGCCGGCCCCGCAGAGACAATGGACACAGAGTGGACGCTGATCTGTAGGCCATGTTCTCCCACCACACCCAGCCCGTGTTCCCTGCAGACATCTCTGGTGATTGCCTTATTCTGGAAACAGGCCCTCTGGTGCTTCCAAGCCAATCCTTCCTTTCCACTCGTTAGATAGGACTGAAGTCAAGGCCATGACTCATCAAGGCTGCCATGGATCTCGCCCATCTATCCCACCCATATTCAGGCCACGTCTCTTTGAACCGAGCTGATTAAACCCATTAGCTTTAGCCAAAAAACAAAAAACCCAGGTGCTGTTACAACATTTTAAAAGCTTGTCTTCAGGGCTTCCCTGGTGACGCAGCGGTTGAGAGTCCGCCTGCCGATGCAGGGGACGAGGGTTCGTGCCCCGGTCCGGGAAGATCCCACATGCCGCAGAGCGGCTGGGCCCGTGAGCCATGGCCGCTGAGCCTGCGCGTCCAGAGCCTGTGCTCCACAGCGGGAGGGGCCACAACAGTGAGAGGCCCGCGTACCGCCAAAAACAAAAACAAAAACAAAAGCTTGTCTTCAGGCAGGAGTCTCTTGTACTCTTAAGGGTCTTCACGAAAAAAACCCTCTACTTCCCCTTTGTGCTAGTGGGAAGAAAGCATAAGTCATCATTTTCTCAGGAGCGGAGCCTATGCTACCATTTACTAATTGGTTATACTTTTGGGGGCTAAGAATGGCATTTTTCTGTACATTGGAAATGGATTCAAAGATGTGACAATTGTCCCAATTGGTGCCTGTCAGACGTACAGAGGATTTGTCCAGGGTGATTTAACCAACCAAAGGCTATAATTAGCTAAGTGCGCCACCAGGGAAGCCCCTCCATCTTTTTTTTTAATATAAATTTATTTATTTTATATAGTTATTTATGGCTCATTGGGTCTTCAATACTGTGCGTGGGCTTTCTCTAGTTGTGGTGAGCGGGGGCTACTCTTCGTTGCAGTGCGCGGGCTTCTCATTGCGGTGGCCTCTCTTGTTGTAGGGCATGGGCTCTAGGCGCGCAGACTTCAGTAGTTGTGGCTTGCAAGCTCTAGAGTGCAGGCTCAGTTGTTGTGGCGCACGGGCTTAGTTGCTCTGCGGCATGTGGGTTCTTCCCGGACCAGGGCTCCAAACCATGTCCCTTGCATTGGCAGGCGGGTTCTTAACCACTGCGCAACCAGGGAAGCCCAGAAAGTTGCTTTTAATTAGAATTCTTGCCACCATGGGGGAGATGGTGGACTCGGTGTCCCCCAGAAACCACCTCTGAAGATCTTGCTCGGCCATGACAGTTTTCAAAAGGAAAAAGGGAAGTAATCTCAGTTAATCATTGAGATGGGGGGTCAGAGTCGTGGCCATCCGCCACTGCATGCAGGCTTGTGTGCAGGCTTGTTGATTCCTCGTGATCTTTCTTTAGAAGCTGTCTTTTTCACACAGTTTGTTCACGAGATTACTGAAGGGGAAGCTGGGGAAGAGACCTTGTCATCTGTTAATTACTTAGTTTTCATTTCTACTTCTTCGATCTATGGAAAGAACCAACAGATTAGGCAAGGTGTACTGTGTGATCAAAAGATTTGAGTGGTGCGCTAGGGCCGGAGACGAGTATAGCATGGGGCTGCCTGGTTTAAAGTTAGTGACAGGACAAAGGGGAGGCCCCTGTAGAGGGCTCTTTCCTGCCAAGAGCTGCTTTCTGTCCTTATGGAAATGGCACTTTCCGGGTGTTCTTAGTGGTGCCCTAGTGGGTTTGCTGTGGCTTATAGACCATCCATGAGCTCACAGGTGCAGGAAATCAGGTGAGGTAATTCCTTGTCAAATGTACTGATGCGCTCAGCTAATTTGCAGGTTAAAGTCACCCAGGAAGGACACGTGGAAAAAGGTCTACAGGATGTAAACATCTTGGTCCAAGCAAGTGGATTTCTGGAGGGAGAGAGGAGCCCAGTAAATCTGAAGCCTTCCTGAAGGGATATGGGGTTGGTGAGATTAGGAGACGGGTGTCCGCTAACTGCGGAGGAATAAGATGTTCTGGGAAAAACACACACCCCACCCCTAGGAGGTCCAGCTAAGCTGGTGGTGTCAGGGAGGGGGAAATTCCCCTCTGCTGTACTAGGTCCTCCCGGCAGGTCTAAGAATTAAATTGCCATGAGACGGATTAACAGGAGAAAATCACACCAAAGTTTAATAACACATGTACGTGGGAGAGGCCCAGGAAAGCTAAGTCACTGAAATGGCTGCAACCCTCGCCTTGGATGTCATCTTCAGCTAAAAACAAAAGAGGATGTTAGGAGTAGTGATTTGCGACTTCAGAAAGCAGGAAGGCAATACGCCTGGAGACAGAAAAGCAAATATTTGGTGAATAAATGTTTGCCGGCCCCGCAGAGACAATGGACACAGAGTGGACGCTGATCTGTAGGCCATGTTCTCCCACCACACCCAGCCCGTGTTCCCTGCAGACATCTCTGGTGATTGCTTTATTCTGGAAACAGGCCCTCTGGTGCTTCCAAGCCAATCCTTCCTTTCCACTCGTTAGATAGGACTGAAGTCAAGGCCATGACTCATCAAGGCTGCCATGGATCTCCCCCATCTATCCCACCCATATTCAGGCCACGTCTCTTTGAACCGAGCTGATTAAACCCATTAGCTTTAGCCAAAAAACAAAAAACCCAGGTGCTGTTACAACATTTTAAAAGCTTGTCTTCAGGGCTTCCCTGGTGACGCAGCGGTTGAGAGTCCGCCTGCCGATGCAGGGGACGAGGGTTCGTGCCCCGGTCCGGGAAGATCCCACATGCCGCAGAGCGGCTGGGCCCGTGAGCCATGGCCGCTGAGCCTGCGCGTCCAGAGCCTGTGCTCCACAGCGGGAGGGGCCACAACAGTGAGAGGCCCGCGTACCGCCAAAAACAAAAACAAAAACAAAAGCTTGTCTTCAGGCAGGAGTCTCTTGTACTCTTAAGGGTCTTCACGAAAAAAACCCTCTACTTCCCCTTTGTGCTAGTGGGAAGAAAGCATAAGTCATCATTTTCTCAGGAGCGGAGCCTATGCTACCATTTACTAATTGGTTATACTTTTGGGGGCTAAGAATGGCATTTTTCTGTACATTGGAAATGGATTCAAAGATGTGACAATTGTCCCAATTGGTGCCTGTCAGACGTACAGAGGATTTGTCCAGGGTGATTTAACCAACCAAAGGCTATAATTAGCTAAGTGTTAGTCCTTGCCTGTTTACGTATCTTTACAATATATGTAAACAGGCAAGTATCTTATGCTTCATGTAACGCTTCTATCCTAAGATCCTTATGAAAAAGAAATGTACCTTCTGTGGGAAGAAAAATGTGGTCGACAATAGCTGTGACCCGAAAAGAAACTGTGTGTTCTCCTGGGGATTCATCAATCTACTGAAAAATTAACGCTATCAGCTTACACACTTAAGTCACTGTCAGTCATCCCACTCAGCATAAATGCCAGAGGCTGATTTACATTCTTGTTCCTGACGTGAGTTCTGGGTGTAACATTTATCAGGCAATAGAAAATAACTGTAGGCGAGAGAAATGGGAGTTTCTTCTAGGGGTTCCTTTAGTTGTCACCACTTGCCAATTTCCAGCCTCCACACGACGAGGAGTTGCCCTCCTGAACCCCAGAGCCCCTGGAGAAATAGGTATTAGTGCAAGGCCAGGTCAGAGAGTCATTTCTACAAATCCGCACGCACTCCCTGAAAGGCGAATCCCTCGCCCGTCTTAGCGTGGCTCCTGGGGCCACGCGGCAGTATCTGAGAGGAGGCGCCATCTTTCTCTTCTTCAAGCTGAGACTCAGGCACAGGGGCATAAAAAGGGTGTGCCAGCCCAGGAATGGCATCCTTCACGCCCAGCCCCTGGGAAGAGCCAGCATCACTGAGCCACCGGCGGAAATGCAGCCCTCCCATTTTCTGATTATAGGCTGTTTCACAGGGTCATGGGGCTTCCTTTCCTTAAGATTCTTTAAAGAAAGATTTGAATTAGGACTTCCCAATCTCCATCTTCTATTTGAAGTCCTTCTTTAGGAAAAGTGGTCTCTGAGCCAGCCCCAGACCCTCTTCCACATGGTCTGGGGTTAATCGGGCCCATGCAGGCCTACCTTTTCAAGCCCGAGAGTGTGGCTGTACCAGTCCGTGCGGGGGGGCAGGGTGGGGTGGAGGGAACAGGCCTACTGGGAGGCTGGGGGGATCCTCAGGGAGAAGGAGGTCTGGGGGGAGGCAGGGCCTTGCTGTAACAGCTGCCACCCTTCTCCTACCAGCAGAAAGGCTGTGGTCACTCCTCACAGGACCCGCGTGCCCTAACTGGTTGGCTTCCCAGGCCCAGCGGTGATTTGTGAGAGGAGGTGACATCTTGCTTTCATTCAAGCTGAGATGCAGAACGGGGGTGGCGGCTGGGTGTGCCAGGCCAGGAACAGGGCATCTGTAGCGTGTACTCCCAGCCCGGAATTACCGAGCACCACACGGAGAGGAGGCCCAGAGTTACTAGCTCTGCTAGGTTTTCAAGAAAAGCCAGAAATTGGGATTGTTATGGGAGTTACATGTTGGTCACTAATTCAAATAAAAATAATGGCTGGGGTTTGTGGGCACGAGTTTGTAACTTCTGATTTGACCTAAAGCTCTGCTAAAGTTTCCTTTCCTTTCCTTTGCTCTTTCCCACCCCACCTCCAAACACCCAGTGCATAGAACCTCTAAGATCCTATCGATAACTCTGGAAAACAAGGAGTATCTTTATTTCAACTTTTAGAGTCTGATCCAATCTCTTCAAAGCATTTAACTCAATTACAGCTTAAGCCCCTCCCCAAAACTGGCTGTCAGTGGGGAACATGAGCTCTAAGAAGAGATGAGTTTACCAAGATCACATTTTGGGTGATTTTTTATTAACCTTTTGGGGGAACAAGTAATATTGTCTCTAAGCAATTAAAATAAAGGAACTTCTGTCTTCTAAACTTGTTTGTAACTGCCACTGTCTACCAGTCCTCCAAAGAAAAAGCTATATTCTATATTTCTTGGGACTTTTTTCCTTTTATGTCCTAGAAAAACTCAATAAGATGCTACATGTTGCTTCTGCCTAATTCTTCTCTCCTGGCAGGGATGCAGGAAGGAAAAGTGTTCCCCTGGGGCCAGGAAAGGGAGTAGGAGAGAGGCCCCTCACAGAGTTGTGGCTCCTGGCACCAAAAATGACTCTGAGGGAAAGGCACAGAGATGGGGATGGCTGCTCAAAATGGCCTGGCAAAGTAGAAGGACTTGGGATATTGGGGGTTGAAGTGAGGTGCAAGCAGGGGAGGGGAAGTAGCGTTGGTTATGCGGTGGAGAAGGGGAGAGAACTAACAGCTGGGAGTGGTCTGAGTGTAAGTGGAGGTCCTGTATAGGAAAGGGGTTTGATTTGTTCCTTCTTGACTTTGCTTCTCAAGGGTGGCTCCATTTGAAGGGGGTACGTAGGGTCATCCTCATGATAGAAGTCAGGGCTCTTTCAATTGCAAGTGATAGAAACACAACTGAAATGGGCTTAAGATATGAAGGAATTCATTGAATTCATTCAATGCAGCTGAAACGTCAAGGAGTGAGTGGACATCAGGCATAGTTGGATCTGGGTGCAAATGATGTCATGGGAAATCTTTCTTCATACCTTGTCTCTGATTTTCTCTGAAGTTGCTTCATGGTGGGAGGGTTCTCAACATATTTTGTCGGGGATAAGCCTTAGCAGTACCAGACCATCCTACCAGCTCAACACCAGGAGAGGAGAGCTCCTTCCCCTAATAATTCCAAGAAATCTTTTTGGATTGACAGTGGTTCTTCAAATTTGGGTTGTGCCTAGGAAAAACATGCTGTTTTACTTTACCCTCACACTGAATACTTCTGACTCCAGGTGTGGCGTTTTTTTCCCATGCCAGCCAATTCTCTGACACCAGCTAGGTGTCCTACAATTCAGTTCAGTTCTGACACTATCTACCCGCAGTTGAGGCTCAGTCCACAAAACTGCCCGTACTTCAGAGGCCAGTCACAAGTCCCAGGCTGTCCTCCGCACTCTGACCGACTGGCTATAAGTTGGGGTTCTCACGGCCTCCTCTTTCTATTTGATAATTTGCTAGAATAGCTCACAGAACTCAAGGAAACATTTAGTTATGTTCACCAGTTTATTACATCACAAAATACATGATAAAGGATACAGATAAACAACCAGGTAAAGAGATACATAAGGAGAGGTCTGGAGGGCACAAGAGGTCCTGTCCCTGTGGAGTTGGGGTGCCCCACCCTTCTAGCATGTGGATGTGCTCACTGACCTGGAAGCTCTCTGAACCCCATGCTTTAGGGATTTTTATGGAGGCTTCATCACATAGGCATGATCAATTATTAACTCCACTTCCAGCCCCTCTCCCCTCTGTGGAGAATTGGGGGTGGGGCTGAAAGTCCCAAGCTTCTAATCATGGCTTCATCTTTCCAGTGAGCAGTCCCCATCCAGAAGCCCACCCAGAGTCACCTCATAAAAATGAAAGGCGCTCCTTTCACTCAGGAAGTTCCAAGGGATTTAGGAACTCTGTGTCAGGAACCAGGGTCATAGACCAAATATTAGCAGGAACGTAGAGCAAAGACACACACATATAAATATAAATAATGTAAATATAAATATATATTCTTATTGTTTCACAGGGGGGCATGCCCATCTCTGACCCAATGTCTTTGACACAGGGGATGCAGTGCTCCAAGTGGCTGGGCCTGGGTCACATGTCCACCTCCAGGGCCAGGGCGAGGGGATCACGCCCATTTTAAGAACATGGTTGGAGAATGGGGGAGAGGGTGGTTCTACAAAGGGCAGTTGGGTTGTTCCCAGAAAAAGAGGATGGCTGGACTGCAGAAGCAACCTATCAGCCCTGTGAAGAAAGCAATTCTCGCAGCCTTGTGGACTGCTCTAACCCTGGTGCGCGTGGAATGTGTGTCAACTCTGCTGACCGTGCACTTGCCTGGGAGCAGGAACCCGTGATCTGGTCTTCGCAACATCTTATAGGTGATCTTGATAAAATCATCTTACATCATTGGGCCATCTTACGTCATTGGGCCTCTGTGTTCCCTTCAAGCACTGAGATTGTCTTTGAGTCTGATTCATAAGATTCCACAAGCCCCACGAGGAAGTGTGTCTCCCTGACGGGTGTACCCCGTGCCTGTGCTGTATGGGGGATGTTTGGGGGGAATACACGTATAAGCCCCCAAGTTAACTACACTCTGTGAATTGGAATAGCCCCCATGTTGGGTCTACAGGAACAGCGTCTGTAGACAGGTACCACTGCCCACCTTTTCTCCCTGCTAGCCCTGCTTATGATCTGGGGAAGTCCCTTTCCCCCCCTGACATTTAAGGGCTCTGGTGGACATGCTGTTTTGGGAGAAGAGGGAAGCAGGGCCTTGGGGACAACTGGATGTGAAGGGAACCAGCTCAGATGACACATTTCTTTGGTTTTCGTCTTGCTTACCACTCCAAGTCACAGATGCACCTTATTAGCTTGTATTTTCCAAATGCCCTCAATCCACTGATGAGCCTTTGCATGGCCAGTGGAATGTCCTTCCTGACTGAGAAAATGGGAGGAAGAGAAGAAACTCTTGAACCTGTAATAGCACATTTCTGCCATCGAAACTCAGGCTGTGGGTTTTCTTTTTTAATGAAGAATTTCTGTATAAAACTGTACTGTGCGATGTCAAGATGACTCTAACTCTGGATTGGGGTACAGAAGGGCTGACCATGGATGTCATTTGAGGGTCCTGTGAAGGATGAAAGCACAGTCCTGAGTGGTAATGTAGGTCGTCCTGTTAACCTGCTGATTTCTCTTCTCATCTCCTGACCCTGAACCTGACCAAAGGTAGATTCAGTTTTAGAAACTGGAGACATGACTTTGCACAATCCCCATGGAAATGTCTTGGCAGTGTTACAGAATTCCTGGAGTCAGTTATTCTAGGGCAGGGAGATCTGGCATTACCTGTGCTTTGGAACCAGCTGATCCCCAGGTGAGCCTGGGGCTCAGGTAGTTTTGGGGTGACCACAAGATAGTCTGGGTGCCACGTTTGTTTTCAGCCAAAAGCCACAGTCCAGGAAGACTGAAGAGAGGTTACCAGCTGGACCAGAGTTCCTAGGAGCAAATGGACCTAACTTGGGGTCCCTGAGCAGGAGAGTCTGACTGTTGCTGGGCACCCAGAGGACCCCCACCCCCTGCCGTGCCCTCAGCTGGCTTGAAATGACTGCATGAGAGAGCCAGCCCATAGCTAAAAGTCCCCATAACACACTCCGTTATCCCACTCCAGCAGCTCAGTTGCAGGCAGCCCGACCAAAGACCTAGGGACTCTTTGCTGTGCCCCCAAGTTCCTGCTTCCCTTTTCCTGCAGAAACCCCTCCACCAACCTTCAGCCACCCCTCACTGTATCCTCCACTCCTGCCTTCCTACCTACTGTGGTCTCTTCACATGAAACTACCTCCTTTTTCTATGTTAATCATGAACCCCCTCTCCCCTCCCCCACCCTGGAAGAATTTGGTTTATACCAGTGACTTTTATCCATTTCATGGCAGAAACCTCCCTGAGGTACAGTGGAATGGTTGAGTTTGAATTTAGATTTGCCACTTAGTAAGTCTAAGACCCTAACCTCTATGAGCTGAAATTTTTCATCTTTTAAATGGGGATCATAATACCAACATTTCCAGACTGTTAAAAGATGAAATATAATAATTTTTAGAAAGTGCTTGACACATACAAAATGCTTAGTGATGACTGTGAATTCTTTTATAAGAGAAAGATATCTACGGAAAATTCATCTATATTGTGTATGGTGTAATACTGATTAAAATATTGGTGTCTATAAAAGCAGTGGTGCTTTGAAACGATGGTGCCCCTTCACCTCCTATTATACTTGTGCTTCTCCACAGTCCCTCCTGACACTTCCAGACTAAGCGAATTATTGTTAACTTTTCTTTCCCTTCTACCAGCTTCTTCTCTGAGCACCCCTCTGCATCCTCTTTTTCCCTTCAAAATCTCCTTTGGTGCTTATTTTAACCTTGGTTCGTGTGTGCAGGAGCTGTGTGGAGAGGACTGCGGTGAGCACATGCTAAGATGTGTTTTATTTATCTTGGACTCTGCATCCCTATGGGGCTGAGCCTGGCAGACTTAGAAGACGATCCAAGAGAAGTTGCCTTCAGTGTGGACTTTGCAAGCACGATGAGACGAAGCTTTGTGCTGAGGGATGAGAAGTAAAGTGAAGAAGGTGGAGAGGGGCTGGTTCCTCCTACCGCCAGTCCAGTGAGCCTTGCCATTGGTGCCGTTAGGGAGTCCGCAAACTTTATCCAGCCAAGTCTTACCTGACAGTTCTCATGGCCCCAGCTTGGAGATTTGGCCTCCTCCGCAAGCCAACACAGCGGGGTCCTCGAGCACCTGTGAGGGAAGGACCACCTTTGAAGTCTTGGCTGGAAACCATTTTTCTAGAATACACCTCACCATTTCCTCCTAAGAGGCTGAAGGAGTGATCATTTCATAGACTTCGAGGCTGCAGTGTTGAGTCTATTGATGGAGCTGTTCTGAGTATTTAAGTTGTTGAGATTTTTTCTAAACGTGCCTGTCTTTGTTCTTCTCTTTTTGGATTTTGAAAATGTTTCAGAGTGTTTCACCATCTCTGAGTTACTGGAAAGTGCTTTAAAGGGTTGCACCCATTTCTAAAGGGAAAATTGAGGCATGGTACATTGCAAGGAAATACTAGAGGATAACCATTGAAGAGTATGCAATCTGGAATGATTCACAATCTGGTTCAAAGTCTGATCCTCGTGTTCTAGGTGAGTAACCTTAGGCAAATCACTTCATCTTTTTTTTTTTTTTTTTTTTTTTTTTTTTTGCGGTACGCGGGCCTCTCACTGTTGTGGCCTCTCCCGTTGCGGAGCACAGGCTCCGGACACGCAGGCTCAGCGGCCATGGCTCACGTGCCCAGCCGCTCCGCGGCACGTGGGATCCTCCCGGACCGGGGCACGAACCCGTGTCCCCTGCATCGGCAGGCGGACTCTCAACCACTGCGCCACCAGGGGAGCCCAAATCACTTCATCTTTATGAGACTCAGCATACTCATCTATAAAATGAAATAAAAACAGCTTCAGCCTCTTTATTCTCTTAAAATGTCTTCTGAACAAGGGTTTTTAGTCTTATGAAGTTCAGTTTCTCAATTTGTTATTTTGTGGATCATACTTTTGATTTTGTATCTAAGAAATACTGGTCTAACCTGAGCTCACAAATATTTTTTTCTTCTACAAGTCTTATGGTTTTAGGCTTTATATTAGGATTATATATATCAAAGAAGATATATGGAGGGCAAATCAGACATGAAAATGAAACCAACATCTTAGTCATTAGAGAAATGCAAATTGAAACCACAATGAGATACCATGACATATGTCAGAGAATTAATAAAATTTAGAAAACCAGCCATGCTAAATGTTGGTAAGGATGTAGCCGACCTAGAGTTCTCGCATCCTACTAGTGCAAACGTAGAATGGAAATAGTTTGGTATATTTTCTTAAGTTAAACTTAGACCTACTAAATAATCCAGCGATTCCACTCACAGGTGTTTACTCCAGAGAAACAAAAGCACATGTTATACAAAGACATGACATGAATGTTCACCGCAGCTTCATTTGTAATAAAACTGGAAGCAACCTAAATATCCATCAACAGATGAATGGATTGAAACACTGTGATACATCCATACCATGGGATACTACCCAGTAATAAAAGGGAATGAACTACTGTTAACATCCAACAACTGGGTGGACATCAAGGTCATTATGTGAGTGAAAACAAACCCAAGCTCATCAAGTTACATACCGCATGATTTTGTTTATATGCTAGTCATGAAATGACAAGCAGAGGTTTGATAAGTGCTTGCACACTGGGCTTGTCCCTTTGGACCACTTGCTCGTGGAGCTGATTTGACACACTGTGAAGCCCAGACATGTACAGAGGCTGTGATGGGAACAGAGACCCTCTGGTCAGCAGCCCCGGCTGAGCTCCCAGCCCATAGCCAGCGTCAACTACCATCTAGGACGTTCCAGCCCAGAAGAACCCACAGACGGGTACGGCCCAAACATCATCACATGGCACAGAAGAACATCCCAGATGATCCCAGTGAAGCCACAAAACCACGAGAGATGATAACATAGTTGTTGCTTTAAGCCACTAAGTTTTGGGGTGGCTTATAATACAGCGATAGACAACCCAAATAGATGCCTAGCAGTTCCAAGCCTACATGCTCACAGGGCCAAATACCCATCCACGAACTGGTGTGAGCATGGCTAAGGAAGGTGCTGGCCAGCCAGACCTGGGCTGTACATCCAGCCCTGGAGCTGGGATGCAGTCAACTCTCAAACGGTGCCACCCAGACAGAGTGGGGAAGAGCCTTTCCCAAAGGAAGACCAAAGTGCAGTTACCAGAAGAAGGGCGATGGTGCAGGGCAGAGCAGACCCAAGCAACAGCCCGCTACAACTAGACTGCAGGGGACCCCAGCAGAGGGAGGGCACCCGTGGATTTGGGACTCTGACGGTGTTTATGTAACTGTAGTGAGATTAATCTTTGTGCAGATTACAGGAGATAATTTTAGGTAAAGCATTACACGCAGTGCCTGACACATAGTAAGTACTCAACTATTATACCTCTTATTATTTCATTTCTATTATTGTTATTAAACACTAGCTATATCATATTAGTTGATACTTCTTCCTCTGCAGACATCAGCCTGTGTTTGGTCCTGGCACGGACTATATTCACACAGAGGTACATTTGGCTCTATTTGAAGGACTGTCCCTGGTCTACGTGGGCCCAGTATTTAGAAGCAGAGAAGTGTAGCGCGTGTCTATTTGAAAGGCACTGTCTTTTTAACTCTTAGCCGCAGGGACTGGGCTCTGCTATGGCTCCTCATTTAGGAGACAAATAACTCAGCCTGGCCTAGTCCTGTCTGTTTTCAAGGTTTCCATAGAGACTGGGATGGAGACAGAGGTAGCTTTGGAAGCCTCAATACTTTCCCTGCAGACAGGAGACCAGCGGTCCTGAGGCATCTTCTGTGTTGAGGGGGGTGTGTGTGTGTGTGTACGGATGCTTATATGTTAGAGACGTGAAATTCTATATCCACATGTGCACAGGTGGTCCCCTCTTAGGAGAGACGTGTACTCCTGGAAATCACAATGAAAAGTCACCAGGCATGCCCTGGATGATGTAGGAGAAATCTCCGGGACAGCTCGCCACAAATCTCATTGATGGGTCCTCACGGCCGAAGGCTTGCTGGGCTCCTTGGCGGCTGGCATTTGTTAGCCTTTAAGGTCAGAGGTTAGACTGCATCATAGTTTCAGTTATGTGACGGTGAATAGCTTGGGCAAGCATTTGGTCTGCTCCAGAACCGAAGGTAGGAGCTATGACTTTGGCCTCTTGGAGCCTGAACGGGTATGTTTTGGGAGCGGAGATGAGAATGAGAAGGCATCTGCGCGTCCCTGGCACACACGCTCCATCTAGGAACCTGTGTCTATTTCCTCACTGCAGACTGTCTCCCGAGCACCTCTTGTTTGCCGGGCACTGCTCCACACGCTGCTGAATAGGTGTGGCCCTTTTCCTTATGAAGCTCACAGTCTACATGGGGAGGCTGACAAGCAAACCAGGAATCAGAGCAAACAGGCTGCTAAGGGCTGTACAGCCAGAGAACAGGGCCGCCTCCCTGCCCCGGGGCCAGGAAAGTCTTGTGCATTTTGGAGAGACCTGTTTAGCTCGCTTTTCCCCTTCAAATAGGCAGGGAACGAACGGAATGGGGTGTGTATCTTTTCACAGGTCCTACCCCTCCTCGGCGTTGACGGCCACGTGATCCTCGATCCTAGCCTGGCCTTTCTCCTCCCATCTGTAGTTTGGCAGCTGAAGCCCATAATGCCCCCAGTCCTTTTCCCAACCTGGATTGGGGCTGTTTCCTGATACTTGTAGCCCCTAAACATCAACTAGCCCAGGAGGTGACTTGTGATCTGGTTTCTGAATGAGGCAGCACTTGTCCGTTGCCGGAATGGGGAAGAGCTCTTCAGAGCGGGAAAGAGAGTGTGTGAGGAGGGTTAGCGGGTGCCACGGCACAGCCAGGATCAGCCCCGAGTCGACTTGGCAAGGTTGGCCCCGGGGGGTTGGGCACATGGCTCAGAACTGGATTGTGGCGCCTTTGTCGTCAGCCACATAAAAATTATTCACCCGGGTGTCTTTCAAGTCAGCAGATGTGAACGATCTTTGAGTGATCTTAAAAGACCACCCCGAAGTCCAGGCGTTATCATTGGATCACGCACTCATTGTTGAGAGTGGGGCCTGGGGGCAGGACTCCGGTCTTTGACCCCTTCCCTTTTCTATCTCTCCTCATCTCACTGCGTCAACGACTCCAAAATTTGTGTCTGTGCCCAGACCACTCCCCTGAACTCAGACTGTCCACCCCTCTGCCTACCGGAAAGCCCCACTTAGAAGTTGCCTGGGCAGCTCGGACGCAGCCAGCTGAGCCCCTGATCTCTCCTCACCCCCCTGCCTCTCCTACAGTTTTCCCCACATCAGGCTGGGGGAGATTCCGTCGTTCTGGTTGCTCTGGCTAAAAATCCTGGAGTCGTTCAACCTGATTCCCTCTTTCTCTCTCACCCCAACCAATTCCCCAGTCCACCCCCCTAGTGCTTCTTTTCCAAATATTTCTGGATCTGATGGACGAATATCAAATCGCTTCTAGCCGTACTTGCTACAGACTGCTCTCCCAGCTTCTGAGCCGCTTCCAGCCATTTCTCAACCCAACAGCCAGAGTGATTCTTTTAAAACCTACGTCATAACACATCATTCTTCTGCCCCAAGCCCTCTGGTGGCTCCCACCTCACGCGGAGTAAAGGTTGACATATTTACCATGATCCACAGGGTTTTCACGGTCTGGCCTCCTCTTACCATCCTGCCTTCCTGCCCTCACACCACTTTCCCTCTCACTCCTCTACTTCAGCCTTAGAGATGCCAGACCCAACCCCCCCCCCCACCTCAGGGCCTTTGCACCTGCTGTTCCCTTATATATTAGCAATGCCCACTGCCTCATCACCTTCAAGTTTTTGCTTAAATGGCATCTTCTCAGTGAAGTCTTTCCCAAACACCTCTTGAAACATGTGCCTTCCCCCAAGAAATCTTGAGTCCCTTTCCTGCTTTAGTTTTTTCTTTAATCTCCTATGTAAGTTCTGTCTATCTGGGCAACAGTCAGACAAAACAGCAAATGAAAAGCAGGCCTACAGTGATTTTGAATAATGAAATTCTCAAGTCCAGAATATACAGTAAGTATGCTGAATATTGTTGAAGAAATATAGAGGGAATTGTAAACCTGAGTAAGGAGCAGAAGACTATAAAAGGTGACCAGGAGCAAGTGTAAGTTTTGGACATTGAAACTGTAGTGACAGAAATTAAGAAGACAACAAAGAGGCTCAAGACCAGGATAGATGTAGCAGAAGAGGGAGTTAGAAACTGGAAGATAGATCTAAAGAAATTACTCAGAAACCATCACAGAGACAAAATGAGATGAAAACATGAAGAAGTTAGGAGGAATGGAAGGTCAAGTATGATGGGTCAACATATATTTGAAGTTCTAGAAGAGGTAATGGAGGGATTGGGGGAAAGTCACTACTCAGTGACATAATTGCTAAGCATTTTCCACAGATAATGGGATTTCTCAGATCAGAAAGCCCTTCAAAACTAAGCTGGCTAACTAAAAGGAATCCACATCTAGATACATCTACTTAAGCAGCAGAACACCAAAGTCAAATAGAATGGTTTAGAGCAGCCTGAGAAAAAAGACAAATTACTTACAAAATGAAAACTATTATATGGGGAACAGATTTCTCAATAACAACAAGGGAAACCGAAAGACAGTGGAATACTGTCTTCAGATAAATGAACGAAAATAATTGATAACTTTGTATGGCCAGTGAAACTACCTTTCAAGAATAAGAGTGAAATAAATACATTTAGATAAATAAAAACAGGAAGTTTACCTCCAGGGCTGGGACGAGGGTGAGGCAAGTGAGGTGCCAGGGGGCATTGGAATTTAAGGAGGTGCTCGCTTTCAGGGCCGTGACAGTTTAGAATTAGCACCTCAGAGTGAGTGTTTCCTTAAAATTTACACCGTGGGTGCCTCACTCTAGTCCTGCCCCGATACCACCAGAAGATCCCCACTGAGGAACTTGTAATTGATATATTTCAAGAAGAAGGGAAATAATCCCAGGAGGAAGATATAAGGTATAGAAAAGAAATGATGAGTTCACGAAATAGAAATTGTCTAGATAAGCCTAGGTATTTTGAATGTTTTTTAAAAATTAATAAATGTGGGGCTTCCCTGGTGGCGCTGTGGTTGAGAGTCCGCCTGCCAATGCGGAGGACATGGGCTCGTGCCCTGGTCCGGGAGGATCCCGCATGCCACGGAGCAGCTGGGCCCGTGGGCCGTGGCCGCTGAGCCTGTGCGTCCGGAGCCTGTGCTCCGCAACGGGAGAGGCCACGGCAGTGAGAGGCCCGTGTACCGCAAAAAAAAAAAAAAAACCTGTAATACGTGAGTTTAAAAGAAAAAGATGGAACTAGACAGCCAGATGACAGCAGCTGAGCTAGGAGGGAGGGGATTGTGGTTAAGCAGTCAACGATTCTTACATTGTTCAGGAAGGCTGTGATTAACCCAAGACATGTGCTTGTGGGAATTTCTTTGATAACCACCCAACACCTGCGTCCTGCTGGAATGCCCTGGCTCTTGGCCTTGAGTTCTAGCCTCGTGTAAACTTGGTTATTCTCACACCAGAGTCCAGTGGGCTGTCCACGAAAGAGCCACATGAGCCTCAACTTCAAATCCTTCTCGGGGTCTTCAGGACAAGCATGTACCCAGAAAATATGTGTTAAAAATCTCAACCTCCCTAGGTTTTTTTCTTTTGTGTGTGTGTATGTGTGGTCAAAATTAACAAAATTGTTCATTCTGCTACACTAAAAGCTAAACCATTAACTGTTTACTACTGAAATTCCAGTGCCCACCAGCACATAGTAGAAACTCAAAAAATATTTCTTGAATGGTTTTATAACCATTTTTGATGGAGATGTACATCGTATGGTTGTTACTCTCTGGATTTTTCACTTCTCCATTTTTTTTTTTTTTTTTTTGTGGTACGCGGGCCTCTCACTGTCGTGGCCTCTCCCGTTGCGGAGCACAGGCTCCGGATGCGCAGGCTCAGCGGCCATGGCTCACGGGCCCAGCCGCTCCGTGGCATGTGGGATCCTCCCGGACCGGGGCACGAACCCGTGTCCCCCGCAGCGGCAGGAGGACTCTCAACCACAGCGCCACCAGGGAAGCCCCACTTCTCCTTCAAACACTTCCAGCACAGGCATACTAAGAAATGCATTTTACTTTGTGAACCAGCACACACAGGCCACACAGTAATAAATGTTTAGTGCATCTTTAGCACACATGATGGGCTCTGGTAGTTTCTACTTTATGCATTTTTCTTCAAGAAGAATGCCTGTCACCACCCACTAAATTGATTTTATGACCCATGACGGCTGTGGTTTGAAAAGCGTTGATCCAGTGCAGAAGTTCTGCATCTTTCCTCTGCCATGCATTCCTCAGAATCATGGTTTTCAATGCACAAAACAACGGACATCAGGTTACAATAGAAGCTTATTAGATTGACATGCAATTATAAACATATTCAAGGAAACAAATGTGATACAGTAATATGTGTGCTTCATTATTAACACAGTAAATGCAAGATCTGGCTAGTGACTCACACTGGCTGGAATTTTGAAGTAGGGATGAACAAAAATGCTATTTTGAGAATTCTGCTACGACTGTGGTGAGACGTGGAAATATCTGTGATCAGCGTTGGTGACAAAGGCACAGGGGCTGAGACCATCACTCTGGAGTGTCACCTACATTCATAACTGAAGGAACGCTGCATTTGAGAAGTTAGTGAAAGAAAAGGAGCATTTCTTTCCCCCATTCAAGTTCATAGAACCCAAGGGGCCCCTGGACCCCCAGATGGAAATCCCTGGTCTAGTGGAGCCACACTTCATCTCAGTGATCTGAGCCTTATTGGTCAGTTGGAGAGATGTTGATTCGCTTCTCAGGTAGGTTTATAACCACAGTTTTTAAGGGTGCTGCTCACTGTGGACGTACCAGTTTAAGAGTCGTAAGAGCTTCAGAAAGCTAAAGGCGGCAAGGGCACTGGCAAGGAGTGGGCAGGCAGGAGTCCCAGGGATCCCCCATCCATCCCCTGAAACCTCCATCCCATCTAAAGCAAGTGACTTGCAGTGCAGACCGATCCTGCAGTCTGATTCACTTCGGGTCGGGGGTATTCTGTTGGGACAAAGATCATCGTCAGAGGTGGCTGTGTGGGTGTCTCGGAGACCCTCACTTCCCTTGTGGCAGAAGAGGTGTGGCCCTCGAGGATCATCAGCTCACGTAGCTGACAGGTTAACATGAGAAGAAGGGAGGAAAAAACCAGCAAGCTTGGAGGACCGATTTAGTCTTGTTAAATACACTGGAAGAGCGGAGTGTGGGAGAGAGCATTTTATCAGCTCCCCGACTGTTCGTCGTTGTAAAGGCACCTGCTTGTTAACACGCCTGGAGAAGTCCTCTGAGACTACACTGTTGCATCCATAGTAAGACGGTTCCTTCTATCTTACAGGCCATGTGGGGGAATTCCGAAGAAACTGGAAATCATCCTCTGAGAAAGCAGAGTTACAGCTTCTTCCAATTTTCGTGTCTCATTTGAGGGGCTGTAGGAGGACCCCCCCGTCCTCCTTCCATTTTCTGATATTTTATTAAACGGATACGACACTCTGTCATTGGTCTGGCTGGAGTAGGAGACCAGCAGTTTGCATCGTTTAGGAGGTGAGATGGTTGGTTTCATGCATCAGTCAGATATTTAATCAAACGCTAATCTAGGTGTTGCAGGGCAGTAGATGTGGTTCACGCCTACAATCAGATGACTGCAAATAAAGGAGATAATGGCAGGGAGTGCTCGTCCAATCAGTGAGGGGACTTGAGAGCAAAAATCGAAGTTTCCCGGAGAAGAAGAAATTCTCTCTCAAGACTGTGACGTCAACTCCTGCCTGAGTTTCCGGCCTGCCAGCCCTATGAATCTCACACTTGCTAGCCCCCATGATGACATGAGCTAATTTCTTAAAATAAATCTCTTAATACATTTGGTTTCATCTCCTTCGAGAACCCTGACTAATACGGGATGCATTTAAAAAATTTTTTGTCTTAAATAAATGAAAGGCAAGAATCTGAAAGCAAAGTGACTTAAACACAGCACATGCACGCACACCATGTTCTGAGAGATTGGAAGAAGAGGACTGTGGGCCAGGGAGGAGCTGGGAACAGGGACACTAGCCTTTCTTTTCTATTTTTTAAATTTTATTTAGTGTGCAAAGGGGAGCAGCCACTTCTCCTCCACCGGTCGAGGCCCTTCCTTGTCTCCCGCTTATAGCTCTGTCTTCTGTGCTCCAACCTCCACCTCCATCTTGCTCCTGAAACCATACCTGATCCAGTCCCTGCAGACCCCTCACTCCCCCAGTCTGGGTTATTGAGATGGCCTCATCTTACTCGTCCTTTTGGACACACTGCCTCTCTTTCTTGAAACTTCTCCACTCCTTGGTTTTGTTCTCAGTGTCCCTTTCTCTGCATCTTCTCTTCGTCTCCATCCTTCTCTCCCTCCACCTGCCCCAGAAACGGTCACCGAACACCCAGTTGCTGGGTGATCTCTTTGCTCAGATAGTTTGAACCACCTCCTAAATCTTTTTTTTTTAATTTAATTTATTTACTTTATTTTTGGCTGTGTTGCATCTTCGTTTCTGTGCGAGGGCTTTCTCTAGTTGCGGCGAGCAGGGGCCACTCTTCATTGCGGTGCGCAGGCCTCTCACTGTTGTGGCCTCTCTTGTTGCGGAGTGCAGGCTCCAGACGCGCAGGCTCAGCAGCTGTGGCTCACGGGCCTAGTTGCTCCACGGCATGTGGGATCTTCCCAGACCAGGGCTCGAACCCGTGTCCCCTACATTGACAGGCAGACTCTCAACCACTGCACCACCAGGGAAGCCCCTACCTCCTAAATCTTGATGCTTCCCCAACTTTGTCTCCATCCTAGAACTCTCCCTCCTTCTTCAAAATCATCCAACTAACCGTGCACTGGACTTCCCCACCAGAGTCCCCCATGGCATCTCAGACTCAACATATTTCCAAGGGATCCATCATTCCCACCCCCATGCTCTTGATCTCAGTTGGTAGAATTTCCACGCAGAGCTAGTATCTCCCCTGATAACAAGTCAGTCATTCTTGTGCATGCCTGATTTCCTTAAGAGCAATCTAAATGCTTTGACTTTATTCAAGTGATGCAATTGGATTCCTCTGAGGCATAATTATTATTCCAGGTACATGATTTCTGTAATGGGATAATTGGCTGCCTCTGCCCCTAGAGAACACCTGAAATAAGGAATATGTGCACCTGTGTTTTTAATCAAAGTGAAACATAATAACTAGGGGCAGTCGAGAAGCACAGTAAATGTGTCAGTGGTGCTTCTGGTAAGTTCACGGTGGTGAGTAGCTGGACTGCATCCTTGTGAGTGAGTGAGAGGGCCAGACAGGTGGAAAACAGAACTCGGAGGGACTTCAGGCCTTGACAAGGACATGATTTTTGTCCTGAGTACAGTGACAAACCACTGGAAGTTTCGGGAGGGGGTTGTGGGATGATCAGATTGATGTTTTAGACAGTCACTCTGAGCTGGGTGTGGGACAGGAGTAGATGAGGCCAGAATGGAGCCCAGACTCCTGATTCCGATTCAGTTGGTCTTGGGGGGAGGGGGAGGCATCAGTGAGATGTAAAAGTCCCCCACATGGTTCCAGTACGGAGCCAGGGTCCTGGAGGTCAAGCTCCGGAAGTGTGGCCCCCAACCCACGACTGCATCCCCAGAGTTTCTCACTCTCACGCCAGTTCACACCCAGCCTCCAGCACCAGCTTATGGCTCCAGCACCTGCTCTAGGAAGTTGAAAGCAGCCCTTCAGCTATGCCGGGTCCACAGTGCGAAATGTCACCGTGCGATATTTCTGTGGTGGATGTTCTTGTACACCTGGGAACTGGACAGTTTTGCTTTTTGTTTATTTCAACTTCAGTGAACCGACAGCCACTTAAGAATGTGCTCATCAAGGTGTCTGGGCTCTGTGGACTATTTCCTCCCCAAATTCTATCCCTGTTTCACTCGAGGTCCAAGCGGAGTATTAGAGCCACAGTTCAAAGCAAACAACATTGACGATGTGAGAGATAACCACACTGAAGATGCAGAAAAAGATAATGTGAAATTCCCTTCTGCATTGGGTATGTTTTTTTTTTTTTTAAAGAACATGTTGGGGGTAGGAGTTTATTAATTAATTAATTTATTTTTACTGTGTTGGGTCTTCGTTTCTGTGCATGGGCTTTCTCTAGTTGTGGCGAGCGGGGGTCACTCTTCATCGCGGTGCACGGGCCTCTCACTATCGCGGCCTCTCTTGTTGCGGAGCACAGGCTCCAGACGTGCAGGCTCAGTAGTTGTGGCTCACGGGCCTAGTTGCTCCGTGGCATGTGGGATCCTCCCAGACCAGGGCTCGAACCCGTGTCCCCTGCATCAGCAGGCAGATTCTCAACCGCTGTGCCACCAGGGAAGCCCTGGGTATGATTTTTAATGAAAGTGATCAGGCATTGAGAGACCTGCGGTATCAGAAACATGCCTTCAATATGCTTCTGAGTCAGGGCTTGGCTGCCACAGAGATGTAGCCGATACGAGGAATGCAGCACATGTCCAGACAAGTCTGACTCAGTGGATTTGCCAGTGGCTGCTGTTGCCTTTTGTTTCTCCAGTGAAGGCTTGTGTGCCTGGCTCTGGCCTGTTCACAGCCTCCTAGACCACACGCCTGCCTGGCTTCTTCAGGACGTCATGCTCGTGCACAGTGATTTGAAAGGAGAACTAGATGAATGTGTCCAAAACTACCTCCTTGGAAAAGTTAAAGTAATAAAAAATACAAAGCGTGGGAGATTGATTTGAGGCAGAATCATCAGAGCGGCTGTGACGTGGCCGGCTCCTCGCTGGCCGTCATCCAGGAGGACTAGTGGACGGTAGGATGCCTGGTGACCAGCACCACCAGTGCTGACCCTCGCCTATAGCTCCTCCCGTGTTGTGAGGGGGATTCAACTGGGGGCTGCATTTCAGATGGGTCGTGCTCCCTTTTCCAAGCTCAGAGGCCTGGAGGGAGCTACTACACCAATAGTCACCTACCATTGCTGGAGGATCGTTTGCCATGAAGAGAAACTATTTCATTGAACTTGGACAGTGTGACAGTGGCATGGATATCTGGGGAGGAGAAAATTTCGAGATATCATTTCGGATTCGGATGGGTGGAGGTAAGCTCTTCATCATCCCTTGCTCTAGAGTTGGACACATTTTTGGAAAAAGGCGACCGTATGGTTCTCCTGAAGGCGAGGATATCATGACATGCGTGATGAGACTGGTTCATGTTTAGTTGGATGAATATAAGCAGGAGTATTTTTCCATAAGACCTGGGCTGGGGTCCAAAAGCTTTGGAAATATCAATAAGCATGTTGAATGGAGGAAGAAGTTGGCTTGTAAATCATTTAAATGATATTTGGATAACATTTGCCAAGAGAGGCAGATACCTGAGCCCAATGCCAAACCCTAGCAATCCATTTTTATCGAAAGAAGGTCAAAATGCCCCAAGTCCTTCAATGGGAAAGGCTCTGTCACCTCCAGATCAGTAAGTGTCTGGTGGCCCAGGGCTGCCCAAGTCAGACGAGAGGCCTAGGAGTGCTTAAGGGATGTGGCTACAGTGACCCTAATCAGCTCTGAATTTATAATGAAGAGCATGAATTGATTTTAAATAATCTCCCTTTGCCTGGATATGTCGGAAACTCATTCATCAAGTGCTCATGAAGTGTAATGGATCAGGGGCAGCCCAGCAATAGAATTTTGGGAAGAATAATTGGCTGTACCAGGTGCCAGGTGGACAGTGCCTAAGAGTGGTCGATCTACCGAGTCACAAAGGCTATGTTGCTATGGCAACCTGTGGTGGCAGCTCCTCACAATTTGGAGAGTTAAGACAGACGCTGTGGCTGGAATGGTGATTCATCGGTGATTCATCACAGTTGTCCTCCTAATGGAGATGCCTGAGAAGATTAGCAAAGGGGAGACAGCAGATATACTAGAGATTGGAGCACCAAGTGACCATCAGAAGGTGAAGAAGTATGTTTCACCAAGACATTAAGGTCACTTCTGAGCTGCCGTTAAGGAATTTTTTGCTTATGACAGAAAACAAGAATACAGTTTTAACTCTATTAAAGAGTCAAGTTTGTAGAGAAGGGCAAAACCCAGGAAACTGACATGCCTATTCAAATCTATTTACACTTCTTTTTAACCCATTTTAATAACGGAATGGCATTTATCTGATCAGAAACTTGTTATGATTTCCTTTCTTAGAAGACTTCATAGGAGATTGTTAATTTTTTCCACTTCTATTACCATGTTCTAAATAGATAATGTTAAACAGATTGCATCCACATTACTTTCAACTCCAGAAGCATCGTGTATAAGATTATATTTAAGAGGCAGTTAACTATTATAAAGTATTTTGATGAATTATGGTACTATTTACATTTAAAGGATCCTTTTTATTATTAAAAGATAATAATAATATGGAGCTGGGGTGAAACTTCCTGCACTATACTAAGTCCTCCAAAACCTGAGACCCCGCTGTGGCCCCGCAAGAAAGATTCACGCAGCCCAACAGCCACAGAGAGCTCACTCCTCACGGGGGCAGCCCGGTTCTCCTTCAGGCGGCTCTGATGGCTGGAAAATTCTTCTTTCAAAGACCAAACCTTCTCCATTGGTTCAGCCTTGCCCTCTGCACAGAGTAAACATTCCAGTTCTTTTAACAGCCACACCCATGAGCTGGTTTCAGGGACTTCTGTTTCCTTCCCTTTTATCTTCCTTTTCTTTAATATATAATGCAGGCACATGGGAGGAGAAAGTGTAAAAGTGAGATGAAGGGCAAATCAAACCTTATCTGCCATACCTCCAGGCTCTGGAATCCTCCCCCCAGAGATAATCACGTTACCACTTCCTATCTTTTCAAGAGAAATTATGCATTTGCAAAGTATACACATTCTTTTAGACAAAAATATTACATACGCTATTCTGCACCTTGCTTTTCTTAAACCTAGTAATAAATTTTGGAGATGATTTCACGTCAGTATTTAAAGCCGCACCTGATTCTTTTAAAAGCAACATAGGCAGTTTCATAAAAACCATATTTCATTAAACTAGTCCCCTGCTGATGGACACGAGGTAGTTTCCAATCTTTTGCTACTACAAACAAAACAATCATGAATATCCTTGCATTGCATATACCTCTTTGTACAGGTATCTGTGTGATAGATTTAGAGCAATGCAATTGCTAGATTGAAAGATACGTGCATTAAAATTTGTAATACACATTGCCAGATTGCCATCCAATGTAGTGGTACCAGTTTGCTCTCCACCAGTAAAGTATGAGAGTTCCTGCTCTCTCTCACGCTTAGGAGATGAACTAGTTTGTAATGCCCTCCTGGAATTGTTTTGCCCTGAACTGAACCCATTGTTTCTGTGTGACCAGTGACCTTAGTGAATGTAAAACATCCTCTCTCTCATTCCAGTTACTCTACTTCTTTAAAAACAAACAAACAAACAGAGCCTCAACACTGAAGCTGCCATTGTGACCAGGGCCACATCACTGACATTTAGTCACTAAGCTCTGTTCCACAGTGTGCCTGCTAAACCAGGTTTCTCCCTTTTTGTGCCTGGGCTTTGGGATTTTTGTATGCAAGTTGCAGAAGTGTCCATTTATCTGTGTATTCGTTTCCTTTTGCTGCTGTAACAAGTTACACAAATTTGGTGCCTTAAAGCAACACAGATTTATTATCTTCCAGCTCTATTGTTCTGAAGTCCAAAACGAGTCTCAATGGGCTAAAATCAAGATATCAGGTTTGCGTTCCTTCTGGATGCTCTAGGGGAGAATCCACTTACCATTTCCAGCTTCCAGAGGCTGCCTGCATCCCTGAGCTCCTTTTTCCACCTCAAAGCCAGCGGCACAGCATCTTCAGTCTCTCTCTGGCTCTGACCCCCGCTCCGATCGTCACATCTCCTTCCTTGACTGCCCTGTTTCTGTCTTGCTTCTTTTAAGGACCCTGTGATTACATTAAGCCCACTTAGGTAATCCAGGATAATATTCCTGTCTTAAGATCCCTAACTCAATTATATCTGCAAAGTCCATTTTGCCACTTAAGGTAACATAACATATTCACAGGCTCTGGGGATTATCTTTAGGGAGCCATTATTCTACAGACCCCAATCTGCATTAAATATCGTCTTGTTAAGGCTAATTTCTTCAAAGGCTGCTTGGACATAGATGTGCTTTCAGGGAGGGTCTGGGTATAGTCGCTTCTACAAGGATTTTTTTTCTTTTTTTGAGTATAATTGCTTTACAATGTTGTGTTAGTTTCTGTTGTACAAGGAAGTGAATCAGCTGTATGTATACATATATCCCCTCCCTCTTGGACCTCCCTCCACCCCCATCCCACCCATCTAGGTCATCACAGAGAACTGAGCTGAGCTCCCTCTGCTATACAGCAGGTTGCCACTAGCTATCTATTTTACACTAAGTACCAACCAGAACATAATGTTGAGCTGGGCATCCTTGGGGCTAGAGTGAAGAATTACAAAACAACTAACAGGTGGATCTGCGCTTTACAGTTTATAAAGAGCATTTACATCCATTATGCATTTCCCATTTCCCACTGTCAGGTAAAGAATCGGCCTGGAGCCTCACAGCAGGTACAGGTCAGCGAGATGCTTCAGGCTCCAAAGCTGTGGCTCTTTCCACGGCACCAGCTGCACCAAAGTTGTGCTACCAGCCCACACGGAGCCTCCAATAAAAGTCCTTGAGAATTCTTTTCCTCTGTGGGTTTCCAGAGCTGCCCGTTCCCATAAGCTACCCATCTGGGTTGGAGTAAAAGTTCCTTTTTTTACCAGTTTCCAGAGCTTGTTCTCACACCTTAGCCACCCAGAACTCACCACAGCCTCGTCAGCTGAGCAGGGCGGGCCTGGGACAGGCTCGCCACATCCTTGATGGCACCAGGGAGATGGAGACCCAAAAGGATGGGGACTACGGCCAAGGGTCACAGGAGACGCAAACCCACAGGGCTCCTCTCACTGAGCCATACTGTCTCTTCCAGAGAGGCTGCCCTGTAAAGCTAGCATTTCCAAAACCCCCGAATGGTCTGACCTTCACTCCAGAGGACATTACGGATTTCTTAGAAATTGGAGGCTGAGTAGGGAGCTAACATACATGGAGTACTTACTGCATGTCAGCGCTTTCCAGAGACAGCTCATTTAATCCTTCTAACAGTTTGGGTGTTATTATCACCACTTTTTTTTTTTTTGCGGTACGCGGGTCTCTCACTGTTGTGGCCTCTCCCACTGCGGAGCACGGGCTCTGGACGCACGGGCTCTGGACGCACAGGCTCAGCGGCCATGGCTCACGGGCCCAGCCGCTCCGCGGCATGTGGGATCTTCCCGGACCGGGGCACGAACCCGTGTCCCCTGCATCGGCAGGCAGACTCTCAACCACTGCGCCACCAGGGAAGCCCTATTATCACCATTTTAATGATGGCGGCTCTGAGAGGTTAACGGTCACAAAAGATGGCTGATTCCAGAGCCCATGACTCCTCCTCCCGCCCACGCTGGAGGATGAGCTGAGGAGGACGCCAGGTTAAAAAAAATCTAGCACCTGCTTGGTGAGAGTAAAGAGCCCTCGAACGCCCTGCGTAGGCTTTGCAGCTGGCTGGATGGAAATGAGTGCAGCTGGCGGGAGAGGCTGGGAGGGAAGGTGCAGGCCAGCTGTGCCCTGGCTGGTGTCCAGCGACCTGCAGCCCTGGGAGCAGGTGCTGGAACCCTCCCTGGCCAAGAGAGAGAGGAGGTCCAGGGAGTACGGTCAGGGGTGGGGGGGAAATGTCAGAGCCAACTGCCAGGTAACGTCACCGAACAAACACTAGCTAGAGAGCTAGAGGCTGGTCCAGAAGTGTTCTCAGGGCTTGCTTTGATTTTACCATTTGTCTGAGTTGGGCTTCATTTCCATATTTCCTTCAGCTTAGACCCCATCTGCTGCTCTGTTTGCCTGAGCCCATCGCTAGAGACACAGGCATGCAATTATCCAGCTCCTACGCATTTTTCTCGTTCTCTTTCTCTTTGAGTTTAATTTCCATCAGAGGCTCTGCCTGGAGTTTGCTTAAAAACCTGCAATTATGAGGAGACAGCTAATGAGACCAGGAGCAAACTTCTGCACTGTGCAGCTATTTTTTTAATGAGATAAACAGAGAAAATGTCAAACAGAGGAATTTCTACGTTGCTCCCATGACTGAAAGGGTCCCCAGCGTTGCAAATAAACGTGCTGCAATTAGCACATGTCAGGGGCCAGGGAGTGGGTTTCGTCCCTGGGGTCCTTGGGCTTCTTGACCTTGCCTGAGATGTGTGACTGGATCTTGCCTGGATGAAGATCCACTGTCCAATGCTCCCAGGTCCAGAGACCCTTTTGGTCACGGTCAACAGAGATGCACCCTGGAAAGGCCACTGAGTGTGGCGACAGAGCTCTGACCTCAGCTACTGCACGGCTGCCTTTCTAAGAGCGGTTTGTTTTCCTCCCCAAGCACATTATGGGGTAATGAATGGGTCTGTGGAAATTGCACACAGCGTGTGTCATAATGAATATTTTGACTTGGAATACAGCATTCTCAGCAACTCCCAGTGTCTGCGGAAACTCAAGAGGGGGCAGAAAACTCTATCGTGAAAGCGCCACTCACGCAGCATAGCTAATAATGGGAATTCAGGAGCATTTATTTAGTGCCTGCTGTGTACCTGTCTCTGGGCTGAGCACTTGGGGTACAGAAATGAGTAAGATGCAGCCTCTGTCCTAATGGAGAGAATCGGAGAATTAAAATGATGCTGTACCCAATGAAGTCCCCCTCCCCCACCTCCCTGCACCCAACCCCTCAGGTCTAGATTTACCCAACGAAAAGGAAGGGTTGGCTCAAGGCTTAAGCTTTTTCTTGAACCAGCACCTATTTGAGGTCCGTTCTTCCTCCCCAAGGGGAGAACACTCTCCTTGCCCTCTTCCCTCCCGTCTGCCCATGGCTAGACCCCAGGGCAGGGGTCAGAGGTCCCACCCCAGCCCCTTCCAGGGCACACTTGGGAATGGCTCAGTGCCATGGTCCTCAAGCCTGGTCACACACTGGAGCTGCCTGGGTTGCTCAGTGACAGTGCAGATGTCGGGCCCTTTGACAGAGGTTCTGATGTGTGGCTTTGGGACTGGTCCCCGGAGTCGTGTTTGGAACGATGGCTCCAGGTGATTCTGGTGCCTGGTCAGGCTTGGGAACCGCTAACCTAGGACCAAAGTACCGTTTTGTCACTTCCAGCTGCTGGCAGGAGTCTCCTCCCTTCTCAGGAACACATTTCTCTCCTCTATAAAGATGCTTGATGATCTCTGAGGCCCACCCTGCCTCTGACCACCTGTGTGTCCACAGGCGGGCTAGCTGGGCACTGCCCACGACGCTGCCCTTCCTTCACATCCCTATGTCTCAGGGGAGAAGAGAGCCAGCGAACCTGGACCGGACGCGGGTCTCAGCCCCTCCACCTGCTTCCTGGGGACCCAAGCCGGGTGCCCTCCCCTCTCTGGGCCTCAGTCGTGGGTAAATCTGTGAGGAATTTCAGCAGATAACCACTCCTTTCTGTTTCTTTGCCTCGGGGAATTTTTCAGTGCAGAAATCAAAGCACCTTGAAGGCAAAGCCAAGAGCCCTGGGTGGAAGCTACCTTCGAGGCAGTGAGAGCCAGCGGGGCAGCTGTGGCGTGGGCTCTGGGGATGGACCCCGCCCTGCCATCACTGCGCAGCCCGCTGGGGGCGCCGGGGCTGCATGAGGGGCGGGAGGGAGGGTCTGCCCTGTGTCCAGCCTGCCTCCAGGAGAGTCTGGACAGGAGCTCACGCCGCCCCTAACTGCCAACTCATCCTTCCTCCAGCTCTTGCCAGTTTCTGTGGGAGCCGGGCTCTCCAGACCGGGGGAACCCACGAGGTGCTCCTCCTTGCACCACATTTCTGAAATGTCATGAAGAACCCAGGGGTAAGACAGGAATAAAGACACAGACCTAGTAGAGAATGGACTTGAGGATATGGGGAGGGGGAAGGGTAAGCTGTGACAAAGCGAGAGAGTGGCAGGGACATATATATATACACTATCAAACAACGTAAGGTAGATAGCTAGTGGGAAGCAGCCGCATAGCACAGGGAGATCAGCTCGGTGCTTTGTGACCACCTAGAGGGGTGGGATAGGGCGGGTGGGAGGGAGGGAGACGCAAGAGGGAAGAGATATGGGGACATATGCATATGTATAACTGATTCACTTTGTTATAAAGCAGAAACTAACACACCATTGTAAAGCAATTATACTCCGATAAAGATGTAAAAAATAAATAAATAAATAAATAAAGGAGAGAGGTTAAACCAGCCCATCACGAAACTTCAAGATAGACCCTCCCCATGCCTTTGTTGGCCACCCCCCACCATTTACATCCAGCTCCGCGAGCTCTCAGTACCCCCTTCCTCCATCCTCCCTGTGCTCCAGGCTCCCTTCTCAGCTTCCTGTGGGTGAGGGGATAATCTCAGGGTTAATCAAAAGGAGGCTGTCAAAAGCTGCTTTCACATCAAGGTGCGAATGACAAAATCACACACTAAACTAGGGATTCTCTGCGTTCCACAGACCGAATTTAGTCCATGAATTTGGTGGAAAATGTGGTCCTTGTTTTCACTAAAAAATTTAGCATTAACTTCAATTATGAATGAGGAGTAGAACATAGGGGTGTTAGCCTATAACTCTGTCACCAGTGGAGATCACAGGTAACTTCACATCACTTTACAGTTGATACAGGTACTCGAAATCTTATTTAGGCTCATCTTTTGAAATGATGGTAAATTCTGAGATTGTCACTATTCCTTGTTATTTAATGTGTTGATAACAAAGCACATATATCACTATACTGCAAACATATGTAAAAAATATTTTGGCAACTACATTTTTAATACGATTGTTTTCTTTCAAAATCTTATGTATTCATTCTTTTAAAAAATGTTATTTAGAGGAGCCCATAGAGTTCACGGGCTGCCAGAGAGCCCATGGCACATAAAAGTTTAAAGACTCCACCTCTAAATTTATCTTAAGATGAATGTCATCCTATTAGGAAAATTTTGAGCAGTATGGAAAAGTGAAGAATTTTCGATAATGGTGAGAGAAGATAATTTTGAGAATTTGTCAAGATTTCCGGGAGCTAGAAGAGATCTTAGAGATATATAGCTTTACTTGTTAAATCAACCTTATTCAGCTTTAATTTACATACAGTAAAATGCACCCATTGTTTTACGTGTGCTAATTGTTTAAAAATCGTGGCTAAAAACAAATAACATAAGCGTTACCATCTTAACCGTATTACGTGCACAGTTCAGCCATGTTAATTATATTCACGTTGTTATGTAAAATTCACCCATTAAAAGTGTGCAGTTTGACTAGCTCTGACAATGTACTCGAGTAACCAGTCATCACTACAATTAAATACACAGTATTTCTATCACTGTGTATCACTGTGTATTTCTATCATTCTATCACAAAACATTCCTTTGTGTCTCTTTATAATGTCCACTACCCCAAACCCAAGTAACCATTGATCTACTTTTTGTCACTATAGACTAGTTTTGTGTTTGTTTTTTTTTTAGAGTATAATTGCTTTACAATGTTGTGTTAGTTTCTGCTGTACAACAAAGTGAATCAGATATATGTGTACATATGTCCCCTCCCTCTTGGACCTCCCTCCACCCCCATCCCACCCATCCAGGTCATCACAGAGCACTGAGCTGAGCTCCCTCTGCTATAGAGCAGGTTGCCACTAGCTATCTATTTTACACATGGTAATGTATATATGTCAAACCTAATCTCCCAATTCATCCCACCCTCCACTTCCCCCCCCACCCCATGTCCACATGTCCGTTTTCTACGTCTGTGTCTCTATTCCTGCCCTGCAAATAGGTTCATCTGTACCATTTTTCTAGATTCCTCATATATGTGTTAATATATGATATTTGCTTTTCTCTTTCTGACTTACTTCACTCTGTATGACAGACTCTAGGTCCATCCACATCTCTACAAATGACCCAGTTTTGTTCCTTTTTATGGATGAGTAATATTCCATTATATATATATATATATATATATATATATATATATATATACACCACATCTTCTCTATCCATTCATCTGTCAATGGACTTTTAGGTTGTTTCCATGTCCTGGCTACTGGCTATTGTAAATAGTGCTGCAATAAATACTGGGGTATATGTGACTTTTTGAATCATGGTTTTCTCAGGGTATATGCCCAGTAGTGGGATTGCTGGGTCATATGGTAATTCTATTTTTAGTTTTTTAAGGAACCTCCATACTGTTCTCCATAGTGGCTGTATCAATTTACATTCCCACCAACAGTGCAAGAGGGTTCCCTTTTCCCCACACCCTCTCCAGCATTTATTGTTTGTAGAATTTTTTGATGATGGCCATTCTGACTGGTGAGAGGTGATACCTCATTGCAGTTTTGATTTGCATTTCTCTAATGATTAGTGATGTTGAGCATCTTTTCATGTGTACGTTGGCCATCTGTATGTTTTCTTTGGAGAAATGTCTTTTAGGCCTTCTGCCCATTTTTGGATTGGGTTGTTTGTTTTTTTAATATTGAGCTGCATGAGCTGTTTGTATATTTTGGAGATTAATCCTTTGTCCTTTGCTTTGTTTGCAAATATATTTTCCCATTCTAAGGGTCATCTTTTCATCTTGTTAATGGTTTCCTTTGCTGTGCAAAAGATTTTAAACTTAAAAAAAGTTTAAACCTAAGCTTTTAAACTTAATTAGGTCCCATTTGCTTATTTTTGTTTTTATTTTCATTACTCTAGAAGGTTGGTCAAAAAAGATCTTGCTGTGATTTATGTCAAAGAGTGTTTTTCCTATGTTTTCCTCTAAGAGTTTTATAGAGTTCGGTCTTACATTTAGGTCTTTAATCCATTTTGAGTTTACTTTTGTGTATGGTGTTAAGTAGTGTTCTAATTTCATTCTTTTACATGTAGCTGTCCAGTTTTCCCAGTACCACTTATTGAAGAGGCTATCTTTTCTCCATTGTATATTCTTGCCTCCTTTATCATAGATTAGGTGACCATTGGTGCGTGGGTTTATCTCTGGGCTTTCTATCCTCTATCATGGATCTATGTTTCTGTTTTTGTGCCAGTACCATACTGTCTTGATTACTGTAGCTTTGTAGCATAGTCTGAAGTTGGGGAGCCTGATTCCTCCAGCTTAGTTTTGTCTGTTTTTAATAAATCATTTCACATACATGAATATACCCCAATCGTTTTTCCACCTGTTGATGGATGTGTGGGTTGTGTTGAGTTTTGGATTATCACAAATAAAGTTACTAAAAACATTGCTATACAAGTCTTTCTGCAGGCATGTGTTTTCATTTCTCCTAGGAAAAAACCTAGGCATGGAATTGCTGGGTTATATGATAAGTGTATGTTTACCTTTATAAAAAACTGCCAAACTGTTTTCCATCATTTTGCATTCCCACCAACGATGTATGGGAGTCCCAGTTGTTTTCCATTCTTCACAATACTTGGTATTCTCAGTCTTTAATTCCAGCCATTCCCTGTGTGCTGGCATCTCATCATGGTTTTAATTTGCACTGTCCTGATGGCTAATAATGTTAAACATCTTTTTGTGTGTGTGGGTCATGAGCGAATGTTCTTTGGAGGAGTCTGTCTAAATCTTTTGCCTCTTTTTATTGGGTT
Organism: Delphinapterus leucas; assembly: GCF_059928025.1. Lineage (NCBI taxonomy): Eukaryota > Metazoa > Chordata > Mammalia > Artiodactyla > Monodontidae > Delphinapterus > Delphinapterus leucas. Next base: position 78,911,632 of record NC_143144.1, on the reverse strand, counting down.
GTCTTCTTATTTAGTTTGGATACAATTTTTTTTTTTTTTTTGCAGTACGTGGGCCTCTCTCACTGTTGTGGCCTCTCCCATTGCAGAGCACGGGCTCCAGACGCACAGGCTCAGTGTTCATGGCTCACGGGCCCAGCCGCTCCGCGGCATGTGGGATCTTCCTGAACTGGGGCACGAACCCGTGTCCCCTGCCTCAGCAGGTGGACTCTCAACCACTGCGCCACCAGGGAAGCCCTGGATACAATTCTTTTGCTAGACACATATATTGCAAATGTTTTTCGCATTCTGTAGCTCATCTTCATTTTTCTTCATGGTATTTTCAAGAGTAGTGTGTTAAAATTTTGATGTGGACCATTCATCAGATTTTTATTTTATGGTCGTACCTTTTGCATTCTATCAAAGATATCTTTGCCTGCCCCAGAGTTGCAAAGATTTTCTCCTATGTTTTCTTCTGGGAGTTTTATTAACATATTTTTAGTCTTTACATTTGGGTTGATGATACATTTCAAGTTAAACTTGGTGCACCACATGATGTATGGGTCAAGGTTTATTATTTCTTTCTGCATGTGAATGTCCCGATCTTTGAGCACTATTTGATGAAGAGAACATCCTTTCCCTGCTGACTTGCCTTAACACCTTTGTTGGAATCAATTGACCATGTGTGTGTGGATCTATCTCTGGACTCTCAATTCTTTTCCACTGACATATGTCTAAACTTACACCATAACTTTATTTTTAAAGATGAAAAATTTAGAGCTGAAAGAGTAAAAAGCTTTGTACGAGGTCGAACCAAATAAGTTAGAGGCCAGGATGAAATGTGACTCTTGTAAATATTCATTTTTATTCATTTTTTTCATTTCCACGGGCATTATCAGCACTGCCCACAGTGGCATTCACAGACCATTGTGAGAAAAAGCCACCATCTGCTAAATATTCATTTTTAACTCTTGTTGGAAGTCAGCAAAGAGGGACACAGTAAATCGCCGTGGGGATATTGATGCTGGGAAACAATGCTTCGCTGGACACCGCTTCCCAGCCTTACTATGGGGTCCCTGCAGAAGTGAGAGGCAGTGGGACTGAGAGAGTTGGAGCTGGCTCTTCATGGAGCAGCCGTGTGACCTCACATGAGCTGCTCCTTCCCTACTGGTTGAATCCACACGGTCTGGATTCTCTAGAGAAACAGAACCAGGCACATATCTTTGTATGTGTATAAGGGAACATCATAAGGAATTGGCTCATGCAATTATGGAGGTTGAAAAGCCCCCACGATGTGCTGTCTGCAAGTAGGAAGGACGGTGGTGTAATTCAGTCCAAGTCCAGAGTCCTGAGAACCAGGGGAACTGAGGGCAGGAGAAGGTTGATGTCTCAGCTCAAGCAATCAGGCAGGAAGGGGCAAGTTCCTCCTTCCTCCTTTTTGATCTGTTCAGGCCCTCAGCAAATTGGATGATGCCGCCCACGTTGGGGAGGGTAAACCCATTTACTGAGCCCACCTATTCAAATGTTAATTTCATCCAGAAACACTCTCACAGACACACCCAGAAATAATGTTTAGGGCTTCCCTGGTGGCGCAGTGGTTGAGAGTCCGCATGCCGATGCAGGGGACACGGGTTCGTGCCCCGGTCCAGGAAGATCCCACATGCCGCGGAGCGGCTGGGCCCGTGAGCCGTGGCCGCTGAGCCTGCGCGTCCGGAGCCTGTGCTCCGCAACGGGAGAGGCCACAACAGTGAGAGGCCCGCGTACCGCAAAAAAAAAAAAACAAATAATGTTTAGCCAAATATCTGGCATCCCGTGATCCAGTCAAGTTGGCACATGAAATTAACCATCGCAGTTCCTCAGCTGTAAGATGCGGGTAAGAATAATACGAGCCTCACAGGAGTATTGGGGGATTGAATGAGGTGATGCTTTGGAAGTATTTAGTGGGGCATCTGGAACACAGTGGGCGCTCAGGAGACTGACTCTTCATACCCTTAGGCTTCATGAGGGTCTTTTCTCCTGGGGCTGACCCTGGAGATGTCCCCTTGTAGCAAAGGGAGCCCCTGTTGGCCTGGGCATCCCATTCCCAGGTACAGCCTCCGCTTTCTTCCCTGTTCTCCTGGGGCTGGGCTGTGACCCACACGCAACTCCCCTGAGGGCACTCCAGCCCTCCTCCACGCAGCTGGGTGTCAGCTCAGCCCGATCAGAGCAGTGGCCTGGACCCCACTCAAGAGGATGTCTCCAGAGCCCACCTCAGGCACACGCAGGGCAGTGATGCGTCATGCATCACGGTCATTCTCGAGGCCTCAGTAGGCCCAGTGAGGTGGGGACAGGGACTGTGGGTCCTGAGGGGCTGTTGGGGAGGCCAAGCACCACACAGCACCTGCTGCATCATGTCTGGGTCTTCCTGCTAAAATCCCTGGACTGAGTGTCAAGCTTGAGACTGCCGTGCAAATCTGCTCAGAAATGGATAAGGCTGCAGTGTTGTGGGCACGGGGGGTGTGGGGGAGTGGGGTAAGATAAAGGGGCCCTGGCCTAGCCCCCTCACCCACGATGTCTCCCTCATGCCTGCCTTTCCTAGGAATTCCTCCCAGGTGAGTCCAAGATCCCCTTTCACAGGGACAGGATGATATCTGGAAAGATAAGTCCAATATTAGCCTCCAATGTTGACTGAACTGTTAATCCTGTGTCAGGTACCATTCTAAGCACTTAGAACACGATGACTCCACAGGACTGCAAGACAGGTATTACTGTTATCACTAGTTTACGTATGAAGAAACAGAGGCACAGAGAGGTTAAGTCATCTGTTCTAGGTCACACAGTAAATTAGTGCCAAGCTGGTATTTCATCACATGGGCTCTGGCTCTTAGACATTGCTTGAATGAAGATATTAATTTTACAAGTTAATTCTTTGGTTAGGTAGGAGGTTACATTCTAAAGAAGCAGCAGCTGGGGCACAGTGGACCCCAGGACAAAGGTAATGTTGGAACTTTGATTGAGAGTTTCTAAATGTGAGTTTCTGTGCTGCTTGCCTAAGATCATAGGACACTTGAGGTCTAATGTCTGATGTTGGGAAGTAATTTCTTCCTCCATGCCTCAGTTTCCCCAACTGTAAAAAGAGAGGTTTTGCTGAATCATCCCTACGTTTTGGAGACATCTTCATGGATTTAGTGAAAACAGGAGTTTAACATCGGCCACCTGGTTCAAACCTCCATGCCCCACTTACTAGCTGTGTGATCCTGGGCTGGATACTTAACCTCTCTGAGCTCAGTCTCTGCTGCTGCTAAATGAGAGTGCCACCTCTGGAACTCTTCAATGAGGAACTGTGGCTGAGTCCATTCGGGCTGCTATAACAAAAGTACCATAGACTGGTTGGCTTACAAATGACAGAACTTTATTTCTCATAGTTCTGGAGGCTGGGAAGTCCAAGATCAAGGCACCTGCAGATTCAGTGTCTAGTGAGAGCCTGCTTCTCTGGTTCAGAGACACTGTCTTCTCGCTGTGTCCCTCAGTGCCTGAGGGACAAGGGAGCTCCCAGGGCCTCTTTCATAAAGGCACTAATCCCATTCATGAGGGCTCCACCCTCATGACCTCCTAACATCATCAGACTGGGGATTAGGTCTCAACAAATGAATTTTGGGGGGACACGCACATGCAGTGTGTGGCAGGTCCCTAGCACAGGGCCCAACACACTGCAGCAGTCAAGGAATATGGGACTTCTTCCCTTCTGAGGCCCTTCCTGCTCTCTCTCTGGGATTTGAGCAGCAATTAGTCATCTAGCAAAGCCTAAGGAACTGGGTCAAAAGTGGCAAAGGTTGCCTGGTATTTAGGAGGGTGGGGGCCATGCCAGTCAGTCCCTGGGCAGGTGTGTATGGGAGGGGTGACTGCTGGGGGGCCTGGGTAGTAAAGAAATGGTCCCAAAGGATGAACACCTAACCCTAGGAGGCTGTGTGACAGTCAGGAGTGTCTGGGGCAGTGGGAGCAGGAGAGAAAAGGAGGTACAAAATAGGAAGATATATAGAAAGATAAAAAGAAATGTAAACTTACGTCCCACCATGAAATTATAAAACCACCATTTCCAACAATTAACTTGTGCCTAATAAAAATTTTTTCACACCAGGTCAACAAAGTGTGGATGAGATTTTATAACAGGAATTTTATAATTCTCTCATAAAAATTTATTACAACATTTGCTATGTAGTCACTAAACACAAGCCATTGTAAACAGAGCAGGCGACATTGGCCTTGGATTCATCAGTCCTGAGTCCCATCGCAATAGTAAACAGCTGTGCACAAGTGTATCGCACGAAAGGTAACAGTGCCACATGGGGAGGGCTTCTGGTAATGTGTGTGTGTGTGTGTGTGTGTGTGTGTGTGTGTGTTTTAACAGAGCTGTACTTCTGTTTAATAAATTAGGAGAAAATAAAGTAAAAACTACCATGTAAACAAACACTAGAGGATGGTAACATTTTGCTTCATTTGTTTTACGCTTAGTATGCAGCTCTTGGTGAACATTCGCCCACAAGGGCACACAGAGGGAAGCAGAGTCACGGGGGCACACGGTGGCAGGTGCATTTGCTCCAACATAAAGTCACAGATGTCCCACCCATTTTCCTATAGGTCTGACTTTAGGAACAGAACATTGTACAGGAGCCAGGCATTTGCAGATCCCTCTGTCCCCCGGGAATGAAATAGCTTTAGGTTTTCTAAATCTTGGCTTCCAAAAGTATTTTTGAAGTATCCAAATATAAAGTACATTTCCATGTGGAATGCTGAACTAGCTGGCACATGCCTTAGGTTTCCTTAGTGCAGACTCCCTTCTGTGCTCTGGATGTCCAAGCTATGGACAGTGCAAGTAAGTCCCCGCAGCCCACTTTGCACAAACCCCCCAAATAATGAAATCTGTGAAAACTGAAGGAATGCAAAGAATTAAACTTGGGTGCACTCATTACTTGGAGCTTCTGGCGTTCAAAGGGTAGCATCTAACCGGTCTCGCGTGAGGGAGGTGGTGGTTCTCCCATTGGACACAGGGCCGGATGAAGCTCTGTGTGGGAGATGGCTGTGCTCCATTAGGGAGGATGGATAAGGGTGGCTGAAATTGTCTGCTGGCATCCGCTCAACACAACACCATAGCAGAGGGACAGATTTATGTCTTCCGAGGAGCTGCCTCACTACAATGGACGTGCACATCCAAATGGCAAAGGTTTGAACTCCTTCTCCCGAGCTATAGCCTAAGAATATAAAGACTAGCCTGTCCCCGTGTTTATAAAAATGTCCCATGTGGTAAGGAGGGTAAGGCAAGACACCTCCTTTATTTGTCACTGGACTTTCAAGGTTCCCCCTGGGGAAATCCTGATGGGGTTGGTGAGACACCGTACTCCTTAAATGTCCCTCAAATGTTCCAGAAGAGGTTATGTTTACAAACTTGCTATAAAACAGGATTGTTGAGGTTTGGAATGATTTCACCTTACAAGGGGACTTGGCATTCAAATACACCATGGGGCTTGGTTACTAATAATTCAAGCAAAGATTTGGTATTAAATGGCTTGAACGCCGGGCCATGGTGGACAGAGCCCTTGGGGGCTGGGTGTTTGGTATTTTTGCCAGGCAGGAGCTGTCTCTCCGATCTGGTCATTGGGAAATTGACCGGCTCAGGTCAACCAATCAGTTGTGTGCCATTGCGATGGTGTCTGACACTCCCCAAACACATTGCCTACGAGTAGTCTGGGGTATTGCCGGGGCTTCGATGACTCTAACCTGACTCTCAAAATTCACAGTGGGATTCCTGTCTCCAAATACAGGTTTCAGACTCTTCAAAACGTGAACTTTAGGTTCTATTTAACACGTGCAACCAGTCTTGCACGCCAGGGAGTAATTAAGATACTGACTATAGAATCATCAGGACTGCAAGAGAAAGGCCACAGGAAACACCCTGAGTCAGCGCTCCTAAGAGCACACGCATTCCACAAGGGGCACACACAGTCTTTGGAGTCAACAACCTAAACTATTTTAAAAGTCCTTAAATGTGGGTATACGTGATAAACTATCGCACTGCTACGACTGAGTAGGTGCATAACGTTGGACCCTCAATGCTCGATGCATTTTTACATGACGCACTGCACGAGTAAGCTGTACAAGCCCTGGAGATGGGTGTGAAGCGGGGGAGGCTGAACTGTTACTTGGGACAAGGATAACATTTGCAAGCACATGGTTGTTTCTGCTGTGGGTTCTTCCAGTTGTCTCCGGGGTATGGGCCATGCCCATGAGGACCCTGTGTTACTATGGAATGTGTACACTCCCCACTGAAGACATACCTTTATTCCCACTCGGGTGTATTATCAGGGGATATGCCCTGGCCGAATGAGGTTGGTTTCTTAAGAGTGAATCATGCCCCCTTCCCGCCCACTGTATAATGTAGACGCCCCACAAATTAAATGCAATGCTTTTAGTGCCTCTCTCCCACCCTCCCTCCCTTCCTTCCTCCTTTCCTTCTGTCTTCTTTCTTTTCTTTCTTCCCTCTCTTTGTCAATAGCTAAATATATGTGGATTTCCCCCATATTTTCTCTTTCTAAAAGAGCTCTAATTTTGAAACTCCCAAGTTCAAGACCTCGGTGCTCTCCCCAGGACCACAGATCACATCCACTCTGTCTCAGGAGTCATGTCACCTCCTAGGTGCCCAACGTATCCTATTTCCAGACACACGCTAAGCTCCCGCCCCATTAGACTCCCCACTGGGCACGTTGTTCACACCTCCTTAATGTCTCGTCATAGGCGCTTCCCTACTGCAGGTTCAGGCCCAATGCTACCACCTCTAGGAAACCTTCCAGAACGCTCCTCCCCCACCCAAGTGCATCAGCCCTCCTCCTGCACCCCCGACACTGTGCACACTGCTCCAGGGCAGCTCCGCCCTCCACACTGTAATCTCTGGTCTCCCCTGGAGTCTGACACAGCCCAGGGCCTGGCACACAGAAGCGCTCCGTAAATGTCAGAGGAGTGACAGGTGGGTACTGCGACAGCCTCTCCCACCCTCTCCCCACCCTCTCCCACCCTCTCCCCACGCTCTCCCCACTATAGCCACCAGGTCAGCACGGGCTTCTCCATGTTAACCTCTCGGCATCTGTGTGAAGGGGAAAGGTCAGCTTCAGTGCCAGGCACTGCTGTGTTGTACTAATGCCCGTGAAGGCTACTGGCCCAGACTTTCGGGAAAATTCTTCGGACAATAAGTCCGCAAACACCTACAACGTTTAGTCAGTTAGATTCTCTGTAGCTGAAAAGGACTTGTGGACCATAAATTCTGGTACAGAGGTTGCTGCCGAGCATCTTACCCTCGAACACCCCGAGAAGCACATGCAGAGAAAGAGAAGACCAGGGGTGGCCGTGACCAGAGGGGCCCAAGGCCCAGCTGGCCAGTGTGGGTGTCAGCTCAGGAGCTGAGAGCACAGGGTTCTCTGCTGCTGATGGAAAGTCGCCTGCTCCTCCTTGAACTGCCCAGAGTCGGGTGAAGCTGGGGACTTCCCGTCAGTACCAGCCCACCCTTCTGGAGACCTATTTTGTGTTGCCCCTCAAATTTCTCTACATGCTGCCCGAGGACCTACAGATTTTGCCCGATCTGTAAAAAGGAGAGAGTAATAGTACTGACATCGTAGGATTATTATGAGGATTCGTGGAAACGCTACCCCCAAACTCTCAGCGTGCTGTCTGGTGTCTAGTCTTCACTCAGGACACACCGGCTCTTAGGTTGTCATTATTACGAGCTGCTCGTGGGGGACCCAGCAGGGTCAGCCATGCTGGATGAAGCGGGGAACCAACAAAAGACCCACACCCAAGGGTGGGCATCCAGCACTGTCTCTCTCTGGCCCTGCCTCGGCTGGCTCGGCCCCCTGGGTCTGAAGCTGGTTGGAAGGGGGGCAGGGGTGAGGGCTCTGGTTAGTAGCAAAGGGGCTAGAAGCCATCGACTCCCCCAGCCAGGCTGCCCGGACAGAGTCTGTGTCAGGACGCAAGCAAGCATCCCTCCGGGGCCCTCTGAGCGCCAGGCTCCCTTTTCTCTAACACAGTGTCTGAGCCAGTGAGTGCTGCCACCCTGCCAACACCCAACACATCTCGTGCTTACCAGCCGGGAGCCCCACAGAGAGGAAGGAGGCTGTTTTGCAAAGGCCTTCGGAGGTAGAGTGGGCAGCTGCTCCCCTTCCACCAGAGTCTCGTGAAAACAGGTTTTAAAAATTTCATGGCGTGATCAATTTTGTCCCTCTGGGGACAAAATGACTCAGCCCTTGAGTAAGCTGGAGCTTGAACTGTTTGGCATGTTAGGGAACCATAGAAGACGACTGAAACCTAGATATTTAGAAAGAGCCAGTTTTCCATAGAGCTTATCCAGGTGTCTAAGATCATTTTTCCTCAGGGAGGACACTTTGAAGTCCACCTGCCACAGTCACCTGGGCCCTGATGTCTGAAAATGCAGAATCCTAGACCTTGCCAGACCTCCTTAGACGGATCTCCAGGGAAGGAGCTCAGGAATCTGAATTTTAAACGACGTCTCTTGGTGATTCTTGTGGATAGTAAAGTTCAGGAGCCAGTGGCTTCATTGCAGACGCTGTGGACCTTCCAGAAAGGTAGTGGGAGCCTCAAATATATCCAGGACTTCTCTCTCGCCTGTGGTGCAAGTGCTCCAAAGGATACGAGCAGATGTGAGGAATTTCTGGCACCTGATAAAATAACCTCGTTGAAATCACAGGCAAATTAGTCGATGCTGAATTTGGGTAAATTCTAAAAATGCACAGCCTGCGGTCCCCCCGAGGGTCCCACTGCAGCCCTGCAAAGGCATCATCTACCTGCACCAAAGTATGCAAGAGGACAGCAACCAGGACCTGGACTTGGCCTGTTCTTTCCATCTTCTCTCAGAAAGAAGGGCATCCTGGAAAAGAAAACTAGCTTCACAAACATGAGGAGAGAGGTTTATTGCTCACGGCGGCAGAAGTCTGAGCTGAGTCCTAGATGGAATGTACAGTTGGTGTGAGATGAGTCAAGGCAACTTCCCGTCCCCCACCAGCCAACTTCATGGTAGAAATAGGCAGGCTCTTAGGGAAGCATCTTTGGGAGGTCAGCGGACCATGAGACACACAAACCCCAAATGCCACAACACTTTTCCCTCAGTGGCTCCCAGGGCCCTGAAATCTCCTCTAAGAAGCAGCATAAAGAAAAGCTCGAGTTGCAGAGTGACTGCAAAAGCCATCACAGATGGGGTTGAAACCTACAAGTTCAGATCAGGTAGGGCTAGAAACTGAGCCCCGGATGTGGGTTTAGGAATTTGAGAGCCTCTCCATTGAGGCTTTATTTTCCATCTTCTTAAATTGCTCTCACACCGAGCCCAGCTGTCTACCCAAGTTCGGGCCTTTAACATCAAGCCTTATTCTAGACTGACGTCAAGGAAGTTATCCCAGGCCCTTGACATAGATGCTGATCTGGACATTTCTAAGCGTTCTACCTGAGAAATCCACATTACCATGTTACGTTTGATAAATTACCAAATGAGGTAGATAATTCTCTTGGGAATAAAGAAGCTGGGGAGAATTTTATGGACTGTAATATAAACATTTAGCTAAAGGTAATTCTAGCAGAGTTGGTTGACGCCGATGGCCAACCCAGCGATTTTCTTCTCACTTCTCCTAGGGTTTTGATGCCTGTGTTCAAATAATAATGAAAATACCCAGCCGACTGGCATATCTGGGGCGTTGTCACCATGATGCCAATACAACTGGTTTTATTGTTTTTTTGGCAGTCCTAAGGTTCAGTGTAATTTATGAAATGCATCTTTTCAAGACACGTGGCACTGTAGGTAACAGATCTTATTTTTTCACTAAAGAAGAGGTGAAAGGGATAGAGTTGCTTCCGGGAGTACAACTTGTTGCCTCCACAGAGGGAGCAGGAAGAGGAGATGACAGTTATTCCTCCAACCTGACATTGATGAAAACGTATTTGTTTGTTTGAACTTGACTGTCAATTGACCTCATCCACTGGGCCACTACGCCTCTGCTGCCCAAGGAGTGTTTGCGTGAAAGGGAGATGGTCAGACTCAATTGTGCTTATTTTCCTGGCTCTGTGCTTGTCCTCGACCTCATTGGTTCTTTTGATGTTGGGACAATGAAGGGTGAACAGCTGCCTGACACTAGGAAAGAGCCACAGAAAAGAATGTCTGTTGTGATTCAAACTTGAGTGGCCAAATGTGCTCTGAATCCGAGCAGTTTTGTTTCAGTAACACACAAAGTCCTGTCTGGGCAGTGACGTGCTGGTAGGTGTTTAGCAATGAGCTCTCAGTGGAGAAAAAGGCCCGATTTGTAGCCTTTACTGACTTTCTTGGTATAAATATGCCCATCACAGCTGATTTCAAGCTACCAAGCTTATGTCCCAGAACACAGAATTGGGAAGGGGTGTGTGCCATTGGCTCCTCCAAGCAGGTGTGAGCACACCTCCAGCTGCAACGGGAAGGTGGCAAGGCTTCAAAGGCTATGTCTGTCTCCATGCAAACTTAGAAACTAGACAAGAGTAGGCCAGGCTCAGTGATTTGTTTTCTAAATGAGGAGCTAAAGTTAATAAGATGCCATCTTTTCAAACATGCACACACTTCGTTTTTCAATACTGGGGCCACCTGGCAGTGAAAAGCTTCAGGCTCTTCCTGGTTGGTCCCTATTGAAATGGGTCCTCCCTTCTATGTTTCCAAAGTTAGGATTTGCAGAGCAGGAAGGAGAGAATGAGCCCTCTAAGCCTTGTGCTCCCATCCTTTCCACCCTGGAGGAATCACATAGAGTGGAGGATAGAGAAAGAACTGCTCTTAGCATTCACACAATATTTGAAATGGTAAAAAAAATAAAAATAAAAAGATGGATGGGCAGAAAGCATTTAATTTAGTTCAAGGTCCACTCACCTTGGTTTTTATTAAATCAAGATGGGGGCTGCTAGTGGATTGGCATATGTTTTAGAGTTACGGTTTTCAATAAAAATTTCACTCTCCCATTATGGGCACAGGGCACTTTCTGGATCACCTTGGGAAGCCTCTACTGTCTGTTGATGACTTACAGAAACTAGGATATTGAACCCTTAGGATAATGGAACCCAGTGCCTTAAAATCAAGGCTAAAACCCTGCTCAGGTCAGTTCTTGTCCAATCACCTAAGAGAACACGCTGGACAAGATGTGTGAGACAAGGTGAAACGCTTCCTGCAAATTCAGGTCACAAACCGGCGTGGGGGACCTGCCAGACACTGTCCTCCTGCCTCTACTTCGCTCCAACAGTTATGACATGTGAATCAGAAGAAGGTGACTTCGGGTCAGACTTCAAAGAACATTATTACATGTAGTAATAACTGCTTATTTAAACCAGTTTCATGCTAAGATTGTCTACACACACAAATGTTAGCTTTGGGGCAGAGGGGGAGGGAAGAGAGGGATAAAAGTTGAATCCAATATAGCCATTTCTAAGACAACTTGTCAGCAACAGTTGGGCAACACTAGTCGGCAAACATTTTCCCCTTGGACATGGGGGCCCAAGGGTCCCAGCCGAGCACAAGTCAGTGAGTTCCAGCTGAACGATATTTGGATTAAAGCAGCCATCACTACATGTGGAGAAGGGTGGCCATGCCAGATGTGGGGCTAAACGGCCACTGCCAGCCTCACTCTCAACGTGACTGATGCCCCATGGGGGTCACCGCTTTTCTTCAGCATGGAGCCCAGCGTCCAGGGCTTAGTGAGCAGGTGGACGCCATGCTTCCCCACCTGCCACCAGCACTGTGTGTCCTTGGTCATGACCGGATGGGGTGTGACTCCTGGGGAGTCTCTTGTGACTCTAGGAGCTCAAAGGAGCTTCTCCAAGAGAAAAGCCAGCGCACAGCATGTCCCTTGGTCATCCTTTGGTGATAAACAGGGACAGTTCAACATCTGCCCTCGAGGAACCAGGAAGCAGGCTTCGGAGCCCCCCCCCCACCCGAAGCCAGGGAAACGGAATCCCTGGGCTCGCCGGATGGTGGCGGCCGGTGGAGTCCGCCCAGGCGCCCCAAGCCCTCCCGCCCCCTCTTCTCACCAGCCGTCTCATTCCAAGCTCTCCAGCAGCAGCAGCGTCCTTCACTCAGAGGCCGGAAGAATGTTCTGGCTGTGGGAGTCCCCGGTGAGGCCGGAGGAGCGGAGGGAACGCCTGTGGAGGACCCTGTTCAGAATCTCCTTGCAGCTCTTGCGGTACTGGTGTCGCAGCAAGGAGTACACGAACGGGTCAGATGCGGCCTTGCTGTAGGCCAAGCACTTGGACAGCACCCCCCAGTGGGAGCTGATGGGCACCGCGGAGGACAACTCCACCAGCCTGCGGACAGAGACGGGGAGGGCGTTCGTTACCAGAGCGCAGCTGGGCGCATCCCAGGCTCCAGCCTGAGCCCCTGACCCCAGCTTCCCGGCCACGCTTCACGTTTCTCTGAGGCTTCCTCCTCCTGCGACAATGACAACAGCAATTTACAACCATAACTATGGTGGCCGTTCTCCAGGCGCTTCTTTTAGTCCAGGTACTGGGCTAAGGACGCACTTTACACGTGATTTCGTGGAACCCTGGGAGATTAGACATCTCCATTTTACATGTGAGGAAGTAGACGTCCAAGGAGGTTAAGTACTGGTAGTTTGCCAGTAAACTGTAAAGGCAGGGGTTTGAACCCAGGCACCCAAGCTGATCTAAGAATTGCACCAATAGCTAATTGCACCCTGGCCATTTGCTCCGGCTGTGCAGCTGACCTGCTGTGTGACCCTGGGCAAGTTGTTTCCCTTCTTGGGGCCTGAGTGTTTTCTACGAAAAAGGGGGAGTTGAATAAGGTCACGTCTATGATCATTGTAACTAGGACAGACTGATTCTTGGCTTCAGATGCTAGCTCCGCCGTCCACGGGAGCTTGCCTGGGAGGAAGGGCTGAGATTAATTTTGCAAATATTCATCAAAGCTCAAAGTATGTCTTGCATCAGGAAAGAATCTGCTGGTGGGAAAAGCTTCTTCCCAGGGTTGGGATTCTGGTGGCCCCTGGCTATAGGAGTAGTCAGGGTACCCTAAAGTGACCCTCATTCTTTGGAAGAAGGTGAGGGAAGAGGCAGTTCCTGTGTCAAAGGGGCACAGTTCTGAGAGTCCTCCAGGTATCCATCGAACAGCTCCATTCAGTGGTGCTAAGGCCAGGCTGTGAGATAGTAAAAGCCCTCCTCTGTGTAAACAGAATTCTCCCAAATCAAGCAATTTATTCTTTTCTCCCAAGTGTGTCCAGCACCCCTGGCCATATTTGGATGTTACCCAGCATTAATATAAGGTAGAAAAGGCCACAGAGCTGAGAGAGAACTTAGAGATTATAAATTACCCACCCACTGTCAAATGAGGAAATCGAGGCCCAGACAGGGGAGGGGGTTGCCCAACATCACACAGCAAGTCAGTGGTAGAGGAAAATCCAGCATCTGTGCTCAGACTGCGGTCTAGCACCTGTATTCTACCTGGCGGGGGGAGGGCATGGAGGTCAGCAAGATGGAAGGCAGCGGTGGCTCTCAGCTTGGAGGGCTGCCCAGGTGAGACCCCAGGTATGAAGAGGACTGAGCTTGGGCTGTGACTCTGGGCTGCCAACTTCAGTGATTTTCCTGAAGGCTTCTTTGGGCTGAGGTTGTGAGGACGAGCCCAGGAGAGGAGGGAGGAGGAAGCTGGTGGGATGAGATACCCCACTGCAATGACCCCCTTTTCGAATAGATCCTTAATGAATCCATTCTGAGGCCCTTCTATTAGGCGTCCCATTTCCAGCACCACTATCCACCCTTGCCCTCCGACTCCAAGGGGGTAATGCCGACATGGTTTTGCTCCTGTCCTTGGGAGCCCGAATGGGGAAATGGAGCTGTTGGCATTTGAGAAATCTGTACTTTTAAGAAATCTACTTTGGGAAGTGATGAATTTAAGGGAACAAAACCCCCCGAGTTTAGAATTCACACCTAATAATAACAATGAAACAGCTGAATACCAACACATTGTTGCTATGGGATGCCAAATTACTTTTCCAGAATGTCTAGTCTTCTATACATTGCTAAATTCGGTCTGAGCATTTTAGCTCTCCCAGGAGGATTTATTAAGAGTCATATATCATCAAACCATCCAGCAAGATCAAAATGATTATTTGCAGGTTCTGCAGATTTCACAGAGTAAAACTATTTGGGACAATTTAAAATTTCACAATTCAGATAATTAAGAGGTAAAATCTGTTGCATTTGCTTCTCAGAGATTTTATGTAAAATCTGAACTTGCCTGGCTCAGTAATAATAATTCCCAGTTAAGTATCTCCTTTGGGCCAGATACGTGATGTGCACAATCTCTAACCTTACAATTATTCTCTGCAGAATGGGCATCGTTAGTCCCATTTTACAGACGAAGAAATCAAGGCTCAGAGAGATTGAGCAGCAAGCCGGCATCTCCTCCACGGGGAAACCCAGTTCCATCGAACTGCAGCCCATGCCTTGTCTAGGTGCCATGATGGGATTCAAATCTCCACATTGCAGATGGGATGGGATGCATTCTGGGGTCCCTTCCAGCCCCAAGAATCCCCTTTCCATGAAGTGGTTATGGGCTACCCAGCACTTCTGTCACTTGCCCCGTCCACAGTGTACACGACTTCTGCTTTGAAAAGCCCGCATCTGGCCTCCATCAAGGCCTCCAGGCAAAGAGATGCTTTGGATCAGTCTGGGCCCGGGCACTGCTCCCGTGTGGCCCCCGGGCCAGGCTGAAGCTAGCATGCTCCCTTCCGCGACCGGATGTGGCTGGCTGACCCGCTTTTTTACTTTCCTGGGCACGTGGACCCCTCTGCCATGTGCCTGCTGTGGCCGGCTTTGCTCTGTTCCAGCTCTGACAGTTCCAAGTCCCCACTTGTTTAAGGGGACTGGGCAGGGGCAGGGACTTCCGTATTCCTACAACTGCTTCTTTCTAATGCTAGATCTGGGCAGGGAATGATCACGTGGGCCCCTCCAGATGACCTTTTAGAAGGGAACACTGCAGCCCAACTTCTCATGCCAGATCCAGCTCTGCTCACCTCCTCCAAACACCCTCCCCTCCAAGAAAGGGCCATTATTATTCTGATCAGCACAGTCTCCATGGGAGCAGGGCCACCGTGTGCTGCTAGGTGCCTGCCACGCCCTGCCTCTTCTCTCTTTGCTACGAATCATGGTGGATTATTGAACTCCCCTCTCCTGCCCCTGCCCCCAGCTCTGCCCCAAGACCCCTGCGTTTAGGGGTTATTGGGCTCAGGTGTTAATAAAATGAGACTTTGTTTCCTTTTGCTATAGCTCCCTGCTGTAGGTTGAACTATGTCTCCCCAAATTCATGTGTTGAGGTCCTAACCCCCAGCACCTCAGAATGTGATCTTATTTGGAAAATAGGGTAGTTGCAGATGTAATTAGTTAAGGTGAGGTCCTAATGGAGAACGGTGGGCCCCTAACCCAATGTGACCGTGCCCTTATAAAAGGGGGGAGTTTGGACACAGATGCACGCCAAGAGAATGCCACAAAAGGATGACGGCAGAGATGGGGTGATGCTTCTAGAAGCCAAGGAACACTAAAGATTGCAAGTTCACCATCAGAAACTCGGGGGAGGCCTGGAAGAGACTCTCCCTCACAGGCTCAGAAGGAACCACCCTGCCAACACCTTGATCTTGGACTTCCAGCCTCCAGAACTGAGGCCATACATTTCTATTGTTTAAGCCACTTAGTGGAAGCTAGTTATGGCGGCAGTGCTGGGAAATAGATCCACATCCACTAAGGAACCCCGTGGGGATGCAGGGGGTTGTTAGGCAGGATCTGGTTGTTCGTGGGTCCCTGGTCATAACACCAACATGGCACCAAGCCCCATGGAGTTCCTGGAGCCCGTGAGTACTAAGGGTAGACCCTGCCCCCTCCCTGCCCTCCGGGAAGCAGAGTTCCCACCCCCCCCCAGTTCCCACCCCCCCACCCCCACCCCCCCCCTGCAACCAGCACTCCCTGCCCCCTGCCCTCACCTTCCATTCAGCACCAAGGTGACTTTCCATGCACCGCCTGAGGTATGTGCTGGAAAAACCTCAGCCATCAGGCTCCGTTCAGGGGGAAACATTTATGCTTCCGTGCTCACAATGCACACATGCCTGCCCCAGACAGCCTGACACAGCTCCCCCGAGGATCCCCTGGGCTGAGAGGTCAGGCGGAGGGTTGATGGGGGGAGGACAAGGGCAGGGGAAGCCAGGGCAGGAGTCTGCTTTCTCAAGCATCTCAGGTGACTCTGACGCAGGTGGTTCAGAGATGCGCTGTGAGCACCTGGGGACGTCTGGTCAGAGCCTGGCCGGGGTGGGAGGTGTGAAATGCTGCGGGGTGTGGCCTGGGACCACATCGGAAGCAGAGCACAGACATGGGTATTTTTCTGACTCAGAGTGACAGAGAACAGATACCCATCCTCTCCCGCCACCCCAAGTCCTATGTGTCTGCCCCACCTCTGCACCCCGTAGCTCTGTATTTGTTCAGGGGGACTCCTCCAAGGAGCCATGTCCTTTCTCTTAGCACAGGGCCCTCTGATCTGGGTCACGGGAAGTCTCTGTGCTGGCTGTCACAGCAGAGGGCTGACAGGCCAGGAAGCCGGCTCCCTGGCCCCTCAGCCACAGGGACCTCTCACCCGCCCCTGCCGGCCTGACCCTCCTGGTCCCGGGAGGAAGACGGGGTACTCTTGCCAGAACTCTCAGGCATTCTCGGACCCCCCAGAGAAACCAATGTCTCAATTCTGCTCAACAATGGACTCTCCAAAGAAACTAAATTCTGGGGATGAGAACAAGACCCGTAATACCAGTAGCCCCAGACCCAGCTCCTCCTCTGTGTCCCCAGAGGCTCAGGGCTTTGGCAGCCGCTTGACAAACATTGTCTCAAGCACCTCCCACCCAACCCCACGGTGTTGCTTGTGCTTCACACTACAGAGGAGGAACCCAGGCAAAGTGACGGGCCAAGGCCACATGGCCTGGACATAGAAGAGCCAGGATTTGAACCCTGGACTGTGGGCACCAGAGACCACAGGCCCTCCTGGTGCCAGGCTGCCCCTCCCAGCTCCTTGACTCGGTTCCAGGGGGCAGTCAAGGCCTTTACTGTCAACCCTTGAATTTAAAGAGGTAAATCCACACCCCTTCTTTACACCTCCTGTGCGTCCATCATCTCTCCCTGCTGCCCCCCCCCCCCCCCACACACACGCACACACACACACATGCTGTACACCAAATGCAACGTGGGCCACAGAATAGCTTTTGGGAAGCAAGCCCAGTGTCTTCCCAAGAAGACTTCTGGAGAATCCGGTCTGCATATTTGAAGAGCTGTAAGTAATAAGCTGGAGTTTTAAATGTTCATGAGACATTAGCAGGGAAAAGGCATTTTATTAAGAGAATATTAACACCAGACAGCCACCTGCATATTAAACCCCGCTGACATAATTCTGTGACTCGGAAAAGCCACAATAATGGTGATGTCTGATCCAAAAATGCCTCAAAGCCCCACTCCGATGATCTGGGACAACCGTAATTATTTGTAAGCCTGAACCGCTGCAGAGATATTGCCTCACACATGCTTCTAGACGTGCAGGTTTTAATTCAGAAAAACGTAATTAGAGCTTTTGGAGGCGAATGTCTTGCAGATCCTCAGACCAAGCTCAGACACTCTGGAAAGAGCCCGATGTGACCCACTAGGGCTTTGAGGACCTGGGAACCGGTGTGAGTGTGTGAATAGAAGGTAGTGACTCCTATTAAGAGTGAGGGTGGAGGTTGCCAAAGTGTCCCTCTGTCATCTGACAGGCCACAAAGTGCAGGTTAAAGGGGCTCTTTGGCGGGTTGGTGCAGTTGGGGGAACTGTCTTTCTGAGAGGTGTTGGCTTCATGGTCAGCGTTAGTCCACCGAGTCTGACGATGGCTCCAGTTGCCAGCATTGATGGCCTCTGAGCCCCACTCCGGGTCCACACAAGTTGCTGTCAGCCAGGTGGGAGGTCAGAGGTGACTCCACGCGAACCCACCGCTGCTTCTGGTGAAAGAACTCACTCACCTACCTGCCTTTACCCCCAGGAGGCTGGGTACTATGTCTGGGTTCATGCCAAGATGCCTGGGCATAGGAAGTTGGATCAAAAGCCTGCAGATAAGCATTTCTACATTTTCAGTGCCTGGTCCCCAGGCTTTGGAGATGTAACATGCCCACAGGGCTAAATTATTGCCAACAGACCTGGCACTGACCTTTAACCCTTGGTTCTGCCAGTTGCTACTCCTGTGGCCTTGGGCCACTCATCTCACCTCGCTGACCCTCAGTAAGATGAGGACTCTAGCACTCACCTTGCAGGACAGCTGTACTAGGTGCGATCAGGTATGTACTGGTACCTCCTGGGTACATTACAAGTGTCGAATGAGTGATAGGTATGGTTATAAACACTCCACGTTCTCCAGTAAGGGAAGCCTGAGAATCTACTGGAAGACTTGAATGGTTCTTGACCCAAGAATGCTGCTTCCCAGTCTGAGAAAGTTATCAGGCAGATGTGAATAGAATGGGAATAAAGAGAAGGGACCTCCTCCCTGCCAGCCGGACCTTCCTGATCAACTTAGAGGGACGGCAGGTGTCACAGCACAAGCCCCTTCTCTCTCTCGACGTTCTGATTCTGCCAGCTCCCAGCATTCCCCACGGTTGGCCTGACGTGAACCCACATGCTTGTGCACGTCTCCACCTATAAGGCTCCAATGGGGGGAGTAGCAAGGCGGGCTGCTTGGATAGAGGTTGTCCCTGGGGAGCCTCGGGAAATAGCGGTTTCTGCACTGACAGCTCAGTGAGGCATTTAAGTGACACCTGAACACCTTGACCTTATCATCTCAGAAGCTGCAGCTTCCTGGTTCTGAGGGGGTCATGGCACAAAGTGCCCTCCTATATCCTCTGGGAGGGAACCCCCACGCCCTCAGAGAAGCAGAACAGTGCAGGGCAAGGGGCCCCACGCGTGGGCTTTGGCTCCAGGCGGACCCGGGCTGGAACCCTGGCTGAGTCACTCACTGGATTGGCTTCAGAATCCCTATGGACACTGCGCAGGCTTGCCCCAGGCAGTGGACCCCAGGTGGCCTGCAATTAGCTCCCCTCCTGGGATGAGACACTGCTAAGGAAACTTCTACTTCCATAACCCACAGCTCTAGGTTCTCCATAAGGAATCAATTCCTGCAAGACGTTAAATTCTCAACTACGTTTCCAGAGCAGAGTCTGATTTCAGCTTCTTCTGAGACTGGGGTGATTTTGTCCGCACTCGGAAACCAGCTTGAGAACAGCAGGAGGATCAACTGCTGGCCAGAGTGTGCACAGTCCCGACCCCAGTGCTGGCGACAGCAAGATATACCAGGGTGAACGCCTTGCATGGGTTGTTTTATGGGTTCCTTACTAGATGCTGATTTCCCCCCACAGTCACTGCGTGCTTCTCAGCACGGACTCAGCGTACGATGGGCGAGTTTGGGTCAGGCTCCTTGGAGGTGGGTGTCAGAGCAAATCCTGCCTCACCCCCACCCCAGCCCACCCTGTTTGGCAGTTTTGCTGCCCTGGTGGTGGAAGTGTAGCTCTGGTGTGATCCTGGCCGTGCCCAGCACACACCTGGAGCCCAGGGGGCTCCCCTGCATGCAAAGAGCAAGTTCACAGGTGTCCATCTCCCTGGGGTGTGCCTGGGGGCCCAGCTGCCACAGAGACTAGGCACCTCCTCAGAATCTCTTCTCCCCGCGGTCACGGCAGGGGGGGTATGGGGGTGTGGACAGAGGGAGGTGGTCCCAGAGGGGTGTGATTTCAAGAGGATTAAGCACAAGGACCTTCTGCCGCAACACTGTCACCCAGCGTTGGGACCTGATGTCCCCTCATTCAGACCCTCTGAGGACTCCTGCCTCAATGCACCTGACCCCACAGAGGAAGACACTGATTTGGCCACTGCTTAGAAACTCCAACATGGAGCAGGGCGCTGGACAGGGGAGGAGGGAGGGGGGGACTTCTGAGCACTCTTGCAGCGCGGCCGGAAGGGCGATCCTGGGAACCAATGGGTTCCTGGTCAGAAAAGGATGATACGGGCAGCTAGAGGCCAAGGGAAAAAAGGAGCTGGGAGCAAGGGCATCGGCACACCTAGACCCCAGATTCCCTGACTACAGGCCAGCCCTGCCCAACAGAAAGAGAAGGTGAGCCACAGGTGGGAAAAGAAACCGTGAAATTAATTTTAATTACAAATCTTATTTAACCCAATATATCCAAGATTTCACCATTTCACTATGGAATCAATATAAAGAGTTTTAATTATATATATATATATATATATATACAGTCATGCTAAGCCTTGGAAACCCAGTGTGCATGTTACACCTACGGCACATCTCAGTTTGGACAAGCCATGTTCAAGTGCTTCAAAGGGACCTGTGGCTGGTGGCTCCCGTGCAGGGCTCTAGACCTGGCTCATGCTGTCCCTTCTGCTGGGATTGTCCCCCTGCAGAGCCAAGCCCACTTCACTCGCTCCTGCCTCAGAAGCCTGGGACACTTCCCTATCAGATGCTATGACATGGTATTCGGCGTCCTGGCCGGACGTGGCGGGCCTAGACCAGGGGCTCTCACCCGGGGGTGATTCTGGTCCCCAGGTTGACTAGATTTTCTAGTTGTCAAAACTGGGGAGCAGGAGGGAAGAGGTGCTGCTGGCGGGTAGTGGGTAGACGACAGAGATGCTGCTAACATCCTACGACGTGCAGGACGGTCTCCCATGGAGAAATGTCAGGAGCGCTGAGGTCTAGCGGGCAGTTCTAGAAGGAAGAATTGACGGCTCTGCTCGGCCTGGGGCAGACCCACGAAGAGACCTGCAGACAGTCCTATGTCCTATGTTTAGAGTGAAATGCAGGCCCCCTGGCTTTCCCCCGGAGAGAGTGGCATGCACAGAAAAGACAGTGACAGACACTCCGGGGTTGTAGTGTCTGGGGAATGGGGGCTGCTCTGGGGAACCCCAGCTCACTGTCTGCAAATTGGCAGGGCCTCTGTTAGTAGAGGACAGACATTCTCCTGGGCTGCAGAAAGCAGGATGGGGGGCATAGGTGGAGCTATGGGGGACCAGGCTTCAGCTCAGTATGAGTAGAGACAGAGAAAGACAGGGGGACCTAGGCACATTGAGACCCTCCTCTCCAGAGCGCGACTCTGGGGGACGCTGAGGCAGGGCGTCCCTTCCATGTCCCTGCCAACTGAGGATGCCGGGGGATGCAGGGGGATGGGCCGTGCGCTCTCTCTTTCATACAGAGGCACGCGCGTGCACACAAAACCCTGCACAGATCCTGCTTCTCAGGCTCCACATCCACCTCCTAAAAGAACAACAAAGTCCTTTTTATTGTCACCTTCCCAAACAGCTAAGCCATTCTGGATACTAATTTGTGTGGGTATTTTCCCCTCCAGTGAGCAAAACTGAGTGGGTGATATATATATATATATATATATATATATATATATTTTTTTTTTTTTTTTTTTTGCTGGCTTCAACGTGTGAGGAAAATTCTGTAGCTGGAGCAGGTTGGCTTCTGGAACGTACAGCCCTGAGGCCAGCGCACTGCAACCTTGGCCGGCATGGGGGGTTGGGATTGGGAGAGAACGTGACAAGCTCACACTGCCTGAACTAGCAGGGGCAGATCCCTGGAGCCGTGGGACAGGTGGGCCCACCTGGCTGGGCATGCAGCATGCTCCCTGGTCCCTGTACAGGTGGCACGTGGCACTGGCTCTGCAGGGTGTCCGGGCTGAGGATGCCGAGCTGGGCTTTCCTGCACTCAGTGGGCAGTAAGAACCCAGTCCCTGCAGGGTGCTATCCCCTGTCTTTTCTCTCCTGTCCTCTCCTTTCGGGTCTCCTGCGGTTGCGGGCTGACGGTTAGAACGATGTGATTTGGAGATCAAGTGGGAGAGAGTCTCACTGCCTTTCGGTCCGGAGTCTAATCCAAAAGAATTTGAGGCTGAAGAGAAAAAGTGTGTGCCCTTCTCACTAAACCTGTCAAGTTCGCTCTCATCCCCTGATCCAGCCTCTGGAAGACATGTGGCCAAGCAAGGCTGGCCACGGCTAAAGGCCACGCAGGCCCTGCTTCGCTCTCCAGAGCCCCGTGCCCGCCCCACTTGCCCCAAGCCCGTGTCCCGCTCGCCAAGCTCACCTGGTGATCACGTAGGGTGCGAAGCACACGAGGAAGGTGCCTATGAAGGTGCTGATTTTCTTGGTGGCGCGTTGCCGCCGCCTCTTCTGCTCCTCTAGACAGCGTTCCCGCACGCTGCGTGTGAGAGAGAAAAAAGTGCAGTCATGGTCAGGTGAGTCATGGGGGGGGGCCTGCCAGGTCACAGCGAGTTACTATTTGTACACGCAGGCAGTGGCCGCGAGTGTAGGAACTTGACCATGGAGCCAGAAAGACCTGAGCTCAAGTCTGAGCTGTAGGCACGTGACCTTGGGCACCTGTGTGGCATCACTAAGCCTCAGGGTCATCGTCTGTAAAGTGTGGACACTAATGTAATGAGACGTCGCAAAGGGCTGCGCTGAGAATTAAATGCTTGAAGCACCTGAAGCGATTAGCACGGTACCCAAGCAAGTGCGAATATAGACTCATTATTGGTACTCATATCCTTCACTCATCACGTGCTATGGGCCAGCCCGAGTCCACACTCCCTAAGTAATATCTAATTCTTATCTTTACCGCAGTTGAGCCTGCCAGGTGGATTTTACCTGCCCTGTTTTACAATGAAGACCATGAATACAGTGAGGCCAAATGATTTGCTCAGCTGGTAAGTGGAGGCGGGACTTGAACCCGTGTCCATGTGACTGAAAGCTGGTCCTCTCCAGCTGGGGTGGCCTGGACTCTGTGTGCAGTGTGGCCCAGGGCTTCCTTTCCTCCGCACCTTCAGCCCTGTTTCTTCCATCCCAAAGCCTCAGCCCTGCCCGGAGCTACAGGTAACGCATTATGAGGTGATTGAAGGAGAAGTCACTTGATTTGTTCACAGACGAGGCTCGGTGAAGCCACGGGACGGCCAGGTCCCTGGAGAATCGGGGCCACAGCTCCGCGGATGGCCACCTACGCCTCTAACCACACCCTGCTCCTGACTCCACTCTGCTCCCGGCCTTTCGAGACCTGACATCTCACGCCATCTGGGAGCAGTGGTTCTTGCAACCCTTTTCCTGCAGCCATGGGGAAATGCACAAGCAACAGCCAGTCTGTCCATTTCCACGGCCAAGGCGCACGCACGTAAAGGTGAGCCCGGCCGTAAGGATTCACATGCTCCAGACCATGGGGCCCAACGTGGGCATGTGTTTCTACTGTTTACTTTTCAAATAAATCATATGATTCCAAAACTGGACGGGGAGGAGGACCGTGGACAGGGTTGCCCAGGAGTGACGATAACTTGGCAGAGACAGGCTTGGGCTGCAGTGACCTGGCACCGCAATTAGGTCAGTCTGTTCAACAGAAGCCAGGTCCGTGAGCAGCACGAACGCCAGGGCAGCCTCCCCTTCCTTCCACAAGAACTGTCGTTTTAATACTTAATCGAGACTCTTCTTTATCCGATTCCTGATCACAGAGGGACAATGCTATGTTAGTTTGGACTGAAGCCCCCTGAAATTCTTGCAGGATGTTTTCTTCCCTTGACTTGCGTCTTTCCAGGAACTTAGAGAGTTGGGAACTGGAGTCTGGCCCAGTAAAGACAGATTTCATACTGGCTGAAATTGTCTTACTCATGACTAACATTATGAATTAATTTCTAATAGCTAAGATTAATAACTCACATTTCTTGAGTCTTTAATATGTGCCATCTTAGATACTGTGATAGGGGTTCATATGCATTTGTTGCTTGATACTCACATCTCTATAAGCAAAGGACTGATACAATTGTAATCTTCATGTTTTCAGGTAAGGAGGGAGATTGAGGCACAGAGGGGTTAAGCAACTGGCTCAGGATCACACAGTGATCTGGTGAGGGGTGGCAGTAGGGTGACCAACTTGTCCCGGATAACCAGCACTGTCCCAGTTTTAGCACTACAAGTCCTGCAGACTGGATGGTTTACACAGGACCGTCCTGGTTTTAGAAACAGAAGGGCCTGCGTCTGAGGATCCCCCCTCCATCTCGGGCAACCCAGGATGGCTGGTCTCCCTAAGTGATGGCAGTAGCTGAACCCAGGCCATCTGACTCTGGAGCCTTGAGTGTCATCTGTCAATTCACTGGGGTCATCACACATCCCTGGGGAGGCACTGGGGCATCACCTCACTCAGAAAATCTGAAAAATACAAGCTGAGGGGCGGGGACAGAGGGGCGACTTTGCCTAAAGCCACACAGCAAGAATCAGTCTTAAGTCTCCTCCCCTTCCATTTACATCGGGTGTCTGCAGTGTCCTCTCCCAAAGTCCCGTGGCTCTTGTGACATACGCACAACACAGGTGGCATGGAGAGAAGGCTTAGGTCCCCACCCTGGAGGTCTGTGTTCAGTGAGGTGCCCAACTCATCTTGGTTTGCCTGAGACGGTTTTGGTTTTCAAACTCAAAGTCCCACATCCTGGGAGCCCTTGCGGTCCCAGGCAAATCAGGACACTGATCAACCTAGCAGCGTGTCTGGCACATTCTCCATGACACAGGACTGCTTGTTTAATATTAAAATACTTCCCCCAAAACTCTCAGTGCAATCCATGTAGGAATTGCTGGAGATTTGGGGCATGAGCTGGGTGTCCTGAGGCACCACGGTACACTCACCCCACGAGAGGAGCACAGCATTCCGGGCATCTCCTCGAAAATGAGCACCAAAGTCATCGTAAATGAATCAAGGGGACACGAGGGAAACTGGTGGTGCACTGGGGCCGGGCCCTCCTCCTGTCTGTGGCCCTGACCATGTTATCCATTTCCCAGACATTTAGAATAACCCTGAGGACTGAACAAGTGCTGGCTATGTGTCCTAGTCCCAGCTGTGCCCTCATAGCTGTGTGGCCTCAAGAAAGTCACTCAACCTCTCTGAATTTGGTTCCTCACTTATCTGTGGAATATTTCATAGTTATGACTATAACTAGAGCTACCATTTATCAGGGATTGAAGTGACTCACCAGCTACCAAGTTCTTAAGGAGTGAGGACCTTCCTCTGCCCTCCCCGGCCCCTGCCCTCGAGGAGGGACTTGGGTTCCTGCTGAGGGTCTGAGGACTCAGCTGTCTCCCCAGGAGAAGCAGCCCTCCACCCTGCCACACCAGACAATCCTGCCCCAAAGCCCTGAGGAATATTTAAAGACAGATGTTGGTTAAAGCTTTGAAGGTCTTCAGAAGGATAAACAGAAACATTTCAGTGACTCTACAGGAATAAAACGGCCACTTTAGAGGCTAGAATAATCAATGTCACTCTTCTATGCTGTAAAATCCTACAGGAAATTAATTTTATTTGTTCCTGCAAAGCTTTGTACAGGAGAGAAGGATTAAATAGCAAGCACTCTGCACACACATTCCTTCTTTGGGTTCCCACAGTACAAAGCTCAACACCTTACACCCAGAAAACACCTAATGAGTGTATGTCTTTGAATTAATGAACAACCCTTAAAAACATCTTAGGAAAATTAAGACTCAATCATTTTTAAGTGACCTTCTCAAAAGAGATGATAGTAGAAATCTGCTCTAGAATAGATTTTTTAAAGCGAGACTTAAAAATCTTGAGCTTTTCAGACAAAGCAAGACTCGTCAGTGGCTGTCAGGCCATGCACACTTCCATGAGCCCTGTCTGGTTGACAGGGAAGTGGTAAGCATGCGAGCAGTGCCAGAGCCAGACCTCTGGGTTCAAATCCAGGCCTCCCCACGTACTTGTCGTGTGGCCTTAGGCAAGTTACCCAGCCTCTCTGAGCATCAGCTTCCCCACCTCTAAAATGAGGATCGTACGGGTACCTATCTGTAGGGTTCTGTTGAGATTAACTGAGTTAACACCCAGAAAGTACCTAGGACAGTGCTGACTCAGAGTAAGCACTTAAGTGCAGATGTAATTATTATTCATTCAGCATATATTTATAAAACAACGACTATGTTCCAGCACTACCTTGAACCCCCAAACCACTGGGATCCCTCCCACGGCAAAAATTCTCTTGCTGCATTTACAAGGGTAGCTGGGAGGGAGAGAGAGAGAGAGAGAGAGAGAGAAAGAGAGGGAGGGAGGGAGAGAGGGAGAGCTGCGACCAGGAACTGTGCCAGACAAGGTCTGAGCTTGAGTCTGGGCTCTCATGCTGGTTCTGTGACCCTCTCTGGGTCTCCAGGGCACGATGGATGCTATTCCCTAATTTCAATGGCACCTGGCGTGCTGTGGGAGCACAGCGGGTGTGTGGGGTGGGTGCTGCGCCTGGCTAACATCCACGTGGGCCTGGTCATGTGTCTGCTCTGGGGCGGGCTGGCTAGGCTCTACAGTCCTGTGTAGTATGAAAGATGCTCTCACCCACCCAACCCAGCTCACAGATGGGGAAACTGAGGCTCAAAGAAGACAGGGACTTGCCCACCTGGAGAGTGGGCTGCAGGCAGGGCTAGCACCAGTTCCTGACACCCAGTCTGGAACCATGTGGCTGCATCCCTGAACTCCTGCAAAGGAAGGGAATGGACCCAACTTCTGTGCCCAGTGCCCCCCACCCCCGTTTCCAGGTGAGACCAGGGAGGCGGCAGCAAGAGGACAGCAGGGCAGTCTCCCAGGCTCCGAGGGGAGCAGTGCAGCTCTCCGGCTTACCATTAGTATTGTTTAAGCCCAGAACGAGCGCAGCTCACCAGCTCCGGAAACAACAACATAATAAAATCACTTTGCCCTTGCTGTCATTTATTTCCCGCCGTAGCTTTGCAAAACTGAGCTCCTTGAACTCTCGCAGCCCTGTAAGCAGTCATTGTACGTACTTGCAGAAGAGGACATGGAGAGCCAGAAAGGTTTATGCCATGCCCAGGGTTGCAAGGTAAGTTCAAGACAGACCAGGACTCCTTCCAGGTCTCCTGACACCAAAATCTGGGGTGTCCCCCCATTGGGTCACTGAGCCATGGGCATGCTGTGTCTAGCTACGCTAACGCCCAGATATTCCCGGGCCTGATGGTGGCAGCTGGAGTCCTTGGACTCCCCAGCAGAGTCTGCAGTGAGAGGGTGAGAGGCCCAAAACTCTCCTGCCCGGGTTCGTTTGCTCAGAGTGCAAGCACTGTACCCGTGTGGGGTGACCCCAGGGCCGAGACGAGACACGGAGTTTCCTTGAGCCAAAAGGAGATGAGCCCTCCAGCACTGTGACACGTAGGGTCAAAGACATGTTCCCCAGGAGGCTTCCGTAATAGAGCAGAGGGACGGATGATACTGGGAATATCTGGAAAGTCAGTAAATGAGGCGATTGTGGTTACAGGACGGTGGGTCTGGGTCCTGACTGATCTCCAGAGGACGGTAGCCAGTCGAGAGCCACGCTCTCGAGTACTCAGAGAGACATCCAGATTTGCTTTCTGGCGTTTTGGAGAATGAAACAAAAGACAAAGGAACGAGCTGACCGATTGGTGGCAAAGAGCCTTGAGTTTGGGGTTCGGACTGATGTAAGCAGTCTTGCCCTCGACCTGGCCAGAGGCGCCCTGTCCTGGGCCCTGGGTACTGAGGGACCCACACCTCCCCACGTAATGAAGACTTCACAGGGCCAAGGGGATGTGCCCACCCAGAACCCACATCCTCCATTCTAGACCAAGCTCTAGGTATGTGGGACACGGAATTCTTTGCCCAAATGCCCTGATCCTGCTTCCAGAAAGTGCACAGGCATCTTCCCTGGGCCCATCCTCCTGAGGAAGGGCTGTGCCACCTGCGTGCTTGGCTTGAGACCGGAGGGGAGACATCTGTGAGTAACACGTGGAGGCATAGCCTGCAGTGTCCACTTTGTGTGAGGAGGCCCCTTTCCATGCTGGGGTGTCGGGACGGGGGGGTGAGGTGGGCTGTGGCATGGGGCCAGCTCAGCTCCCCCTGCCATGTACAAGGCTGCACTCCAAGGAGCCCGAGAACTCTAAATTTGCCAAGTGTTATAAATGTATACTTCTCAAAGTAGGAGGATAGAACATATTTCATTTAACAGTTTATAAGCTGAATTTAGAAATCCTAACTATTCATGTGGATGGTTTGTGAAACTCCACTGGCACTATCGCCCCATCCGTAAACCTTAGGAGCAGACCTAGGTGTGAGTCTTGGGTGAAGCCACAGTCCAGATCTATCAAATACGGCAAGTGTCCCCCTTCCTTGGGGCTCCCAACTTCATCACTGGCAAAGTCAAGGGCACAGTGAGAACCCCTCCATCTACTATGGCACAATTCTGACACCCTCCGGCTCGGCACTCAGCCAGCCCCCTGTAGCCCTTGATCACAAGAATGAGTGTGCTTCACCAACAGTCTAGTCTGAAGTCATTAACCTGTGCTGTTGAGTGGCGCCCTCAGCTGGACGAGGAGAGAAGGGCTGCAGCACCAATGTCCGGGCTCCCCTTCTATGTCTCTGGTGGCACCAGGGAGAGGATCTGGTTATAATTGGTCTGGAGTTGTGGTTTGGGAGAACTGAACCAAGCACACTGAGCGGTTGGAGACCAGGTGGGTTCCCAGTTCCTTTATGATTGTAGTAACTCGAGAAACCACCGCAGAAAGGCAGGAGTGGGCGACGTCTCTCAGGGTCCCTGATTTAATTTAGAGCAGAGGGTCCCTGACCTTTTGTGTGTGTGTGGGGGGGGGGGTAAAGCAGAAGAGTCCAGCCTGTCACTCACTGCATTTAACCCTCTGCAGGAGGAAGCTGGCATCACTAGGGAGCTTCTTGACAAATGCCAGCCTGGGCCTCAGGGAACTCAAAATTAAGTCCCAGGAGGCCATCAGTGTGGTGGCTGTTAAGTGAATCTTCCAGTGAGCAAAGTCACCTCCACCTGCCACCCTGGCTGCCCGGATAAGGAAGCCTGGCTTCTGCTGATCTGGGACTGGACCCCCACACACCCCCCACACACCCCAGCTCCCAGCACCAACTGGCCAGGAAATTTCCTGAAACCTTAGTGCCTAAGGCTCGGGGGACCTAGGGGCAGCCACCCCCCCCCCCGAGTTAGCTCTGCAGTTTCTCATTTGTGGGAAGGAAGAGTTTGGAGACGCCAAGGAAGAAGCCTGTGGATCCACTGTCAGGGAGCTGGTGCCCTCCCGTGTGGCCCACCACCCAGGCTCTCACTCTGGGAACCGACCCCACAGAGAAAGGCAGGCTGTGGTCACTGATGGGGCAGTGCTGTCCCATCTGCCAACTACTGCATAACCTCAGGCCAGCCCTCAGCCAGCGGGGCCTGTCTGAACTGGCCGAGGGCAATCCTCCCACCAGAAGCCCTTCCTTTCCCCAGCGTAGGCGGGCATTGCTCCTTGGCCCTGCAGGGCCCTGTCCGTGGCTCTGGGAAGAGGGTCTCCTCAGAGCCTCCTGGGCTCAGAAGCAGTCAAATTTCCCCGGAGGGAAGTGGAGGAGAGAAGAGAGGACCGGAGGGCAGCCGAGCAACCGCCTCTTTTCCTGACACCCCTGGGAGCTCTCTCTGCAGTGTCTGGCCTGGAGTCCGTGAGAGACCGGCAGGATTGGAGCCAACCCTACATCCTAAATGGGCTGAAAAGGAGCCACCGCCCTCCTG
Organism: Delphinapterus leucas; assembly: GCF_059928025.1. NCBI lineage: Eukaryota > Metazoa > Chordata > Mammalia > Artiodactyla > Monodontidae > Delphinapterus > Delphinapterus leucas. Next base: position 78,882,017 of record NC_143144.1, on the reverse strand, counting down.
TTCTGGAAGTTGGAGGGAGAGCGGGGACGGGGTTTATGCTGGTCTAGATAGGAACTGATTCCTTTCCCGTCTCATTCCCTCCTCCGCTGTTAGACTCATGGAAAGCGGGCTTTACTGCAGAAATTGTCCAAGTTCCGAGGGTTAAACAACATTGCCTACAGCTTCTAGAGCAGTCCCCGTGCACGTCCTAGGGATGATGCACCTTCTAAAGCGAGGTCCTCCCACCCCACGGTGATAGGAAGGGGAAGAGCTCTGTGATCCTTAAATGACATTGAACCACGCATGGCCACATGCAGTGAGTCCGTGCATGCCTTTGTGTCAGTGTGCAGGAGGGCTACACCTGTGACATGGAATGATGTGTTACCCATGCAGTTGATATATGAACACATAGGACTGTGTGTGTGAGGCTCACACAATTTCACACATGGTTCATATGCCCTGGTGTCATTGACATGTACATATTGTACATAATTCTGGGAGGAAGGTTCTGTGACTAGAAGCTTTGGTCCAGCATGTAATCTGGAAGGGCCATCCTGAGGGGAACAATGGACACACGGGAACACATGGGAACACATGGGAACATGTCCTGTGTTCAGACGCAGTGAAGTTCAAGGTCTTCTCTTTGTATTGCTCGTGGGCAGAAAAACCCCAGAACTGAAGGAGCTCTTGGCCACACTGACCCTCTGGTCTGTCCCCCTCAGCCACAAGCTTCTCCCTGGCCGGGGAGGCATCCGCACGACAGGGGCTGAGCTCCCTCCCTGCCGCTGGCCTCCTCCACACTGATACATTCTGCCTGCCTCACTTTTCACACCATCTTGACACCAAAACCCCCTTCTAGCGTCTGGGGCACCAGCAGCCATTCCCCTCTTCTCTGGGGGAAAGCCAAGGTGAGCTCAGGACACCTCAGCTAAGGGTCTCCCCCTTCTCTCCCCAGAGGCTCCGAAGGATGGCAGGACTTCCCAGGGGCAGGGGCAGGGGCGGGGGGGTACGTGAACCTGAACTGCCCGCCCCGAGCTGCCTTCCTGAGAAACAGGGGCCAGGTGAATGTGGAAGGTGGGCAGGTTTTGTCACCGGAGCCTCAGGATGACGGTCTCCCTCTGCAGGGGTTCCCAGGCTTCAAGTCCAGGAGACACGGGACAGTGCTGTCTGGGAAGGCAGGAAGAGCACCCCCGTCCCCTCAAAGCCCTTCAGATGCTCCTTTAAGGGCCCACAGAGGAAGGTGCAGCCCGAGGACTCACACACACAGGACGAGACAGAGGCAGCGCCAGACACCAGAGAAAGGAAAGACCCGCAGAGCAGCACGTTCCCGTGTGAAGAGCTCTTCGGGAGCGCCCTAAGCATCCAGGCCACGCTCTCAGGGCCTGACTAGAACCATTTAGAGCAGTGAACAGAGATTACTGCCTTCTCTATGCTACTTAAAGTGAAAACAAGCATAAAATAAGTATAAAGTCCAGCAAAGTTCGGCTCCTCTGTGGTCTCTACCCTAATGCTTCAAAAATGTACCTATTTGTTTCACCCACGGTTTTTGGTGGTCCTGCTTTGCTGATGCTCTAAGCACCTGCCTTGGGACAGGCAACGATGGCCTTTCCCCCCGACCTCAGTTTTCCAAAAAGGAAAAGGAGGCTCGGTGTTAAAGGGGCTTGCCCAAAGCCACGTATCAGAGCCTGGCGGCGACGAGGACCCCCTTCCTCCCACAAAGACACCCCTCCCCCACCGAGTCCGCGCAGCCCTTCCCAGAGCCCTCACCTGGGGTGGATGTCCACAAGCAGCACGAGCGTCTGCATGGTGATCACGTCGATGCGTCTGCAGTGGGAGCGGGCCACCTTGAGCACCTTGAAGTACGTGCTGCAGAGCACAACGAAGGAGAGCAGGAAGCTGAGCGCATGGAAGGCACCCGTGAAGACGGCGAAGCGCAGCCGCTCGTCCGGCTTCCGGCTGCACAGCGTACAGGACGCGTACAGCTGGTGGAAGCCGAGCCAGGACAGGACGACCGCGGCGGCGGGGAAGGCGAGCGCGTGCAGCCACGTGTAGGCCACCATGAGCGCGGCGTCGCGAAGGCGCATCTTGGCGCGGTAGCTCAGCGGGAAGACCACGGCCACCCAGCGGTCGATGCTGAGCGCGGCCATGCTGAGCATGGAGTTGGCAGCTAGGAAGGTGTCGAGGAAGGCGGCCAGGCGGCACAGGCGGTCACCGGCCGGCTGCCGCTGCGCCACGACGCCGGCCAGCGTGAGCGGCATGTTGACCACGGTGCACAGCAGGTTGCCGCACGTGAGGTTCAGGGTGAAGAGCGCCGGCGCCTGGCGGCGGATGTCGGCGCTGTGCAGGAGGCAGAGCAGTACCAGCGCGTTGGACAGCAGCGAGACGCCCATCGTGCCCACCAGCAGACCCGCCAGGCCCGCGTCCCACGAGTTCATGGTGCGCGCCCGCCGCCGGCCCTCAGGGCCCGCACCCCGGCGCCGTCATGGCGCCCCCCGCTCAGCCCCTCGGCGGCGCCGCCGCCCCGCGCCCCCCAGTCCCCGCCGCCATGGCCCCCCGGGGGGCGCGCGGCCACCCCGGAGCCCCGCGCCACCTCCCGGGCCGGCACCTGCGCGCTCGGCTGAGCCCTGGCGCCCGCGCCACCTCCCGTGCAAGCGCCGGTGCGTCGCCGAACCGAGAGCTTAGAGCGCCCTGGGATCCCGGATTGCGGGCGGGCGCTTGCTGCCCGGCTCCGCCTCTGCAACCCCTGCCCTCGCCCCTTCCCTCCGCGTTCCGGCTCCGCTCCGCGCCCTCTCCGACAGCCTTGCTTTCTCCTCCTCCCCTCTCTCTGCTCGCTCTCCCTTTCTGCTCTCCCCTACACTTTCCCTCTCCCCCTCTCCCTCCCTCCCTCTGTCTCCCCTCTGCGGCGCTTCTCTCTCTCCCACTGCTGTTCTATCCGTCTGTCTCTCCCACTCTCAATCTTCTCCTCTTCTCTCTCTCTCTCCAGAATCTGGCTGCTTCTATCACAGAATTCCCGCTGATGCGCGCGGGTGCGCGCACACACACTCGGAAAGAACCAGCCCTGAAGCCTCCGGTGCAGGGTGATTGGCTCTTTGTAGCTTCCTGTCCCCCACCCCCACCCCTGAATCCTTCCTTACGTGTGTCAAAGACGGGCTGAGTCAAGAAAGTCTGCCTGAGAAAAGGGAGGGATGTCTGGGCACCTTCATGCCTCAGGGCCACCCGTCCCAGCCCGAGCGCCAGCCTGGCCAGACCTTGGAGGTCCTACCCCACCTGTCCTAGCTGAGCCTCCCAGGGCTGATGCTTCTCCCTCTCTGGGCTGAGCTGGGGGAGCTCAGGTAAGCTGCATTTGCTGAGAGGGGAAGGAACGCACATCTCTCCAACCTCCATGATCAAGGCCCTGGCCCCAGCTATCTCCAAGGCCTCCCCCGCCTGTCCCCAGGGCGGCTGCTACACTCCTGGGGGCGCTTGGTTTACGGTGCCCTCTTCCCATCACCCTTCAGCTGGGGCCTCAGCAGCATCCTCAAGCCAGCGGCGGCGTTGTGGGGGGGAGACGCTGAGACACACCGTGACACCCCCTAGGTGTTCCCTCAGCCAGGAGAGGCCTTTATCTGACCCCGAGCGCTCACAGGTGGACAGGCCTGCTTGTGCACGGCCAGTCTCAGCAGAGCCCTGGTGTGGCTGATACTCAGCACTCCCGGCCTGCGTTCCACTGTGGCCATCTGTCTGCCCACACACCACCTGCTCCGGGTCTGGTGAGGCAGCAAGTTCCAGTTTGTAAGAGACATAAATGATATACCATGCGGGAACTCTTTGGAAAAAGGGAAGGAGGGTGGCTTGGTGAAGACCCCAGGAACTCTGGGCAGGCAGGGTCCCAACTCCCCCTCAGGAGGTGGCGCAGGGACTGTGGTCCTTCTGTCCTTCTATCAGGATCCCCCGGGGAAGGTGTGTGGATCAGGGCTCCCCTGCCCACCCTGAGACTGAACACTTACTCACACACCACTGACTTCACAGCATCCCGCAAGTTACTGAACCTCGAGGAGTCTCAGTGTCCTTCTGTACGTCTCAGAGTTCTGGGGAGAAATAGCTAAGATACTGTGTGTGGAGCATTGCCCTGCAGAGGAGGAAACGGAACAGAAAGCCAGCAATCTCCTCATCTCTTGGCCTGTCGTGTGGCCTACAGACTTCAGGGTTGGATATATCTTCATTAGATACTTGGCATCAGAGTGAGCTGTTCACCTGCACATCTCCCCTGCTCCCAAAGACTTTGTCCCCACAAATAGCCCCTGGCGAGAGACTGGTGACCAGGTAACTGTTTGTGGAATAAATGACTGAGTTAACACGTTTCTATGAGCATTATTGGATCCACGATTCTCATACTTCAGTATTTATCAGGATCACCTGACAAATTGGGGTCCTGGCTAAAGAGTTAGATTCTTGGGCCATACTTCCAGGGTCTGGGACTCTGCATTCTTAGTGAGTTCTTTAGGTAATTCTGATGAGGGTGGTCCGTGACCATATGCCCTGAAGAGCCAACTCTATGAGAAGCGGTCAGGTGGAGCGGCTGGAGGCCAACTCATCACGTGGGTATATCCTCCAACCGTGGCCTGCTGCCCTGGCCTGGAGACTCTTGCTGGAGGGTCATCAGTGTGTGTAGGAAGTACAGTGTGAAGTGTTAACTAATCTCTTACAGCACATAAAAGTTTATAAAACACGTCCAAACATTATTGCACTTCATTTCATCCCTGTCACAATGACAAGAAAAAAAGCTTCTCATCCACATTTTCGATATCAGGCTACTGAGGTTCAAAGAGGTTAAGTGACAGAATTGGTTAGGGATGAAGCCAGCACCTCTAGCACCATCGATTGGCCCCTTCTGCGTACTCCAGAGGTCCTCAGTCACTTTCTCAAGCAGGTATCTTTGGTCTGGAACTTGAAGGTATCTCAACTTTGCAACATCAGAATGTTGGTGACCAGGTAACCGGGTTTAACAGTACTAAATCAGTGAACACACACACACACACACACACACATGCATACACACACACACTCACATCATTTTGAAGATCATTTGCTTTCTGAAACCTTAAAGGCAGCACTGAAAGGTTAACATGGCAGAAAGACAGTCAGAATATTTTAACTCAGTTTCCTAAAGAATAGAAACTCACTTTCTTCTGGTTGTGAGCAATATTTCCTGCTCCCAGTGGGGGTCTGGGAGGGCTGACCTCCTTAGGACCAGGTCCTCAGCGCCCAGGCTGGGCCTCACTGAGCACAGGTTCTGACACATCTCCAGACAAGCAATGAGGTCGCACTCACCAAAGAAGCAAGACGCCTGTCCCTGTCCAGGCCTTGACACAGGGTTCCCATTGCTCCTTGTAAACTGAGGCCCGCAAGACCGGGCAGCTGAGTACCCAGGGCCTGGAGTGCGCCCAGCAGGGGGCCACACTGCAGCCGGACCTGCATGTCATGCTGATCGGAGCTGGAGAGAAGTGATGGGATATTCACGACTGTGTTAACGTGAGTCATGAAGTGCTGTAACTGGGCCCTGAGGGAGGGCTCAAAAACAGGACTGAGTCTCATCCCTTCAGATGGTTTAATATAGCTCCATGTAGAGGCAGGCACATACACACGTCATTGGGAATTCTTGCCTCAACCCTTCAACGTAGACATCATGGTTCCATCTTGATGAGTGAAGGAGCTGAGACCGAGCAAGTTCCTTAATTTGCTCCAGGTCACTCCAAGTTGGCATCAATAAATAGGGTAGCATGAGCTGATTAAGCAGGTAGAGTCATCATGGGAATTGGAATCCACATCTATTGGACATGAAAATTCATGTTCTTTCCACTGTATTTATCACACACATGTGCTTGAACACACACACACATGCATGACTCATAACCTACCAATGAGATGTTGGAGACGGAAGTGGTCCTTTCCACAGCTATCTTTAGAAAGGGATGAAAGATTTATATAAACTGAACAGAAACCAAAACGTCATCAATGCCCCAAGAGAGGTCCAACTGAAGTAGATACAGAGAACACATCCCTTTGGAGATGTAGACACAGAGAACACATCCCTTTGGAGAATGGAGGATTCAGGATTTCCGCAAGTGGAGGGGGAGCCTGGGAACCGGTGTTCCAGGGGAGGGAGGTGCCTAAGCAAACACCCAGAGTGTCTATTTGTGTCTCTGGAGCAAACGGGGGCCTGCAGAAAGGCTGGAGAGAAAGGTGCTGGCAAATCCTGGATGCCAGACTGAAGGACAGAAAGGTCAGTCCCTTTCAGATGATGACTTCCAGAACCTGGAACCTCTATCTGTTTCAGGGATACGTCCCTGCCAGCCTCTCCACCTGAGCCTGCCAGCAGGTCTCTATTTTCAAAGCGCTTACACACCTGCTGTTTCACGTGACCCTATGGAACGCTGGGAGGTCTAGGAGTGACGCAGAGATGCTCTCATTGCACAGGGCCCTGACTCACTGTCCAGTGCTCTCTCTGCTGCCAGCTGCTGCACACCCCCGGGCTGGTGATTCCTTTCCAGGCAGGCTGTTTGTGCGTACCTCCTGGTCCAGCCCTCAAGCTGGGCAAGCAGAATCATTTCCAACAGGATCGGGCCTCTGGCTCACTTGCTTGCTATCAGTGAGGAGAGGAATTGGATCTCTGAACAGGGCCTTTGTCACTCCTGAGTCTCCACGGCTGTCCCAGGCCCCATAGGCCAGGTGTAGCAGGAAGTGGGCCAAGGGAAGGGAAGAAGAAGCCTACTACCCAGCAGCCTCTGCTGGTGATCTCCTGAGAGGAGCTAAGCCACCTCTGTCTGAGGGGACTCAAGATGTCACTTGTCGAAGGCTGGGTGTGACCCAGACACTCTCCTTACCTAATCTCATTTAGTTTTCACAGCAGCCCTATTCGAGAGAGACTGTAGTTACCCCCCATCATACAGATAAGGAAATTGAGGTTGAAAAGGTCAAGCGGCTGCCCAGGGTGTCAGAACTGCTGGGGGGTTCCCGTCTGACTCAGCGCCTATGTGTGGAATCACCATGACTCTGTTCCGGTTCCCAGATTGGGTGCCCCTCCCCCTGCTTCCTTCTCTCCCGGTGATGCCCAATCAACCATCACTCCCACCCTTCCCTCCTCTACCTCCCTTTCTGAACTGGATCCTCGGGCTGCATGCCACCTGGGTAGTGTAGGAAGTCAGCGTGTGGTATGTGTAACCTTGTCTGAGAGCTCCCTGAGAGGCAGGCCTTACGGTTCATAGGAGAGGGACTGCCATCCCACTGACGGATGGGGTGCCAGAGGTTTGCAGCTAAGCTGCTTGTTTGCCCAAGATCTCATTGCCTGTGGCAGAGCTGGGATTGGAATACCGACGTCCCCAGACCAGGGCTCCACCACCTACACCACAATTGCCCCCACTAGCTGGGAAAACAGAAGGACTTGCAGTCCGGCTAGAGTCTGCCTGGCCCAGATATGGAGCTTTTCCACTGGGCTTACCACGTCCACACAGCCAGCCAGTGAGGTTTGCACTCTGCCTTGAAAATGCACTAACCCTGCCCGTGGAGCCGAAGCTTTTTTATTTGCAACCTGTACCAGCTCCAAAAAGACAAAAGTGTGTGATTGATCTTCCCGAGTGTCAGACTGTGAGGCATTGAAGCAGTCCATGGACAATGGCTTCTCGGAGTTTGGACGGACTTCTGAGGACGACTAGCCTCTGTTCATTTCCTGTCTCTGAGCTGCAGTGGAGCACAGGAGCTTGGCGTGTATCCCCAGGAATAGAACCTTCAGGAAGAGCTGTTTCTCTCAGTTCCTTGTCCCACTCCTGTCCCTACTCTCCCACACTGCTGCCCGGAACCAGGGGTCCTGAGCAGTTGGAAACCACGAGGCTCCTGCCTGGGATTGAGTTCCAGGAATATCAGCACTGAGACAGTGGACAGCTCCTCTCTCCCCGATCTCTCTACTGTCCTCTGGTCACTTTTAAGAAACACTGGCTGTGGAGGCCCAGAGCTGGCCTCCAAGTGTCTACTGAGTTCTGAAACCAGGTCTTCAAAACTGAGCCAGCTCCAGCTGCCATTTATTGAGAAGATTCTGGGCCATTTCCTCCCATTTAGCGCACTCAGAAACTGAGGCTCAGTTCTAGTGAGGGGCAACATCCAGGTCTGTCGGACTGCAGCGCGCACGCTCGTATTCAGTGAATTATATTGCCCAGTCATTTTGGGATGTGGGATGTTTTGAAACCACTTTACTTCCTCTGCCTGTCTCACAGCTCCTGTAACCTATAGTATATAGGTCACATACAACGGAGCACAGGCCAGGCAGCTCGCTATCCTATGTGTGGCCTGACTTGGCTTCCACCGGGCTTCCTGGAGGCTGTTTCCAGGGTCTTTACCTTGGTGTGTATGTTCCCAGGGGTCTGGAAGGGAGACACCCTTTACTGGTGATTCTGAAGTCACCCTGATCGTGTCCCTGCCCCCGGGACTGGTGCGGCAGTCACATGATACCCTCAGCATGGGAGGAGCCCCTGACCTGAGTACTACTTTCCATTACCTTCTAATAGGAACGAGCCCACTTCTCTGATGGGAAAGAGACCTTGGGCCGGCAGCGTCATGCAGCAGACAGCATCCTGGATTGGAAGGCAGGAGCTCAGGATTCTGGTCTAGGCGCTACCCCTAACTGACTCTAGGCACATGGGCAGTTCTTTCCTCTCTCGTTACTCAGACTTCCCCATCCGTGGAATGAACTGGGTAGATGAGGCAATCTCACATGTGAATCTAGGCTGCTTGAGGATGGATGTCACCAGGGACTTGATAAGGGGAGAGGAAGCAGGAAAAGGAGGGCAGAGACAAGTATCGTAGGGCCTTCCCTCCCCATCTGGCTGGAATTCAATCCCTTCTGCTGCGGTGGTAGCTGAAGCCCATGCACCACTTCAGCTTCGGAGGTCTGTGAGGATATGGCGGGGGAGGGGGGCAGAATTCACTTCTCCTGTGCCCTGGTCAGAACGATCACAGGGCTCAGCTCGCCACACCTAAGGGGTCTGTGTGTGCTTATCAGGTCCTGCTCTGTATATGCATTCAGGGACAGAGACAGTGTGTGTGTGTGCGTGCGTGTGTGTGTGCATGCGTGTGTGTGTGTGTGTGTGTGTGTGTATGAGAAAGAGAGAGACAGAGAGAGAAAGATTTGCTAGAGACATCAAGGTGATATTTTCTTATGGAAATTGGTTTGGGAACATAGGGAAACGGAGGCAGACATAAATCTCTTTTACTAAATGACAACTCTTTTTGAGGCTTAGCAAGATTTAAAAAGCATGAAAAATCAATTCTTTACTTTGTTTGAATACTAAGGGGCACTTTATGGAAAACCAGACTATTGGCTCATGGCAGAGAGGTAAGTGCGGGGCTGTTACAGGAAAGGAATTGCCTCTCTCAGACCCAAGGCTGACCACATGTTCTCAAACACCACTTGTCAGCATCAGGAGTTATTCTCTCAACCAGATACTGTAGCTTTAGCTCCTGAGGATCCTGCCAGGGGTGTCACACTAACCTGACCCAGGCAGATGGGAGTGGATGACTGGGTCCTCCCTCTACCCCACCCCTCCACCCGTGAGGCGGTCCAGCAGCCAGTTAGGTCACCTGAGTCATTCTGTTCCGTACGCTGTGGCTCCAGTACCAGAAGCAGCTCTTTCTCCTGTGCAGATCCACTTTTAAATTTTTTTATTATAAGAATTCCTTTTCTTACTGAGGTTTGCTTTACATAGTGAGAAGTACAAATCCGAACGGTACCACCGATGAGTTTATTAACGCATCGTCTGTAATCCATACACTTAGTAAGACACCTAATGTTTCTATCACCCAAGAAAGTTTCTTCAGGCCCCTTTCCAGTCAATCCACCTCCTAGCTAACTACTGTTATGCTTTCTATCATCACGGATTATTTTTGCAAGTTCTAGAACCTCATATGAATGGAACCATATGGTGTGTGCTCTTTTATATCAAGCTTCTTTCACTCGGCATAATATTTTTAAGGTTTAGCCATGCTAAACATGTTCTGTGTTTTGCTAGTTCATTCCTTTCTGTTGTTGAGTGGAAATCTATTGCATGAATATGTCACATTTCGTTTAGCCATTTTCCTATCAATGAACAACTGTTTTCTATACAATTTGGGGATATTCTGAATAAAACTGCTGTGGACATTTTTGTACTATTTTTTTTAAGTATACATATGTTTTAGTTCTTTTTGGTAAATACCTACATTTAATTTATTTATTTTTTTATTTTTCGTTGCGTTGGGTCTTCGTTGCTGTGCACCGGCTTTCTCTAGTTGCGGCGAGTGGGGGCTACTCTTCGTTGCGGTGCGCGGGCTTCTCATTGCGGTGGCTTCTCTTGTTGTGGACCACGGGCTCTAGGCACACGGGCTCAGTAGTTGTGGCACATGGGCTTAGTTGCTCCGCGGCATGTGGGATCTTCCCAGACCAGGGCTCGAACCCATGTCCCCTGCATTGGCAGGCGGATTCCTAAGCACTGCGCCACCAGGGAAGCCCCAAATACCTACATTTATATTTGACTTTATAAGAAACTGTCAAACAGGTTTCCAAAGTATCTGTACAATGTGACAATGCAACTAACATTGAAGTAGGCTGTTGTCTTTTTCTTATTGAATGTAGGAGTTTTAAAATATGTTTTGGATATAAGACATTTCTTATATTTATATGTGCAGCTATGCTCCTAATCCATGGCTTGTCTATTCCTTTTCTTAACAGTGTTCTTTGATGGCATATAAAATTTAGAATTGGCTTGACAATTTAGTTTTTTAAAAAACATGCTGGAAAGTGGGTATTTTACTGGGATGGCTTATGGAGGGAGATGAGGGGACAATTGATATTTGCATACATTATAATTTTTTGTTTGCATTAGAAATGCCTATATAAGCTCATACAATTTGGACAATTTGTTTTCTTATTATTTAATGGGAAATGTATCTTCACAAGTGAATAAGAAATTAAATTGCTTACTGTGTTTCAAAAAACATCTGCTATTCCTCTATTCTTTAGAGTTCCCAGTAGCCTAACTGTAGTTAATAATTCTTTATATTAAACTTACCATCTTCAAAAAACAAAAACTAAAACAAACAAAACACATGCTGGACTTTTGACTAGGGTGACATTAAATCCATAGATTAACCTGGGGAAAGTGTCATTCTTTGTATTTTCTCCTTTATAATGTTAGCCTAGGGAAATACATTAATTAAACTTTCTAATGCTACACCAACTCTGCATTCCTAGTTAGCCGTTCTTTTTCACTAAGATTTTAAGGTTTTTCTGCATCTGTGTTTTTGAGAAATACCAGCCCGGGTTTTTTTTTTTTCATCTACTGGCTTCATCTGGTTCTAATATTAGGGTTATGCTGACTCATAGACTTGTGAAATGTTCCCTTTATAAAACACTGCCACACTGTTTCTCAAAATGGCTGTGACATTTTCACATTACTATCAGAAATGTACAAGAGTTCAAGTTTCTCTGCATGCTCACTGCCACTTGGTATTGTCAGTGATGTAAAAATGTCCATTGTAATAGTGGATAGAGGTATCTCAGTGCAATTTTAATTTGCATTTTTATATCGAATCATTATATTGACTATCTTTTTACTCCTTATTTATCTACTAAATATACCCACTTTGGATGTGATGCTGTCCTGGCTGAGATAGTCCCGAGGCCTGAGAGGCGCTCCCCTCGCCACAGCCCAGGCAGATAAGCCTGGAGACGAGCTCCTGGCTTCTTGTGGATGCCCCCCGCACCTTCTGTTCCTGAAGACACCCCCCCTTCCTACCTCCTACACGCCCAGCCCTCAGAACCTCCCCTGCTTTGTTCAGGAAGCTGAGGTCCTCTCAGGAGAGCACACTCAGCTCCCCCTTCTTCTCATCAGTATAAAGTCGTAACAGAGGAAAGGGCTGGGGGAACACCTCCTAGGTGCCGGCAGCACGCTGGGTCTCTTCATGCTGGTTCATCCTTCCACCTCACAGCACATTATTATCCCCATTTTACAGAGGGATTTTAGAAGTCAAGCAACTGGCCCAGGTTCTACAATAAGAAGTGGCAGGTCTAGCATTAGGACCAGAGTCTGTTTAGTTCTAAAGCCCACATTCTTTGCCACCCAAGTGGTCCGCAGGCCATCTCTCTGGTCAGTTAAAAGAGGGAACAGAAGGGTCAGCATGTGAATTGGGGAGAACAGGTTGACTGCTGCTGGCCGCTTCCGGGAGTTTTCACTCACTCTGTCCAGGTTCTGGTGAGTTGCATCCACGTGGACTTGAAGGCAGTTTCAGACATTATATCCTCTCCGTCAGTGGGCACGGTGCCCACAATAGAAAAACAAGCAAAGGGCCAATGAACTTCAACCCCATGGTCCTGAAATCCTGGACTGGCCCCACCCATCACTGCAGCTTCCAACTATTGGAACCCAAAGCCCTCGCATTGAGTCACATGATGAGACAAGACCCAGGCTCTTGGTTCCCTTGGGCTGTGCTGTTTTTTGGTGAGGCTCGCTGTACAGATCCAAAGGGGAATCAAGAGGATTTTTTCTTGTGGAAAGATCTGAGCTCCTACGGAAAGGCCCATGTGGGCTGGGGTGGGTTCCTCGGGGCATGGGGCTTTGGTATCGACCCTGGAGAATCTGTGAAAGACTTGCTCTTAAGAGTCTGTGTTTGTCACTTGAGAAGCTCGCAGTTAGTTAGTTTTAACTGGTTCTTTAGGACACCAGTTCTGTGTCCATAAGCTAATTCTAAGAAGCCGTCTTAAAGCAATCACATTCATTTTCCCACATGGCATCCATCCATCCATCCATCCATCCATCCTTTCATTCAATAAAGTACAGAAGCCCTCTGGACCTCGCTGAAAGCACAGAGACAAAGATGCTACAGGCCTGTCCTTCAAGGTACTTGCTAAGGTTGTGTCAGCTGTCTAAGAAACATAATGTCTGGGCTGAGTCCTGAACCTTTCCCACAAGGAAAGGCATCTCCCGCAGAAGGAATGTTTTACGCAAATGCACAGAGATAGAACACCTGAAGGCTTTGAGGAACCGCCGGCACTCCAGGTGGAGGGAGCCACACTCATTTCTCTTTAGCCTTGCTTCAGGTTTGTGCTGAGAGCTGCCACTAACCACACACAAATGGCACAAACAGATGCTTTCTATTCCTGTTGGACTGCAGACAGTCTGCCGGGACATGGTTCAGCTGACTGGGCATCGTGACGGGTGGCAGTACCCCCAGGCATGAGCCGCTCCAGTCAGCAGGTGACACCCCACTCCCCCGGCTGGCCCAGGAGAGGTTCCACTCCATCATCAGTATTTTCCCTGTGAAATATGGTCAGAAACACCTTGAAGAGTTGACAAGAGAGCTGGATTTAGAGAACACCTGTCACCCACCAACACCTGAGAAATAAAACCTTGGGCGACTTAGCACATTGTTGTTTTTGAAGATTTTTCGTCTATTTCTGAATATTCAACTGGGGCAGACAGGATGCTGTTTTTGTGTTTAATCTCTCTCTCTCTCTCTCTCTCTTTCACACACACACACACACACACACACACACACACACTTCCTTCTTTGTTTTCTTTCCTCTAGAAACAAAAGAGTATATTAAGACAAGTCCCTCCCATCAGGAAACATCCACAAGCCTCTTAGATAGCCTCACCCACCAGAGGGCAGACAGCAGAAGTAAGAACTACAATCCTGCAGCCTTTGGAACAAAAAACACATTCACAGAAAGATAGACAAGATGAAAAGGCAGAGGGCTATGTACCAGATGAAGGAACAAGATAAAACCCCAGAAAAACAACTAAATGAAGTGGAGATAGGCAACCTTCCAGAAAAAGAATTCAGAATAATGATAGTGAAGATGATCCAGGACCTCGGAAAAACAATGGAGGCAAAGGACTTCCCTGGTGGTACAGTGGTTGAGAGTCTGCATGCCGATGCAGGGGACACAGGTTCGTGCCCCTGTCCGGGAGGATCCCACATGCCGTGGAGTGGCTGGGCCCGTGAGCCATGGTCTCTGAGCCTGCGCATCCGGAGCCTGCGCTCCACAACGGGAGAGGCCGCACAGTGAGAGGCCCGCGTACCACAAAAAAAAAAAAAAAAAAAAAAGAATGGAGGCAAAGATCGAGAAGATGAAAGAAATGTTTAACAAAGATCTAGAAGAGTTAAAGAACAAACAAACAGAGATGAACAATACAATAACTGAAATGAAAAATACACTAGAAGGAATCAATAGCAGAATAACTGAGGCAGAAGAATGGATAAGTGACCTGGAAGACAGAATGGTGGAATTCACAGCTGCAGAAAAGAATAAAGAAAAAAGAATGAAAAGAAATGAAGATGGCCTAAGAGACCTCTGGGAAAACATTAAACACAACAACATTTGCATTATAGGGGTCCCAGAAGGAGAAGAGAGAGAGAAAGGACCCAAGAAAATATTTGAAGAGATTATAGTCGAAAACTTCCCTAACATGGAAAGTAAATAGCCACCCAAGTCCAGGAAGTGCAAAGAGTCCCATACAGGATAAACCCAAGGAGAAACATGCCGAGACACAGAGTAATCAAATTGGCAAAACTTAAAGACAAAGAAAAATTATTGAAAGCAGCAAGGGAAAAATGACAATATACAAGGGAACTCCCATAAGGTTAACAGCTGATTTCTCAGCAGAAACTCTACAAGCCAGAAGGGAGTGGTATAATATACTTAAAGTGATGAAAGGGAAGAACCTACAACCAAGATTACTCTACCCAGCAAGGATCACATTCAGATTCGATAGAGAAATCAAAAGCTTTACAGACAAGCAAAAACTAAGAGAATTCAGCACCACCAAACCAGTTCTACAACAAATGCTAAAGGAACTTCTCTAAGTGGGAAATACAAGAGAAGAAAAGGACTTACAAAAACAAACTCCAAACAATCAAGAAAATGGTAATAGGGACATACATATCGATAATTGCCTTAAACGAGAATGGATTAAATGTTGCAACCAAAAGACATAGGCTTGCTGAATGGATACAAAAACAAGACACATATATATTCTGTCTACAAGAGACTCACTTCAGACCTAGGGACACATACAGACTGAAAATGAGGGGATGGAAAAAGATATTCCATGCAAATGGACATCAAAATAAAGCTGGAGTAGCAATACTCATATCAGATAAAATAGACTTTAACATAAAGAATGTTACAAGAGACAAGGAAGGGCACTGCATAGTGATCAAGGGATCAATCCAAGAAGAAGATATAACAATTATAAATGTATATGCACCCAACATAGGAGCACCTTGATACATAAGAAAACTGCTAACAACTCTAAAAGAGGAAATCGACAGTAACACAATAATAGTGGGGAGCTTTAACACCTCGCTTACACCAATGGACAGATCATCCAAACAGAAAATTAATAAGGAACCACAAGCTTTAAATGACACAACAGACCAGATAGGTTTAATTGATATTTATAGGACATTCCATCCAAAAATAGCAGATTATACTTTCTTCTCAAGTGCACATGGAACATTCTCCAGGATAGATCACATCTTGGGTCACAAATCAAGCCTCAGTTAATTTAAGAAAATTGAAATCATATCAAGCATCTTTTCTGACCACAACGCTATGAGATTAGAAATCAATTACAGGGGGAAAAAAGTAAAAAACACAAACACGTGGAGGCTAAAAAATACGTTGCTAAATAACCAAGAGATCACTGAAGAAATCAAAGAGGAAATCAAAAAATACCTAGAGACAAATGACAATGAAAACACGATGATCCAAAACCTATGGGATGCAGCAAAAGCAGTTCTAAGAGGGAAGTTTATAGCTATACAAGCCTACCTCAAGAAACAAGAAAAATCTCAAATAAGCAATCTAACATTACACTTAAAGGAACTAGAGAAAGAAGAACAAACAAAACCCAAAGTTAGCAGAATGAAAGAAATCATAAAGATCAGAGAAGAAATAAATGAAACAGAAACAAAGAAAACAATAGCAAAGATCAATAAAACTAAAAGCTCGTTCTTTGGGAAGATAAACAAAATTGATAAACCATTAGCCAGACTCATCAAGAAAAAGAGGGAGAGGACTCAAATCAATAAAATTAGAAATGAAAAAGGAGAAGTTACAATGGACACCGCAGAAATACAAAGCATCCTAAGAGACTATTACAAGCAACTCTATGCCAATAAAATGGACAACCTGGAAGAAATGGACAAATTCTTAGAAAGGTATAACCTTCCAAGATTGAACCAGGAAGAAATAGAAAATATGAACAGACCAATCACCAGTCATGAAATTGAAACTGTGATGAAAAACCTTCCAACAAACAAAAGTCCAGGACCAGATGGCTTCACAGGTGAACACTATCAAACATTTAGAGAAGAGCTAACACCCATCCTTCTCAAACTCTTCCAGAAAATTGCAGAGGAAGGAACACTCCCAAATGCATTCTATGAGGCCACCATCACCCTGATACCAAAACCAAAGATACTACAAAAAAAGAAAATTACAGACCAATATCACTGATGAACATAGATGCAAAAATCCTCAACAAAATACTAGCACACAGAATCCAACAACACATTAAAAGGATCATACACTGTGATCAAGCAGGATCCTTCCCAGGAATGAAAGGATTCTTCAATATATGCAAATCAATCAATGTGATATACCATATTAACAAATTGAAGAAGAAAAACCATATGATCATCTCAATAGATGCAGAAAAAGCTTTTGACAAAATTCAACACCAATTTATGATAAAAGCTCTCCAGAAAGTGGGCATAGAGGGAACCTACTTCAACATAATAAATGCCATATACGACAAACCCACAGCAAACATCATTCTCAATGGTGAAAAACTGAGAGCATTTCCTCTAAGATCAGGAACAAGACAAGGATGTCCACTCTCGCCACTATTATTCAACATAGTTTTGGAAGTCCTAGACACAGCAATCAGAGAAGAAAAAGAAATAAAATAAAATACAAATTGGAAAAGAAGAAGTAAGACTGTCACTGTTTGCAGATGACATGATACTATACATAGAGAATCCTAAAGATGTCACCAGGAAACTACTAGAGCTAATCAATGAATTTGGTAAAGCTGCAGGATACAAAATTAATGCACAGAAATCTCTTGCTTTCCTATACATTAATGATAAAAAAATATGAAAGAGAAATTAAGGAAACACTCCCATTTACCACTGCAACAAAAAGAATAAAATACCTAGGAATAAACCTACCTAGGGAGACAAAAGACCTGTATGCAGAAAACTATAAGACACTGATGAAAGAAATCAAAGATGATACCAAGAGATGGAGAGACATACCATGTTCTTGGATTGGAAGAATCAATATTGTGAAAATGACTATACTACACAAAGCAATCTACAGATTCAGTGCAATCCCTATCAAATTACCAATGGCATTTTTTACAGAACTAGAACAAAAAATCTGAAAATTTGCATGGAGAAACAAAAAACCCCGAATAACCAAAGCAGTCTTGAGGGAAAAAAATGGAGCTGGAGGAATCAGTCTCCCTGACTTCATACTATACTACAAAGCTGTAGTAATCAAGAAAGTATGGTACTGGCACAAAAACAGAAACATAGATCAATGGAACAGGATAGAAAGCCCAGAGATAAACCCATGCACCTGTGGTCAACTAATCTATGACAAAGGAGGCAAGGATATACAATGCAGAAAAGACAGTCTCTTCAATAAGTGGTGCTGGGAAAACTGGACAGCTACATGTTAAAGAATGAAATTAGAACACTCTCTAACACCATAAACAAAAATAAACTCAAAATGGATTAGAGACCTAGATGTAAGACTGGACACTATAAAACTCTTAGAGGAAAACATAGGAAGAACACTTTGACATAAATCACAGCAAGATCTTTTTTGATCCACCTCCTAGAGTTAAGGAAATAATAACAAAAATAAACAAATGGGACCTAATGAAACTTCAAAGCTTTTGCACAGCACAGGAAACCATAAACAAGACGAAAAGACAACCCTCAGAATGGGAGAAAATATTTGCAAACGAATCATCAGACAAAGGATTAATCTCCAAAATATATAAACAGCTCATGCAGCTCAATATTAAAAGAACAAACAACCCAATCCAAAAATGGGCAGAAGACCTAAATAGACATTTCTCCAAAGAAGACATACAGATGGCCAAGAGGCACATGAAAAGCTGCTCAGCATCACTAATTATTAGAGAAATGCAAATCAAAACTACAATGAGGTATCACCTCACACCAGTTAGAATGGGCATCATCAGAAAATCTACAAACAATAAATGCTGGAGAGGGTGTGGAGAAAGGGAACCCTCTTGCACTGTTGGTGGGAATGTAAAATGATACAGCCACTATGGAGAACACTATGGAGGTTCCTTAAAAAACTAAAAATAGAATTACCATACGACCCAGCAATCCCACTACTGGGCATATGCCCTGAGAAAACCATGATTCAAAAAGACACATGGACCCAATGTTCATTGCAGCTCTATTTACAATAGCCAGGTCATGGAAGCAACCTAAATGCCCATTGACAGACGAATGGATAAAGAAGATGTGGTACATATATACAATGGAATATTACTCAGCCATAAAAAGGAATGAAACTGGGTCATTTGTAGAGACGTGGATGCATCTAGAGACTGTCATACAGAGTGAAGTAAGTCAGAAAGAGAAAAACAAATATCTTATATTAATGCATATATGATGAACTGGTTTGCAGGGCAGAAATTGAGACAGAAGTAGAGAAAAAAAGTATGGACACCAAGGGGGGAAAGCAGTGGGGGGTGGAGGTGGTGGTGGGATGAATTGGGAGACTGGGATTGACATGTATACACTGATGTGTATTAAATGGATGACTAATAAGCACCTGCTGTATTAAAAAAAAGAGAGAATATTAAAGCCCAAGCATCAGACCTCACTGTCCCTAATGTTTCTCTTTTTCATAACTCTGGTCACAGAATATTTGTTCAGTTTTTTCCTTCCCCCCCCACCCCAAATCTGTCCCAAGTGGACAGGCAGTACCCTCAACTTCCAAGCACATAGCCAGGTATTTTAGGACGGGCATCATGTTTGTAATGGGCAGCATCCCAGTCTGAACTAGTCTGGCAAAAGCGGAGACTTATTGGCAGGAAGCTGGGTGCCACGTCACCTTGAGTCAGGGAGCAGCTGAGCCTCGCAGATTCCTAGAGACGGACACGGAGCATTGCTCTCTGCTTACACCTTCTCTGCCCACCTCTCGCCCTGCTGCTTTCTCCACCTCAGCTTCGTGCATATCTGGTGGACAAAACAACAAGTGGGAGCTCTTAAGGGCTGAGAGGAGATTCCAGAGTGTAAAGTATATGTGTCCCCAATTTAGCTAAAAGTCAGAGGTGATTTTTTTACCAGATCACCTACAGTCCACAGGGTGTGGCAATGGCCGGGATGAAGAGGACAGCTATAATTTCCTTTCAAGGCCCTGATTTTTTGTGAAGACCCGGTGCAGCTGAGCTCCTTGGGACTTGAGTCAGCTGCACTGGCAAAGGGTGGATGCCAGTAGGAAGTGACAGCTTTGTAAGAGGTGAAGAGGACGGCCCGAGATGCTGGGCCACATCACCCATAGGGGTGAGGGTGGCCAAATACAGGCCCAGGGGCCAAAGAGGCTCCCTGGTGGCCATCATCGCCCCACCCTGCTCCCCACCTCCCATTTCCCCACTTCCCGCTTGTAGGGGCTCAGGCTGTCGTGGAGCACGGGCCACAATCCAAAACGGAGGGAAAGCATCAATAGCAGTAGAACTGGGGGAACGTTTATGACTGGACTCTTTGTTCTGCAGCTTTGAATATCTGCTTATGTGTGGGGAAAGTTCCAGAAGGCAGATTCAGATTCCAGCTGAAGGAAAATCACCATCCTCACTTAGATGCTGGTTTCCATATGTCAGGCATGGTTCTACGTGCTTTATATACAATAACTCCATTAAAGCTCAAACAACTGCATCAGGTGGGTGATTAGTTTCACCACCTGTATGGGGTTGAATGATGTCCCCCCCAAATTCGTGTCCACACTGAACCTCAGAATGTGACCTTATTTGGAAATAGGTTCTTAGCAGATGTAGTCAGTTAAGATGAGGTCATACTGCGTTAGGGTGGGCCCTAATCCAACGTCTGGTGTCCTCGCAAGTAGAAGGAGATTTGGACACAGAGACACAGACACAGGAAAGACGGATGTGGAGACGAAGCAGAGACTGGAGTGATGCTGCCACAAGCTAAAGAACACCAGGGATGGCCTGCCACTTCCGGAAGCCAGGAGGATGCACAGGGTATTCTCTTCCTTTCCAGTGCTTATTAATTCAATGGGGAGAAATCTGGTTCCTTGTTCTAATTGGCATTTTTCCTTGGTTACTAATGAGGCTGAACCTTTTCAAATGTCCTAGTCACTTACATTTCCTTCTTTGTGAATTTTCTATTTGCATCCTGGGCCCATTTCTCCATTCTTTCCTTGATGTTTTCTTATGACTATAAGAATGCTTTCCTTGGGGTTATTAACCCTTCGTCTGCCATGCTAACTTAGCAATGTCGCCCAAATTGTTTCATTTTTAAATTCATCTTTCATTGCTTCAGAAGCTCTGCGGACCACTCAGAGCATATTGTTATGTTCCTAGGTCCCCGGTAGCTCAGCAGAGTGACACAGACTTGTTGAAGAGGCCAGACCCGTCTCCCTGTATGTGCGTTGCAGAAAATGGAAAATATGGTTAAGCAAAAGTAAAAATGAAAGGTATTACGTTCCTACCACCCAGAGCTTTCCACCGTTAACACCTCAGTACACATTCTTCCTTTTTCACTTCACTCAAATGAGATCATTCTGCACAAAATGTTTCATAATCTGATTTTTTTTTTCAGCAAACAATCTCCACTTTGCTGCTGGTTTTGGAACATTTTTATGCCACCTAATACCCAGACCATTTTCTAATTTCCCTGATTGACCCAACAATGTTCTCTAGAGCTGACTTGTCCAAAGCACCCTTTGATGCAGGACCACTCAGGGCATCTTACTAGGTCCCTAGGTCTCTGTTAACTCAGCAAAGTCCCAATTAAGTGACGCAGACTTGTTGAGGAAACCAGGCCAGGCTCCCTGCAGACAAACCCACCATCTGGATTCCAGCTGCCTCCACATGATGTCATCAACTTATGCTCCTCTCTCCTGGCTTTCTTATAACCATATTTTCTCCCTTTAATATTGGCTATTGTTTCTTGACAAATACAGTCATTTTCTTCTCTGTTTTTCTCCCTCTCCCCTCTGAGATGTGATGGTCTTTCTCTGACTTCTTCTTTCTTCCTATATAGGTTGGACACTGCAGTCCAGCCCCTTCTGCAATATGGAGGGATCTTTGCATGACCCTAACCTTTGAACCACTTATGAAGGATGGGCATTCACTGACCTGAAACTCACTGCAAATCCCCTGGTGAGATGCTGAGCTGGGCTGCCAGCTGAGGGACTCAGAGATGCGCTGTTCTCTGGGCAGGGAGTCTTCCTCCAAGAAGAGTCTAACGCATACACTTTACACGTTTCTCTAAATTTAGGGATTACCCTGCCTCAGCCACCTGCCTCAAAATCAAAAATATCCCAGTCCCCGAGCTTTTGATCTGCTTTAGCTGCACGGGCCCTTCCACAAGGGCAGCAGGTCTTCTCCTGGGGACTCTGTTCCTAGGAACAATTACTCACGGAGTCTGTTCCGAAGAAGGAGCTTGGCATAGAACGTGGCAGAGGAAAGAGGAGGCTGGACGAGAGGAGAGGGGAAGGGAAGTGGAGATGGCATCTCCGGCTCTGTCTGCACTCTCTGTGGGCTCTGAGGACCCAGCAGCAATGCCAGGAGACAGAGACCTCCTGAGCCTGTGGGCGTGTGGCTTATCTCTCCAAGTTCTAACCTCCATTGTTTAGGTGTACAGTGGGTAATGATAACCACCTCTCAGGAATACATTACTGCAGAAATAATGTTAAACACACATACAGAGGATGCTGGGACAACACATGTGTGGATAGCAAGCCCTCCAACGGTCCTGTTGGTGCTGACGTTTATAGAACCACCAGCATCAGGTAGATGGACCACTGACATCAGAAGGTCGGATCTCCCGGGCCTTTGCAGGTGGAGATGCTCCAGTGTGCTGGTCGTCTCCGTATCTAGGCTTCAGGGAGGTTCTCATCGTGTGACCACACTTCCCTCCCTGTGGGGGAAGATTCAGTTTCAGAAAAACAGCCTCATCTGTCCCATCAAATGGTGATAATTTAAATGTTATTCATTTTATTATCTTATCTATATTTTATTCATAAATTTGTTTTATTTCCCTAGTTGTATAAAAGTTACCTACAAAATTAAGGAATTGATATGTAGTTTTATATTTGAATACATTTAAATAACATTATAATAAGAAAAACTTAAATCAATGCTTTCCTTTTAGAGGTAACCCTTTATTTTTTCAAATATGCCTTAGCCTGTAAATCCCATGAAGCTGATCATCACCTGTCTTACTCACCAGTGCATTCCCTGAGCTACCATTGTAGTTGGCACATAAACGTGCTCATTAAGTAACAGTTGAGTGAATAGATGAGCACCCCTAATTT
Source organism: Delphinapterus leucas (assembly GCF_059928025.1). Classification (NCBI taxonomy): domain Eukaryota; kingdom Metazoa; phylum Chordata; class Mammalia; order Artiodactyla; family Monodontidae; genus Delphinapterus; species Delphinapterus leucas. The sequence goes on along the minus strand of NC_143144.1, from coordinate 78,859,417 downwards.
CAGGGCATGACCCAAGGCCTCTGGAGCAGCTCTCCTCCATTGGGTGGCTGTCACCAGTCTTGGAGGATCTTGGTTTGACCTGCAACCTCTATCCCCAGCATTTGGGACACCATGCTCCAACCCCATGGAGCTGGCCCCCAGTTCTGACCCAGGCTTTACCAGGGAGGAGCAGAAACTAACCTTACTTGAGCTCTTCCTAGATTCCATGGCTTCCACATCATCCTCTCTACAGCACTGCAAGAGAGGCATTAGCATCTCATTTTGCTGGTGAGGAAAGTATGGTTGGGAGAGGCGGTCTCTTGCCCAAGGTCACTTCCACTAGTGAGGGATGGAGCTGGGATTTCATCTCGGGCAAAATGACTCAAAACCCCACTCTTGCCTCTTTGTCCTGCTGCCCCCAGACAGCGATGAGGTCTGTCCATTCATTTGAGCTATTTGTAAGTTTACTCTGAGTGAGTGAGACTGGCATTGATCACAAAAGCCCATCAGCCTTGACCCCAGCAGAGAGTCTGTAGCCCACAGTCTGTTTCCTGCTCTTTTTAGAGAAAAACTGACTTTCCATTAAGATCTGAGGGGCATGGGGCCTTTACGATGTCACCAATTCCATGGCTTGGGTCTACCATGTGTCCAGTTGCTTGAGCACAGCACATACACACACTGAGAGCTGTCTTCGTGTGGCTCTCGTTTCCTTCTTTATAGTGAAGGCTTGCTGGTGAATCGCAATGCCCCTATTTCTTCCTTTGCTTCTGAAAGTTTTGGATGCCACGTGGAGCCACCTAAAAGGCCCTTCTATGTTCCCCAAGAGAGCTTTCCCCAGGGTTGGAAGTCATCTGATCCAGCAGTTCCACTTAAGGAAGGGTTGGTAGCAGAGCCTCATGTCAGACTAGAGATGAGAGGAATCCAGAGAAAACCTCCTAATATTTAATGCCAGCCGTGCCCAGCAATCTGAGGGCATAAATTAGATGGACAGCTTGGCCAACCCAATGAAATTTGCAGAGACTGGCTGTTAAAGCAGCTGAAACTTCCCTCATTAGGGGTAAAAAAAATCCAACAACTTGATCCCTGAGGTTTGTGTGGGGCAAATCTCTTTCAAAAGGACGGGAACTCGGCATTCATTTCTGAGAGGAGCTTGTCAGGGGCAATGAGGGAGGAGTCGTCTTAGATTCTGTAAATGTCAGTCTCTCTCTCTCCTGGCAGGCAAAGGGACAGAAGCTCAAACCACAGCGCCAAAGCCCGGTGCAAGGACGCTGGCCTCTTCCCTGGCTGGTAGCAGTATCCTCCCTCGGGCCTGCTTGGACGGCAAGAAGAGAGCTCAGGGCTGTGGTTCTCAAACTTCACCAAGAACAGCAACAGCTGGGGAGCTGATTACATGTGTCAGTTCCAGCCCCGCCTCAGAGCGCCAGACCTGCAGCCCCAGAGCAGGTGCGGATGTGGCTGCTTCTCACACCTCCTCGGGGGGCACCCGAGCTTCCAGTCTGAGAGGAAGCAAGTAAACCTGGAGAGAAGACTTTGGATTTGTAGGCAAAGATGATAAGGAAGCTGTTGCAAACATCCCTCCTGTTCCATTTTTCTGTGGCCAGTTGAACTACTTGATTCTATTCTTTGCCCAGTGCAGACAAATGCTTCTTTTTGCTTTCTGGTTTTCAATCATTTTCCATTTTTAATGCTGGGAAAAAATACCAATTTTGTGCACCGTTTGGCATCCTCAAATATTCTTTGTGTGTGTGCGTGTGTGTATGCCCAGTATTGCCGTGGCTCTTGGGACAGAAGACATTTGATTAGACCTGTAAAAATTTAGCCAATTATATTTTCAAGTACTTAGGCAAATTCTCAAAGTGCAGACAATTGACAGACGGTTTCCATTTTCATTAGGCTGTTTGTTTTTGTCATTAGAGGCAAAAGGCCTGGAGCACGTGGGCTGAAGTTTATGCAGAGCTAGTGCCAGCCCAGAGGTGTTTGCAGAGACATTTCTGCCATATTTATTTCCCTTGAGTGCATATCATCTTTAAATAGATTTTTCATAACATGAAAGGAAAAATGAATTTTTCATAAATTTGAAAGGACACTCATTTTGCTAGTATTTTTGAAGGAATTTTAAAGCCTGTATATAAAGAATGCAGTCTGTTCATGACCATATTGGTAAACCCACTGCAGCTTTGGAGGGAGCTGTCCACACGTAAAGTATGTCCTTAATAGAATGCTGTGGCCTCCAGAGGGATCAGAGGCATGCCACAATCCTTAATGAAATATCTACCATATACTCAGCACCATGCTTGGAGCTAGAGATATCAGTTTGGATAAGATTCTGTTTATTATCCCAAGGAACTTGTGATTTAGATGTGGGACATGTATTGGGATCACTGTAATACGGGCAGAGCAGCTTCATTGCATCATTATAGGTAGAACATGTTATAAGAGCCTCAAAGAAAGTGTCATTTCAACTGAGGATTAGGAAAAGGCTTCTTGGAAGAGGTAGCATTCCACCTGCACTTCGAAGGAGGGGCAGAGTTCAACAGTATGAAATGTGGACGGGACTGATGGCTCAGTGTAAAGAAAGACAAAAGCATGAAGGTCTGGGTGTCTTAGGCAAAAAGAGACAAGCTCCAAGTAACCAAATTTTTGGGAAATTGACAGCCAAGGAAGCCGAGTCACAGAGGCTAGGAAGCACTGGGGGTGTGAGTGGAACAGCAATGGCCCCATTAGATGGGAGCAGCAGTCCTTTGAAAGGAATAACAGAAAGGAGACCCGGCAAGCTGTAGAGTGTGGCAAGCACGGCAGATGCCCTGAGATGCTGAGACAGCCCTGCCCACTCTACTTGGAGCATGACAATCACTGGCCTGTCAGATCATCTGAGGATGGGGGCAAACGTCAAGCTCCCTCAGTGCCCTTGGGAGTTGGGGGATAGTTGTCCTTGCATTGACCCCCCACCCAGAGGTGAATCCAAAAGCCAGGGTGAGAGTTTTGAGAATCATGTGAGAAAATTATGACCATTCTGCTCTATCCTGGGTCACACTGTTGAGGCCAGAAAACGTGGAACGCCAGACAAGCCAACCTTGCCTCCAGTGGGGAGGGAATCTTGATTTTTCCCCATTTGGCTTCCAAGTAATTTCTACTCAAATGACACAAGACCTCTTTCCTATGTGTAGAAGTATCATCCAGGTTATCCAGGGGAACAGTCCTGCCCCACATCCAGCTGGTGATTCTTCCAGACTCCTCAAGCCCCACCAGGAGTTTCTTCCTCATTTTAGAAAAGAATGACACTTAGGGGATGCTGACCAAGGCAAGGATATGTCAAAAGTGACACAGAGAAAACTGAAGCTGTTCTCAACAGACTCTCCCCTGCCTAGTTTCTCCTTCTGGGCAGTGAACTGTGTGTCTCATCCTTGAGTTGCTGTGGCTTAGAAAGATATTTCAATAACATGAGTCACCAGCAACGCTGGTTTCCACTTGGAAGCTTTTCATGAACAGTCATATCACACAGATAAAATTTTATTGGAAACTCAACTTTGCACTGCAGCCACAAGCTAAAGCCTTTAGGACATGAGCCCATCCGGGGCAGGGTTTTTCTACCATCTATCTGGACAATAGAATCACAGAATTTTCGGCTTTAGAGCTTTAAAGTCGATCCAATTTAGCATCACCCAGTGGAAAAAGCTCTCAAGTGTTCCTCAAATTTCTGGTCATCATTTTTGCTCAAAAACTTCCAGCAAAGAGTAACTTAATTAATCACCCATCATGGGGTCAACCTGATGCAAAGTCAACCCATAATTCTAGAGTATGTGTTTCCAAAGCTACCCCATCTAAGTAAATGACTGCTATTTTCATCTTTTAAGTGAATACATCCTGGGGTCAAGCTGACCCAGCCTAAGTTTGTAGTTGAAGAGGCCAAGGGAGTTAAAGAGATGAGTCATCCTTCAGTGTGGTCTCTTGGTGGCCACAGCCTACCAGATCACCTTTTCCTTTTCTGGCCAAGCGTCACTGCTTTGAACTTCATCGTCTCAAGCCTGGATGTGTGCAGTGGTCTCCTGATTTCTCTCCTCTACCCTTGTCCCCCCATTCCTGCCCACTGCCCATGCCATCACTGCATTGTGTCCCTCCTCCTCTATAACCATAAATCTTTACGGCCCCCACTGTCAATGTGATAGAGTCCAACCTCCTCAGCAGGGTGTCTGTGGCTCCAACCCAAGAACCCAAAGGCCCAGCCTCGTCTCCCCATCCAGCGTCCCCTCCCTCCAACGCAGTCACCCATCCTATGTTCCTTGCACATAAAAGCACTTGTTCACTAGCTAAAGATCTCATGTACTTCTCTGTAATTCCAAAGTCTTATCCTTCCCTCCATTGGCCAGCTGTCAAGACCCAACTCAAACGTACTTTCATCGTCAAGCCTTCCTCACCTGCTCAGCCCCTCAGCCCTGGACCTCCTTCCCCAGGCCCCTTCTCTGGGCTGCACTGCACTGAGCTTCACACTCTGGAAGCATCCATCCTGGCACCACAGAAGTCTGTGTGCATCTGCGTCTTCTGCTAAACTGTGCTCCTGGAAGATTAAGTCATGTCTTATTCATTGTCCTTGGGGCCAGGCACAGAGCAGGTGATCAGTACGCATTAATTGAATCCATGAATAAATAAATGAATGCATGAAGATATGTGTGTGCCTACACAGAACCACCAGGCAGAGGTGGGTGAGTGCCCCTCATTACCACCATGGCAGGTACAGCTTAGTTCCCCCAATAGGTGGTACAAGGAATAAGACAGAGCCTCTTCTCTCAAGGAGTCTAGTTGGGAAAACAAGACATAAACATTTAAAGAGTGATGGCCTTGAACAAGGCCCGTCAAGACCATCTTTGCATACCTTTTGAAGTTGAACCAGTCTAGAAGAACTGCAAACACAAAGCACTCAGCCAAGGCCATTCACCTGGTGAGTGTTAATGCCAAGTCTGATCCCTCTATGGGGGCTGTGAAGGCCACCTGGGGCTAGTTGGTCTCCTGGATGAGTCTTTACCTTGGAGAACCTTTGTAATGGTCAAGCACTTTCTCTCCTTTTTGGTGATCTTTGAGCCTCACAAAGATCAGGGAGGTGGTAGTATTATGATTTCAACCTTGCAAAGAAGCCATGAATAACTACAGCAAAAGCCTTCAAAGTGAGTCTGGTGAGAGAGCTCACCTTCTCCCAAATCATTTGTATGTTCCTTATTTCATCTGATATGCACTGAACACCTGTCTGGTGCACTGTGACAGGTGCCAGGAGTACAGACACAGAGATGATGTGGCCGCTATCCTGGAGGGAGCCGCAGCTAAGTGTGACACGTGTACGAGCAGCACATGCCTTGCCTAATGCCATCTGTCCCTCCCTAAGTATTGGAGCAGGCAGCATGTCCATCACTCATTCATTCTTTCATGCAACCTTAGGTGAGGATTCATGGTTGGAGAGTAACATGCAATTACTCTGACCTCTCCTCTCTTTTCAGCTGTGCTGAAAGCTCCTTAAGGATAGACTGGATCTTGCAAGACTTTGCACTTATCAGTGGGTTTATGCAACAGCCATTCGGTACATGATGTAGGCTCTGTCTGTGTGGTGGAAATGGCTTTAGCTTCCAACCCACAATAGTGTGAAAGCAGCTCCACTAGTCACTTACTGCATGACTCTGGGCGAGTCATGCCAGTTCTCTGGATTTCATTGTATTCATCTGTCAAATGCAGATAACTGTCTCATCTCAGGGAGGAGATTTCTGTTTTTCTCAAAACAGAGAAAAAACCAAGGTTCAAGAGCAATGGGTTGCCATCCTGTAGCGTCTTCACTTTCAAAAGTAGGGTTCCAGGAAGAAGGCTCTGAGGCAGTGATTACCCACCAGGGTGCACGTCTCCTCTTCCTACTCTCCTCTCCAATCTGCAACCCTCATTTCCTCCTTGTTGGAAAGGACTGTTGCTGTGGGTCACTGGCACCAATGTCCAAGCTGCTGGGAGTATTGGTGGGCCAGTTGTGGGCTGCAAGCTTGAGACCCACAGATCGAGGAAGAAATGATTGAATGCCCTTGTGTTTGGGAAATACTAGGATTCAGCTGACATATCCAACCTTGCTCCAGGCCCTGAGCAATCTAAAGACAAGCCCACGTTATTTATACATCTATGCTCAGAAACTCTGGTTGGTTTGTCACATCAGAACCATCAATTCACTGAAGCCCAGTTAAATGTCAGCAGAGCGGGAAAACCAACCAGGAAGGCTTCTTGGTGGAAGGGCCATCAGTTCACTCTTGGATTTTCCTCAGTCATGTTTTTCCAGATGCTACCATCCAGGGTGAAAATAACATATCTTCAGGAGCCCCCTGCCAAACCTGCATATTCCTAATATCCCTGGAGGAGATGGTGCCGTTCCTGCTGGCATGTGGCTTCCTGTCTGAAATCTCTTCCTTGAGTGGGAGGCTGTGGCACAGACTCTCTGCCCTGGGCTTTGTTTTCAGATGGTTTGCCTGATCCCCAGTGTCACCCCAGTCAAATGCAGGGTTCTGTGGCTGTAGTACCCAGAGGTGGGATCAGAAAGAATGGGCCATGAGGGGCCTGTTGGATCACAGATGTCCCTGTCCTAGTACCATCATGGATCAGACTCCCTGCCCCTCCCCATCTCTGAGGGAAAAAAAGACTCTCCCGAGAACCTCTTTACCAACTGTGACACGGGTGAGGGGACGGAGAGGAGCCACTGAGGTCCTGATTCTGCTGACTTCCTTACTAAGCTCCTTCTACCCTACTCATTGCCCAGATCGACATGGAAAGAGTTTCATGTTCATATAATATTCTGTCTACCTGGAATGCTTGTTCCCACTTCTCCCTCCCCCACCTTCCTCACTGGTTAAACCCTCAGCTTGAGGGTGACCTATCTTCTGAATTCTTTGCTGAACATTCTAGCCCTGAGGTGAGGGGAGAACTCACCCCTCTCTCCTCATCCCAGAGAGACATCTGTCACATTGCTTGTTCTGACTTTTTGACAGTACAGCTCTTCTATTCGAGGAAGGGACAAAGTGAGCTTCTCTGCTTTACAAGATACAGAATATGTCCCAGAACTTGGCCATCCATGAGAATCCACTTGGCCTAACCGTGAGAATACACACATGCTTCTCACAGACCTGATGACACAAACTCTGCATCATTTGTTAGCCTAGGGGGGATCCTCTCCAAGCCTTCTTTCTCTACTTGCAGAATGAGGGTAGGATCACTGGATGATTTTAAAAGTCTCTTCCAGATGCTGTGAATCTCCAAGGGGGGATCCTCCAGGGACCTACTTTGGGCATCCCCAACAGAAGTGTCAAGCTTCTTGGACCTGTAGGCTAATGTATTCCATCAATTTTGGACTGGTCTTAGACATCACCTTTTTAGATATTGCTCTTCCCTCCTTTCCTCTTAATCTGCTCGAATTCTATGTTGTATGTTGTGTTATTCTATGTTGTAAGAATCTTGTTGGATTCTTAGATGTATGTTAGCTCATGTCTCTCATGCTCTGTTTTTTATCATTATTTTCTTTATTATTACATTTAATATTATTTTATTATATTTCCTATTTCAAATATGCCAAATATTTGTAAATTAAACAACACATTTCTAAACAAACTATGGGTTGAAGAATAAATAAAAAGGGAAATTCATAAATATTTTGAACATGATGAAGATTAAAAATATCAAAATTGTGGGATTTAACTAAAGCAGTGTTTATCAGGAAACTTATAACATTAAATTATATAGTAACAGAAAAGAAGAACTATCTCAAATACATAATCTAAGGTTCTACCTTAAGAATCTAGGGGAAAAAAACACCACAAAGTAAACCCAAGGTAAGTCAGAGGAAGGAAACAATAAAGTTAAGAAGATAAATCAACTTAAAAATCTAGTAATAGCAAAAATGAACAAAACTCAAGATAGTCTTTTCAAAAAAATTTAAAGATTGATAACCTCTAGTTAGACTCATCAGAAAGAAAAGAGAGAAGGCCAAATTTCCAATGTCAGAAAGTAAACATTGGACATCACCAAGATGTTACAGACATTATCAGCTACTAAAGGAACTTTTAAATAACCTAATGGCAATATATTGACAATGTAGATGAAACGGATACATTCCTTGAAAGACAAAAATTACTAAAATAGATTCAAGAAGAAATAAAAAATCTGGGTGAGTCAATATCTTTCAAGAACTTAAATTCATAATCTAATATTTTCCACAAAGGAAATTTCTATCACAGATATCTTATGAAGTTTTTTAAACAGTTCAGGAAGAAACAATGCCATCACTACACAAACTTTTCAGAAAATAGAGTGGAGGGGACACTTCCTAGCTCAATTGATAAAGACGAGCATTACCCTGATGCCAAAGCAGAGACAAAGATATTACAAGGATACTACAGATCAACATCTCTCATGCATCTCTCAGATACAAAAATCTTTGACAAATATTAGCAAATCAAATCCAGCAATATATTGAAAAAGATAGTACATGATGACTAAGTGGAGTTTATTCAAGGAAGCAAGGTTAGTTTAACATTTAGAAAGCAATGTAATTTATCATATTAACAAACTAAAAAAGGAAAACAATATGATTATCTCAATAGGTGCTCAAAAATAATTTGTGAGAATCTAACGTCTGTTTGTAAATAAAAGAAAAAACAAACAAACCAGGGGCTTCCCTGGTGGCGCAGTGGTTGAGAGTCCGCCTGCCGATGCAGGGGACACAGGTTCGTGCCCCGGTCCGGGAAGGTCCCACATGCCACGGAGCAGCTAGGCCCGTGAGCCATGGCCGCTGAGCCTGTGCATCCGGAGCCTGTGCTCCACAAAGGGAGAGGCCACAACAGTGAGAGGCCCGCGTACCGCAAAAAAAAAAAAAAAAAAAAAAAAAGCTCTCAGCAAACTAGGGAAAGAAGGAAATTTCCTTAATTTGATAAATTCTTTTAAAAAATCCGATAAACGTCGCATCTAATGGTGAAGGACTGAATGCTTTCCCTCTAAGATTGGGAACAAGGCAAGAATGTCTGTTCTCCTATCTTTTATTCAACATTGTCCTAGTGGCCCTAATGCAATAAGGCAAGGAAAAAAAATCCTAAAGATTGAAAGTAAGAAGTAAAATTATCTTTATTTGTCAATAATACAGTTGTGTTTATAAAGAGTTCTATATATCATAGCTATAGAGAAAGTTACTATAACCCATAATTGAGTTTAGAATAGTCACAAAATAGAAGGCCAATATTTAAAAAATCGATTCTAAGTATGAGAAATAAACATTTGGAAATACCATTTACATGGTATTAATCTCAAAAGATATAAAATACTTTGTGATAAATTTATGAAAATATGTGCATGACCTGTACACTGAAAACTATAAAACATTACTGAGGCAAAATAAATAAGCTAAATAAATGAAGAAATATACTATGGTTATGGATCAGATGACTCAAAATTGTTACTGTGTCAATTCTCCAAAAGTTAATCTTTAGATGCAACACAATCCGAACATCATTTTTGTAGAAATCTGCAGTATAGATCAGTTTCTATTAAAGAAATTGAATTAATAGTTTAAAATATCTTCACAAAGGGAATTCCATTTCCAGATGTCTTTACTGATGATGTTCTTAAACATTTAAGGAATTCCAATTTATCTGGTAAAGGACCTAGAATAGCCAAAACAATTTTGGAAAAGTTAGAGAATTTGCACTACCTGAATTCAAGGCTCACTATAAAGCTACAGTAATAAAATAATTAAGATACTGTGATATTGACATAAACATAGATACATAGATAAGTAGAATAGAGATTCCAGAAATATATCTACATATATGTGATCAATTAAAGTTTGGCAAAACTTCCAAGGTTGTTCAATGGGGAAAGGATGGTCTTTTCAATATATTGTGTAGAAAAGAACTAGATGTACATATGGAGAAAAGTGAATTTTGACTTTACCTCATGCCAAGCACAAAGATTAAACTTGAAGTAGATCATTGACCTAGATTTAAAAGCAAACACTATACACCTTTCACAAAAAACCCCATAAGATAAAATATTCACCACTTTGGAGTAGGCAGAAGTTTCTTAAACAGAACACAGGAGTGCAGACTATTTTTAAAAATAGTTGAGGTGAAATTCATCAAAATTTAAAACTCTTTTTCTAAAGACAGCTTTAAGAAAAATTTTAAAAAGCAAGCCACATACTGAGAGAAAATTTATAAAATTATATTTCTGACAAAATTTTTGTGTCCAGAACACTTTTAACTTAATAATAACACAACCCCACATTTTTTAAATGGGCATAAGATTTAAAAAGACATTTCACAAGAAAATATATATGGCTAATAAATGATAAAAGGACGGTCAATTGATTATCAGGGAAATAGAAATTAAACCACACTGAAATACCACTTTACATTTACTAGAATAGAAAAAAATTAAATGACTGCCAATATCAAGTGTTGACAAGGATGGGGAGCAACTAGAACTCTCATATATTGCTGGTGGGAATGTAAAATGATACACCAAGTTAGGGACACAATTTAGCAGTTTCCTTAAAAAGTTAAAAAACATATGACCCCAGCCATTCCACTCCTAGGTATTCACCCAAAAGAAATGAAAGCCTAAGTCCACATGGATTTTTATACAGTATTCTTGGCAGCTTTATTCATAATAGCCCCAAACCAGAAACATTGCAAATGTTCATCAACAAGTAGATGTATAAGTAAATTGTGATATATTCATTCAATGGAATATGACAAAGAAATTAAAAGGAATTTATTACTGATATACAACAGCATGGATGAATCTCAGATACATTATGCCAAATAAAAGAAGCCAAAGAGCCCAACTATATAATTCTTTTTATATAAAACTCTAGGAAAAACATTAAAAATGTAGTGACAGGAAGCACATCAATGGTTGGCTATGGCTGGGGTTTGGAATAAAATTGATTGAAGAGGGTCACGAGGAACATTTTTGAGGATGGAAATGTTCTTTATATTGATTGTGGTGGTGGTTACCTGCGTATAAACATTTGTCAAAAATCATCGAACTTGACACTAAGATGGATGCATTTGTTGTACGTAATCTTTACCTCAGGAAAATTGATTTTAAAATAGGCAATGTGAATTCTATGCTATTAAAATAAACTTGCTCAAATTTACCAATGAGAAACTGATGTACAGAGAGGTTGCTTAAATGCATAAGGTCACAGAACTAATAAATGGTGAAGCTGGGACTGAAAGAGACATCTGTGAGACAATACATTTCTGCTGTTTAAGCCATCTAGTCTATGGTATTTTGGTATGGCACCATGAGCAGACTAAGACAGACTCAACGATGCAAGATGCTTTTGAGAGAGGATCGAATTCTATCAAAGTAGTTTTAGACAAGGAACAACCCTAGCCTAGTAAGAAGGTGGTCCTCTCTAGTGCCGTCCAGAAGTTGGTCTAAGTGAGTGGAGCTGGGCTAGGTATGACCCCTGCTTCTTACGACCCCAGAGCTGATTGAACTAGGAGCCATCTCCACTCTTTCTGGGGTGGAAGAACATCCATGGCCCCTCATCTCCTCCATCATCCTGTCAAGATATGGTCCAGCTTCTGGAGCATCTTCCTCCAGGCCTGCTGAGCTACCCCACTTGCCTTGTATTCTCTTACCCAACCATGCTGAGCTCCCTGCCCTCCCGGGCAGGTCATGGACTTTTCCTTCTGACCTGTGCCTGGAATTCCCTTCCTTCTCCTCATGTCCTCCACGAACTTACCCTGGTCCTTTGAAACCAGAACAAATTATTCTCAGTGATGGCTAACATCACAACATGGGAGAGAACCAACATTACGTGCTTTCTGGTGGAAGAACACAGAAAGCGTTCTTTGTGTTGTCGGCACATTGAACATGGCTGCCGAGTTGTGGGGTATGGTGGTGCTATCCTAGCTTTCCTTGTTTGTCAATCCCAGGTACTGAAGCAGTTGGGTTTAAGGTTCACGCCACAGGGGCCAGCTGTGGATCCCAGTGGGTGGGCTCCTCTCCTGTCTGCCCTGAGTTTTCTGATATCCGCCAGGCATTGGCTCCAGGTTCGCAGGAAGAAACCCAGGCAGAAGTTTTGTCTGTTCCTCTCACTTTACTCATTGCTGTTCTGATCCTCTACCGTGTACATTTGTTAGTCAACGTGGATGACATTTCTCAGCAGCACTGGCTTCCCAGGCAGAACTCGGTGGGAGGAAATCCTGATCGCCTCCTTCTGTATTTTACCTTTTGGTTAAAAATAATAGACAAATGCCCCAGGGAGCTTCTGTGGCATTTTACAAAGGCTCAGCCTTCACTTGGATTTGGTGACTTGACGTTTGCATTTTCTTTTGCTGCTTCATCTTAAATTGAGGAGCCGGATGAAACTCAAGGTCGCCAGTCCTGTTTCAATATTTAATCGTTGGCTCAGTCTGGAATGTCATTAAGCTAAAATAAGAAACTTGTTTTCAAAGAGCACTTTGCAGAGGACCTGTTACTATGCTAAGGCTGTCTGTCTTGAGGCATAAAAATAGACATTTCCCCCCTGGCACCCCGCCCTCTCTCTCTTTCTTTTTTAACTGTTCTTAACCTTTATAGCTTACAGGTTAGCAAGAAGCTGTGATTTCTGGGATGTGATTTCCTCCCATCACTAAGCTGTCCAGTTCAGTAAAAATGTCTCAGAGATGTAGGAATGGGCTTACTGATGTCTGCATCCAGCTGGTGAGGCTGGGACAGGCCAGATACATAGAACTGCCAACTACAGCTGCAATAATAAAAATAACCACTCCACCAGTATCAGAATGTATTGAGTATTAACTTTGTGTCAGATGCTGGAATAAGTGCTATACACACGTCATCTTTTCTCATGTGTATTGAGTATTTATTGATAAGGAGACTGTCAGTTTATGTGCCGGAGTCAGCACGGTGTAGGGTGGAAGAAGCCCATGGGCAGCTTGAGCAGGAGTGTGTGAGCCAGTGAGTTCCTGGCTGCATCTGAGAGACAGCAGTGGGGTCAGAAAGGAGTTGAGGTTGCAGGTGGTAGGGACAAGCTGGGCACTGAGCTGGGGGTAGGGAAGTGGATTAGGGAGAAAGAGCGTGAGCTTTGGAGGCAGCCACACCCCGATCAAATTTTTGCTCAGCCACTTACTGTCCACGTGGCTCCTGACATGCCCTGTGCCTCTTGTGGCTATCAGTTTCTTGACCTTTAAAATACCTGACCCACAGGTGGTCCTGAGGCTTAGGTGATCCGATAAGCTTAAAATGCCTGGCCTGAGAATGACCAGGTGATAGGGCTGGGAGAGCCAGTGTCCCGACTCTTCCACAGCTACAGGCATCCCCACCCCAGAGGATCGCCCTGAGGATTCATACGATAAATCCAGGAAAGGGCTTAGCACCAAGTCTGAGAAATAACCCCTTGTAAGAAACGTAAGGGACTTCCCTGGTGGCACGGTGGTTAAGATTCTGCCTGCCAGTACAGGGGACACAGGTTTGAGCCCTGGTCTGGGAAGATCCCACATGCCACAGAGCAACTAAGCCCATGCGCCACAACTACTGAGCCTGCACTCTAGACCCCGCGCGCCACAACTACTGAGTCCACGCTCCTAGAGCCCGTGCTCTGCAAAAGAGAAGCCACCACAATGAGAAGCTCAGGCACTGCAAGGAAGAGTAGCCCCCGCTCAATGCAACTATAACAAGCCCGCGCATAGCAACGAAGACCCAATGCCGCCAAAAATAAATAAATAAAAATAAATTAAAAAATTTTTTTTAAATGTAAGAAGACCCTCTGCTGTCGTTAAAGTGCAGAGGAAACCCTGACTGCACCTGAGGTCCCTCTCTGGTTCCCAACTCTAGTGACCCCGGCTGGGTTGCCAGAGCTACAAGGACCCCCTCTGCTGGTCCTAAGCAGCTTGAACAGCATCTCTTTTCCTCCACGTGACCAGCCAGTCCCTTCCTGTCTTTCTAAGGAAGAGATGAGCATCTGCTCCCAAACCAAAGGAAGCATTGGAAGCAAAGGAGCAATCCAGAAGCAGACGATTCTAAGAGAGAAAGTGCTTCCAGGAGTGAGTACCAGGTGAGGGTACCAGGAAAGGGTACAATAAGAGAGGTTCAAATGCCTTCATCTTGATTCTGTTGGACAGGACCATGTGCAACAGGCCTCTTGCCCTGGATCAAATGACTCTGACTTTCCTCAGTGGAGGATGGGGGTGGAGGTCAGGGAGAGCAAGGAGCTTTCCAAGAGAGGTGGGGAAAGATCTCTCCTTTCCTAACTTTAGCAGGCTTTCTCTGAGGTCTACTACCACCAAGGATGGGCAGAATGCATTTGTCCATTTCTTCCTAGTGGGATAAGCCATTTTAAATAAATTTATCCAGACTGCCAACTATTTGAGAGCTCCCACACCTCTCCGCACCCTTCATTTGTTCAGAACACAGTTTACTAATTACTTCCCAGTAAGTACTATTTACTGACATGATGGATGTGCCATGATGCAAAAAGCCTGGCTGCCACCCAAACACCCAAACACCACATGCTGCTTTTGCTGTTATGAGAGGTCATTGGAGGCCACAACTCCTATGGATCCGCAGACAGGTGAGGAACAGGGAAGGCAGCTTTAACATACTCCCAGGCCCCCAACCTCCTGCTACCCTCCTCCATTCTCTCTCCTTCTCTCTTAAGGGTAGCCCTCCCACATCGGCAGCCTAGGAGTCATCTCCGAAGCCATTTGAAAACACTAGAATTTGCATTGCAATTTCTTTAAAAATGTTTTAATTTTTTACGGGAGTAGAGTTGATTAACAATGCTGTGTTAGGTTATTACAGTTTCTGATGTGCTACCTGAGAAGGCGGCAAGGCTGACCTCTGTTGCAAATGACCACTCTCACGGCATCACATCTGGGTCCAGGGAAGGGCAGCTCCATGGTGTCCTGGCCTTTCCCAGGGGACCCTGTCAGGAGCACATCGTGCACCTTGATTGTTTCTCTATGTAAATATGTGCAAGGAACGTCTTCCCCAACCTCTTCCTCCAGGGAGCCCAAAGGGCTGGCTGACGCAGTGGGAAATCCCCACATCCAGTAGTTGTGGTTATTTAGGTCTGTCTGGAAATGCTTGGCCTCAGGAATTAATTCCAGCCAACTTTAATATGCACACTCCAAGCACCCGTCAATGTACAACTCAGACAACAAGAGAAATTATGGGGCAGATGACCTCACTTCCAGCTGGAGCTCTGGCTAAACACTGAGTAGTAAATTAGCTTGCTACCTAAAGAATTTAACTTGAGCTAACTGGCTCTGTAATAATCGTAAGTGAGGCCATGACCTAAATATAGTCTCTGAAGACCGCTCCTCGCTTTGTTTGTGGTATATGTGATGCGTGTGATGTGTGGAGTGTGTATGGGAGGTGTATGTATAATGTGTGTGTATGGTTTTTGTGTAGAGTGTAGGGGTGTGTCTGATGTAGGGGTGTGTGTGTGATGTGTGTGTGTGTGTGTGGTTTGTGTATGGCGGGGGGTGCGAGGTGTGGCAACTGTCAGCAGTTTGCTTTTCCATTAGGCAAAGCCTGGCTGGGCTTGGCTATCTGAGCTCCATCTGCCTTAGATTTTGGCCTCAGCTCACATATCTTCAATCTGAGTTTTCAATGCTATTGTGACTGGTTGTCTTTGTCTAAATTTCGTGGGTTTTAAGGGAGAGGTTTGGGAATGCTGTTTAAGGAGCTGTAGCCAGATGCCACTTCTCAGTCTTGGAATTTAAAGTTTCTTTTGTTACTCATCCCACCTTTTCAATCAAAGTGTGACACTTCCCAGGAGCTCCTGACACTCTGTGTGACAAGATCTTGGCTAAGTGGCTTTTGGTTGGGGCCCCTGCCTGGACCAAGAGTGGGCTGGGCCCTGGAGGAAGTGGATGCCAGTGCAGGAAAGTCCAGGGGTCTGTGTGTGAAAATATCCACCAGCCTGCCGGCTTCCAAGTAGCCCAGCCAAGCCCTTCACCCACCATCAGCTCTGAAGTGCAGACATCACCAGTCTTCAGTGATACTTGATTGATTCACTCCACCAGGAAGCCTGGAGCTGGGTTTCCACTAGTCTCTCTAATAGGAGCCCACGCAGGACATTTATTTGGAGGGGATGGAGCTAGCCAGGATCTCCCCATAGTATCACTGTAGGAAGCGCTGGGGAGCTGTCCACGGTACTGACCGCACCTCCTCCCATTACTGTTTCCCTGTTTCTGCTGGATCCCCACCACTCACCAAGCTTGCTGCCTGCTGGTTTAAACAACTCTTGGCCCTCATTTCTGGTACAAGCTTTGTCCTCTTTCAACCTCTGCCTGGACCACCTCTGCTCTGAACTGTGAGTTAGCTAATCAGGCGGCCAATGCTGACCCTATCACTGACACGGAGCCCCACACGGAAGGTAGAGTTAGGTTTTGAGAGTCACCTCGATGGTTATCAAATGCCACTCTGCCACTTCCTATCTGTGTGACCTTAAATAAGTTGCTTAGCTTTCTGGCACTCTAGTTTCTTTATCTGAAAAATGGGAATAATAACACTGTTTTAAAGATTGAAATGAATAAGAAATGTGAAAGAAACGGGCATATACAGTGCTCAGAGTAGAGTAGAAAATCATTCAGTATCCATTTCCTTCCTCTTTCCTGATCTCTTCCAAATTCTTAGAGTGACCTTGGGCCAATGTCCAAGTACTTCCCAGGGAAAAGGTGGAGGAGAAGCCCCACTGAGAGCTTTTCTTTTTGAGTATCAGGAACCAGATGCGCTTGCAGCTAGAGTACAGAGTTCAGGATCAGCCATGGAATTTCTGGGGAGAAGACGTACTTGCTGTGTTGAAGAGCAGGTAAGGGCATTGTTTCATTATTAATTGATAACTCACTCTTTGATGTAGCGAACTGTCACTGAGTGTCTGCCAAGAGCAAGGCACACTGATAGGCATTGCATTATGGTGTAGAAGCCAAGTTCATAAGCTGTGGCCTGTGCTTTAAGGAGATCACAGCCTGACAGTGATGACCAGAATGCATTGGGCGTCTACTATATGCCCTTCTGACTTCTAAGTCTTCACAAGCATACTATATCGTTTGACCTCATAGAATCCCTAGGAAGTCAGTACTCTTCTTATCCCCCTGTATTAGTCAGCTCTGGCTACTATAACAAAATACCACAGACTTCATGGCTTAAACAATAGAAACTTGTTCTCACAGTCCTGGAGGCTGGAGAGTCCAAGATAAAAGTACCAGCTGATTTGGTTCCTGGTGAGGGCCTGCTCCCTGGCTTGCGGACGGTTGTCTTCTCACTGTGTTTTCACATGGGGGAGAGACAGTGAGCTAGCTAGCTCTCCTGTCTCTTCTTATAAGGGCACTAATCCTATCATGGGAGCCCCCATACTGACAACCTCATCTAAATCTAATTATTTCCTAAAGGTCCCACTTCCTAATAGCATCACATTAGTGGTAGAGGCTTCAACATATGAGTTGGGGGGGATATTCAAATATTCAGTCCATAACACTCCATTTCACAGAAAAAGAAACAGAGACATAAAGTAAAAGTAGACCCAAAGTCCAGCCACTAGCTTGTGAAGCCAGGATTTCAACACAGGTCTAACTACAAAGCTACTGAAATGATTTAAATAGTATGTTAATCTATAATTATAGTAGAGAACACACAGCCTGTATAGAAATGAACTGTGATGGAGTGATCTAAAAATAAAAATAGCAAGAACCCACTTAAATCTGACTTTCAGAGAAAGAGAAAGAGAAAAAGCGAGCAAGCAATGATTGATCATGGGAGTTCAAAAGAGAAAGATAAAATCCCTCCATAGAGCAATCATAGTAGGTTTCCTGGAAGAAGTCACATCTAAGCTGGCATGGCAACTTATGTAGTTTGGGAGATAACACTTCTGGAATATTCCAGGCAAAGGAGGCCCTCTGAGCCAAGGATAGGCCCTGAGGATGGTGTAGGAAGCAGGAGCAAAGCTCAGAACGGCACATGGGAGCCTTGAAGACTTTGATGGTGAGGTTGGCTCTACTAAGAAGGTGCTACAGAGGGAACTCCCCGGCGGTCCAGTGGTTAGGACTTGGTGCTTTCACTGCAGGCGTCTGGGTTCAATCCCTTGTCGGGGAACTAAGATCCTGCAAGCCTCAAGGTTTGGTGAAAGAAAGAAAGAAAGAAAGGAAGAAAGAAAGAAAGAAAGGAAGGAAGAAAGGAAGAAAGAAAGAAAGAAAGAAGGAAAGGAAGGAAGGAAGAGGGGGAAAGGAAGGAAGGAAGGAAAGAAGGGAGGAAGAAAGAAGGAAAGAAAAAAAGAAAGAAAGAAAAGAAAGAAAGAAAGAAAGGAAGGAAGGAAGGAAGGAAGGAAGAGGAAAGAAAGAAGGAAAGAAAGAAAGAAAGAAAGAAAGAAGGAAAGGAAGGAAGGAAGGGGGGAAAGGAAGGAAGAGGGGGAAAGGAAGGAAGGAAGGAAAGAAGGGAGGAAGAAAGAAGGAAAGAAAGAAAAAGAAAGAAAGAAAAGAAAGAAAGAAAGAAAGAAAAAGAAAGAAAGGAAGGAAGGAAGGAAGGAAGGAAGGAAAGAAAGGAAGGAAGAGGAAAGAAAGAAGGAAGGAAAGAAAGAAAGAAAGAAAGAAAGAAGGAAAGGAAGGAAGGAAGAGGGGGAAAGGAAGGAAGAGGGGGAAAGAAAGGAAGGAAGGAAGGAAGGAAAGAAAGGAGGAAGAAAGAAGGAAAGAAAGAAAAAGAAAGAAAGAAAAGAAAGAAAGGAAGGAAGGAAGGAAGGAAGAGGAAAGAAAGAAGGAAAGAAAGAAAGAAAGAAAGAAAGAGAAAGAAAGGTAGGTGCTGGGGAGCTAGTGAGGTTGATTCTATACACATTCCCCAAATATTTGGTTTGAGGAATTTCTCTCATTGTTTCACTAAGATCATAGGTGACTAGATCAAATTGTCCCCAAATTTCACTTTATTTAATATCCCAACTGCCCCTTTCCAACTCTTCAAGCTGCTGACCACCCCATAGGAGCCAGCTGGGGAAGAGAGAAAGCCCTCTTTCTGTCCCCTGACTCCTGTCTCCAACTGATGTGACCTGGGCTCTGGGAACTATCTCAAGCCACCACTGGCCTGGCCACTTCCCAGCCGGGGCAGGGCCCTGAACTATGCCCCAGATCTGCCTCTCCTCTGGAGGTCTGTCCTCCAGGACAACCACCCTGTTGGGGGCAATCAACCACTGTCTCTGCCCAGGTGAGGCATCAGGTGCAGAATGTCCCCTGACCGCCTAAGTCAGCTGACGTCAGGCAAACATCTTAATTGGTGCCATCTAATGACATCACTAAACTAGCATTTGCTTACACTGTTAGATCTTCCATCTCAAATAAACTTTATAAAATTATTCAGGCAAAACTCCTGACCGTCCTCAACCTCAGGAGCATGACCTCATTTTGACTGGGAAGATTCTTTCCCCATTTTCACAAACACGAGTTCAGGCAATGACTGGTTTGGGTTTTACTTGGCTGTTTAAAAATGTATACAACTCAACAGCAAGTAAACAAAACTTCATAAATGGACGTAAGTGCCTCTTGCCTGTCAAGATTCATCTTCTGATTCAACAGTGCATAACTTGAAATCCTTCTGAGTGGATCCCATTTAAACATTTAATAAAAAGGGGACTTAATGAGGTTATTTTTTCCCACTCGTGTCAAAGGCCTACAGATAATCACAGATAATATTTGGGTTACTAATAAAATTCTCAGTTGGAAGTAGGTATGAAAGGGCAGTATCTTGACAAAGAAGATGAGAAAAATAGGGCTGATCTCCGTCAAGCAGCAGGATGTTAAGGAAGCGGGTCCCTTGCAGGCGTGCTTACTCAGGGCCCCTCCTGAGACCTGTGTCCCACAGGCCGCAGTCTCTTGCAGCTGAGTCATCCTTCTGATGTTGGGCACAAGGCGGGGGATGCGTGGGAGGAAACACAAGCAGTGACCTGTGAGCATCTCTGGGGATCATTCTTGCCCAAAGTCGGGGAACAAAATTGGGGTGTTGCCAGCTCGCTGTCTTTACTGTTCCACAGGCATGTCCTTGGGACCTTGGGGGACAACCCCAAAGCTTCCTTCCTGAGGTGACAGTGTTGAGAAGAATCTCTTCTGACAATGTGGCTATGTGATGTCAGTCTCCAACTGACGAGTCAGCACTCAGAGTCAGCACTGTCAAACAGCAAGGGCTGACCAGGACAGGTGTGAGTTTCTGACCTCTGGAGAAGTAAAAGCAGAGGTGAGTAAACCACATCACAGGGACACAGCGGGAGAGGGTCAACCGTAGCATGAGACCTAGGCAAGATGACCTGTAAAGTCCTTGAGGCCTGAGGATCCATTTAATGAGAGCTGAAAAAAGATGGGGCCAAGAGGCATTGAGAGTGAACTACCACCCAGGTTTGCTCAGGACTGAGAGGTCTCCTGGGATGTGGGACTTTCAGCACTAACACCTGGAAAGTCCTGGGCAAACCAGGATGATCTGTTCAGGTAGTCGTGTCGTAAGTCTCTCTGGTGTAGATGTGATTTCCTTCCACCACATGGAAGGCTGCCTACACTAACTAAGATAGAGACCAGGGTCAGGTGGCCTGAGCTTAAACCTGGCCCCCAAGCCTGTTCTTTCCTCATCTGTAAAGTGGAGTTAATAATAGTGCTGCCCCCTGTGTTGTCATAAGGCGAGGATCACGCAACACGATGCTTGTAGATCACTAGAGAGCATGCCAGGGACGTAATCAACTCTCAGTAACTGCTGGCCAAGTTTGGCCACGTGCCCTGTGCTGACTACACAATGGCTGCCCAGTGAATGCAGGAGGATGACACTGAATGTATAGAAGCTTGCTTAGTAATCTCTGATACCCCCAGGAAACTCTATGTCCTGACTGTTGTAGGCATGTTTATTGTGTCTCCAGAGCTGCCTGACCTGCGCCTGGACTGGAGGGAACGCCTTATGCCCTTGAAGCTCTATTTGGCTTCAGACACCTGCTAAAATAGTGTCATTGACCAACCTAGCTTGCTGAGGGGATGACCCTGTGTTTTTTTCACCCAGCACTGTGGACACGCCTTCCAGGGCTGTGTTTGAGCTTCAGAGGGTGGACAGACACCCATGGCATAGGTAGATTGGGAAGTGCCTCGTTTTCTGAATCTCTTGGTGCCTCGTGGGTTATAGCAGTAAAGCTGCACTTGCCTTTGACTAGAGCCCCCAGAAGGCACACCCTCACTGCAATATATTCCAAGGACAAAAAGAGCAGCAAGCAGATATCACAGGTTTGTGGTTGGTAGTGGTAATAGTGTAGTAAGTCTGAGACTATTGGATGTACATTATGGGATGGAGCAAATGAACAAACATAGTGACAATTTAGAACCAGGGTTCTCACTGTGGAAGAAAGGGAGAATCAAATTTGGGTTGACAGGAGGTGAGGAAGAGCCTGTGGCATTGACTTTGCATTGGAGGTGTCAGGATGAATGCATGATTTAGTATATCCAGTCCCATCCATATCCTAGCGGCAATGATATCATAGCAGTGATGAGATCTATAGCAGATGCCCAGTGAGGAGCAGGGCGGGCAAGACACACTGTGTCTGAGATGATAGAGAAGACTGGCCTCCCTGCAGCTTTCTGCTGGTTCCAGCATGTGAGAGAGCTGGCTGCACTTGGTTCTCTGTCCTTGGAGTTGTGGTGCCTTAACAGGACTGCCCCTGGTCTCCTTTACCTCTTTTTACTTGAACTTGTGGTTCCCATCCCTCGCGACCTAACTGCCTCTCCTGGAATTCTCTGCAAGTCTCACTTTGCTGAATCAGGCACCCTTTCTACCCCAGAACAGCACCAGAAGTCTTGCTGGATGGAAGTCATGAGTCAAAGACGTGAGGGACGGGAGCAGGGGTGGGGGAGTGGCAGAACAGATGTTGCAGGCTGAGCTCAAGGCCTTGGAGTCCAGTTGTGTGATCTCTGGAAAAGCTGGCAAAACCCCAGAGATGGTCTCTCTGAGAATTTGGACCTCAGCTTCCCTTCATTGGAAGAGGCATCTCTCCCCTACCCGCTCTTGGGCTGCTGCCAATGAAGGCCTGGGTCCCTGGGGCACTGTGGGGAGGAGCTACAGATGGGCAGAGCCCAGATGTGTATATCAAAAACTGCATGCCAAAAGGTGCCCCAGACCCAGCCCAGAGCCTGTCCTGGGTTCAAAAGACCCAGGCTTAACCCAGGGGGAGGTTCCAGTTGCAGCGAGAGGATGCCACACAGAGATGCCTGCAGAGGGCGGAGGAAGCGGAAGAGGTGGGGCTGGTAAGGCAGCGCGCTTCAATCGTCCCTTCCGATCCTAGGCCCCCATGTCCCAGTACCTTCCCCCCATCCAGAGACTCTTTAATAACGACAGTGATGATCATGATGACGGTAGTGGTAGTGAGGGTGGTGATGCTGGTGATGTGATCATTTCAGTTCGTTGAGCACTTAGTCCGCAGCGGGCATCACACAAGTCCATTTTTATGCATTGTCTCATTTGATCCTCACAACACCACTGTGGGGCAGGTATTTTGATTATCTCTATTTTACAGAGAAGAAGACAGAGTCTGACAAAATTTAAACAATGTGCCCAAGGTAATACAGCTAGTAATGGGTGGAATGGAGACTTGAATCAGGCAGCCTGACTCACCTGCCTCTGTAGTTTTAGTCTATGTGGTTCTCCAGGCATGAAATGTCTATTGAAACGCTATTGAATTTTAAAAATCCAGCTTAAAAGTGTGTCTAACGTATTGGTCTTCTACTGATGCTACAATAAATTACCACAAATTTAGTGGCTTACATAGTACAAATTAATTTTCTTTCAATTCTGGAGGTCAGAAGACCAACACGGGTCTTACTGGGCTAAAGTCAGGCATCAGCAGGGCTGTATTCTTTCTGGAGGCTCTAGGGGAGAATCTGTTTCCTCACCGTTTCCAGCTTCCAGAGGCCGCCTGCCCTCCCTATTCATGACCCTCTTCCTCCATCTTCAAGGCCAGCAATGACAGGTGGCGTCCTTCCCGAGCTGCCACCTTTTAGTGCTCTCTCTTCTGCCTCCCTCTTCCATTTATAAGGACCCTTGGGGTTGCATCGGGTCCGCCTGGCTAATCCAGGAGAATCGTGTCATCTCGGAGTCAGCTGATCAGCAACCTTAATTCCATCTGCAACCTTCATTCCCCTTCGCCATGCGACGTAACATATTCACAGGTTCCAGAGAGTATGTGTGTGCATCTTTGGGAGGCCATTATTCTGCCTACCACATGTAACAGCTTTAGAAAAGACAAACTTCAGTTTGACTGTTGACTTGGATACTTTGCTTAACTTCTCGGAACCTCCTTTTATTCGTCTGCAAGCTGGATGGTGACGTCTGTTTTGTAGAGGTGTTATGAGAATTGAATGGAGTCCTGTATGAGAAGCCCTTCCACCAGTCTCTGGGGGCATCACTGGTTCCCCAGATGTGAGTTGCCTTTGCTCCTCCCTGGGTTCCCAGTTGACCCCTTATCTCCTCCTCCGCCCGTCTCCTCCTTGCAGATCACATCTATTCCTTTCACCTTTGGCATTCAGCCATGTCTGATTATCCTGCCAACATGCTAGGGATTTCTTGAAGGATCCTGCAGCCCATCACGCCCGGTTCCCTCGGGCACCTGGCTGGTGCCTGACACAAAGTCTTCAAATCAAGCTGTCAGGAGCTGTGGAACTTGGAGTGAGAAACCTGGGCAGAACATACTCATCTTTTAAATTCAGATGAGCTCTCTCTTTGTCTGTCACCATCCCTGTCTCTCTCTGTATCTCTGTCTCTCTTTCGATTTATCCATGACTGTTCCTTGTTGAACATAAGAGACATACAGAGTAAATGTTTTATTGGAAAAGCCTGCACCTGATCCTTCTTCAGACACAATGAATTTCAAAGATGTTTTTTTAGGAATTTTCTTCTGGCGCTGCTATAAGCCAGAAAGGCTTTGTGAAGGACAAAGTATCGTAATCACCTCTTATAAATTGAATGAGTGTGTGTGACTTTTCACGGGAGGGAAAATGAACCCATTTTTTACCTTGAAATCATGCCAGTTTTACAGCTGAAATATTTGACTGGAGTGGATGGCCGAGGGAACAATGGGTGTTGGAGATGGAGAGAGGTAAAGAAAAGATGACTTTTGTGTCTTGGGGAAAGTTTTTGACTAAGTTCAAGGGAAAAGTGAAAGACGATATCCTCTTTACCAAACTTCCAAAGATAACGATTTTCTTATCAGTTTCCCCAGTTTCACAGCATGAAATTGGAGGTTGCGTTGACGTCATGGCTGAGAGGCAAGCTGCAGAAGATTGACGCGTTTTTGTTACAAGGTGCTGGATTTTTTTTCAGAGAAGTTAAGTTTACTGCTACTTTGTACCTTCTTGAATTCCCTTCATTACATGTACCTTTCTCTTTTGGATTTAAGAGTTAAAAAAAGTTCAGCAAGGTCCCAGTTAGATGTTTAAAGGTCTCCACTTAGATTTACCTTGGTGACTTACCAAGTGGGGAAGCCAATCCTTCTGCTGACAGATATTTTTTGAGCACATTCTCTATGCCAGGGACTACACAAGGTTTGGAGAATGTAAAACTTCAGAAGACATGATGCCTGTTGATGAGAATTAAGAGCATTTCTACACCTTCCTGTATGTGAGCATCCTCCATAGAAAGTTGGGCTGCATCACTCTTGCCTTCCTGTTCCCTTTAAGCCAAGCACCAGATGTGTCCATTCTACCTTCAATTCATCCACTCCCCTCTCCAGCCCCTGCTTCCACCTTGCTTCAGGTCCCGGTCATCTCTGCCTCCCAGTGCCCTCCTCAACTCCAGTTTCTTTCCTTCTCAATCCCCCACCTGTTCTGCAGTCAAATTTATCTTTTGAAGCGAAGCTAATCATATCACCCTCCTGCTTGAAACCTTCCGATGTTCGCAACTCCTTCAAGACCTTATCCAGACCCGTTCTTGTGGCTCTCAGGACCCCTCACGGTCTGGTTCCTGCTTAACTACAGCTAATCCTGAAGCCCTCACAACGACAGGCCCTGTGCTAAGTGCCTTCCATGTCACCACACATCTCACAAGTGTATGACGTAGGTGCTGCCATATCGTCACTTCCAAGAGGAGAAAATTGAGGAAGAGAGAAAGTAAATAGTTATCTGAGGCCACCCAGATGCTAAGTGGCAGGGCCAGGACTCAGACCCGACAGCCCAGCTGGCTCTCGACCACTCCAGGAATTCGCCTACTTGGCACATTGGACTCAACTCTCTCCAACCTCCTGGTACCCTGTGTCCATGTTCCAGCCACATGAACTGCACTCCCCACTGATACAGCCCATCCCATGCCCCCTGGCCAGATTCACCTCGGTCTCAGACATCACTCTTTCTGGGAAGCTTTCCTGGACAACTCCCAATTCCTACCCCCACTGGATAACATTCCCTGCAACACCCTGTGCTCACTGACTGACAGATGCCTATGGATCTGTCTCTCTATTAGACTAAGTTCCTTGGGAGCAAGCAACCCCTCTTAACTCACTATTCAATCTCCAGTCCCAGCTCAGCACCTGGCTCAAAATAGGGTTCAATAAAGAAGGACCAAATGAACGATTGAATGACAATGTCATCTTCCAGCAGACCTCACCTGGTCTTTCTCTGAATACCCTGAGATAGAGGAGAATGATACACCAGGGTTCAACTTTACATGCTTAAATTTTCACCTGCAGGACTTCCAGCTTCTGTACAGGATGAAAAGAGCTGGAAAAGGCATCGCTCCCACCCTTAGGAGTTAGGAGGTCTGCAGGGTCACACATTTTCCTGAACCCATCAGAGAGCCCAGGTCATGGGGCAACCAACTAACCAGACATCTGAGGAAAGACTGGTACCTCCACCTACAGACAGCTCTCTAAGAGCTTGTGTAACCGGACACCATTGAGGAGAATTCAGCTAAAATGTTAATAAGTTGCTAAAGGCTAGGTAGGCAAATAAGAGATTATAGATGCCCAGGGTGGGGTGGTGGTGGGGAGCACAGATACAAGGGGGATTTGTACCCACGTCAGGTGCTCTCCACGGACCTCCTCGGCTTCTCACACAAAAGACTAGGGCCCAGAGACCTTCAAAAGTCTCTCTGGTGGGGCCCCCTCAGGAAAGGAACAGCAGGAGGAGGGGGCAGAAGTACCATCCTGCTCCTAGGCTCTCCTATGGAACAAAAGCCTAAAACCCTGGAAAAAATAGGTGGTAGTTTCTTCCAGAGTTAAACATACACTCATTGCAGCTCTATTTACAATAGCCCGGAGATGGAAATAACCTAAGTGTCCATCATCGGATGAATGGATAAAGAAGATGTGGCACATATATACAATGGAATATTACTCAGCCATAAAAAGAAATAAAATTGAGTTATTTGTAATGAGGTGGATAGACCTAGAGTCTGTCATACAGAGTGAAGTAAGTCAGAAAGAGAAAGACATATACCATATGCTAACACATATATATGGAATTTAAGGGGAAAAAATGTCATGAAGAACCTAGGGGTAAGACAGGAATAAAGACACAGACCTACTAGAGAATGGACTTGAGGATATGGGGAGGGGGAAGGGTAAGCTGTGACAAAGCGAGAGAGAGGCATGGACATATACACACTACCAAACGTAAAATAGATAGCTAGTGGGAAGCAGCCGCATAGCACAGGGAGATCAGCTCCGTGCTTTGTGACCACCTAGAGGGGTGGGATAGGGAGGGTGGGAGGGAGGGAGACGCAAGAGGGAAGAGATATGGGGACGTATGTATATGTATAACTGATTCACTTTGTTATAAAGCAGAAACTAGCACACCACTGTAAAGCAATTATACTCCAATAAAGATGGAAAAAAACAAAACAAAACCATACGCTCACCCTATGACTCAACATTCCCACTCATAGCTATTATTTACCTAATGATTTGAAACTCAGGTTTACAAAAAACCTATATCCTGATGCTTAGAGGAATTTTCTTAGTAATTGTCAAAAAGCTGAAAACAATCCACATGTCCTTCACCTGGTGGATGGATAGTCAATGGATATGGTCCCTCCCTACTTGCAATAAAAACAACATGCCACCGAGAAGTGAAACTGATGTGAACTCATAAGCATTACACTGACTCAAAAGGCTACAGATTGCCTGATTCCTTTTCTACGATATTCTAGAAAGGCAAAACTGTAGAGACAGAAGACAGATCAGTGGTTGCCAGGGACAAGGGGTGGGGGAGAGTGTTGGCTATAAAGGGCTACAAGGAAATTGCGGGGAGGGGGCGCTGGTTTGACGAAACTGCTCTGTATCCTGGTTGTGATGGTGGTTACACACTGCATGCATTTGTCAAATCGGCAGAAATGAACGTGGAAGCGGGGGTGGGGGATTGTGCTGTATTTAAATTATACCTTAAATAAAACGGAAAAGAGAAAAGAATGCACAGACAGCAGGGGAAATTCTTTCACCAGCCTGTACACGTAGAGCACCAGCTCCTGTGCCTGAGGGCTCTTAATGATTAGACTCTAGCCACCTCTCCTGAAACTGCAGCGTTCCGGCCTGCATTAAACCAATATTCCCCAGACTGGGGTTCCATAGAGCACCATTCAGGGAGATTTAATAAAATGCTAAGACAACCGGTTTCAATATCCCCCCTGAGAGATTCAGGACATCGGCCTGGCCATATTCAACCTCAAGAAGTTTTCTAGTAAAGAGAACATCTTTAACTTTTTATACTAATTTGGGAACAGGACCCCCAGGGCATGCTCTGGTCTTCCCCTCCCCCAATGATATGACCTGTTGGTGTCCTATGAAACTGTTTGGTAAAACACGATTTGGAACAATTCCATATGTCGCTTCAATAATTTCCTCTTTAACATTGGGTAGTCAGGAATCTCAGGAACAAATTCAATTCTAAATTACAATAATCTTAGGTTCTGATAAATTTGCTTTTTTCTTTTAATCTCTATAAGTTGTTCCCACAGATTTAATGCTCTTACTATCACCTCTGTTTTATATGCCACTGATGTCATTGTATCAGATTCTTTTTGGATGTAGGAGGTAGGGTAGACCTAATAAAGTTTTAATAAAAATTACTATCAGCAGAGACAGCTACGGCAATGTGCAGAGCAGATGGAGAAACCAATATAATTCAAATAATCATTTGGAAGATGACACTGTTGATTCGTTTATGACTAATCATAATTGCTTGAGGTATCGGTATGTGCTTGACATTCTGGGTTATGAATTAATGGCATGAAGTCGAAGAAGATGCTGCCTCTGGTATCAGATTCGCAATTTAGTAGGAAAGAGAGATGAGCAAACAAATAACTCTAGGATTCAAGGTAGTAAGCTCAGTGCTACAGTGTAAGAGCCTGAGATAGAGCAGGGGTGCACATCCATCTGGGGGATCAGCTCCATTTGGGGTGGGGCTTCAAGAACTGAACACTTCCATGTGGCTCTGAAAAGACATGTTGCTCCTGGGAAGACAGACAGGAAGGGGAAGTCCATTTGAGACCTCGTACAGAGCGTGCACCAACTCCTGTCTTGATTCAATCAAATTTTTGCCCAGTCCCTGTTAGTGCAACTGAATCTCCCATGAACTAATTAGAGGCACCTCCAACCACCCACCCAGTCACCCAGACTACAAACCCCTGGGTCGAATCACCTCATCCTGTCTGTTCTACCTCCCGAATATTTCCTCTGTTCTGTCCCCTTCTTTCCATCTCCCTTTTCTTGATTCAAGACTCTTACCACTCATCACATATTCTAACTTTTTTGCTGATCTCTTTCTTCTGATGCTGGCCCCCACCCGCTTCAATCCACCTCCAATACACAGTCAGTGATCTACCTGAGAGGCCGAACCAATCACATCACTGCCTACTTAGAATTCTTCAGGGCTTTTCCACTACTGCAGGGAAAAATCTAACCTCCTTTATGAGCCATATATGACCCATCATGAGTTTTACGATTCCCATTAATCATGAAACAATAACACATTAAACATTTTACTCTAACTTAAAACCTACATCATCCATTAGGCGAGAATTTCATGGCATGCCAAGAGCTTTTCTTTGAGACCAAGTCCTTTGTCTGGAGTTTCCAGTCTTCTTTCTTATGTAAACCCCACCCCAAACACATCGCCTATAATTTCCAATTTTGATTCCGTTAAAATAAGTGAGAACTTAAAGTCTTGTAAGTGCAGGTATTTTTAGATTTATACAATTTTCCTCAATATTTTAAAGTCATCTCGCCCATGCCTAATTCAATTGCAGTTATTTTTAGGCTCTTTACAGGAAGAGCCTTTCCAAAGAATTAAACTTAGTTTTCGTGGAAACCACTCTCTTTCAGCACTCTTATTTCATTGGTTTTTGTAAACCGTTTCATTACAATGACAAGCACAGTTGACACAGGGAGGCATTCCACTGAACCAGGGAGAAGAGAGGCTGGTCTATGAGATAGTGAACCGCAGCCCCAGCATGGCGGGCGGTGGGAGGCTGGGAGCACAGCTCAAGAAGACAGCACACCGAGGAGGAGAGCTGTTCCTTGGGAATTCTCAGATGCAATAGGTGTTCTTTTAACTGGCTTCTGCTTGACTAACGAACACTCCCCTTTCTTTCTATGAAACATTCCACCTGATACCACCCCAAGCCAATGCTCCTCTCCAGGGCAGCCTTTGGATGAACCCATCAACTGTCTTTCCAGACCCAAGAGCTAAGCTTCTGCTTATTTGAGAAATTGCTTTCCATGTTCACTTCTAGATTTCTGTCTCTTCTCGTGCAATCCAAATGTTCAGATTACGATTTACCAGTCACACATTTTAAAAGCCTCAGCCAAGAGAAGAGGGACTGGGCAGTGCAGCAACACTTGATTGAATTGTTGTATATGGGGAGCCAGATGAACGCATGTACAAAACAGAAACAGACTCACAGATACAGCAAACAAACTTGGGATTACCAAAGGCAAGAGAGGGGGCGGGAGGGACAAATTAAGGGTATGGGGTTAACAGATATCATCTACTATATATAAAATAGATAAGCAACAAGGATATACTGTATAGCACAGGGAATTATACCCATTATCTTGTAATAACCTATAATGGAATATAATCTGCAAAAATACTGCATCGCTATGCTGTACACCTGAAACGAACACAGTGTTGTAAATCAACTATGCATCTGCTGAAAAGAATGCACTTTATTCTCATGCTTGCCCTGGCCTTTCTTGGGATGAGGGCTGTTTGGCCCCTAGGATCTAAGCGAGTCATTGCACCTTTAGGTGTTCTGACACTTCAGAGGCGGCTTCTAGGATGATGGTGAAGACTGGAAGACCGCTGCTTAGCTTTTTGTTTTTCTAGAATCCTCTTCAAAGCTAATTCCTTGCCTTGGTAGGTGTTGAGATGCCTCCCTCTTATCCTCCCCTCCCACACCCCATACTTTCACATATCACATAACTTTGGCTTATACAGCATTTCTTTCCAAAATTAAAATGTTCTCAGGATGTGGAAGTAAAAGAGAAAAAATGGGAGGGCAGGGGAGGTGGGAGGGGGAGAGGAAGAATAAACAAGAGTGGAAGGAAAGCAGGGAGGAAATTTGCAAACTGTGTAGCTTCCCCCAAGCCCAGCCCATTTTGCTTTTCTGTAAAGATTTTTCTAAACATCAGTCTCGCATTAGCTCATTCTCAGTAGCAAGTGCTTTAGGAACATAGTAGTATTAGAATTGGATTTGGGCAATAGACATTCCCTGAAGCAATTTGCACATATTAGCTTCAAAGGTTCAGAAGCTGGAGTTACTTAGAAGCAGAGAAACTGGCTCCCTGGCTTCTGGTGAGTGAGGGGCACAAATGGCAGAATCGAGGGCTGCCCGGTGCCCAGGGCCCGAAATCTCCCTGCAGTCCTAGCTCACAGGGCAGCGGGGAAGGAAGAAGTGCATTTATCAGCCTTGATCTTCACTGTGGCTGATTGTCCCTTGCAGATCCTCCTGAGGTCAAAGCAGCCTATCACCATGGTTTACAAGTGTACTGGGTCTTAGAACCCCCTGGGTTAGATCCCATCCCAAACCCACTAAACCAGAACTGAGGAGAGAAAGGGGTTTGTGTTCTTAACAGGTTGGATGCAGTGGCTTTCGAAGGCCTTCCTCAGACTCATGTGTGCCAGCTCCTCGTTGCTCAGACTGGGAGACTGAGGGTATTCTTTCTTCTGGCAAGCTCCCCACAGCTTCCAGTGGCTTCTGGAAAAGGGACATTCTGACATCTGCCCCTGAGCCCAGCGACAGTGCTGAGGGCTGCTCAGGGCAGATGGCATGTAAGGGAAGCTTTCCTTCCTGGGGAACCCTCTCTCCATGGGCACAGGGACTCTTTTAATCCCTCAAGGGCTAATGAAACATGTCTGCCTGATCACAACTGAACCTTCCATGCTAGGAGATACCAAGTCTGCTGTGAGGAATTTTAATAGGTAGATGATTGGATCAACCAATAGATAGACTAGATAGATAGATAGATAGAGAGATCATTTCATGATAGAACATCTGGTCTAGACAATTCTGGGTCATCTCCAAAGAGCTGTGGGTCTTGAGCAATCTCTTTGCCTCTCCGAGCCTCACATTGGTTATCTGTGAAGTGAACGAGTGGAGTTAATGCTGGCATCCTGTGCCCCTCTGCCTGAAAGTGTTCTGGACAGTCGGATGGGAGGGAGATCACTCTGAGCGGCCCGCATCCCGTCCTCATTGTGGAGCTGGTGCAGATAAAAAGAGGCGATGCAGGAATAAATTCCACATGCAGTGGAGGATGGAATGTGAGGAGGAAAGAATTTCCTTTAAAGAAAGTAGGTAGAATAGAGCTGGCTTCTCCTTAAGGGAGACATGTCAAGCCTGGAGGTTAGAGGTGGTTTTAAGTGAAGTGGGTGCAGCAGGTGGCTTCTGACTGAGGTCACCACTTCCTGAGAAAACAACCCTGGGGGTGAGGTGGGGAGAAGGTGGGTAACTCAGATTTCCCTGAACCCTTTTCCCATCACTTTGGAGCTCTGCTCTTGGGACAAATGTGACAAACATGTTATTTGAGGGGAGGGGTTCTGTCCCTTGGGGGAAGGATAGATGGATGCTGAGAGAGGAGAAATTCTCCAAGTAGCATTTTCTCTATCAGGAAGCCTAGACCTTCCAATATGCTTGCACTGATTTCTAGCTTCTTTGAGAGCAGCCTTTCCAAATGAGCGCTGGACAGAAAGACTGCAGCCGGAGAAGACTCACCCCACAGGGAGTTCCCAGGTCTGAACATGGGGCCGGAAGAGCTCCATGGCTTCCAGGCACTTCTTTTCCTAAGGAAATGGCATCCTTCAGTATCCAGCAGTGACAGAGCCAGGTAGGGAAGTGGGGGTGATGGAAAAATACGAGGCTTGGAGGATGGCCCCGTGTAGGAATCTGGAGACCATCTTCTCACAGGTCCAGCTTTGCAAGCTCATTCTAGGATCTTAGCAAGACACTGCCCCTCTGTAGACTGTTTTCCTATCTGGAAAAAAGGGGTGATGGAGATCTCCCAGGGGGCTTCTCTTTCAGATTATCCAAACCTAGGGATCAGGGAAATCCCCTAATACCAGGAAACTGAATTAGCACTGTGTTTCACCTCTGTCATGGGAAACTGAGTCTCTAATTTGTAACGGTTATGTCATCGTATGAGTGATGTAACTGGGAGACCAGGGAAACACTGGGTGCCTCCATTTTCCAAATGATGACACTCTCCTAATTTAGTGTGTCACTCCAGTAGCCATGTGCACACCTAGCACCCAGATCTTGGTTTCTAATACCCTTCTCCAGTCAAATGAACCAGGGCTCCTTGAAGAACTGACTGATTCTAGGACTAGGGAAGGAAATATGCAAGATAAGCTTACAGCATCTTGTACCAGAAAGTAAGGACACACACACACACACACACACACACGCAAAGATGGGGGTATGTCAAAGAGACACAGGAGCCAACTGAAAGAGCTCCCAATTTGAACAACAAAATAAATATGGTAGTGTCGGATTGTAACCCAAAATATAAAATAAATATCTATGAGTCCATACTGATAACTACATGAATGAACAAACAAATAAATATGAAGGAAGAGACACATATCCTGGGCAGAAGAATTCCAAAGAATTGATGTGGGATTCATGCAGTGACTTCCTTTCAAAGAGTAGAGTATGAAAAGGGAGTAAAACAAAACAAACAAAAAGAGTAACGTTACAGTGGAGAAATCTTACGGACACTACATCATGATTAAGATTAACATCAGTTGTGATAAGTCACAGTGACAGTATGTACCTGGATATAATGTGATGAAAATAACACTTTACCTCTGTGGTTTTCCTCCCCAAAACCCACAGTACCAGTCTAGTAACGAGAAAAACATCAGACAAATTCCAATAGAGGACATTGTACAGAACACCTGACTCAAAACTTTCAAGGTCATTAAGAGCAAGGAGAGTCTAAGAAATTGTCAGAACCAAGAGAAGCCCAAGGAGACGTGACAACAATGTAATGTGCTATCCTGGTTAGGATCCTGGAACCGAAAAAATAGGACATTATGTAAAAACTAAGGAAACCTAACTAAAGTGCATTTAAAATATGCACTTTAGTTAAAAATGCTGGTTCATTACATGTGACAAATGTACCACAATAAGGTAAGATGTTAATAACAGGGGAGGCAGGGTTCAGGGTGTGTGTAAACGCTGTACCATGAAAGGAGAGGGGTAGTCCAATAATACCTCCTCGGCGTGACTTTGACATGTGCTCTAGGAGCTATGTTCACTTATTTCTCTCAGGGCTTTGGTTATTAATCATGCATAATGAATAGATTTAAAATTAGTCCAGGCATTTTGGTAACAGCTGGTCCCCCCAGCCCCCCAGAATCCATAATATACAATTTATTTTGACAGGCTGTTCCTGGAAGCACTGGTAGGGAGACACAAAAGATCTGCCTGCACTTGGAAAAAGGGCCTCTGGATCCCCAGCGGAGGGTCTGTCCGGAGGAGCTGGGAACCTGGGTCTACACTCCCATTCCCGCCATCAAAGCCCTGGCCGGATCCTATTACTTTCCACTGATGGGGCTGTGTCTGGCCGCCTCTGCTAGAGCAAAGGAAGTATATGTGGATGTCAACCAATGCCAGCAGGTGAGGGGTGACTGGCTCTGCCCTCTGCCAAAGGACACACCAGCCTCCTCCTCCTGCAGGTTGGGGGTGCCGCTCCAGGCAGAAGGGCTGGTGCTGAGGCTGCCACCAGGAGAGCCAGGGTGGAGGCCACAGCTGAGGGTGGAAGTGGCGTGTGATAGCCCAGCTCCGAATTACAAGTCAGAAAGGCATGGCTCTGGTGGGGGTTCTGACCTCACGAGGCTAAAGGTTTCTAAGAAATTTACCTCTTCTCTCTGGGCCTCAGTTTCCCCATCTGTAAATAAAAAACGATTTAAAAAATCAGGAGAGAGGGGCTTCCCTGGTGGCGCAGTGGTTGAGAGTCCGCCTGCCGATGCAGGGGACGCGGGTTCGTGCCCCGGTCCGGGAAGGTCCCACATGCCGCGGAGCGGCTGGGCCCGTGAGCCATGGCCGCTGAGCCTGCGCGTCCGGAGCCTGTGCTCCGCAACGGGAGAGGCCACAACAGTGAGAGGCCCGCGTACCGCAAAAACAAACAAACAAAAGCCTCTCCCCGAACGAAACCCACAGATCCACTCTTTACAAAGAATGGAAATAACGATCAGACATTTTTGGACAATAAAGGGCAGTTTTTCGAACATTTGTGGCCCAAATCTCCCAGCACAGGGTGCACTGTGCTCTGGGGAGGATGGGAAAGCGCTCAGGAGACCCTGCTCCTGTTTTCCACCTGGAGCCTGAGCTGCACGGTCACCTCAGCTCCAGCGTGGGGGGCTTCCTGTTAAAATCAAACCTCCACAGCCCGGTGTTGGCCGAGCGGGTGAGCCCGAAGGTCGGCAGCAGCTGGTTTGTCAGCAGAGCCCTGGCATCTCATTTTTTTAGCATCCTTTTCTCTCCTTACCACGTTCATGCCTTCCTCTACTTCCCTGAACAAATGCAATACACTCATCAAAGCTGCTTTAACATTCTTGTCGGCTGATTCTATCATTTCTGCATTTTTTTCAATTTCTATTTTTTTCCCCTGATTATATTTTCCTGATTCTTTTTTACTGTTTTTGGCCACGGATTTTGTTGTATTCCTTTAAGTTGTGTTGGGCTTTGTTCTGGAACGCAGGTAAGCTACCTGGAACGCATTTGATCCTTTTCAGCACTTATTTCAAGCTTGACGAAAATGGAAGCAGACTAGCCTTCAGTCTAGGGCAACCTTTGCCCGCGACTGAAGCCCATATTTTGAGTAGTCTATCTGATGTCCAAGCCTTAGGAAGTCTTCCTGGGCCTGGGGAGTGCTGGAGCTCTCTGTCTACTCCTAGATGTGCTTTCAGTGGCCTCCTTTCACACGCACACATGTCAGCATGCAGTCAGAATCCAAGGGATCCCTTTTCACCTCCTGGAGTTCTTTCTTTCCGAGCAGCTCCCTCTTCTCACGAATTATTATTTTATCTCACAAATTACAGCCCTTTTGGCTTTCATGAACTCTGTTTCCTAAGCCTTGTGAGACGACTAAGCTCTGTTTGCATTCCCCCTTCCTGCACTGTCAGATGGAAACTTTCTCAGGCAGTAATCTAGAGCACCCATTGGGTTGACCTGTTTGTTTCTTTCCTTTGGGGGGATCAGCGTTTTGTGTTGCCTGCTGTTTCATGGATGTTATTGTTTTCTGTTTGTTTAAGGTGGGAGGGAGAATCTGGTACTGTCGCTCCATCGTGACTGGAAGTCGTGTCTCTATCACTTTAAGAAGAGGATAACTGAAATCCAGTGTGGGGAAGAGTCTTATGCGAATTCACCGGCGAGTCAGTGATGGATATAGGTCTGAAGTCTACACCTCTCAGCCCCGAGTCCTGACTCACGTCAACTCTCCCGCCAGCTGAATACTTCCCTAGAATACTCTCGGTTCTTCCCTTGAATATCTGGGCAAAATAACGTTGTAAATTTTGGGAAACCACAAGCCCTTAACACCCTGTTCCTACGTTTTTAAGAGAGCCAAGTTATTTACACTTTTCCACGATGAAACAGTGGAGTTGATGAAATGTCATAACAAAAGTATTACCTCTCTCATGGCATGCTTCCACGTGTTCCCAAACCACCAATAATCTGAGTGTCCCAAACAATCATCTTCATGGATCTCTTGCTTATACCCATAGCAACTTGATTTGTTCTGATTTTAACTCCTTGTATTCCAGAAAATAAAGGCTAGTGGGATAAAATACTTGGTACCTCTCCGAAGCCTGCAAAAGGAAGGAATTTCTTTTCAGGGCTCTTGCCCTTGAGAAATGCTGGAGTCTCGAGCCAGGAAATCTATGTAGCTACAAATGGCTGCAGGACACAAAAGGGGCTGTTGAAGTTCAAGGCCAGGTGAGAACCCAGTCTTAGAGTGTCTGGGTGCTGGGTGGTTCTAGTAATTCCTCCGCCCCATTGTTCAAGACTGGCCCAGCTTTCGTATTTCTCCATACTTTGAGCCATGGTCCCGGCATGGACAGGATGAGACTTAGGTCTGGATGGGGAATATGCGTGCTGGAATGCAGGTGCCTTCCTGGTGTGGTGTGGCAGAGGTAAGAGGCAGTCTCAAAGGTCCCCTCTGCCTTGTCCTTGACAACGTGGGCCTCCAAAGGCCCCTGTAGCCAGGTTAACACCGTGCCTCCTCGGGAGCCTTTGTGTGAATTAGATACAGGCGCTCCCTGCAGGCAGATGAATTGCAGAAGTCTCAGCTTC
Organism: Delphinapterus leucas; assembly: GCF_059928025.1. Classification (NCBI taxonomy): domain Eukaryota; kingdom Metazoa; phylum Chordata; class Mammalia; order Artiodactyla; family Monodontidae; genus Delphinapterus; species Delphinapterus leucas. The sequence continues at coordinate 78,822,637 of NC_143144.1, read as the reverse complement.
CTCTGAACTGAGAGCCCCTGGGGAAGGTTGCGCAAGCAGATTTCTGGCTGGTGTCTAGCCCCACCTACACCCTGTGGCAAGGTACCTGTAGTCCGGGTACAACTTGCACCGTCTTAAAGGGCAGTCCTGAGAAGCGCTTCTTGGCTGGTTCCACCTGTTCCATCACCCACAGCCTGTGAGCTCTGCCCACCTCTGAGAAGGAGCCATCACCGGGCGCTGGGAAGGGTCCTTGTTGCCTCATTATCTCCTCCCCCACGGAGACCAGTCGACCCTCCTCCTTCTCACCCTCACCATGGCCCACATCTGCTGAGAACCTGGCTGACATTCCATTTGTTTCTGTCTGTTCATTCACCAGAGGCATTTTCCATAGGAGAAAATGCACATGGCCCATGGTAATAAAAGAAATGCATATTAAAACAACAATGAGAGGTTATTTTCACCTATCATGTAATCCAGAATTTAAAAGAAAGATAATATCAAGTGTTAGCATGTATGCAGGGAAATAAGCATTCTTGTATATTGTCATGGGAGTGCAAATCAATGAGGGGTTTTTGAAGCTAACTTGATAGTATATATATCAAAACTCCAGATCTAATAATTCCACTTCTAGGAATCTATCCCAAAGAGATGATCTACTTGTCTTCAGAGATTTACGTACCAAAGATGTTCATTGCTTCATTGTTTACAATAGTGAGAAACTGGAAACAACCTAAATGTTCATGAACAGGGGGCTGGTTCAATAAAATAAGTTACACTTATCCTATGGAATATTGTGTGGTCATTAGTAAGTGGAGTGGGCCTCCGTGCACAGCATGGAAGGGTCTCCAAGACACAGTGTTAAGTAAAGAAAGCAAACCTTAAATGAGGCAGATAACATAGTCCTATTCATACAAGAAAAAGGTAGAGTGTATAAGCACATACGTGTGTGTAAATGCATGGACAATGCACCAGAAGTATCGCATAGGCTCTGGGAGAGGAGTGGGAATGAGGGAGGGGATGAAGAAAAAAAAACAGTGTTATATAGCTGATGGTGAAACAGGTGCACTAAACAATTGAGATAATTGATTTGCAGTCTGATAGAAATGAAGAAATTTCTAGATTCACACCTAAGACACAATTTTCAAAAATTGAAGAGTTAAATATAAAATTTGAATCATAGAAAAAGTAGACAAAATTAAGTATTTATGACTTTTGTAGAGGAGTGAGTTTTCTCTAAACTTTGCGGCTCTGGAAGAAATCACAAAGGGAAGGTTGAAAAATTCCACTGCAGAACAGTTGGAAACTTCTGTGCGAAATTCCCTCTACGATTCAAGAGAAACAAACAGGCTGGACAAAAGGGACCGTTGCTATGTGAATTGTGCAATAAGTGATTACTCAAATCAAGGCACAAAAAAAGCCATATGACATATAAATTAGGACATATTTGCATTAGAAAAAATTCATCCTTTTAAATGGGAAGACCTGCTGGAGCATCTGAAATATAACTCATTTTTTCCCAAAACTCCTCTACCCTAGACTTTCCAGTCCAAACCACGGCGTAAATTAAAAAGCCGTCTCCGGCTCCCCTGGCTCTCTTTGCTCCTACCTCAAAGGATGCGATGGTCTGGTCCACACGCGGCGGGTGTTAAATACTGCTGTGGGCAGGATAAGTTTCCAGGACTAGGGCACAGGGCACTGCTCAGAGTGTCCCATCCGTGCCCACAGCACGGTGGCTCTGGAGTGCAGTGAAAGCTTCTCTGGGCTTCCCTTTCCTCGTCATCTCGGTCCTGCCCCCTCAGATGATCTGAAGAGTTAATACATCTATGGAGGCAAAGTCAAGTTCTGTTCCCTGAGGGCCTGGGACCACATAGTAGCCTGCAGTGGTTACTATGTCACTGCATAATGACATAAATGCATAAATGTCTGCTCGTGTGAGATGCTAAATGTCCTGCAGGTGTTTGGGCCTATGAATCAGGGTCTCCCTTTTCTTTTCTGACTAAATAACATACCAGGCTCCGAGCCCTCTCCTCAGAGGGTTAGAGGATGCCTGGAATCTTAGTATTTCTTTCTGAACCTTGTACAGAATGAAGGTAGCCTCTCCATCTGGCCCAGGAGGCTCCTAGGAGACCTCATCTGCTTCCTGCATAGGCACAGCCCTGGCACTTCTGCCCGCATCTGGTCCTGGAGGAACCCTGGAGGCTTCATAGAGGGGGTGACACTGCAGCTCTCTCTGAAGGATGACCAGGAGCTCCCCAGAGGGATGAAGGGATGAGTCAGCAGGTGCTAAAGAGCATGGTGTGGAGAGATCAGGGCGGAGCCCCTTGGGCTTGGGCTGTGGGGCTGGGGTGCAGGTCAAGTTGCAAACAAGGGCAGGGCAGGAGCCATCAAAGGCATCCGACCATGGAGACTGGTTTGCTGGGCTGGGCCTCAAGGCAGGGGATGGATCAAGAGGTAAGCAGAAAGCAAGCGGCGAAACAAAACAGGATATAACCCTTTTTCTATAGGAAAAGGATTCGTGTAGAGACACAAGTACACGTGGGTAGGTGCGGGACAGTAGTGGTGAGCTGGGGGCACAGGAGCAAACGCAGCAGTAATTCACTCGTTCGTCTCTTGTCCCTGGTGGGTGTCCATTCCAGCCTTGAGCCAGGCATAGGGGATCCGGGGGGACTCAAAGGTGTTTTCTTACCTCAGAGGAACAAGGGAGTCAGTGGGCTTCTTGGAGCAGGTGACTCTTCCAGCAGAGGGCAGGAAGCCCAGGGTAGAGTAAGATGAAAGCGGGCTCCACGGGAATCACGTGCATCCGGGCACCCTCCGCCCTGCTGCTCCCTGGTCCTCAGGAGAGAGGCTTTGAGGGAGATTAGCTGCTGCCTCTGAGTGAGATTCCAAGGAGACGGCACAGCGCTGCCTGGAGCGCCCCCTGCAGGCGCCTGGAGCCTCCTACCTGGCACCATGCCTGCTTCACCTGCGGGGTGGGGATCCCTTCCTTCTTCCCCAAATGGGAGGGACGGAGGGCTCTGTCTGGCCCCAGGAAACGTGTTTAGGTGTCCTGCTGAGCCAGAGCCCTGCTGAAGGGCTGGATTGGCTGCAGTGGCGAGATGGCCATCTGCGCAGTGGGCTCCTCCAGCCTTGTTGAAGAGCAGGCACGAGGCATCAGACTCTGACCAGAGGCACAACCAGAGTCACATCTCTCAGACGGGGGAGCAGGGCAGAGGTGAATTTCCTTTTTTGTTTTGTTTTGTTTCTGTTCTGTCTTTTTCTTTTTTTTAACATCTTCATTGGAGTATAATTGCTTTACACTGTTGCGTTAGTTGCTGCTGTATAACAAAGTGAATCAGCTATACGTATACATATATCCCCATATCCCCTCCCTCCTGCGTCTCCCTCCACACTCCCTATCCCACCCCTCTAGGTGGTCACAAAGCACGGAGCTGATCCCCCTGTGCTATGCGGCTGCTTCCCACTAGCTATCTATTTTACATTTGGTAGCGTATATATGTCCATGCCACTCTCTCACTTCGTCCCAGCTTACCCTTCCCCCTCCTCATGTCCTCAAGTCCATTCTCTATGTCTGCGTCTTTATTCCTGTCCTGCCCCTAAGTTTATCAGAACGATTTTTTTCTAGATTCCATATATATGTGTTAGCATATGGTTTTGTTTTTCTCTTTCTGACTTACTTCACTCTGTATGGCAGACTCTAGGTCCATCCACCTCACTACAAATAACTCAATTTCATTTCTTTTTATGGCTGAGTAATATTCCATTGTATATACGTGCCACATCTTCTTTATCCATTCATCTGTTGATGGACACTTAGGTTGCTTCCATGTCCTGGCTATTGTAAATAGAGCTGCAATGAACATTTTGGTACATGACACTTTTTGAATTATGGTTTTCTCAGGGTATATGCCCAGTAGTGGGATTGCTGGGTCATATGGTAGTTCTATTTTTAGTGTTTTAAGGAACCTCCATACTGTTCTCCATAGTGTCTGTATCAATTTACATTCCCACCAACAGTGCAAGAGGGTTCCCTTTTCTCCACACCCTCTCCAGCATTTGCTGTTTGTAGATTTTTTGATGATGGCCATTCTGACCAGTGTGAGGTGATACCTCATTGCAGTTTTGATTTGCATTTCTCTAATGATTAGTGATGCTGAGCATCCTTTCATGTGCTTCTTGGCCATCTGTGTATCTTCTTTGGAGAAATGTCTATTTAGGTCTTCCACCCATTTCTGGATTGGGTTGTTTGTTTTTTTGGTATCGAGCTGCATGAGCTGCTTGTATATTTTGGAGATCAATCCTTTGTCAGTTTCTTCGTTTGCAAATATTTTCCCCATTCTAAGTGTTGCCTTTTCATCTTGTTTATGGTTTCCTTTGCTGTGCAAAAGCTTTTAAGTTTCATTAGGTTCCATTTGTTTATTTTTGTTTTTAGTTCCATTTTGCTGGGAGGTGGGTCAAAAAGGGTCTTGCTGTGATTTATGTCATAGAGTGTTCTGCCTGTGTTTTCCAGGGGTTAATTTCTCTGTGAGGGGTAAGGTTGGCAATAATACTTTGGGGCTTGGGTCCTCCGTGCTAGGACCACCTTCCCCTAACAATGTCATCGTGCTTTGCAGAAGGCAGGTACTTCCTTTGTGTGCCAAAGACAGACTTCTGCCAGATTGCTGAAAATAAGCGGCAGATCAGAGTACAATTCCAGTCCCTGAGCCGCACCTCCTGGCTGGAGCAACCAGGCTTGGAGATGCATCTCTCAAGTCAAAACCTGGCAGCGTTGCCTGGCGGCACCGACCGCCCTCTGGTGGTCAGTTCATGCAAAGACGCCAACTTCCCACCTCTTGGGCACTATGCAGTTTGACAGAAAATTCCTAAGGAGTATATGAAAAATAAACATGTGTTCTTTTTCACCTTCTGGGCTTCTTAACGTCTAACAAAGAAATATATGTCATCGCCACTCCTGATACTGACTTGTATTCAGAAAAATAAGAAAATTTTCTCATAAAAATGAACTCTACAGACAGAAAAGTGGTTTTGTCATTAAACCATAGAGACAAGGAAGGCCTTAAAAGAACAGAGAAACTTCAACCCGATGTGCACGGCTGCTGTTTGGTCCATTTCTTGGGTAGCAAGAGTCGTTGAGGTGTCTAAAGGAAATGCCCATCAGGGCAGCCTAACATAGGGTCGGGAGAACCAGACTGCCTGGGTTCAGATCCCTGCTCCGCCTCTTACTAGCTGTGTGACTGTAGGCAAATTATTTAAACTCTCCAGTTTCCTCATCTGTGAAATGAGAATGATAATAGAATTTATCATGTAGAGTTGTTCTGAGGATTAAATGAATCCTCATGAATCCTTGAATAATGTCTGACACGTGCTACATAAGTGCTTGAGATTGTTATTACTTTAGGGTGTAAGAGCTCAGGCTGATCCAACCACTTGCAATATAGAGAAGGAGTGTGGCAAATATTGGTCCCTTTTAGCCACCAGCATCTGAAACCCTTCCTACTGGGGATTAGTCCTTTCTGCACTGTGGAAATAGGAGGGGGAAGATAGCCCCTCTCCCTAGCCTTGCACAGATGGGCCATGGCCATGTGACCCCATCCAAGACAAGAGCAAGTGGGGAAGGGACACACAGATGCAGGGACGCTCAGCAGCAGTGGCAGAGCCAGAGTCCTTCAACCAGGCGGGCAGGTAGTCACGGGGGAAGGGGACCGATGTGGCACCTCAAGCCAACCAGTGCTGGGGCTGACTCTGCTTGGTCCTGGGTTGCCTGGCCCCCTGTTTCTTGTTTCATCCAGCTCTCTGCCTTCCTCTGAATTCTGTGGGCCGCTCAGCAGCTCCACTGAGAGTCTGTTCTGTCGCTTCTACCTAAGAATCCTGACTGGTATAAGGACACTGGAGCCCAGAGAGGGCAAGGGACTTACTCAAAATCACACAGCACCAGGTCCACCTGCTTAGGTTGCTGGCCCTGGTCCTCCACCTGGGGGGAAGGTGAGCTGGTGTGTCCTTCCCAGCTCTGCCACACCCAAGACCAAGGGCACAGAGCCACAGCATGTTTGAAGGAGTAGCAACAAATTCTCAACTTCTGTGGGACACAAGAAAACCACAAACCAATACATTTAAGGCACCAAGTTTCTTCAGGGGCTACAAACTCGCCCTCAGCTACAGATCCCTTCAGCCAACATCACAGTTATCAGCGATTTAAGGCTCAAGGGCTCCTCCCAGTGGCTGTCTTGCTGGCAGCAGGGCCCTGGGGGCTTTGACCGCTGACTTCCTGAACTGAGGCAGGGGCCCTAATAAGGGGAGTGACTATACCTTGACCTCTGACTCCACTGCAGGGACAGGTAAGGCGGGAGCCCTGGGGCAGAGGAGGCCGGGCCCAGACACAACACAATCGGTCCGACAGCGAACGTTTCCCGGGACAGCATCCTCCCTGGGACGCCCCCTGGAGGGTTCTGTCCCCAGGCCCCGGCTGCATGGCCGTGCCTGTTACTCTATGGATCCCAGAGGGCCCCACGTTCTGAGTGCGGTGACAGATGAGGCTCATCTCCACGTTACAGGCTCCAAAGGTTGTCCAGAGTCTGCTGAAAACTAAGACATATGTGCACCAAGATGTGGGTGTGTCCACGCATGAGCACACGCACGTGCTCACACTCACATGGTCCCACACACGCACACATGCACACACCCCCTCCAACAGCAAATAGTTTTGTCAATACAGATCATTAACTGAGGGGGTCACAATATTTTTTTTTACTTCTTTCTGCTGCGGGAGAGAGCAGAATAGAAAACACAATTCGTTTAAGGCCCCCGAGCCTCAGTTTCCCCCTCGGCCTCCACCATCAGGGAGCTGTGCTGAATGCCTGGCGCAGAGGACGATGGCAGCTGGCGGGCCATTCTGTCCCCTGAGGTGAGACGGAGGTGGGGACCGGGGGCTGAGGGACCAGGGTGGGGAGCACAGCCCCACTTGTAACTCTGCAAACCTGCACACCCCTCGGTGCTCGCGAGGAGCCGGGTCCTGAGGGCACCACGATGAGTAAGACACCGGCCTCCATCCCAAGGAGCTTACGGTTCTGCATGAAAGACAGATCCGCAGACGATTACGGGTCAGTATGTGTCCTGACAGGAGAAGGAGAAGGTCAAGGGGGCAGAGAGGAAGGAGACCCTAAGCCGGGGTGGGACGAGAGAGTAAAAGAAAAGTAAGCCTAAGAGCAGGGGGCGAAGATGAGTGAGAGACAGACAGAAACAGAGAGATCTGTATATAGTGTGTGTGTGCATTGGGCAAGGGGGTGGGTACCGAGGGGCTGGACACTCCAGGTCGAGAGACCCAGAGAGGACTAAAGACAGCAGAGTGTCTGGGAAACTTTGGGAAGTGTGAGCTCGTTGGAGGATGAAGCTCAAGGAGGACGGGGTGACCGAGGTGAGGCTGGAGGGTCAGGAAGGTAGAGCTGTTATTGACGAGGACGCTGGGAAGTGATGGTGGCTCTGACTAGGGGCAGCTGTGGGGAGGGGAACCCAGGGATGAGCTGAAAGCCACGTGGGCATGGAGCTGGTAGGACTGGGGGAGGCTTGGGGGAGGGCTTAGAAGAAGGAGGGTTCAAGGCCAACTCAGGTTTCTGAATCGGGTGACTTGGTAGCTGGAGGTGGCATCTAAGGCAACACAGGAAGGGGAGCCCGATTTCAGGGGTATTAGGGGAAACCTGAAAAGGTAAATCTGTTTGGAAGTGAAATTGAGATGCCCGTGGACAAGCTGGGGGGAGGCAGATGGACCTGTCTGGAGCTGAGGGAAGAAGAGGCAGAGAGGGGCATGACGAAGGGGGACCCAGGCCAAGGAAGGATTTCTTATTACAGGAGAGAGGCCGGACCGTGCATGTCTTCAATGGGAAAAGGCCACCGCGAAGGAAAAGGAGGAGCTTCCGGAGGAGCAGGGGGCTCCTCCAGCTTCCGGAGGAGCAGGGGGCATCCTCTTCCAAGGAGACCCCTTTCCACTCTTCCAGGAGTGAAAGAAGGAACCAGCCAGGGAAAGTGTCCACATTCCCGTTTGTACGTGCAGTGGCCAAGACAATGGGGACATAGTCAGAAAGGTCTTGGAAGAGCCATGCAAATATTGGTCACTTTTGGCCACCAGTATCCCAAACCCTTCCAATCGGGGGCTGGTCCCTTTCTGTGCTGTGGAAATAGAAGGGGCAGATCGCCCCTCTCCCCGCGCTTGGGCAGATGGGACGTGGCCATGTGACCTCAGCTCTTAGGCAAGTTGCTTGAACTCTGGGCAGCTGTAAAACAGGTGATGAAAGAACCTGCCCTTGACTGTGCTTGTGGTGAAGGTTGAATATGAGAAGGCAGGGCAAGTGCCCACCCAGAGGTCATTCTTACTAGAAGGTGGCCATTACTGCTCTGATAGCCAAGCACCTTCTCACCACCTAGATTTGCTTGCGTGCGGATCGCATTTTCCAGGTGTCCCTTGGACACAGTCCAGGGACACGGAGGCCTGAGCAGCACCGTGTCGTGATGAGTGCTCTGGGGACATCTGGGCAGAAACACACGGGTTCCCACTGCGGGGAGCAGCCAGACCCCAGAGAGTCAAGGGAGTTGCTGTGTATTTCAAATAATGATCTGTACTTTCTTATAAAAATGATATATATTCATTCTGAAATTTCAGAGAAGATGAAAAACAATTCCAAATCCTAATTCTGAGAGATAGCCATCACCAACTGTTGTAGCCAGAATGTGGGCCCCTAAAGCTGAACACATCCCTCTCCCCAGAACCTGTGAATAAGGTACCTTACGTGGCAAAGTGCACTTTGCAGGTGTGATTAGATGAAGGACCCTGAGCTGGAGACATTACTCTGGATTCTCTGGATGGGCCCAGGGTAATCACCTTAAGAGTGGAGACACTGGGCTTCCCTGGTGGTGCAGTGGTTGAGAGTCTGCCTGCCGATGCGGGGGACGCGGGTTCGTGCCCCGGTCCGGGAAGATCCCACATGCCGCGGAGCGGCTGGACCCATGAGCCGTGGCCGCTGAGCCTGTGCGTCCGGAGCCTGTGCTCCGCGGCGGGAGAGGCCACAACAGTGAGAGGCCCGCGTACCGCAAAAGAAAAAAGTGGAGACACTTTCCATTCCAGCTCAGAGAGATGAAACAGACATTGTTCTGTTCTCCTTTTATAAACAGAGATGTGCATGCCTTTGCTTTCTCTATCTCTATCTACCATCTTCTCTAAGCTCCCTTTCATATCTTTGTTCTTTTCTCTGTTTTGTGTTGATTTCCTTCCTCAAGGACTCCTATGGGACTCTAGTTGTTGATGCAACTTTGTGTTGTTCCCAATGTGACCCTCCACACTTCAGAAGAGGGGGAAAGAGGACACTTAAGTGACCTGGGAGAGTCTACAGCTTTGGTTGATACGCCGTCTTGTTTCATTTTCCTTCTCTTGGAGCAGCCGTCTTTCCCTTAGCTTTCAACGTTTGAAAACTGGGTTGGTTCAGAGTTAGTCTCCTTAAGTCACAGACTCTCTGTGGTGTGATTCAGTCATCTCCAGCCCCCTCCCATCTCCTCTTTCCTTTGCCCTCTTCCAGAGGCTTGGTTGTAGAGAGTCAGAGTGATATACCAGCCCGGTCTCCCTCTTGTCTCTGCCGGTGCTGGGTCTGTATCACTGCGTAACAAACAGTGACATAACAACGACCATTTTGTCACATCTCATGGTTTTGTGGGTGAGACATCTGGTGTGGGCTCTGCTGGGTGCATCTTCTGTTCCAGGTGGCAATGACTGGAGTCACTCGGTGACATTCAGTTGGTGGCCAATCTGGTCTTGGAGCATCCAAGATGGCTCCTGGTGGCTTGGTGGGGATGCCCGGCAGTCTGAGCTCTCCATGTGGTTTCTCTAGCTGGGCAGTCATGTCAGGCTCTGAGACAGGAAGCACCATTGGAAATGTCCTTTTAAAAGTCTAGGCTGAAACTGGCATAGCATCATTTCTGCCAACCCAGAGCCAAGGGGAAGAGCAAGAGACCTGCTTCTCAATGCGAGGAGTGTCTAAAAATTTAAAGCCATCTTCAATCCACCCCATTGCTGCCCCTGTGGGAGGAGTCAACAGCTTTCTTCTTAAAGAGCCAGGTAGTAAATATTTTAAGCTTTTTGAGCTGTGCAGTCTCTGTCACACCTACTCAGCTCTGTCATTATAATGTGAAAGCAGACACTGTCAATGTAAGTGACTATGTCTGTGTTCCATTAAAGCTTTACTCATAAAAATAGGAAGCAGTTTGCAAGCCATAGTATAGCAAACCCTGTGCTAATAGGAACAAAGTGGATTTCTCTGGGGACATTTCCCATTTCTTCTGTCACCTCTAAATCTTATTGTAATCAACAAATCATTCGATAGGCCTTGGAGGCCAGCACTCTTTCTCTTAGGGACTCCGTGTCCTACCCGTAGCCTGAGGAGGCATGTGTGCGTGGGCTCCTTGCTTTGGTCCAGATATCCTGGGATTTGGTAGGTGTGCTCCCTTTTGCAATATTTCCCCTCCCCAATGTACGCCATCTAGGAAGTATCAGCCCTGCATTCCCTTAAGCCAAGGGGTGGGCGTGAGGCCATGTTGGGCCAATTGGACTATCTCCCAGCCTTCTAGATCTGGGCACAGAGATGCAAGAATCAACATTTTTTGGATGGTGGGAGCTTATTCATTCCGGTGGTCAAACCTCAGCAAATCTCTTGAGTAGCTCTCATTGCCTGTGGCAGAGATGCAGCAGACATGACTGGTGCTCTGCAGTGTTCGTGCCCCTGTGTCTTCCTGGGAATATGCTCAGACTACATTTCGCAGGCTCCCTTGCACTCAGGTCTGGCTAGTGGGATGTGAATGGAAGTGATGTGTGCCATTTCCAACACAGCCCATTACAAACCTCCCATTCGTGGTCCTCACGCTGTATCATCAATGGTTCCGTTCATTCAATGGTGGAATGGAGGTGATCCCAAGGACTCAGACCAAGGAGGAGCCACAAAATGGAAGGAACCTGGGTCCCTGAATGACTGGGTAGAGCAAAGAGCCCCCCCGCCACCACCACTACCACCACAAAAACCCACTTGACTAGGCTGTGACACACTGAACTGTGTTCAACCACTGAAATGTCGGGCTGCTATTGCAACAATTACTCTACCTTGATTAATACTGGTGGTGCCCATTTCTGAGCCTCCAACCTTTCCATAGATTCCTCCCAATAATATTCTTTTATACTCAAGGTCTTCTACCCATGGCCATATTCTGTTGTTAACAATCAGAGAAACCTGATGATAGGAGCTAGGAGTGGCCACAGAGACCCTTTCCCAAAACTCATGTCTAGAGAGGAAAAGTAAATAGACCTAAATCACACAGATATAAATGGTAGATCTGAGCTGGAACCCAGACCTCCTGACTCCCCATTTAGCCCCTTTTCCGTGATCCTGGGATATATCTTACCCAGAACATAAATCTGGATTCCTGTGATGGCAGTGAAATGCACAGTCACCTCCAGACATCAATTTTGCCCAGAGGACCCTGCGCCTTCACTGGGGGCTCAGAACAAGGATCGATGGGGGTCTGGGTGCTTGGCTGTAAATCGCAGTGAAGAGAGCAAAGCAGACCTGTTTTCTAGCAGTAAATTCAGCTCCAGCTAGCAGCAAGGGGTTCTCCTTCTTTCATGATTCTACCTTGTAGATCAGTGTTTAAGCGAGAGAGGGACAGAGAGAGCATTCCTTGCCTCATTTATTTTCCCCTCAATATATTAAAAAAAAACCATTAAATTTTGAAATAATTTTAGATTCAGAGAAGTGTTGCAAAGATAGCACAGAGAGGTCCCATATCCCCTTCACCCAGCTTTCCTTGACGTTAACATCTCACACCAGAAAAACGGAGAAATGAAAATTGGTGCTATTAACTACAAACTTCTTTTGAATCTCCCCAACTTTTCCACTAATGTCCTTTTTCTGCTCCAGGATCCAGTCCAGGCTAGGATGGCCAATGTGTTACAGCTTCTCATTTTTTCTTGTTTTTCACAACCCTGATAGCTTTGAAGAGCACTGATCAAGCCCTTGTAAAATGCCCTTCACTTTAGGTTTGTCTGATATTTTCTCACAACGAGAGTGTGGCTATAGATTTGGGAGAAGGATATGCAGAGGTGAGGCGGTGCCCTTCTCTTTGCATGATCCCAAGCTGTACACGATATCAGCATGATTTATTATTAGTGATTTCACTTGATCGGGGGGCGCCTGCCACTCTCCACCGCTGAATGGTCACTACTGTCCCCTTTCCATACTCTATTGGTCCTAATCGAGCCATAGGTTCCCACACTCCAGGGGAGAGGAATTCTCCCTTAACACTTATGAAATGTGATCTGTGACCTCAGTGGCCTGATGACTCCTGCTTACCCCATAATCAAAGACCTGTGGGGATGCAGAGCTAAGGCGAGGGCCCACACACCAGCCGGCTCTCTCTTCCATACAGATGACCAGTTGCCCACTGGCTGCTGGGATGTTTGTACCCCTCCATCCTGCAGGGCTCTGAGCGATGAAGCCCACACACAAGGAATAATAGCCAGATGGGAAAGAAAGCGCTGCTTTAAGCATCACTGGGAAAATGTCATATACCCAGAACCGCCAATGCAAGCTTTGCTAAAAGGCTCCCTTGGAAAGAAAAACTTTGGCTTGAGGGCAACTTATATTTTGGAGATCTAGATTCTCAGGTGTGCATAGGTGACAGTAGAAGGAGGAGGGTGAGGAGAAATCGTGTCTGTGGAGCAGAATCCTGGCACTAAGATAAATCAGCCCACTGCCCATCTAGCCACAGGTGAACAGAGAGCCAGGCCTGCTTCTAGAACGGTAGTTCTCAACTTTGGTTGCGCGTTAGAACCTCCTGGGGAATGATAAAAAAATACCCCTTCCTCAGGCTCTGCCCCTAAAAGACTGCAATTTAATTTGTCTGAATGGGGCCAAGAATCCAATACTTCTTAAAGGCTCCGCAGGTGATTGTCCTGTTGCACTGAGGTTGTAAACCGTTGCTTTAAAACCTCGCTTCTCGACGTACGGTCCTCTGCCATCACCTGGGACACAGTCCTGGCTCCGGCCCAGAGCAGCCCAGGTAGGATCTGCACCTTCAGGAGGACCTGGGGCAGTTTGAGGCACTCAGGGAGAGTGTGCTTTGCTCACGGGAGCAGGGCGCCCGCTGTTCCCAAATGGAGGAAACTCACCAGGATACCTGGGAAGCTCAGGAACTTGCCCTCCAGGAAATGTTGCAAATTCCCACCCAACAGGAGGGGGCAGGTGTGGCGCGAGGGCTCAGAGGAGCTGCAGGTGTCCTTTCCACGTTTCTGCCTCGCTGAGAGAGGAAGCGCGGGTGGAATTTTCAAGCTTCCCTTGGACGGGGCAGAAACATTAAGGCATAGAGAAGCCTTCCCAATGCCCAGTGCCGCCTCCTTTATTCCGGCGGCTGTGCCCTTTCAGCGGACCTTTCATAACTGGCCCTGAGCCTCCGTTCCCTTCTCTGTAAAGTGGAGAGAGTGACTACCTGGTGGATAGGTCATGGATGAGATTGTGCAGGTAATGATGACCTTGTGACCGGCTGGTGAGGGCTGGGCCAGGGCTGGCTCGGGACACTTCGCCACCTTCTCGGCTTAACGAGTCGATTCCTCACGCCTCCTGAACAATACTTCTACTCAGATCTCCTCTCGGATTAAGTTTTAGCCTCACCTTCGAGTCTTCCAACTCTGCCAAGACAGTACAGCCCACATCTAGGCAGCGGGCAGAAGCCACTGCCTGGGAGGTTCATACACTGTTCATTTCACCAAGTTCTCTACTTTTGATACACGTGGTGGAGAACCTTCTGAAAGATACATAGGAACGAATACTTGAATGTCTGCTGTACCAACCCCTTCATACCTGCTATTTCATTTCATCTTCCCCAGAATTCTATGAAGTGTGTATTGTCATCAGAGAGGGGAGGTAACCTGCCCAAGCTCACACAGCCATGAAGCCCATCTGCTAAGCTGTGATTGGATTGCAGCCTGGTCCCATCTGTCTCCAAACCCTGCTCCTTTCACTCTCCTTGCTGTTTTCCTTCTCCTTTTCCTTCTTCCCTCATTCTTTGTTTTTGCTGAAACAAACCTGTATTAATTTTTACTGAAAATGAAAAATAATGTAATAGGAAGACACAATTCCATAAAGAACTGTAAATTGATGCAACTGTCAGAAAATAAATACATTTAATGATCTGTGAAGTCACATTCAACAATAAGCCCAATGTTTCTTGTCATCTGTGGGTGAAATACATGTGTCTGCATAGACACGACAGCTTAGCAATGCCAGGGACTCGGCCCCAAGGTTTATCTGTTGGGTGCACACACTGCGGTCCTCAGGACCCAGGAAGCTAACACCCAGTGCCTGGGGAAGCAAGTCCTCAGCGTCAGATGTTCGGGGCCTGCAGAACAGCCCCCCATATCACCAAATGCGCAGGTCCCGCTGGGCTGGGCTACAGCATAGGTCCACGTTTCCTTTAATGCTCAAACAACTGCCACTGCTTGAGCCCGCCTCACAGTGAGTCTGATCCTTTCTCAGGGGTCTCCTCTGCCCCACCCCTGAAGCTGGCCCACGTGTCATCACGGAAGACACCTGTCATGGGAGCGGGGCTTGGCCAGGCAGCCCCTGACTCCAGACCTCTCTGCAGTCCCGGGAGAGCTGCGCTAGCTTGTTCTCAGGAAGACAGCCATCACCCTGGCTGGTCACGGGGCTGTGGCACACTCGCACAGCCCCACAGAATGGGCACGATGTCCTGCTCGCCGATGGGCCCCACCCAGGTCTAGGTGGTTCCTGGTGGCACAAGGGGGGCCTCCTCTTCCCTCAGAGTCCTGCTCAGCCAGGGGACCTTGTGGCACAACCGTAAGGCCCGGAGCTTTCTACTCAGGCAGTGTATTAGATTCCCAGGGCTGCCATACCAAATGCAGTGGTTTGAAACCATGCAAATGTACTTTCTCATGGTTCTAAGGCTAGAAATCCAAAATCAAGGCGTTATGTCAGGGCTGTGCTCTCTCTGGGGACTCTCGGGGGGATTCTTCCTTGCCTCTGTCCCAGCTTCTGGTGGCTTCTGGCAAGTCTTAGCTTGTAAATGCATCACTCCCATCTCTGCCTCCATCTTGTGTGTGTGTGTGTGTGTGTGTGTGTGTGTGTGTTATAGGGACACCGGCCATTGGACTTAGGCCCTTCCTACACCAGGATGAGGTCATGTCAACGTGATTATATCTGCAAAGAACTTATTCCCAAATAAGGCCACATTCACAGGTACCAGGGTCAGGACTTAAACAGATCTTTTAGCGGGGACACAATCCAACCTACCACATGCTGTTCTGTCCCCAAAGACCCCGGAGCCCAGTGGAGGGGATCTAGCACCAGCTTCTCCCTGGACCCAGAGGCAGCCCCCTCTCCTGATGGTCTGGACCTGTCCCCCCTCTCGTCACTCTGTCACACTTTCTGGCCTCCTGGTCTCCCTCAGAGCCTCCTGAGGTCAGCGGGTCTCTAAGACAAGGGGGCTCAGCAAGGGAGGGTACAGCATCCAGCCCTTCTGTGGTCACCACACTCTCCCTAGGGACCTTCCCAGCCCTCAGAGCATGTGCACATCCAGAACCCCATCTCACCGTGACATGGGGATCATTGACTCCATTGCACAGATGGGAAAACTGAGGCTCAGAGAGGGCAAACAACTTGCCACGTGTCACACAGCTAATGAATGGCACAGCTGGGACTTGAACCCAGGCTTCCAGATGCCAAGCCCAGGATTACTGTCGACTGGCTGCCTCTGTGACGTCACATGGAGGACCCTCTCCGTGTTGGGGCCCAGCATAAGGCAGAGGAGCCTTCTGACCAGAGCAGGACTGATTGGCATTGATGCCGGAGACAGCGAGGTGGCCACTTCTCCTGCTGGCCCCCACCCTCCAGCCCTCCATGCCCCATGCAAGACACACGGATTAGAAGTCATGAGAATGATCTCTTTAGGAGCCCCCTCCTGATGGCCTGGCACCCTGCCTTTCATCTTATTAGGGCAATCTTTTTCCAGTTTTTAGCATCAGCTCTTCTGCATGTTTCATACCCTGAAAAGAAAGTGAAGCGGGCGTGAATCAGCAGCACAGTGCCCGGGACTTGCCTTCTCGGTGTCTCTTCGCTGGGCTGCCTGATCCGTTCGCTGCTACCGATCTAGTAGTTATTTTAACTGTTGCTTGCTTTTAAGGCCTGTTGATATATTGGTGGCTTTTTTATACGTGGTGGGTCATTTGTGTGACTGATTTCACAGCTCTTGCCACCCCCCGGAAACAGATCCAGCAACTGGGCTCGCAGGAGGCAAACAATTGCAGGGCAGCACCTGCGAGAAGGGCCATGATCACCCTCTCCCATCCTCAGCCACGTGCACAAGCCCACTGGATGTGGTGGCGCAGAAATAAAACGGGGGGAAATTGACAGAATTCAGGTGTCAGTCTGTGACGTTAAAATCCTTTCTCACTCGGTAAAGGGTAAATGATGTGGATGGAGGGAAATAGCAGCCTATGGCCAAA
Source organism: Delphinapterus leucas (assembly GCF_059928025.1). Lineage (NCBI taxonomy): Eukaryota > Metazoa > Chordata > Mammalia > Artiodactyla > Monodontidae > Delphinapterus > Delphinapterus leucas. Next base: position 78,806,118 of record NC_143144.1, on the reverse strand, counting down.
TGAGCCTCCAAGAAATGGTTTTGTCCTGCCTGTTGGAGTTTTAGCAGCTGTGAGAATCCCTGGGCAGACTTTGCCAGAGGACTGTGAAAAAAAGAGAGAAAGTCATTGTTCCACTTCCAGAACACAAATCAATCAAACAGCTCTGCAATGCGGGCTTCTTACTCCTTCTCACACCACTGGGGCTGCTCCACGGCTGTTGTGCGTTTCTGGCAAGTGACAGGCACTGTCAGAGCGGATTTGCCCAAAAGCCCAACTTTCTGGGGTGTTTCCCCAGAGGTGTGGTCATGGGGGTGCGTCTGTTTGCTTCAGAGAATATTCTTTTGCACCGTGTTTGAACAATTCAACACGTGGAGAAGGTGGCTCTATTCCCGGTTCTAACACAGACCTTTTCACTTTTCTTTTTCTACTTTTTCCTCATTTTTTCCCCCTTCCTCCTTTTCTTAAAAAAAATATGTTATTTAAGATACTGAAAGCTTTGAAAACAACACAAGTAATTATAAACTTATCACCCAGCTTAAGAAACAAAACATTGCATATGCATGAAGACCACCTGTGTCCCCCACTCCAGCTGCCTCCCAACCTGTCACCCTGCAGGTGGCCTCTCCCAACCTGAAGTAGGTGCTGTGTAATCCCATGCATTTTTGTACCCTAAGCGACATGCAGCGTGGTTTTCCACGTTTTGTTTTACATAAACGACGTCATTTATATATTATGAATGATATGCCTGCTTTCACAACTAGGTTTTTTCTTTCAGTGTTGTTCCTGGGGTGTATCTGGGTTGATACGCATAGTTCTGGTTCAATTATTATTATTATTATTTTTTTTTTTTTTTTGCGGTACGCGGGCCTCTCACTGTTGTGGCCTCTCCCGTTGCGGAGCACAGGCTCCGGACGCGCAGGCTCAGCGGCCATGGCTCACGGGCCCAGCCGCTCCGCGGCATGTGGGACCTTCCTGGACCGGGGCACGAACCCGCGTCCCCTGCATCGGCAGGTGGACTCTCAACCACGGCACCACCAGGGAAGCCCTGGTTCCGTTATTTTAACTTCTGTAAATATTCCATTGTGTGAAATATTCACGATTTATCCATTCTTGTAGATGAACTTGGGGGGGGGGTGCGCGTGCCCGTGTGCGGACACGTGTGTGTGCATGTGCGTGCGTGTGTGTGTTATGACAAACCATGCCTGTGAGCTTGTTTCTTCTTCCTCCTCCCCAGGATGACGGCCAAAGCACACTTCTTGCGCCCTGCCCAGCCCGTCCTGGGCAGCATCTCTGAGGGAAATAGCGCCTCCTGCTGCCTGTGGCCTGGGGCTCAGCACTCTGCAGCCCCCTACCTTTCAAAGAGGCCCTCAAGGGCTGCTTCCAGGAGACAGACTTCCTGCCCCTCACCTCCCACGGGGCGCGGAGGATGCGCTGCCCTGGCCTCCGCCCTGGGCTCTGCCCCTGGCTGTGCCAGCACACAGACCCCTCAGCCCCACAGACAGTTGGCCAGGCTTTGATGGGGAAAAGACTCTACCTCTATCTGAAGTCCACTTCCCTCAACAGGGATGAGACGACAGGTGTGGTGGGGAAGGGGTGGAGGGAGCAGCTATGGTCACTGAGAGGGTTCAGGTCACAAAAGACACAGGCAGAGCTGGCCAGCAGAAAAGGACATCCCATAGGACATTAAAAAGTGACACTGAGATTGACATGTACACACGGCTATATTTAAAATGGATAACCGACAAGGACCTACTGTACAGCACAGGGACCTCTGCTCACTATTCTGTAACAACCGAAATGGGAAAAAAAAATTTGCAAAAGAATAGATACATGTATACGTATAACCGCGCCACTTTGCGTTACACCTGAAACTAACACAACATTGGTAATCAACTAGGCCCCGATATAAAATAAAAAGTTTTTAAAAAGTGACACAGAATTTCTTAAACTCCAAGCTTTTAAAGTATCAACCCTTACCCAAGAGAATTGGGTAAAACTGTGAAAAATTCTCATAATGGAATATTACACAGCAGTAAAAATGATTGAATCAGAACTACGCAGATCAACTCACCTAAATGCAATACGTGAGCTTGGCTGGGAAAACCTAGCTGTGGAGGAATGCACGCAGTAATCAACGCCAAACTTGAAACCTCAGCAGAGGGGGCCTCAGCCTGCAAAGCCAAGCAGTCGGGTGACACGGCTCAGGACATGGTTCCCCACCCACACGGCTGCGGTGCGGACTACTGGAGCTTGTCCTTGGAGAGCCGAGCACAGCGCTTAGGACACGGTACCCACCCAATTCATACGGGCTGTTTTATGATCACTTATACCATATCTGATTTATAGAGTAGCTTTCACGGAAGATTTACTTTGAATGAAAAAGTTCTCCCGTGGAAACAAAACATTTGAAAACTCCTGACTTGTCTAGCTCAAGGACAAGAGAAGACACAGAAACCAGAGGGGTACCATGACTCAGCCAGCCTTCACCCAGCCCATCCGTGGGTGCTGGGGCTTTCAGCTGATCATATCGCTTCTGGGACCTGGGTTTCCTGTGGACCGGACAGTCTCGTGGTCCCTGCAATGTGGTGTTCCTCCTGTTCAGAGACCACAGAACAAGGCAGGATGGATAGATGGGAGGGGGCATGAGGGAGCCAGAAACACGGAACTTGGGAAAAAACAGACTCAACCAGGACACCAAGACCCCGTGAGAAAAGGCCAGCCTGCCTCGGGCTCAGGGCCATGTGAACAAACCCCGAACCCTGGGCCCCGTGGCAGACGGGAGTCAGTGTGCAGGGCGATGCCGCACATCTGAGGAACCTGCAGCATCAAAGGCCGCGCAGAGCCACCTCTTCTTGCTGTTCTGCATCTGACGAGGCCCAGATCTCTGGGCACCGAGGAGCAAACGCCTGGACCTGCTGAAATGCACTGACTAGTGTGATGCTTCTAGAAAACAAAATCAAGTCCTCCCGACTGGGGCAGTACCAGCCCAGTGAGGTAAAGACTCTGACCCAGAGTCTCACAGCCTTGGGGATCGGGGGGTGCATCTGGGATGGAATCGTGTGGCTAGAAAGACCTTACAGCATCCCTAGCATAGAAGTCCAAGACCCTCCCCAGAAGAGGGCTGGTTTCTGATTTCTCAGAAGTCCGTGGCCACCAAAGACCAGAGGCAACCTTGCCCACCCATACTTGGGTCCTTGAGGAGCCCTGGGGGAGTGGGATCCAGCACATTCCCCTGCCCGATGGGGATGCCAAGGAGGGCATGGTGGGGTATCCCTCCATCACCCTGGGCAGCTTCATGGGCTCCAGAGCTGAGTCAGCAGGTGCTGGTCCAGTTGGGGGGGTGAAGGTTCAGAACAGTGTCATCTACTTTGGCAAAAATCCTTCCCTCAACTGTTCAATTATTCAACAAAGAATTCTATACCAAGTTTGCCACTGTTCTAGGTCCTGGAGTAGAGCAGTAAACAAAACAGACCCAGATCTCTGTTTTCATGAAGCTTACAAATAACGAGAAGTAAAATATGTCCTCTCAGGAGGTGGTAAGAGCTAAGGTAACAGCATGAGGCAGAGAAGGGATGAGAAGCACAGTGCAGGGGCACGAGGTGATATTAGATGGAGAGAACAGGCCTCATGGAGAAGGCGGCATTTGAGCAAAGGTGTAAGGGAAGGAGGGAACCATACAACTGTGTGGGGAAAGAGCATTCCAGGCAGAGGGCACAGCAGGTGCAAAGGCCCTGGGGGGAGTGTGCCTGGCCTACTTGAGGGATGTCAAGGAGACCAGCCTGGCTGGGACAGCGTGAATGAGCGTGAGGGCTGCAGGAGAAGAGCTGTGATGGTCACAGTCTGGAGGCCACATGGGGCCTTGTGGGCCATTGAGTACTTCAGCTCTTCTTCTGTACCAAACGGAGTCATCAAGAGAATTTAAGCAGATAATTATGAACCTGAAAATCCCAAATTATGAGTAGGCACAAGAGTTTTATTTTATTTTTTTGCTAATTTGAGTCAATCACATCCAACCAGTGTGGTGTAGTGTTGTATAAAACTGTATTAGTCAGATTTCTCCAGAGAAACAAAACCAATAGGATGTATGTGTGTGTGTGTGTGTGTGTGTGTGTAAAAGAGATTTATTTTAAGGAATTGGCTCACACAATTATGGAGGCTAAGTCCCAAGATCTGCAGGGTGAGTTGGGGCAGCTTGGAAACCCACCAGAACTAATGGTGTAGTTCTAGCCTGAATGTGGCAGGCTTAAGACCAGAAAGAACCTGTATTCCAGTTCTTCCCTTGCAGGAAGGCAAGAGGAGTTCCCTCCTACTTCAGGCCTTCAACTGATTGAACGAGGCCCACTCACATTAGGCGGGGCAATCTGCTTTAGTCATTCTGTCAATTCAAACGTTCACCTCACCCAGAAACACCCTCACAGACACACCCAGAATAACTTCTGGCCAAAAATCTGGGTCCCCTGTGGTCCAGTCAAGTAGACACACAAACTCAACCACCACAGGGGTTGAAAAAAGAGTAAAAATCCCAACTATGTGGGATTTTTTTAACTATGTGACCCTGGGACCTTAGGTAATCACTTTAGCCTCAGTTACTTCATCTGCAAAATGGGAACAGAGCTGGCTTCATAGGAATTTAACCTTGGTGATCATACTTAGAAGGGTTCTCTTTGGCTTAATTCTCCGTTATCATCACCTTGCAATTCTTAGTCTTTTAATACAAGACCCTCATCTTCATTTTGCTCCACACTGCATAAATCATGCGGCTGGTCCTCAGTGCGGATGACCTCAACTTCTCTGCAAGGTTCTTGTGAGGATCAAATGAGACGACACAGGTAAAACCCTCAGCACCTGGCCTAACACACAGTACGTGCTTCCTACATGTCCACTGTCAATGTCGTTACTGACCAGCATGGACAAGCCCCACTTGGGGCTGACCCGAGGGCCATGGAGATAATAGTTCACAGCGCCTGCCCTGGAGGAGTTTACAGTCCAAGTGGAAAGAGTGTGAGATGCTGAAACGGCGGCACTGAGGCATGTCCATCAGTATAAAGGCAGCCCCGAGGGAGGACCCTCTTCCTTCTTGCTGGAAATTAGGGGTGTTGGAAGGGTTCTGGGACAAAGATATGATGATGAGGAAGCTGCCAGGGGGAGGTCCCAGGAGCTGGAGGAAAGGCCTTGCAGGGAGACGGGGTGGGAGGAGAGGGCGTGAGGACTGAACCCCAGTGCTGGGGTCCTGATGAGGGGCTGTGAGGAACCAGGCCCTCCGAGGCCACATCCCGTAGGGTCACTCCCCGCTGGCCTAGGACCTGGGAGACCAAGGTCCAGCTAGCTGGCTGTGTCCCCACCACCCCCAGCGGGCCCCATGGTCTCTGTGAGCCCCGGGTCTTCACCAAGTAAATAGAGAAACAAAACTGGTGAGGATAAATGTTAAATCTCACACAAAACGAAATCTGGTAGCGGGTAAATGCTATTGTACCGTCCAGGGGAGTAGGAAGGGGCTTCTAGAATGACTGGAGATGCAAGCCGCCTTGGCCTTAAAGGGCTCACCCAGTCACCACCAGGCACTGTCCTAACCTGCTCCCTGGAAGAAAGGCCCAACCTAGCTCTCCAGCCTCCGGACCCCACCTCATCTCCACCACCGCATCCCTGCATCTTTTCTCCACAAAGAACTCAGAAGGATCCTTTTAAATGCCAGATGGGATCATGCCACTTCCCTCTGCAAAATGCCCAGGGACTTCTGTACTAGAGACTGAAATGCTCCCTCCATCACCTCCATGACCTCATCTCCCTCTAGTGACCCCCAGTTACAGCATTAGGGACACACTGCCTTCTTCTGTACTGTAGGGCTGATCCTCTAGCCCATGACATCTCGAGGTCTTTGCCCTTGCTCTTGCCTCTGGCTGGAACAGTTCTCCACCCAGGGCGTGTCCTCCCCATGGCTTTCTCCTACCCTTCACTCAGTTACTGTTTAGATGCCCCCTCCTCAGCCAGGCTTCTCCTTATCCCCCCCTCTCCCCCATCTTAACTTTAATCACCATCACTCCCTTTTCACCTTGTTTTATTATCATCGTTGTCCATGTCATGACATATTATATTTCTCTTGTTTATTTTCTGTCTCCCCACCAGAATACAAGCTCCACAAAGGTGGGGACTTTTCTTTTGTTCATGGTGTGTTATATCCCCAACACTGAAGATCGTGCCTGGCACAGGATAGGCAATCAAATATTTGTTGAATTGATGGATTCCAATTTTGTAGGTACAGAAACTGAGGCTCGACGAGATCACATGCTTTGCTAATGACCCACAGCTCCAGAGCTGAGACTGGTCCCTGGGCAGTGGTGTGCTAGCAAATGCTGGAGCCCCAGCTCTCCCCAGGGATGGGGTGGGCGGTGGTGGGAGGAGATCCTGGATGCATTTGCTGATTCCCATGGTATAAATACTTTCACCACCGCTGACTTCAAGCTATGAAATAACATTACAGAACATGGAATTGGAAAGAGATGTGTCCCACAGGCTCTGGAAGGAAGCTGGTATAAGCTAAGTCCAGCACGCCACTGCCCTCGACCCTCTGATGCAATTTTATGTATTTCCTAGACTTGGTGTTTAACACAGCAGGGGAAGTAATTTCTGCTTCACTTCCCTCTGCCCCCAAATCCCACTTCAAATCTAAGAAAATGACCTGAGTTGGGCCGCTGTGTGCCCCTGGGCCTCCATTTCTACGTGCCAGGTCACCCCAGCTCATCCTCCTCTCTGGAGGGTCCAGGAGGCCTGATCATGTGCAGTACCCCTATAGGACACGAGGGGGCAGTCTTTTCCCATCGAATGCGTCTGCTGCTCTAATTGCCTCTATCAGCGCATCCCTCTTTAGCTGAACCCAACCTGGGCATAGGGCCGTGCCTAGTTTATGAACCAGCGATTGTGCCCAGCCTGGGGCGGGCAGTCATATAAAGGACCCATTGTCTGCACTGAGGCCTTTTGTTCCAGTGGTGGCCCAGGGAAACGGACTGGGCTGGGGGCCTGGAGGGAAGGTGGAAGGACCCCTGCAGGTCCCTCTCCCCTCTCTCCACCCCTGCCACTCCCACTGTCTGTGGAGGATGCTTTGAGAGGTGGCACTTCTTACCTGTGCCCTGGCTCTGTCTTGTCCCTTGCAGCCCAACTCAGCCTCCCCTAGAGTTTCCTTCCTCCCACCTTGGGGGTTCATCTGGTTACTCTATCTAACCCAATTTAATCCAATTGGAATTCATGGGGCGAGTGTTGTGAGCTGGGGTTTTAGCTGGAAATGTGGCTTCATTCCTTCTCCCGTCCACTGCAGTGGAGGGACAGGCCTTGGGGACAGAGCCGGGGCTGACTTCTCTGGCCAAAACTGAAGAAACTGGCCCCCAACGCCGTACCAGTTACTGATTCTCTACAGTTGGACTGTTTCCTTCCTTTATAGCTCTTACCCTCAATTTGTAATTAAGCATCTCTTTTGTTTTTTCTGCTAGTCTTGGGGGCCACAAGGATGGCATCTGATTTATTCACATCCCTTGCCTCAGTACCTGCACATACTAGTAGGTGCTCAGTAAACACCATAGAGTGAATAGGTGAACCCAAGGGCAGGTGCAGAAATAGTGGCGATGACCCAGTCAGGTCTGTACACCCACCCCACACCTCCCAAGAGGCCCAGGCTGTGAGGACCGATGGGGCACGTGGTCCCAGCAACACACTTTGCCCCAGACACAGACCAGGTGCCCACAGAACCGGCTCTCAGGAAGTGGGCTCTGGCTCTGAAGCAGCCCCCAGGGGAAGGGGGCAGGGGTGGAGGGGGCCAGGCAGTCTCAGGGCTCCCCTTCCAGCCTGGGCGGTCTCCTCCCACCCACCGTTTAGACTCCTGCTGTATCCCCTGCCACACACGCCTGTCCTCCCTGCCCCCAGGACTCTGTCAGGGGACTCCAGGCTGGGCCTAGAATCCAAGGCTACGTTTGGGTAGAAGCCATTTGTTCTGGCCTGTAAAGGTGGGTTAGGTTCCATTAAAGAAACACGGCAGCTTGTCCTTCTGTGAGCCATTTCCCCTCCCTCTCCCTCCACGTCACCCCACGCCCCCAGATCCCCAACAGATTTCCACCTTCAGACACTGCTGACGCTGAACCCGGGCATCAGCGACCCCGTTCCAGTTGGAAGAGTGTCCAAGGAGGCCGAGTGAGGCTCAGTCTTGAGCAACAGCCAGGGTCCTGGCTTGGAAAATAAGCCTGGGCTTGAAAGAAGTCAGGCTCTGAGCCCCCAGTGAAGCTTTATCTGCCTTGTAGACAAACCCAGCCTCAAGAGGCAACACCATGGTCTCAGGGACAGAACAGTGACCTAGAGGCAAACCAAAGGTCAAATTCCAGCAGTGTGGCCCCAGGCAAGTCAATTCACAGGGCTGGGCCTCAGTCTCCAATCTGTGAAATGGGAGACAATGCTACGTGCATTCCAGGGCTGTGGCTTGGGCTCTGCTGAAGACCCAGGAACTGGCTTGGGTAGCAGAATCCAAGCTCTCCCTTGGCGCTGCTCTCACAGATAATGTGAACAAAAGAGCACCCATCTCCTGAGCCCTGCTCTGGGCAGGCAGCTGGTGGGAGCTGTATGTGCCTGACCTGGTTCAGTGCCACCTACAGCTTGTGAAGTCCCCAGGGCCACCTGGACCCCATAGCCTCTTTCACCACAAAATGGGAATCACTGGGTTCCTTCTTTGGGGGGCGTGGTCTGTCGTGAGCCTCCAGCACCTTTGGAAGCCGTAGGAGTGGGAAGCAATGGTTGTCTTATTTATGATCCTTCGCTCCTACCTTCTGGGTCTCTTAGGGTCTTTGCCCTGAAAACCTTGAAAACATCACCTGCCTCGGCCCCAAGAAAGATCGTTTTTTTTCTTTTCTTTTAAAATGATTTCATTAAAGGTCTTTATAGGGCAACACCCAGACTCCAGATCCAGCAGCCAAGGCTACCCTATCTTGCTATGGGTACCGGCTGGGGCATGGCAGGTGGCTCTGACTTCCCATCCTTCTGTTCGGAGGTGCAGGTGGTGGGCAGTACTTCGTCTTTGGGTTCCACAATTCTTATTTGATCAGGCAGGGGCTTCTTAGGGCCAGTCTTACCAGTTGGGTCCCAAGGCAGGGTGATCTTTACCTTGGTGCCCAGTACACCTAGAAGATGCCATGGTTAAGACCAAGCTATGGTTCCATCGGCTCCCCCGCTACACAACAGGATTGGGCAGAAGGAAGAAAAGAGCAGGTTACTCAAGCACCCCTGGAGCCTTGTCTGGTTCCCCAGGGCAAGATCATGATTGATCCACCAAAGGAAAGAGAGGGGCATCCTGGGGGAAGGTTTCTGCCTGCTGAGGTCTCCCTACCCCAGGGGATGGGGCATGAAATCCCCAGAGCACAAACTGGTTGGGATAGGCCCGGCTTTAAATCCCAGCTGGCCCTGAGGAAGTTCTGGCACCGTCTCTGAGTCTCAGCTTTTAAATGAGGACAGAAAGGACTCCACCCTACAGCAAGGGGGTTGGGATTGATGCTCCGTCCAGGCTCTGACATGCGCACTTGGGCCTCATAAGACGCTATATTTTATGAGCAGAAAAAGTGTAGCTCTTAAGTAGGTGTACAAACGTCACCAGGCTGCGTCTTATTCTGTTCTTACTGCAAAAGAAGCAACAAGGAGTGTAGGGCAAGAGAAGGTTTAACTTTCCAGGACAAGTCCCGTAAAAACAAAAGCACATTATTGGCTGTGGGACAAGCCTTGAGCACAAAAATATTTGATACTGGTGTTTAAAAATACAGAACTACATACAAAAACAACCCTCCTCTGTGAGGAGCTGTACCCACAAGCTGCTTTGGTGGGTTTGAGGCAATAGTGCACGGGAGTCCCTTATGGTCTTAACCCTGAAGCTGAACCTGCTTTTCTACCCCCTATAAGTATCCACTGGCACATGGGCCCGTCTGCTCCAGATGCCCCTGGTGCCCCGGGGAGGGCGGGAGGCCCAGGTCACAAGACTGGGTTGAAGAGGAAGCAGCGAGGGCCTGGCTGGGAGGGTTGTGACCTCAGGTCCCCGCCTCTGCTCAGGTACAGGTAACTCAGCTCACGGTCCAGCCTCCCTTTCCATGAGGAAACCTCTTTTCTCCCTACCTGTTGATTCACAGCATCTATAATTCAGGCTCGTTTAAATCATGTCTCTGAGAAACACATGCTTGGTGCCGAGATTACATTTCTTTCTCTGTCTTTTGTTTTTCTAATTTGTTCATCTCTTTTGTGATATAGGTGGAGAGCAGATGCCATTTAGGGAAACTGAGGCACCTGGCCACAGGTTGCCATGCTGGACTGTGGGATGGTGACCTCCCTCCCATCCCCACTGTCCTGGGCAGAGCAGTCTCGGGTTTGTTGAGGGCTTTCTGGGCACCAGAGTGCTGGCAGTCTGCGAGGCCAGCTCCAGGAGGAGGACACCTGAGCAGGAGACACCTGTTCCTAAGACCCCAGATGATTGTCCTCAGGCTCCTACTCCCACCTCCGTCTGCTCCCCGAGCTCCTCCCAAGCTCCCCGAGATGCCAAGCAGCTGCCATGTAATTCCAGGATCAGGGGTGAGCTGTTCTTTTCCAGCCAGCGACAGACGAAGGGCATGCTCTCTGATCTCCTAGTGCACCCATCTGCCACTCCCTGTGGCTTCGGTGTCCCAGGGGCGGGCCAAGTGTGGATCCCTGGTTCCCGAGGGCTCCCCCGACCCCTCTTCCTGGCTGGAGGTCAGAGAGGTTGACTGGGGGGCCAGCAGTAGCCAGCACCCTCATTCCTGCATAATGACAGCGTCCTGCTTCCCACCCCCAAGTCCCTCCGTTCCTTGGAGCCCAGTCCAAAGCCCCAGCCTCCGTGATCCCTCCCCGGCCCCATGAGGGTGCGGAAGAAACACCGTGGTGGAGGTCATTGCCCCAAATGTTCTGCTTCAGGTGGGATCCTCGGTGGCAGCTTGAGACAAACACCAGAAAGACAGGGAGTGATGACCTCTGCGCGATCGATCAGGCCCCAGGGGAGAGTCCTGTTGGCCCACGGGCCCGCCTCTTTCTTTGTTGTGAGTGGACTGGCCTCTGAGATGGACAGGACAGCACCAGTGGGAGGTAGGTTCCAGTCAGATGGAAATGCTAGCAGTGTGGCAGCCTGGCAGACACAAATGCCCGAGTACGTGGACGCCCAGGGGGCCTGGGAGCTCGCTCTTCCCCCGCCAGCCCCGCAAAGCGCCCAGGCCCTCAAGCCCAGCAGGGCAGCCTGGAACGATGCTGCCCAGACACCGGAGACCTTGCTGGCTGGGGAGTGTCAAGTGCGGGGCAAACACCTGTGCAGGTGAGGCCGGGAAGCCACGCCCGCTACCCCTGGATAATGGCGCTCGGATGAGCCCGGGAAACTTAACTCCCACTTGCCTCTGAGGGAATGTAAGCCCCGATCACACACAACAGAGGGGGATTGTTATAGAGCAGTGAGCGGGACATGCCTTGGGCCTGTTTACAAGGCGGCTACCCAGGGTCCGTGCTGTTCCCCATGTACTGGGGAGATCGTGGGTTTTAAAGGACTAGCCGAGGTCAGGGTGCTCTCAGTAGCTCCTGCTTTCCCAGGTGAGCCAGTGGTGTGGCTGTAAACCTTTTCAGCCACAAAGACAGAACAACTCTTCTCCCTCTACTTTCTCCTTCCTCAAAGAAGCCTCTTTAAGGGCGAGGCTTACCAGCTGTGTCTTTGAACCTGGAACCAGTTCAGGCCTGGGTCACTCCGCTCCCAAACCCCTGGGGGCCTGCGGTACAGTTCACACACTGAGGCCCAGTGCAAGCCCAGGCCAGCCCGGCCTCCTCTCAGCCTCCTGCCTGCCCAGCTCCTGCCTCCCCGGCTTCCTCTGTACACCCAGCAACGCAGATCAAGTGCCTTTCTGCAGGGTCTCTTCTCTCAGTCCCCATCCCAGCCCCGGGCAGCCCAGTGAGTACTGGCAGAAAGTGCAACAGAACAAGGCACGCGGCAGGTGAGCAGCAAGCAGTGAAGGTGGCGGCTTCGTCATTGACTCTGGGGCAAACCATGGTGCCACTTGTACAGGAAGGAAGAGAACAAAGGGTGTTAGCTGGGTGGTGGGAATCGTGCCAGGTGGGGAGTGATGACGAGCCATCAGCCTCTTCCCCCATATACCCTTCTCCCTCCCTCAAAACTCCCCCCCTCCCCTTTCCCATCACCCTCCTTCGCCCCACCCAGGTGTCTTATGTGTGGAGAGAGGATTACACCCTTGGTGAATCACTCCACCTTCAAGATTCAGGGCTTTGCAGGAGGAAGGTGTTTCCCGTGGGAGGAATACACCCCGGAGAAGGCACCCTATATGCTCTGACTCATCCGAACCCACTTCCCCACTGAGCATCCCTGGGCAAACTACACACCTTCCCAAGTCCAGTTTCCTTATCTGCAAGATGGACAGAGCTAAGGGCCTCTGTCTCCAGGAACTGCTGAAAGGGTCCACCATGAGCAGGTCGCACCTTCTACCTGGTCCTTGGTTAGCGTTCAACAAGTGTCAGATGCTGTCTTTATCATCTTTACTCTCTTCGAAATCGTGTTCAAAATAACTGAAGTGATGTGGAACAGCTGGGACATAAATCCAGATGTGATTTTCCAGTTCTGAATGCGCCCTGTGTCCCATGCTTATTTTATTAAAAATCCTTGACTTAACATTGATCAGGGGTCCAGTACAGTGGGTCGAAGCTCATGCCCTGGAATCCCACAGACTTCACATCCTGATGCCACCGTTCCCAGCTCCACCATCACGAGCAAATTTGCTTTGTCTCTTTCCTTGCCATGGTATCCCCAGTGCCTAGGACAGCACCTGACACATGTAGGTGTTCGATACATCTTTATTGGCTGAATTTAAGCTACCTAGCGTTGCTGAGTCTCAATTTCTGCATCTGTGAAGGGAGATTATAATAGAACCTGCCTCAAAGTGCTGTTGTGAAGATTAAATGAGATGACACAGGAAAAGTGCATGGCACATGGCCTAGAAAAATCTACCTGCCAGGGCGTTGGCTCGTCACGAATGGACAGCTCACGTGACACACACGTGTGGCTCTCAGGTAACTGGAACCCTCAATTAAGCAGAGCAGCCTCACTTATTCTGAGTTTGCTGCCTGTTTACAAAGCACAGGAAGTTTGCTCCTTAATCGAAACCTCTGGAAAGCTATTTGTTAAAAAAAAAATCCAGTGGGTCTTGGCCAAAATCTATGAGAACGTCAGTGAGAATGCAGAGGCAACTTTTTGGATAACTGGGGGCTCAGGCTTAAGGATGCAGCCGGATGCCCTGCAAGAGGCCCACAGCATCAGTGTCATTCTGAAGCCCTTGCCTCAGGGGATCCCCAGTGCCCCACAGTCTGGTGTGGCTGTGACTTTAATTCTCTTAAAAGATAGTTTACGAAAAGCAAGCAGGTCCAGAGCTGTTCCCCGCCAATGCTGAAATCGCCCTCGGAAACTTTCCGCTGGCTGCTAAGCCGAGCGATACAAAGAGAATTGAGGGTTTATATATATTTTTAAATAAAAGGATTCTAATTCCAATAAAAAATAACGCCCTTCCATGGCCAATGGCCATCTCCACGGCTTTCTTCTTCCCTTTTTAATAACCATTTGTATTGTGCCCATTAGGTTAACCAGACCTAAGCACAGCCTTTCCTGAATCGCTCAGGGGGAACCAGCTCCTGCCTGGGTTTTGAATCAGGATGGCTCCGGGGGAAGGAGTGAGTTCGCGCTCTCCGGAGAGTGACCTGGACCACAATTCTGATCAGAGGCTGGAGGGGAGTGGGTTTGTCCCCTTGAAGGAGCTAAAAGTTGTATTCATACTTTTAAAGTGAAGGATGCTGAGTTTAATTGTACAGAGGCCATTGTCTAGGATTGGAGTCCCCGAATCTAGTGCTGGGGGCAGCTTGGGGGATGGGGGATGGGGGCTCCGTGGTGCTCTCTGGATGTATTTTCCATGCGATTTTTGTCTGTTTGACCTCAGGCAAATTAATTAGCATCTCTGCAATGCAGTTTCATCATATGTCAAATACGGAGGAATAGTACCCACCTCAGAGTGTGGCTGGGAAGGTCAGAACATAGAATAGGTGTAAAGTCCATAGCACAGGCCTGGACGAAACTGAAGCTCATGTGGTGGTTACAGTAAGACTGTGATGATGATAATGGTGAAGATGACGCTTAGAATGTTTCGGTAGCAGACTCCACGGTTTTCTATCCCCCAAACCAGTATTGAGTGTCAGAGGCGGGTAGCTAAGTTCACAGGGTGTATCAGTTAACGATTGCTACTTAACAACCAAACCCCAAAATGACTGTTAAAACAGCAATCACGTATTACTTATAGCTCAGGAGCCAAGGCTGGGGACTGGCTGATCTCAGCTGAGCCCAGCTGATTTTGGTCATGAATCTGAGAGGCATGAGCTGGTGGGTGGTCGGGAATGGTCTCATCTCGGGTTCCCCTAGTCCTCTTGAGAAGTAAGCTCAGAACCCATAGACCATCATATCTGCCACAGGCTACTGACCAGAACAAATCAGGAGGCCAGTCCAGATGCTAGGGGTGGAGAAGCAGGCTCCACCTCCTTAGTGGATGGGCCCTGAAAGAGGTGAAGAATTCAGGGCAGCCATGCAGCCAGCTGAGCCCAGAGCATCTGTGGGCCTCAGTAAAACCGACAAGGATATCTTGGGGAAACTTGACCTCACAGGAACTGGTCGCGAAGGGATCACAGAGAGGCCTGTCTGATACCAGCCTCTGCTGCACTACTGGGGGCTCCTGGGTGTCGCTGGGGCCCACAGGACTCCAGTTGCACAGCCAGTCTTCTGGGACAGGAGGTATAACTGTGGCTCGTCCAGAAAGCTGGGTGCAGGCCAAGGAGAGTCAGTCTCCCACCACCCCAGAGCCTTCGGCCAGCATCTTTCCTGTTCTGCTGAGGGTGCAGTGAAGGGCGGGGATAGAGCAAGCAGCCTCCAAGGACAGGGGACACGGTTCCAGCTGCCTGATCAAAGTCACCCCGAAAGGCCTGAAGTTCTTTTCCCCTCTGGGTCTCCATCTCTGCCTCCACACAATTACAGAAGCTCTTCAAGCATTCTCCCACAGCGTCATTTAAGGCGGCCAAGAGCCTGGCCACCCCCGTCTCCCAGCTCTCACCAGATTCAGCTGGAGAAACTGCTTCTCTCTGATCAGTCGTCTGCCAGGACTGCATGCCCTTCACAGGGACTATAAGTGACACTCCAGAGACTCCCTGTGCAGCCGCCACCATCCCAGACTTTGTGCATGGACACAACCACTCTCCAGAGCCAGGATGAGGCCTCATGATCACCCAGTGGGTCCTGGAGGGCTGGGAGGGACAAAAGTGGTGGCCAATGTGTGAAGCAGATGAGAGAGGACCGTGGCTGTGGGGGACATCGGGTTGCTGGCTGCAGCTCTGCCTGGCTGTGGGGTGAAGGCACACATTGGGGGATTTCTGGGTTCTTATCTTAGAGTCAGGAGAGCAGAGGGGCTTGGGGGTCAAGCAGCCCCAGGATTTGGGCTCAACCCGTTACTTATCTGCTGTGTGACACAGGCAAGTCACTTTCCCTCTCTGAACCTCACATATGAAAATGGGGAGTGCTACAGCACCACCTCTTAGATCTGGGGGAGAACAGGATTTCACACAGCTCTGGGCACCACTCTGGGCATGGAGAATGCACCTCCAGGATGGTAGATGTTACCACTGCCGACCAGACAGGCTAGGGAAACTCAGCAGCCTCCTGGGAGCCTGGAAACAGCGGGATGTTCCGTGGACTTGCCCTTTGGGGTCCTTCTTACATTCCGTTTCTGTACTTGCCCTGGATTCTCCACACAGCAGCCAGAACAACTTAAAAACCCAAATCAGTTCACATCACTTTTGTGCTCAAAACCTTCCAAAGACTGCCCGATCGCAATGCACATAGAATAACATTCACATTACCTATGGTGACCTGCGGGATTGGCCAGGTGCTCCCAGGCTCCCCTCTATCCCTCACTCCTTGACTTCAGGTAAGGGGCCTCCTTGCTGCTCCATGCACAGGCCAAGCTCCTTTCCACTGCGGGGCCTTTGCCCCCGCCGTTCCTTCTGCCTGAAACGCCGCTTCCTCAGCGCACTCACTCCTTTACTTCCCGTCTCTGCTCAAACATCTCTGCTCGGAGAAGGCTGGTCTAACCCCAGTCCCGCCGTCACCTTGACCCCGCCAACCTGCTTAGTTTTATTCATGGTATTTGTCGCTCAGAAGTCACGTGTTTGTAGCCTATTGTGTGTTCTCCCTCCAGAACACAAGCCTACAAAAGACAGGAGACTTAGATTGTTCCCAACTGCTGGCATGATGTCAGCACACACAAGGCCAAGGGCTCGACAGACGAGGCTTAGAAGGTGCAAATATCAGCTTATCTAATACGATCTTTTAGTGCAGAGAGAATCACAGCCCCATTTTACAGACAGGGACCACAAGGCTCAAAGAACTTAGGTGACTTGCCTGGAGCCACACGGCCAGTGGAACTGAGACAGGAATACGGTGCCCTGGCCTCAATCCCTTCCCAGGGCCTCCCAGCTGGGAAGAGCATCTGGGAGCAGCTTGAGCCACACCTGCCCTTGGCGGGACAAGGCCAGGTGTATTGCCAGGGCTGCCTACCCTTGACACGGGAAGGCTTTGGGTGGAAGTTGTTTTAAGACCCAGGAAATCAGGATGAGAGCAAGTGGTTGTGAACAATACACTGGACACCCTGGGTGAGTGCATTACAGGGGATGGACGCTGTCACCGGGCCAGGGAAGAAGACCCAGACTACGGCGCGAGGCTTGGTACCTGCCATAAATCACACGCTTTAACTTATGGGCGTTTCCATGTTCACAAATTCTGCAACTAAAACACGACTTCTCTCTTCCTTGAGCAGATGCTAATTTGCAATGCAGAAGCCTCCGTTTGTCGATGACTTTCCATTATCCTTATAGCTGTCCCCACGTACAGAGCTCGATAAAGTTACAAACCTGTCCTCTGGGAACACCAAGTCAATAACAGAGCTATCGATTAGGTGGTGAAACGGTCTCCACGCTCTCAAGTCGAGCAGCCTACTTGGCTGCACGTGAGGGAGATTCACTGGGAGTCATGGTAACGGGGCCGCCGTAGGCTCTCTGCCTTGTGCCTTGGGTCCCCTTGGATCTACATGCAGGACTGGGGAGGGCGGCGGCTCTCAGAGACCAGGTTTTTACTAAAACTGAGCTGCAGAGACAATGTGGACACCGGGGGTGGGGGGGCTGTTTCAGGTATCTGTAGGCCCTAAAAAGGGCTTCAGGCCATGGGACCCTGGGGCCCTGGGGCCCTGGGGCCCTGGGGCCCTGTGCTAGTTTATGTTTGGCAAAGACAATCACTTGGGTTGAAATCCACTTTCCAGCTGCAGGACCTTGAGCAAGTCACTTCAGCTCTCTAAGCCTGGAGCTCCTGGTACATAAAATAGAGGTGATCATAATACCTTTGCCGACCTCCCAAGGGGCCGGGAGGATTAAATTAAACAAATTAAGTAAAGTGCTAAACACGTAGCTGGACACTCATTACCCACGAAGTGCAAGCTGTTGCCGTTGCTTTTCGAAACTGAATTTTCCAGGTTACAGCTTTGCGCCACCTTCCTGCTGGGAGAGAGAGGTGAGTGACGTAGTAACTAACATTTCCTGGGCACTCTACCTGGTGCAGGCACTGTGCAAGGCACCAAGGACACAGAGTTCAATAGGACACTGTCCCTGCCCTCCAGGACCTCCCAGCCCACCAGGGTCACAGGCACGGAGCAGACCATTCCCATGTGCGTGCTCGGTGCCCTGTCCGGGCAAAAGCCAGGATCTGGGAACCTCAGGAGGCTGGGACAGCTGGGATCTTAGGGCTTCCATGTAGGAATAACCTGAGTGTTGAATGCCTACTATTCCCTTTTTTTTCTTTTTATCATGATTACAACTTCCCTCTTACAAACGGTAGAACCAAGTCTCTGAGAGGTTAGGTTACTTGACAAGGAAAGGAAGGAGTTGGGCTTTGAACTAGCGTGACCAACAATACTGGTTTGCCTGGGACTTTCAGTGTCAAAGCCAGGAAAGTCCCAGGAAAACCAGGACAATTTGGTCACCCTACTTTGAACTGTGCCCAAATGTATGGTCTTATCATTTCACTGTCTCTGCTGGTGAAGCCCTGCAGAGCTGGAATCCCTGCTCTCCTGCTGGAGGTTTAAGGCCGATCTTGGCGCCTCTGTTCTTTACTGTTGCTCCAAGGCCTGCTGTAAAGACAGCAGACACATCCCGGAAGATTCTTCCTATACATTAGCTCAGGGCTGGGTCGGGGAGGGGATGCAGGGGCCACAGGCAGCAATTATGGGAAAAGCGGGGAATTGTAACTTGACCAGAGTCACACAGCTAGGATGGGGCAGAATGGGGACACCGAGTTCATACCCTTGCTCATTCATCCTGGCTCTCTATCTCTGGAGAGGACTTCCTGTGAGCACCCGAGGAAACACAAGCTTCACTGTGGGTGTGGGTGTGGTACTGACCTCTGGGTTCCATACCGTGCCTGCTCAGCACTTGATTGGCATGTTAGGGGGCCAATGAGATGGAGGGTGAGCGGACCCCTTGGAGTGTTGGTGACAGCAAAGGGGCTGATTGGAAATGAGTCAGCTCCATGGGCTTGACGTGGGCCAGGTTTCCTCTGGGCCCTTCTCCAGCTTTGACTCACTCCTATGATCCCAACCTTGCTCGGGCGATGCCAGACATTGTGGAAGTCATTACGTAGAAGGGGGTTAGACGACAGTTATTTCAAAGGTGCCCTCAGAGTCATCTAGTCATCTGTCTACTAGGAAGGCGCTTGATGGGGGCAGGGAGAAAAAGGGAAAAGCCACAGTCTAGCTTTTCAGCAGTCTTCTCTGCTCCCGTGAAGCAGAAATTACCTCTCAACTCAGAACCACAGGCATTCCAGCAGGATGGGACCACAGACCCCACCACCACTTAGCAGCTGAAGACATTCAAATCCTATTTTGCCCCCTTCAGTTTCCTGGTCACCCCCCCAAACCATAGTGTTAGGGGGCAAAGGATTTGAGGGTGCATGACGTTCCCTGCTTCCAGTGCTCTTGGTTAAAAGTACTGCTTATTATTGCTAAGGCCCCTCAGGGGGATCTGGCATCTATGGCCCTAGAGCAGCAGGCCACATGCACACTGGAGCAGGAATCAGTTTCCCCTGGAAGACTTAGCACAACTGTCAGGTCCGATTCTGATTTAGTAGGTCTGTGTGCGGCCCAGGTTCCCAGGCCATGCCAACGTGGCTGATTTTGGACTTTACTTTGAGAATCATTGATCTATTCCATCCATGACAAATTTCTTCCCCTCTTTGGAACCTCACTTTCCTCAGCTGTAAAAGGGGGCCAGTGCTGACCCGGCAGGAGTCCTATGGGCAGGGCTGTATGAGATAACAAAGGGAAAGACATCTTCTTGTGTCTTGTACTTGGTAGAGTCTCAGCCATCGTGAAAGGCCCTCCTTCCTGCAAGGGTTGCTTCTCACAATCAAGTGGTAAAGTAGATCAAATGTAATCTTTGCCCAACACTCAGTGTTAGTGGATGGAGAGTTATGGAGAACCCTCAAGCCCTGGGCTCATCCCCATGCAAAGAGGACTATGAGATTCCGGCCAAAAGGGCAGGAGGATTCCCAAGAGGCGGCAGACACTAGATGGGCACTTTGAGTCTCCTTTGTCAGAGTCCGTCCTGGGAGATGCTGGCAGAAACCGCTATCAGCAAACAAAATCTTCCATCGCGGCCAAGGCAGGGTTGAATCCTCCTCACTAGGGCTCCCCGCCCCCACCCCCACCCCGGCTCCTCTTTGGTTCTCTTTCTCTTGTCCGCTCCCACGCCCACCGACTCCTGCTTCCTCTCCCAGTGCAAGTTTAATAAGCTAATATCAAAACCATCTAGGCCTGGAGCTTTCAAAGATTTAAGACTTTTAAATGTGAAGCTCCTCATTATATCTGACTCTTTTCAATAAAAAAAGACCTGATAAGCCATTGATATGACACCAGTTATCAGTGGGATTTGTTTGACGTCGTAGATTGGAAATGTGCACTGCTTGCTTTTTGGGGTAATGGAATCAAACACTTAGAACCATACTAGTAGATCACTTTTCACATAAGAACATTAAATTGGAGAGGACCCCTGTTTGGGGGTTTATAAAAATAAAGCACTATTGTACAGTATGGCATAGAGCAGGGGCTGCATGCACAATTGACTTTCTTCCTATTAATCAACTACAATGTTTACCTTCTTATTCCAACCATTTCCAAACCATTCAAACTAAGAGGATTAGCATCGCATTTCTGCCAAGGTGTACTTTTATTTCAGCAAATACCACTTTCGCTCTAGGGGGAGATTAAAGGCATGAAAGAAATGGTTTCTTTATCGGCCGTCCTGTGTCAC
This sequence comes from Delphinapterus leucas, assembly GCF_059928025.1. Taxonomy (NCBI): domain Eukaryota; kingdom Metazoa; phylum Chordata; class Mammalia; order Artiodactyla; family Monodontidae; genus Delphinapterus; species Delphinapterus leucas. The sequence continues at coordinate 78,785,685 of NC_143144.1, read as the reverse complement.
ACAGATTTAAAAAAAATAAAAATTATCTGGTTTGAAAGAATACAGTGTCCTTGTCCAGGAAAAGCCGATTGCAAGAAGAGTTAAATTTCAGGACAAACAACATAAATTGTGAAGCATAATCCAATGTCAAGGCTGAGTATTTCTTGCCATGTTAATAGCGCTGATGGAGGAATCATTTAGGAACCAGCGGAGAAGTGATCACCTTCACTTTGATTAGCTTGGAGCTTTCAAAGATACGTCAGTGCTAGAGTTTAAATATGATGAGTTGTGCTGATATGCATTCTCCTATATATGTAATCCCAGAGAATGTTTAAAATGTAATGTTTTCTACCGTTTTTCTTTTAGAAATGTGTGACTTTTGTATAAAGCCAACGTACAAAACTCATCCTTTCACTATCCTCTTATCAATAGCACATTAAAAAAAATAAGTATTCTCTGTCTGAAGTATAGTATCACACAGCTCATAGTTTTCTCAAAGGTCCAGGGCAGTGGTTTGCAAAGTGTGGTCTCTGCCAGCAGCATTAGTATCTACCTGGGAACTTGTCAGAAATGCAAAATCTCAGGCCCCATCCTAGACCAACTGCATCAGAAATTCTGGGGGCAGGGACCCGAAATTTCAGAGGATTCTGATGAACCCTGAAAGTTGAGAACCCCTGGTTTAGGGCTAATTTTCTCCTATGACGAGAGAGGCCTAGAAAAAAAATATAAATTTACCCGAGGGTCAGACATCCCGTTTGTAACAAAGCCAGGGCTAAAATCAGTACAGAGTAAATAGGGAATAAAATTCAGATGAGTCTCACTTCCACAAGAGAATGAAAACACGGATGGACAAAAAATAATTAAAAATTTTAAAGGAGAAACAGCAAAAGAACATTTGCATAATATAGAGATTAACCTCAGGACTCCTTTAAATAGTTCCAGCCACCAAATACAATGATCCAGTTTGCAAATAAATTTATCTGCGTAGAGCTGCTCAGGACCGTATTGACATAAATCGAAGTACCCATATACAGGCACACACATGGTCAGGGTGAGGCAGAGCATCCCTATTTGAAACACCAGCAATTAGTGTCAAAGCGTCAGTGTCATAGGGTCTTAAAGAAGATCCTACAACCCTCCACCTGCCCCCCAAGGAGTGCTGAACAAGAGCGCACTTTTCATTGCATCCTCATCAGTTCTGGTCATTCTCATTTTATTTTTAATCCTTATTAATTTGTAAAAAATACATTTGTTAACACTACAAACCTTTCTTTCTTATATAATTAATTGTAAAGCAATACTTCCTTATTGCAAAATTCTGGAAATTATAGAAAAGAATAAAGAAGATAACAAGAATCCATAATCCCACCAGCCATGTAAATCCATTGTTTACAAGTATGTATTATCTTCTAACATTTTTCTGGATACATTTTAAACATATTCATGATCACACTGTATATAAAATTATATATCGTGCTTTTATCATTTAACAATAAAATCTTAACATTTTCTTACGTCAAAAACTCTTTGCAAGATAAGGCCTTTCTGAAAAGAATAGGGAATTTGAAGACATATTAGTAGAAACTATTCTAAATCAAACTCAGTGTAAAAAAGAAATAAATGAACAGAGCATCAGTGAACAGCGGAAACAAATGTAAAGGGACCAATTATACATGTCATTGGAGTCCTTGAAGGAAAAGAGAAAGGGTACTGAAAAAAATATTTGAAGTAATAATGTCCAAATATTTACAAAATTGATTAAAACTATGAATCCACACATATAAGAAGCTCAGTGAGCCACAAGTACAAGAAACTTAAATAAAACTTCAAACAAAATATATCATACTCAAATTGCCTAAAATCAGCAATAAATAGAAATCTTAAAAGCAACCAGAGGGGAAAAAGAAGGCACAATATGTATGAAAGAGCAAAGATGGGGATGGCAGCAGATTTCTCATCAGAAACAACACAAACTCAAAGGCAGTGGAGGAATATCTTTAAAGTACTGAAATAAATAATTGACAACCTAGAATGCAACAAATAAATTTTCAAAATCAAGGCAAAGTAAAGACTTCTGAAGACATTCAAAAGCTGAAATAATTCATCACCAACAGACCTGAACTATAAGGAATATTCAAGGAGGTCTTTTAAAAGGAAAATGAACCAGATACAAACATACATCCATACAAAGGAATGAAGGGGACTGGGAATGGAGGCTACATGGGTAAAAGCATAAAAACTTTTTCTTATTATTTAAATATCTTTAAAAGATAATCACTGTTTAAAGCAAAAATGAGAGCAATGTTCTCTGGGGTTTATAATACACGTGGAAGTAAAACAATTGACATGATAGCATAAAAGCCAAGAAGAGAGATGAAAATATACTTTTATAAAGTCCTTTACAATATACACAAAGTGTTATCTCTTGAAGAGGAGAATGTGATATTAAAGTGTGTGCTATAAACCTTAAGTCACCTACTAAAATAACACAACAGAATTATCTCTAATAAGTCAATAAAAAAAGGTACAATACAATCATAACAAAACACAATTCATCCAAAAAAGGCAGAAAAGGGGGAAATAAGGAACAAAGAACAAGCAGGACAAATAAACTAATAGAAAAATTTTAGATTTAAATCCAGTAATATCAATAATTACATTAAATGAAAATGATCTAAATACCTCAATTAAGAGGCAGACATCGTGCCTAGATCATTCATATCAGACAAAGTAGATTTCAGAGCAAAGAATATTACCAGGGATAAAGGCAGTTACTTCATAATGATTAAGGGATGAATTAGTCACAGGGACATAACAATTCTGAAAGGTTACGCACCTCATAGCAGAGTTTCAAAATACATGGAGCAAAAACTGATAGAATTACAAGGAAAAACAGACAAATCCACATTTATAATGGGGATTTTAACACCCTTCTCTGAATAACTGACAGAACAAGTAGACAGAAAATCATTAAGGATACAGAACACTTGAACAAGACTGTCAACCAATTTGATTGAATCGACATTAAAAAAATATTCTACCCTACAACAGCTGAATACACTTTTTTTCTCAAACACATGCAGAGCATTTACCCTGGGCATTAAAAAAGTGTCAATAAATTTTAAAAGACTCACATTACACAAATTGCATTATCTGACCACAATGGTATTAAGTTAGAAATCAATAACAGAAATACATCTGTTAAATCCCCAAACACTGGGAAACTAAATACTACATTCTAAGTAGCCATGGGCCAAAGAAAATATCAAAAGGGAAATTAAAGCATATTTTGAAATAAATGAAAATGAAAATAAAACATACCAAAATTTTGGGGGTAGCTAAAGCTGTACTTGGAGGAAATTTTATAGCACTAAAATACCTATTTAGAGAAGAAGAAAAGTTTTAAATCAGTGATTCCAGCTTCCATATTAAGAAACTGGAAAAAGAAGAACAAAATAAATTAAAATCAAGCATTAATAAAGCTCAAAGCAGAAACCAAAGAAGAAGAAAACAAAACACCATGTAGAAAATCAATGGAACCAAAGCTGGTTCTTTGAGATCAATAGAATGATAACACTCTGCCCAGATCAATTAGGAAAAAGAGAGAAAAGACACAAATTATCAATATTAGAGATGAGAGAGGTGATATCAATACATACACTAGAGATATTAAAAGGATAATTAGGGAATATGTGAACAACTCTAGACCAATTTATTCAACAACTTATAAGAAATGGAAAAATTCCTTGAAAGACAGAAACTACCAAACCTCACACACACACAAAAATTAGGTAACTTGAATAGTCTTATATATATGAAAGAATTTGAATTTTTAGTTAAAAACTTTCACACAAATAAAACTCCAGAATCAGATGGCTTCACTGGTGAATTCTACTAAACCTTTAAAAAGAAATACTACCAATTTCACATTTTGTATCCTAGAAATTTGAAGAGGGAAGAATATTTTCCAACTCATTTTATAAGGCAAACATTATTTTGATACCAAAAATTATTACAAGGAAAGAGATCTACAGACAGGTATTCCTTATATACATAGATGTAAACATTCTTAACAAATTTTAGCCAATAAAATGCAATAATATATATTTTTTAAATAATACACAATGACCAAGGTGGCTTTATCTTAGGAATTCAAGGTTGCTTTAACATTCAAAAATCAATTAATGTAATTCATTACATTAGACTAAATATAGACTAAAAAAGAGAGGTAATATGATTCCCTCACTAGATATAGCAAAAGCATCTGACAAAATCCAACACCTATTCCAGGTAAAAACACTTAGCAAACTAGGAATAGAATAAAAATTCATCAACATGCTAAGAAGCATCTACACAAAAACCCAAAGTTAACATCATAAGTAATAGTGAAAGATTGAAGGCTTTTCCCCAAGATTGGGAACAAGACAAGGATGATCACGATTCAACTTCTTACTGGACGTTCTAAAGGCAATAAGGCTAGAAAAAGAAATAAAATGGATCCAAATGGAAAGAAATAAATAAATTGTCTTTATTTGTAAGTAACGTGATTGTCTACATCAAAAATCTTACGGAATCTATAAAATGTTACTAGAACATAAAAATGAGTTTAGCAAGGTTATAGGATACAAGATCAAACTACTAAAAATCAGTTGTATTTCTATATACTAGCAACAAACAATTGGAGATTGAAATTTAAAAATACCATTTACCTATAGCATAAAACGTGAAATATTTAGAGATAAATATGATGAAAGGTGTGTAAGACTTATACACTGAAAACATTGCTGAGAGAAATTAAAGACCTAAATAAATGGAGAGCTATTTTGAGATCAAGGATCAGAAGATTCAATATTGTTAAGATGTCTATTTTATGCCAAATTGATTTATAGATTCAATCAAAGTCCAGCAGGATTTTTTTTTTTTTAGGCATTAACAAGTCTAAAATTCATATGGAAAAGCAAAAGACTAAGAATAGCCATAAAGCTTTAAAAAAGAAGAACAAATCTGGAGAACTTACATTGCCTGACTTCAAGGGCTTATTATATAGACACAGTAAACAAAACAGTGTAGTACTGGTGTCAAAATAGACAAATATATAAATAGGTCAGAATAGAGAACCCAGAAATAGATCCACACATACATGGTCAATTCATTTTCAACAGAGGTGCAAAGACAATTTAATGGAGAAAGAATCAGTTTTGTGCCCAAATTATGCTAAAACCATTGGATAGCCACAAGCAAAACTGAACTTTGACCCATACCTCTCACTCTATACAAAAATTAACTCAAAGAGCCTCATAGAGCTAAAAGTAAAACCTAAGATTATAAAACTTCTATTGTGACCTTGGAGTAGGCCAATATTTCTTAGAAACAGCACAAATTCATGATCTAAAAATGGACAAACTGATACACTGGACTCACCAAAATTAAGAATGTCTACTCTTTGAAAACACATTGAAATGACAAGCCACAGTCTTGGAGAAAATAAGTGCAAATCACATACCCGATAAAGGAGTTGTATCCACAATATATTTCTTGAAACTCTCAAAAATTCAGACATAAGAAAATAAAGCTCAATTTAAAAGCTAGACAAAAAATTTAAAGAGACAATGCACCAAAGAAGATATATAGATGGCAAATAAACACATGAAAAGACGCTCAACATCATTAGTCTTTAAGAAAATACAAATTAAAAGTACAATGAGATATCATCACTCACTTATTAGAAGGTCTGAACTTAAAAAGACTGCCTGTACCAATCATTGGCAAGGATGTGCAGCCAACATGCACTGTTGGTGGGAATGTAGAATGACACAACCACTTTGGGAAAGAGTTTGGCAGATTCTTTAAAAGTTAAGCACACACCTACCATTATGACCCACTCACTCTGCTCCTAGGTATTCACTCCAACGAAATGTAAGCATACGTCCTTACAAAGGCTTGCACTTGATTATTAATGATAACTTTATTTGTAATAGCTCAAAACTGGAAACAACCCAAATGTCCATCAATATATGAAAGATAAGCCAATTGTGGTTTACCTGTATAATGGAATACTATTCAGCAATTAATAGGATTCAACTACTGAAATACACAATAACGTGGATGGCTCTCAAAATAGCGATGCTAGACAAAAAAGCCATAAACCAGGCAAATAAGTGTTCATACTGTATGATTCCAAATAAAATGCTCGAAACTGAAATCTGATCTATAGTAACAAAAAGCAGATGAGTCGTTGCCTGAAAGTGAGGGGTGCTGGGAAGGGGCTGGAGGAAGAGATTGGAAAGGGTCCCAAGGTAAACTTTGGGGATGGTTAAATGTACACAATATCTTCATTGTGGTCATAGTTTCACAAGTGTATACACACATCACACCTTATCATATTGTACATTTAAATATGTGCAGGTTTCTGTATGTCAATTACACCCAGAAAAAACTGTTTTAAGAAGAAGTCTGTAAAATATTTACAAGAAAGAGCATAAAATAGTTTTTGGTCTGGATATCAATAATTTTTTATTTTTTTATGGTTATAGTCTACCTTGTTCCACAAAGAATTTTAAGACGTCCCCCAAGAATTGGATATTTTTGTAGCTTCCTTTTGGTTTCCTCTGATAAATAACACTGCAGTACACACCTCTGACTATAAAGCTTTCCTTCTTCATTCCATACCACTTTCTTGGGATATATTCCCAGAAGCGAAACTACTGATTTAACAGATATGAACATTTTATACATTGCTAAATTGCTTTCCAAAAGAGAAAGTTAGGCCAATTTATACCAGTTATGAGTTTCCATGTCCCTGTGCTAGTGTCAAGCTCAGAATCCTCATTTTAAAATGTTAATTTGAGACGTTAAAATATTTGATTTTTTTAAGTAAATTAAAATATCTTTTTCAAGTATATACTATTCATTTGTGTTTTGGGGTGGGAAAATTTTCTTTTCTTTTTTCTTTTGCCAATGGTCTGTCAAGATCATGGTGATTCCTTACCAATGAATTTACAATATATTAAATCTGTTAACCTTTTGTCATATATTGGGAATACTTTTCTTACATAGCTTGGGTTGGGCATGTTTTTGGATCTGTTTTATTTGTTTTTCACCATATAGAAATTTTCCCTTTTTTTGTGGTCAAATCTCTCTATCTTTTCCCCCTTCCATCCTTCATAAATTCGAAACTTGGAAATATCTCCCTACTTTAAAATTTTCATAAATGTTTGCTGAAATTCTAGTTTCCTTTTTTGATGTTATTTGTTACAATAAAAAGAAATTGAACTCTTTAATCCTTGCAGAATTTATGCAGGCATATAATGTATATAGCTTTCACATCTCTATTTTTCCCCTCAAATAGTAAACCAGCTGCCCAAGCACTGTTTGTGCATAATTCCTAAAGAAAGGGAATCTTGGGTGATGTCTGGGAGCAGGGGAGGTAGAGTAGGGCATGTTGGGGTGTGACAAGTACAAGCCGAGCTGCAGAAAACTGTGTGACTCTCCATCACCTACTCCCAAAGGAGAAGGGTAGAGGGGATGAAGCTACTTGCTTGAGCATCTTAAATTTTGTTACTAGACCTTTTCATTTGACATGTATTGCAGAAAAAAAAAAAACCTAGTGATATTCGGAAAAAGGAAGTGATAAAAATACAGCATAAGGAAGAAATGGACGTTCCTGAAGGTGGTTGGTTTGACAGGGCATCAAGTTCACTGGCACAAGAATGGTGGGTTTCTCCACAAGACCTCACCACTCAGTCAAGGAACCAGCAAGAGTTCAAGGTCCCCTGTAAACTCTGCAAGTTCAACAGCGTAAGAGAGGAAGGCCCAGAACAAGTTTATTTGCCTCATATAAGGTACATCCAGAGGTGGGAGTCCAGGGCCTGGCCAAGGGCAGCTCAGGAAAGCCAGCAGAGCCCATGTTTCCTCCGGGGTCCCTCTCCTGCATTCCCAGGAGACAGCGAGTATTTCTGGCTTGTGGACTCAGTGTTACAGGGAGGAGGAGGGAGGAAGATTGAAAAAGCAAATGGACCCGCCCCCTCCCTTTAAGGAGACTTCCTGGAAGTCTTAGGTCTTATGGCCAGATTTCATTGCATGTCCTCACAGGCAAGGGATGCTGGAACATTCTTCCCGGTGGATATTGGGGTGCTTCCAACAGTTGCTGCCACACTTTCAACCTCGGGCAAATTGTTCCCTCCCCCAGGGCCTCACCTTTCATAGTTATAAAGTGAGCAAGTTACATCAACCAATCTCCAAGGGTTCCTTTATCCCGTGGTAGGTTCTTAGAGAGCAGGTTGCACATTCCAAGATGTTAGTATTTCCCTCCCCCACTCCCAACCCTCCTCCTGCCCCCCAGTTCTCTTGCTAATATCTCAGAGCCTTAGTCTCCTCAGGTATAAAGTAAGACAATTATACCTGCCTGTCTAGTTGCTTGGAGGACTGAGTCAAATAAGGCATGTGAATCACCTCACACATAACAAGAGGAGAGGCAAAGGTAGCAGAATAGAGAAAGGCACCTCTCTCCTGTTCTCCTGGGTAGGCTGACCTTCATACTAACATGATTAAAAGAGTCTAACCACTGTTTCAATTGGCCAAGCTGAACCTACTGAAGGAAAAAATTAAAATCCTCCTACAGATGTTGAAGTAAATCCTTCTTCTGAGGTTCTGGAAGGGTGGCTTATTTTTTCCCAAACTCAGATCCTGGAAGGAAAACAAATACTTAGGTTTCAAAAAACCATATGTTCCCTCCATCCATCTGTCCATCAAGGTCTCCACTCCAACATTTGACAAATTCCTGCACCAAATGCTCGGTGTGCCTTGGCTTTCAAATTTTTCTCTGGGATATCCTTCTTCAAACAAAAATATAAAAGAAAGAGGAGAAGAGTGTAGCTGTGCCCTGCCCCAGCTGCTGGAGGTTTGGGGTGCAAACTCTTCAATCCTCCTCTGTCTAGTAGAAGGGTGACCCAAGTGGCCAGCTGGCACGCAAGTGCCCTTGTTTTCAACCATGCCAGTAGCGCTCCAAGCACTCCGCAGGCTGGGCTCAGGGATGCGACTGGCTCACCTACCTTCCACCCCACAGTTTAGACAGTCTGGACAGCAAGGCTGCTCAGCCCAACCTCAACCAGGCTGAGGGGGAGAAGCTGGAGAGGAGAGGCCCCTTTTAGCTGGCCCTGCCTAGTCTCTGGACAAGTGCCCAAAATGCCCAAGGAGATAAGAGGGAATAAAAAAATAGGAGACAGAAAAAGCTAGAGGCTGCCCACAATGCCTCAGTGTAGGGAGCCTGCCTAGGAATGGCCCACAGCTGTCAGAGTGCCACCAAAACCACTGGCCACGCTGCTCCCAGAAGGAGGGAGAGGAGGGGGAAAGCAGAGATCCCCATACCCGTCCTCCACCCTGAGCCACCATGACAGACAGGTTCAGAAGTCCCTTCCTATGGAAACATGAGGATGGGCCATGAAGGCTCCCCCATGCCTCTGTCTCTCCCCCAGCAAAAGCCCCTACCCATACCCTCTAGGGAACAGCAAAGCTTCATTTGTAAAGCAATTATGTGGTGGGAAGAGACCCAGAGTTCGGAGGCACCTGGATAACCTATGTGAATTCAAGGATGCTTCCAGCCCAACTTCTAGGATGCAGGAGTCAACCCAACTCCACATTAATACCAGGCTTGCATTTCAAAACAAAAAAGAAAACCATATGAAATCACAAACAACTTCAAGCACCAGCAAGGGTGGTGCAAGGAATAAGTGTCACTCAAGGATTGTGATCAAGGACAGTAGAATGATTCCCTACAAACCCACCTAAAAGTGAAACAAGGTTTTCGTATGAGGTACAAGGCTAAGCCTGCCCATTTACCCGAATGTCCTGGTTCAAGTGAGAAGAGCCACTTGGCCCTGCAGCTGGAGACTCTACAGGTGTGACCTGAGATGGATACACCCTCGATTCATACCCCAGAGCCAGTGTCTTCTGACACCGGACTGTGTCACACTGTGCTCTTCCCCTGCACCCCAGAAGGCATGGCCCACACAAGGCCACCCCTTGGCCTGAGTCCTAAAAGAGCAGACACGGGGTCAGAGTCCAGCTGACCCTCAGTCTATGTGTAATGTGAGCAAAGAGTGAACCTTGGTTGTTGTGGAGATTTGGGTATGGATTAGCGTGGGAAAGCTAAGACTGACCCTATGGCACCTGGCAGACCGCAGGTGGCCACCTCCCTGCCCACATCTGTGTTTGTGGGTGTTAGAAAGAGCACTGAAAGAACCCAGTCAGAAAACTTGGGTTCAAGTCTTGGTTCAGCCCTGCCTTAGCTGATAACTTTCCTCAGCCACCTTACCTCTTTGAGCCCCGGGCTTTGTCACCTGAAACAGTTCTAAGGACACCAGTGACCTCCAGGTCACTCAGGCCAGTGGGCATGCCTCCATCATTTTCCCTCCTGCCACGTTCACCACTGGCCATCACTTCCTCCTGGACCACTCTTGCCTTGCCCCCTGTGGTGGAATGCTTATTTGCTCTCTCCTCTGGTCTCTTTTGTTCCATATCTTTTGCAAACTGTCCTCTCCTAAATGTTGGGGCCTTTCAGGGCCCCCTCCTCAATCCTTAGCTCTTTTCATATGGTTCACTCCCAGGAGACCTCACGCATCCGGGACTGTGGTGAGCACACCTAAGTGGTGGCTCCAAGACACACCTCTGCAGACCTCCCCTCTGTGGTCCACACCATGTATTCCATTCTGCATCTCCACCTGGATGTCCCAAAGATACCTCAAACGGAACACCTGCAAAACAGGACCCATGGTCTCCCCTTTCTAACCCGGCCACCTTCCACACCTCACCCACTGAAACTGACACTCATTGAGCCCGAGACCGGAAACGTCTGAATCATCCTTGACTCGCTCCCACCCCTGAACCAGCCATATCCAATCTGTAAATAAGTCCTGTCTACAGCTCTTCCTAAATATCTCTCCAATCTGCCATTCCTCTCACCTGTCCCTCCCTCACCTTACTCTAGGTGACCATATCTGCTCATCAGGATCTTGGCAATAGTCTCTCACTTGTCCGCCACCCCCTGTCCTGCCTCTCTCCAATCTGGAGTCCATTCTACTGTGAAAGCGATCTTTCAAAAATGGAAATCTAATCGTGTCATTGTCTGGCTTCAAACTTTGCAATGGCTTCTCATTTTTCTGAGGATAAAGGCAAAACTCCAGCACCTGTCTATCCCGCCTCATCTTGCACCATCTCCTCCTCTCCACTCCTCTCTCCCTGGACTTCTCGCAGTCCCGCACATACATATCTCTGCCCCAGGACCTTTGCACAGCCCATCCCCCCTACCTGGAATGCTCTTCCCTCCCCCTTTGCCTAATAATATCCCACACAGCCTCCAGACTTCAGTTTAATGTCTGCTCCACAGGGAAGCCTCCTCCAATCTCCTGAATGGGACCAATTCCCCTCTCCTCTGAGATAATTAACCCAACTGGTTTGAATGCTTATTTAAGGTCTCTCCATTTAAGTCCCATGAGGACAGTCATCATGTCTTTTTATTTTTTTCCCACTGTGGTATTCCCAGCCTCTAGCACATTGGGTGGTACAAAGTAGGTGCTCAGTAAATACTTGCTAGAAAAACAAAAAGAATAAAATTGAGATAAATACCTACCACATGGCACTGTAGGAACCTCTGTGTGAGATACTACTTTGCTGGCTTCATTAGTAAACCAAGATCCTATTGGTCAGGAGCCAGTCTTATTCATCTTTGTTTTCTCCGGACTCAGCCAAGACCTGAGATTAAAACTTGGTGATTGAATGTTGTATGTGCAAATGCTCCCATCGTACAATTGTAGGTCGTTAAAACTGTGTCCAGGTAAACGTGAAGTGAAAATACTGAGTGCAGAGGTAGTGTGGCTGACAGAAAAGCTTTGAAATGACAGACCTGCTGGAAACCCTGCCCCTGCCACTCAGCAGCTGTGTGGCTGTGTGAGAGGTGCTGTACCTCTCTGAACCCCACCGGAATTGAGGAGCTGGAAGCAGACTCTTAAATGTTCCTGATTGTTAATGGGCCAGAAAAGCCAATCGCTGTGTCCCTGTGTCCTATGTCTGAATCCAATTTCTCCAGTCCGATTTTCCTCCTAAAGGCCCCACCCCTTGGTAATGTCCAGATTGAAACAGACACGTCTGGATCCTTCTTGAACTGCAGACGTCAGCCCTCCGTGGAGCCTGATCTGGGAGCAGGAAGGGGGCAGTCCACTGTCACATTTCCTGCAAGACCCGGGGTCCCCTTCCTGACGGGCCGCTCTCCTGCTTTGACATCCCAGGTACCATGCCGGTAGCTCCACAGCAGAATCAGACTGGGGTCCGAGTGGTAGCCAGTGAACTGGATTTTCCCCCTGCATTTGCCAAGCCTCTTAGCACAAAGGAGTGCCGATTTCCTTTTCTCTGCCGCCCTAAACCCGAGAGGACAAAGGGACACACAGGCAGGTGGAGAGGCCCAGATCCACGTGGACATGAAGACATTTTATAACCGAGGGTGACCTCTAGCTCTGGCTGGAAGAGACTCAAAGGGCAGAATAATAAAGTCAAGAATGAATCAGAACAGAAATAATCATGGCAGTCTCATTCAGCGCTTGTTTCCTGCGTCAGGGCCTCACAGGCATCATCTCTTGAACCTTCACTACAAACGTATGATAAAAGGACCATTTGCATCCATGTTTGACAAAGAGGGGAACAATCTCAAACAGTCCTGCAACCTGCCCACGGTTACACAGCTCATGACTTGCTGAACCTGGACTCAGGCTCAGGAGGGCTGGTTCCAAGCAAACAGCGTCTTAAGGTTAGAACGTTACTGATGGCTGTCATATGCTAATCATGTATGCATGCACGCGTACATTCATTCATTCATCTCACTGTTGAGAGCCTGTTCGGTGCCAGGCTCGGAGCTTGGTGCAGGGGGGACTGAGCAAAACCCAGTCCTGTAGTAGAGTGCGGGGAACGCTCACCATCATACAAACACATAATAATCACAGACTGTGAAATGTACCGAGGGAGCGGTACGCGGTCCCGGGCTAGGGGCTGGGGAAACTGAGGTTGGGGAAAACTCCCAAGAAAGGACCTCTGGGCAGCACAGTTTGCTCAGAGAACACCAATGGTTCAAGGTCCACCAGGGGAGCGGGCAACCGTGTTTCTGTGGCACAAAAGTGCCAGGGCTGTCCGGGCAGGTGCAGGTGGGGGCAGAGGCAGCAGGCAGAGCCAGCGAGCTGAGCCTGACAGCCCCTGATTTTGCCCAAATGATAACCTGCTGAAGGAAATGATCTCCCAGGCCCCCGGACCTCCCGTCTAATTGCAAACCACGCAACCTTAGCCGCAGCAAGATCTGCAGATAGCGAGCACTGTCATCGCCTCCGCCGCCCTCACTGGCGCCCGCCCCGCCCTGTGCCCTGAAGCAGGAGGACGCAAGCCTGCTCAGGGCTCAGCGCCTGGTCCAGGTGAATGTCAGAGAGCCAGGGACCCCAGCAGTCCTCTCGGGTCCTGTCCCCAGCACTCAGATCCCCCAGGACTTCAGCAGAAGGTATGGCAGCGTTTCCTGGGGCAAAACCACTGGGGAGATGTCCTGACTGTTGACTCACAGAGTTCTCCAGAAGGACCCCAGGGTTGGGCATCAGAGCAAGTGGAGTTTCAGAGAGGGCACAACACCACCTTTGGATTTTATTCCAGAGGTAGAGACAGATCAAGCTACAACTTTCCTTGCCCTTTGTCATGCTGCCTCTCTTGTTTATCACAAACAAACTTGGCCTTCCTGTGTTGCAGGTTGTCGACCTAACAGGAAGCAGGGCAGCGATGGCCAGGACTTGGGGCTTTTGGACATGAAAAACTGGTTGTTCCTTATGTGGAGAACCCTCTCTTCTGCACCCCTTTTGTAACGTTTCATTTCTTAATTACATAAGAAATATACATATGTGAATTACAGAAAAATGAGAAAGAGATGAGCAAGAAAGAAGAAAGTAGAATGTCTAGTAATTTCACCATCAGGGGAAAACATCTATGATGTTCAGCCACGTGCATACTTGTGTTTACAAAAATAGATCATGTTCTACATGCTATTTGGAGCGTGCCCTGTAAACATTTTTCATGCCATGGAATATCCTTCTACAATATCGTTTTCATGGGCTGCTTACTCTTCTAATAAAGATCCCTGCCACAATTTATTCAACTGATTACCGGTTATTGGGCATCTAAGTTGTTTCCAGTATTTCCTATTAAAAGAACCCTAGGGCTTCCCTGGTGGCGCCGTGGTTGAGAGTCCGCCTGCCGATGCAGGGGACGCGGGTTCGTGCCCCGGTCCGGGAGGATCCCGCATGCCGCGGAGCGGCTGGGCCCGTGAGCCATGGCCGCTGAGCCTGCGCGTCTGGAGCCTGTGCTCCGCAACGGGAGAGGCCACAACAGTGAGAGGCCCGCGTACCGAAAAGAATTTTTTTAAAACCCTATAAGAAGTAGCCCTGAAGCTAAATATTCATGTGTACTCCGAGCACTTTTCGCAGAGCCTAACGGTTTAGCTGCCAATTTCATTAATCAATGATTAACAGGGTGCTGGAATGGGAAAAGAACAGGGAGGGATGCCTGTCTGCATTTCAAACCACAATTGGGGGTGTGTATTGGGGTTTTGGGGGGAGGTTCAAATAGATGAGTTTCTTTGGAGCTATTTTTAACTCGAGAATTCCAGTAACAAGGAAATGTTGTCCTGCGGGGAGTTTAGGTTTCCTTGGGTAAATGCCCGTATTATTTCCCTGTTAGAGAACCCCCCTTAATTGGCAGTTTCCACCTCCATAAAAATTGCTGAATATTAACCCAACGGGCTGGGAAGGAGAAACAGCAGAACAGCCTAGTTCAGGCTGAGCGTGAACCTCAAATGCCTTAGACTTTGGCACCCATAAAATCAGAGCTAACAGTGGATTCATTTTCATTTTTAAAAAGTCCTCACTGGTTGCTTTGCCTTGGGTGGTGTATCTCCAGAAGGATTTGGAGTCTTTGTTTGAATATTAATAGTAAGTAGTTCGCGGACTGGACTTCACTTTACACTCCATGCAAATAAAGGCCCTGGAAGGGTGGTATCACGCGGGCAGACATACGTGCCTGAAGCCTGGAATTCCCGAGTCCCTGAGCACTTTGATAGAAGGAAAAGAATTCAAGTTTCTAAATGTCAGTGGCAGAGAGAGGAGTGGGGAAGGCCGAGTGCTGAAAGGGGGCAAGGAAATTGTCCAGAAGTCGTAGGTGAAGTGGAATTCGGGGCCGGAGGCACCCAGGCTAGCTTTGAACTCCACCTTCATTCTGCAGCTCACCGTACCGCCCTTTGCTTTGACCACCTAGATGAGACCAATAACGCCCACCAATCCTGGCCCTGCAAATGGGGCCTCTGATGGAGCTAATGCGATTTCTAGGGCTTTTTATGGATTCTCTAGTTCTCTTGGAGGAGCAGCACTTGGCTATTTGATCTCTGCTCCAGCGGGAAAAAGGCACTCGTTCCCCCAGCCATCGAGAGTGCCGGCTCCTGATGGCTCCCAGCCGAGGCCCTCTCCTGGATCTGCCCTCTGCCGAGGAAGCTGCCTGGCCCAGGGTTCTGCCCCTCCTCAGGGACAGGCCCCCCAGCTGGCGAGAGGCTGACCAGTGACACAAGACCCATCGCCCTGTCTCAGTTCAGGACCACTCTGAGGGCCGTCCAGCTCCAGAGCGCCCACCACCAGCTGAGCTCTCGGCTGCCACTCCCCTCATGTCAGCGTCTCTCTCTGCCCCCGCCTGCATCCTTCCACACCTCACAGGCACTGTTCCCAAGGGCACCACCCGTGAACTTTCACCTGAGTCTCTTTCCCAGGAACAGACCTAAGAGTCTTGCCCACAATTTTTTTTAATGCCATTTATTGAACCCACTGCTTGTCATGCCTGTAAACCGTTTCAATCACTGACCTTTACAAGGTCCTACAAGGTAGGTGTTAACATCCTCTCTTTACAAGGGGGAAGAAAACTCCGGAGAAGTTGGAGGTTAAATCATGTGACCAAGGTCACAGAGGCCATCAGAACTTGAACCCAGGGCAACTCCAAGACTTGGCTCCTCTAACACATCGTGCTCTCCAGAGCCCTGCCCACAGACCTTCAGGATGCCATCCATGGTTTCCATGATGACATTCTCATCCTCTCTCTCTCTCTGTTCCTCTCTGTACACCCCCTCCCCCCATCTCTCTCTTCATGTCTCCTTGTTTATACCTCTTTATGGCATTTAAGTCCTGCATTTCCTATGACTTATGGGTCCAAGGTTCTTACAAGCTCCGTGAGGCAGACCCTGTGCCATACGTACTGTTGAGTCAACTATAGTGCCCGTCACGCTGCCTGTCACATAACAGACACACAGGAGACAGTTAGTAAATTGAGTTGATCGACTCTTCACGAAAACAAAATCCCCATCTCCTCAGGGTTTCTGGCTATATGGTTTATGAAAAGAAATGCCTGCTCAGAGATCTGCAGGATATATTTCATCGCCAGCGGCACACATAGCAATGCGCTCTTTAAGGACAATCGAAAACACTGGATTCAATTTGGAGATTATAAAACGGACTTCTAGAAGCAAGAGCCCTTGCTCAGGTTTTGAATGTGACACAACTTCTAAAGACACGTGTAAACAAATTCTAGGACATTAAACTCTGAAACAGAGCTCAATCCCAAAGGCCAAAAGAAAAGCAATCACTGCATAGAAGGATGAAAAATCTCTCTCTCCCTTACCTCTGGCATCAGAGGGCCAGATCACAGTTTATCACCTGGCTGGGTCACCAATCTACAGCGGGTTTCCTATGACCCATGTTCCTCCTTCTGGAAAGCCATCCTCCCTGCCATCTATATCTTTGACCGAGCCCTCGCCACATGCCAGGCATTGGGCTAAGCCGTGTTGGAACATTATATCACTTGGTCCTCCTAAGAGCCTTCTAAAGTAGGTACCATTGTTATTCCCATTTTAAGGATAGAGACGGTATAAGCAAATTGCCCAAAATTATACCACTAGAGAAGTGACAGAGCTGGGATTCAAAGCCAGGGCTATGACCAGAGCCAAGAACTAGCTGCCTGCCTGACATGGCAGAAGCACAGAAGTCCCTGAAGCACGAGCCTGGATCTCCCTCACCCCAGACTTGCCAAGAGGCAGAGAAACATGCATTTGCTCTCTAATTCCTTAAGTCGGTTGCGAGACAATTCTACACGGGTTCCTTGTGCTTCTGCGTGTCGTGCGTGACTACCTTTGTCCCGGACTATCTTTTCAGGGATATTTGAATTGAAAACAGCCTCGGGAAGCAGAGATATGGTCTCCTTGCAAGGCAAAGGACAGGTTGGTTAACTGACCAGCATAATAAGATAATGTCTGCGTTTGGGCCCAGTTCTGAAGACGTGTTGCCCACTCCAGAAGCTCCACGTTGCCTAAGCTGGAGGCTCCTCTCTTGTACTGCAGCTCGTTGCCTGTGCAGGGCATCACCCGGCCCACATCACATTGCCCTGTAGGAACTGAGTCTTAGAGAACTGCTGCCAGTACTGATACGCTGGCTCCTGCTGTTGCTCTGGGTGATAAACCGTCCTTGGTCTCTGACCCAGCAGTCTCGTGTCTTCTTCCAGCATCCATGAAACTGCGGGAGACTCTCTTGTTAACTTACAAGTAGGATAAAAGTCGCAAACCCTCCACAGTTCTTGGCAGTTTTCTTCACCCTGGAGCAGCAGCAACCCCTCTGGGCTGGGAGTCCCAGGAAGGTCCTCCTGGGAGGTGGGACCCTTGGAAATGGCAGCTATGAGCTCATCGCTTCCAACACTTTCTCCACCGCTAGTCATCCTGAGGGAGACACAAAATAAGAGGAGCATGGAAGCATAAAAGTTAAAAGTCATGTAGATGAAGGTGATGACGATGGTGACAAAGAGGAGGAGGACGATGGTGACAATAATTCCCAGAGCTGCTGCCACGTGCTGAGCACCTGCTGCTGGCCAGGCACATGCACTGCCTTCTTTGACATTCACAGCAAACCTACAAGGTGGCTAGATGCAAACTCCCTCACCTCCTTCCGAAATCCTTATTCCAATCTCACTTGCTCAGCGTGGTCATCCACCCTGCTTAAATTACAGTATCTAATCCCACCCCACATCCTCTTCGCACACATATTCTCAGTCCCCTTAACTTGGTCTATTTTTCCACATTACATTTTTTACCTTATAACATACTATATAATTTACTAATTCATTATGTTTCTGCTTATGGTCTATCTCTCCAAGTTGCATGGATTTTTGTCTATTTTGTTCACAGATGTACCCCACATCTGTACGTAGAAGAGTGCCTGGTCATAGTAGACTCTCAATAAATATTAGCTGAATAAATGAATGTCTAAACTTGGATTTCTGTGTTTGGGGGAGTGTCTGGACTTCCCTGGACTTTAGATTCCACAGCCTTGAAATGAGAGCTTGGTGGTTTCCCTGCTTGACCCATTTCTGAAATGCTGGGGGCTCCACAGATGTTAAAGCATTAATCTTCCTGTAGGACTGCATGACAGAGTCATAATTTCATTTTGTCAACCGTTTCAGCTTAGATTTGATTCCTTAAACAGTCACTCATTCATTTAATCAATTAAGAGTTTTCAAATGTCTGGTTCTGAGCACCATCAGTGAGCCAGTTGGACGGGTTTCTGGAAGATGCAGGACCACGTGGAATGGAGACGGTGCTCATCATAGTGAGGTTCTGCATTTCTAACAGCTGGAGAGAGCTGCCACGCCCCTGGCGGCTTTGGCTCTGCAGGTGGTGTGGACACAGCGGGACCGGACCTCCTTTCACTTCTGCAGAACTGAGGTCCTCACTGTGCACGGGGCTTGGAGGAAGTGACGTATGTGTGGATGCAGGCTTTGGATTCTCTTTCTTTCTGAACTTCCCACTCTTCACTGCCCCCTCGCCCCCAGTGCACACACACATCTTAAAAAATGGATCACTGTGTCACTGACACATTGAACTTGAATACAGTTTCTGACCAGAGCAGAGGAGGCAGAAGTAAAGAATGCTGTGGGTGCCGCAGAGTATCCAACTCAACAATGTGATAAAAGGGCTACTGTGTGCAAGGCTCTGTGTGGAGTACTGGGAACACAAGATGGCTCAAGATGTAGACACCTCCCAACACACACACCTCAACCCTGGTCCAGCTGCAACCATCACAGGTTTGCTGGCGGGGAGGCAGGCTTCTAAGTGAAAAATCACAAAACCTCCGGATGCTGGCTCGATCCCGTGCACAGCCCCAGGGGCGTGCTTCTGCCAGGGCATCCAGGATGGCACACAGGAAGGGACTTTTGATCTGGGCTCAAGCAGATGGTGTGGAGTTTGACAGATGAAGAAGGTTGGTGGGGGAAGATGAAGGTGTTCCAGGCAAGAGAGTCAGCCCAGGCCAAGGCCTGGGGGTCATGGGGTTCCCAGGTTCATTCCGCGTGGTCTGAGCCCAGGGGATATGGGGAGGACGAGGGAGACTGGGACTCCATGAAGGCAGTAGAGCTGACATCGTATTCGCTCTTCCGTTCCTGGGATCCAGCCCGGCCTTCCTCATATATTGGTGCCTAATAAGTGTTGGTTGAACCAGTAAACGAAGAACTTAGACAGAGAGAAAATCTCTGCCTCACAGAAGAGTTTTGAGCTTTAAGCCCCCATCTTGTCCGCCTGCTGGGCCCCCTCTGTGGAATTCCAGTCCCTTGAGGACAAAGCTGAGTTTTGCTCTCTGCAGAGCCTCAGGGTCCAGCATAGGCCTGACCACCTGGGCCCTGGCACAGAAGACTTGGGGGGTGGGAGGGACCTCTCTGCACCGGCCCAGGCAAGGCCACCCCTGGGCAAGCCTGGGGGCTTTGGGAGACCCGTGGAGAAGTGGGTGACCCCGTTCAGAGGGGAGAAGCGGGCAGTGTTTTGTTCCGCCACAGTTCCCTCGAAGGATCATTGTACACAGAGAAGGTGGTGGGTCCCCGGCCCCCTGATTTTCTTCCCTCCCAACTGGGGCAGAGACGCTACCTAGCCAGGATTTTGTCAGCATTCGGGTTCGAAGCTTAGCCTCAGGAGGTGTTTTCCCAAACCCTGGAGACACCCTGTTGCTCCCTGGGCTCCAGTTAATATCCTGGTTGGTACAGAACAGAGGGGCTGTTCACTTAAGGGGGGGGCAGCACCGAGGCACATCTCCATTCCTGGGGGGAGACCCCTGACAGGAAAAGGGAGGTGATGGGGTGCTGGGTGATTAGGAGTGCGAGCCCCCCCCCAGCAGGAGGAGAGCTAACAGCTGGTCCCAGTGCCCCCAACCACATGCTAGGGCGGGGAAGACCACCTGGGGAGGACTCTGGCTACCCCGCTCCTATCCTAGACCTCCCTCGATCTGTGACCCTGAGCGGTCACTGCCCTTTTGGAGCCTCGGTTTCCCCATCTTTACAATGAACGGGTCAGACTAGGCAGCCTCTGAGGTTCATCCTGGCTTTCAAGTGGAATGGCTCTTTGGAGCCATCACTGAGGCTCCTGAGAGGGATTTGTGTCCAGAGCTGCGTGCTCTCAGCCAGGCTGCCCCTCGTTTTCCCCGGGAGTGGATGTGGCACCGGCTGGGGCACCAGTGGCCGTGAGGTGGAGGTAATGCTGAGAACATGGCGGGACTCAGGTGACGTCTGCTGGAGCTGGGGGCAGGGTGAGCAGCGGCTAGGTGGCCGGGGTCCTGAGACCGGAGCCTCGGGAGCCCGCAGCAGCAACACCTCTGACTTGGGACAGTGAAAGGCTGGAGGGTGGTAGCCGGTCCTTGGAAAGCATCACGTGGGGTCCCCATTAGTTCTGGGGAAAGCAAGCCCACTTTGAGATGCATGTGAAGGACTTCCCAAGCCCACTTCCTCCAGAAAGGAGGAAAGTGTCTTCCTATTTGAAAGCCACTTGTGTGTCCTCTCAACGATGTCTGCGCTTCCTCCAATGTATCCCAATTAAACCCTGGGCCCCTTAATCAGAAAGATTGGTGGGGAGGGATAGTGGACAGTGCAGGACGATGCCTTTCCCTCATGTTAATCTTGAGTCAAGAGAGAAGAAAAGAAAGGCCGGGCAGAGCAGGTCTGAGGGTCTCTGTGAGCACAGGGTTCTCTGCGGTTATTCTGCAACATTCGTGAAACCAGAGCCCCTGCTCGGCCCTGCCTGGGCCGTCCCATTCCGCATTCCTCGCCCTATCTCTGGAGCCGTGGGGCCTGCAGGAGTTGGTCACAGCCAGGTCCCACCAGGATCATGCTGCCAGCCTCCTGGGCTTCTGGCCTCTACCTCCCAGGGGGGACGGCGGGGGCTTTGGTCTGTAGCTACGTCTTTCGGTGAAAACTTTCTTCATCCTCGCCTCTGTTCTTTTCCCCTCACTTTTTTGATTGGACACATGTAATTTATGGGCTGTGATATACTGCGCTTCAGAATTGATTTTTGTATTCAACTGGTGTAAACCATTTTTGGTGGACCAGTGCCGCCGGGGGAGATGTTTCCTCGTTATTTATGTGTGCGCGGAGCCTTTGTCCCCATGTAGTGGCCCCTCTGGCCAGGGATCACTCCCTGGTTCCCAGCAGCCGGAACACTCAGTCAAAGGCGCAGGCAGCCTTTTGAACTAAAGAAAACATTAATTTAAGACACTGTTTCGACATGAAAGTACAGGACCCTTCAGGACCCTCGTTAGTTTGATTCAGGGCCGAGTCGTGCATATGTCTTAAGGGCTAAGATTGGCCAACTTCTAAGAAGTTTTTTTCTGGTGAGCTAAGAAAGAATTCCACAAGCACCCCCAGAGCTTTGATTCCCCACATAACCATTTCCAGTTGATTTGCCTGGAAAATCTCTTATTGAAGAAAGAAAAGCAAAAATAGCCCTTGTCTTATCTTTGGTGACAACCCCAGCTGGGCAGTTACTGGGCCCATAATTTCTGAAGCAAGAATTGGACCATGTGGTCTGCCAAACGCGAATGCACTTAGGGGACCAGAGGAACAACTAGACGTTGGGACTTCACGGACGATATGGATCCTGTGGTCCCTGTGCACGTACCATTCCAACAGTGGCTCTCCACGGAAAGCCCTGGCTTTCCCCTCTCCAACCACGCCAGGAAGTGAGGTTGACCCTGGGAGGGAGGGGCTGAGACAGATGCCTCCCAGGAGGCCAGTCCTGGTCCCACACAGGCTGCCCATCCCAACACAGGGCCAGGACGGTGACTTCATCTGAAACAAAGAACCGTATCTTCAGTGACATCTAGCTTGAGCCCCTCATTCTACAGATGGGGAAACTGAGGCCCCGTGGGGCAGGGGGCTGAGCCGAGCGGAGTTATCTATTCATCTCTGGAGGACTTTCCCTTTCGTATCCCTGCCTGAAGAAGATTAGCTACATTTCACATCTATCCTTTAGTGACCGTTGCCTGGGCCCATCAGAAAGGCTCCTTGGCAAACAAAGTCCCTGCCTTTTATCCCCTGCCCAGGTTCACGTTCTCCTGCCAGGCAGAGCTCGGAGCCCGGGTCCTCGAGCGGGTGGTGGGGAACACGGGCTCCGAGGGCATAAGCAGGAGCGGCGCACTACTCCACAGGGGCCATTAATTTTCAAGCATCTCTTCCATCCCTGCTGAGGGATGAAAACCACAGTGTCAACTGCCTTCTACTCAGCCCCTTCGGAGGCCCGTTTGGTACTAACATCAAAGCCTTCTGCATATTTATCATTCTTCCCTCGGCATTAGGTAAAGACATCTGACAGGCACACAAAAGCTCTATGGTTTCCACTTGGACTCTAAAAAAGGCATCAGCGAGTTCAAACCCAAGTTAAAAATTCCCTCAAATAAGTATATTTTCTTGACTGGGAACCTGGGAAGGATTATCACTTAGCATCCTCTCCAAAACCAATTTGCATCCACTTACCACTCGTTTCTGGTATAAAATAAAGAAGCTTATGGTTCATCACTCGGGACTTAATAAATGGCACCCGGCTGGCTCTCATGAGAACATTTCTGGGGTGGTGGATGGGATAATAGACAATACCCTGTCTTTGGTCTTACTTTTTTATTTTCAAAAGCAATCATGTCTCCTCTTTGAAATATAATGGCAACACGTTAAAATATAGATTCAAGTATGACCTGACAAAGGACAATATTCAACTCTGGTTGTGCCTGAAGTACTTAAGCTTTCTTTGAAAAGTTAAGAAAAAGACAGTAATCTTGAACTTTGGGTGAAAAAATAAGTGTGCATTTGCTCATGAAAGAAACATGAATAGAAATCAACCTCTAGGGTGAGTGATAATTTTCTTACTTCGTGTTAAAACTTTATGTCTTGGTTGTAGGGATTTGCATGGATGTGGTAGTTTTGCCTCTGGAGACATGCAAAGGAAGCTTGTGTAACTTGGGGTTTTTTCTTGCAGTGGGGACTCCAGTGCGTGCAACCTAGCCGGTGGGAACCATAACAGGGCCTCCTCAACCTGTGATCTGAGTATTGATCCTCCCTGCCGTGGCCCCTATTCTCTGCTCATGGTGGGATCCATGATTTCCAGGTGATAAACAAAAACTGAGTTTTCCAGTTAAGATGCTCGGGTTTCTGAAGAAAGCCGAGTTTAAATATGGTCCAGCTGTAGACTTTGGGCCACAGTGGGTTTTCCAGTGACGCTGCCGACTGCTGAATTCAGCACCCTCACTTTAAAGGTGAGGAAGCAAAGGCTCAGAGCAGGGAAGGGACTGCCCAGCTCACCTCACTGGAGAGGGGGTTCTCACCCCGGACCACTGAAGACCACCGGTGCTGGATGAGCACACACCCGAGCAGCTGCTTTCTTACATTTTAGAGATGGATTTGCCCAAAGCCACTAGATGAGTAGGTTGAGCATCAGGGTTCGAGTCTGTCTGAGTCCTTGTTGGGAGTGAGCCCGCTGTGTCGTGCTCCCGAAGGGGGGCCCTATCCGCCTGCTGGGCCATGAATGGAGAATAGCATAACAGGGCAACAAGGAAGACAGGCAGGGCCCAGAGAGCAGAGCAGCCAGGACCCTAGGACCAGTATTTCACTCGTTCATTCATTTATTCATTCACACACGCACTAAATATTAACTGAGCCCTTGGTGTGCACCAGCTGATAGCAACTCAGCTTCCACTGTGTTTCAGCTGCTCTGAAAAGCACCTTACATGCATTATTTCATTTAATCTTCACATCAAACCTGAGGTAGGTACTTTACTAGCCCATTTTACAGACAAAGAAACTGAGACATGGCAGGCAAGTAGCAGTTGGATTTGGAACTTGGACCTTCCCAATGCAAAGCTACTGTTCTTTCCATGGAGCCTCATGTCCTAGGGGCACCAGCCCGGGAGGCCGAGCTTCCCTGGAATCTTGTTCCTTAGCTGCGTGGCCTGGGACAGCAGCCTTGGGCATCTCTGAGTCTCAGATCACAGACTTTCTGTAACTCCGAGGCCGGGGACAACTTCCCTGAGGACCAACATGCTCTCTCTCTCTGTCTGGCCAGGGTACCTGGGGCACCTAGGACACCCAAGGCACCCGGAGGCCCCAGCACTACACCCCCTCGAAAGGTTCCTGGAGTTGACTTCTTTACAAGGCATTCTAAATGACATTGGTTCTCATCCTAAACTCAGGCCTCGGGGCTTGCCGAACAAAAGCCTCCTGACCTTCCTGACTTTGTCCTGTGGCCCCCCAATTTGCTGGGCTTCCTTCTGCCTCTTTAAAATTCGCAATTACCAATAATTCCCTTTGTTGCACCCAAATGCAAACCACCATGTTAAATTATTAAATATAAGTGTTTCAGAAATATTTTATCTTGACATGTATCTCCGGAGTCAAATGACCCCAGGCAGTGTTCATAATTAATTTCATCAAAAGAGAAAAAAAAGTGCTGGCAAGGGACTCCCCGAATGACCTGTCCTGCAGAAATACAGCTGACACTCGGCTCACTTCTCCTCCCCTCCCCTTCCCGGGACTCCGGAGGGCAGGCAGGCCCTGCGGAGCTGCTCTGTTCTCAGGATCCCAGAATTTCAGGCCTTGGGGGTTGGGGTAGGGGGCACGTGACGATTTTGGCCAATCCCTTCTTTTTCTGGCGGAAGAAATCGGCCCAGAGAGGAGCAGTGACCTGCCTGAGGTGGCAGAGCCAGAGGACAGCAGAGCTGGGCACACCGCCCACCCCTCTCTCCAGCTTGAAGTTCCCAGACCACTCCCTCCTCCAAGGTGCCCTCTGGGACCAGAGGGGTGCATTTAAAGGAGTGGGGAAGCAGAACTGCTTCTTCACATCAAGACTCCCCCGAAACAAAGGGCTTTTTTGTACACCTCCCCCACCTTGCTCGGAGAGAAAGAGAGATTAAGTTTGAGGAGTCACTTTCCAATCAGAAAGCTACCATTTAATTACAATGCGCAGGAAATTACAGAGTGAATGGGCAGACGGGCGATAAGGGACTGCCCCGTAGGATGACAGGCCTGAAATCCAACCACTTCATCATAGAGCTTTATCACAAGAGGCTGTCTGGAAGGCTGACAATCTGATTGTACTGTCAACTCAATTCATAATTAATATATTTATCAAATTAATTACTGAAAATATCTCCCTGGCGCTCGCCATAAAACAGTGGCTGGCTTCATGGCGGGCGGGCTTCGTTTTCTGCTAATAACCATGCTGTCAGTTTAATGAGGGCAGGGAGCGGCCCCTGTTTCGCCTGCCTGACAGACAAATTGCCCTCTTACAGGGAATGATCCTTAGAATTTAAGAGAAGAAAAGAAATATGGCATTGTTTGGTGACAGCCGCAATCGCAGACTTGTCTCGGAAACTTTGCATCAATTCCCCCATACAAGAAAGGGAGGGTGGGGCTGCGTTGGGCAGCTAAATAAATGCTTTATGAATTCCTGACTGATCCCTTCATCAGACCGGCCCCAGTGGAGCAGTTTCTGAGTCCTGAGTTAACCCCCAGCCTGGCCGGAATCTGCAGGTTGAAGTTTAGAGTTAGGGATTTAAAAGTAGAAGATTCTCGGGGGACGGTTTTCTGGTAAGGCAGAAAAATCCGTGTACCAAGGGTTCCCAGTGAGATGAGTCCCTGGACCGTTTGCTCTCTGTGCAGAATGATAGTTTTCTTCCCTTCCCAGGGTGAAGGGTCAGGCCCTGAGAAGGTTTCTGAGTTCAGGTGTTTTCCAGCAGGAGCCCGAGCCCTGCGGGATTCTGAGGACCCCTTGCTGGACCCGAATCCAGCCCCTGTCTTTGCTCTCTGGGCCGTGTTCTGCAGCTCCAGCACCTGGTCCCGCACTATCACTGGGCAAAGCTGGCTGGAGAGACCTTGCCTGTTTTGCAGGAGCCCAGCTGCCCAGGTGAAAGGAGGCAGATAGGCCCAGGCCATGCTGAGAGCAGGGAGCTGTAGGAAGCCCACAGCTTGGCCAGAAGGGACGGCGATCCTGGGGCAGCCGCCTTCACGCCTCCAGAACCGAGGCCAGGCTCAGAGGCACCTTGGAGATCCACCACGAGCAGCACAGTGGTCCCACCAGAGGGCTTCTTGGAAGAGGTAGCATCTCAGGAGCAAGGTAACAGAGGGAGGGTGCGCTTAGAGAAACACAGCCCTGAAGACACACTTCCAATCGTCCATCCCTTGTCTGCCGGGTGAGGCAGCCGGTTCAGACAGAGACCCAGGTCGCAGTGTGGGGAGGCCGCGGACTCATTTTGGGAAGAGAAGGTGCCTTAGTCAAATAAACCTCCTTATCTGTGCAAGCCCCCATGTGAAAAGTAGTCTGAAAAAATGCATTGCCCTCAGGCCTTTGAGGTCCCTTTTTATCCCAGCCTTCCTGCTGCACCTCGTGAGGGTCAGGCCTTATGGGGGCTCAAGGCCTCTGACACAATTCAATGTGACTGGCCTTGAGCTCTTCCTACCCTCTGCTCCACAGGCCTCCCAACGCCAGTCTATCCTGCCGCTTCCTCCTCAGCTTTCTTTGTCCACTCTGTGTGTTGCCTTCCCTCTCCGGGGCCCCCCACCTTACGCCTCCCCTCACACATTCCCCCAACCTCCCCTTTCCCTGGGGCTTCTCACCCCTGGAGGAAATCCCAATGGTCCTGAAGAGCAGAAAAAACAATCCCATGCTTTGGTCAGAGGCCAGGGTGAGGGGTGGTGTCCTGGTGCTGCCATACCCGTGCCTCTCCTCAAATCCCAAGGCTTCCAGAAAGCCGCAGCTCCCTTCCCCAGCAGCTTGGCCTGTCACTGCCCTTCAGGATCAACGCCTCAGCCCTGTTCAGCTGCTGACCAGCCTCTGGTCCAGAACCTGCCCTGAAACCTTGAGAGCTTCCGTCTCAACACGGAGCCACCGTGTCCCCAGGCATGTGTTGGCCTGACACTTTCGGTTACAGCTGCCTGGGAAGGCGATGCTTGTGGGTCTGGAGGTGACTGTTTGAGCCACATATTTTGGGAAGAGAAGATGCCTTAGTCAAATAAACCTTATCTGTGTACGGCCCCATGTGAAAAGCAGTCTGAAAAAAAGAAAGGACTCCACCCATGGCCAGGTCTGGAGTCCCAGTGACCACGGCTGCCCCAGCCAGCCTGGGCCAGTTGGGACCCCCGAGCTGCGGTTCCCGCTGGCCTGAGATGATCACTCTTCTTGTGTTCTGTGGAAGCATCTACACATGTTCTCCTGTAACCCAAGTAGGGGAAGGAGACAAGGGCCCGAATGATAATCAGCGAATTAAACTGTCACATTAATACTTTCCTTCTGCCTCTCAGTACTCCTCTGACCTTGGGGCCCAGCAGTGGTTAATTACTCAGGCTGGTGGGGACTGGCTTTTCCGAGTCCCCCCCATACTGGCGGTTAAGGGGCAGAGCCCAGCCATCTCTGCCCGGGCTCCTGGCTTCGTGGTGCAAGGCAGGGAGGCCCTTTCTCCCCACCTCGGGATGGTTTTCACCTGCAAAGATTGCTTAATCTCTTTACCTGCTGCCATGATTTAGAGCAGCCCCAATTCTTTATGTCCCGTGTTGGGTTTAATGTCAAAGCACCATAGATTTCTCACTGCATTAACTTTACAGTGCCATCCCCTCTAAAACCGAGCTAAATGGGCAGGCCATGTCTCTGTTTTATGGGAGCCCAGTCACTGTACAAGAAAAACTGGCTGTTTAAAAGATAGTTAAACATAATATAAATTATCCACGCCATTCCTACTAAAGGCCTTCTGAGAAGGCGCTGCTGCACATCCCCTGCCCACCCTGCAGACCTGCTCCTTCCCTGACCACTGACTTGTGCCTGATGGCAGGACGGGGAGGGCACCCTCCCCTGTCCCAGCCTGTGCTTCACCCAGTCCCGCAAGCTCTTTCAAAAAAAATTTCCTGTCAATTTATGTACGTTATATGTCTAATAAATGACACCATGAAAATAAAGTATTCATGCATTATACATTGATTAGAGACAACTAAATCCTTCAGCAATTTACAATTTCAAATTTAATATGACATCCTTCTTTTGAACCCTTCAAAAACTTAAAACAGGGAAAACACACGCAAAAAAATAATCTTAAAGATGACTGACCTCTTTAACATGATGCTATGTATTAGCACATCCTTGAACTTGACCCCACCTGCAGCAGTACAGGCAAAGCTCGTTTTAGTGCTCTTTGCAGGTATTACATTTTTCACAAATTGAGGGTTTGAGGCAGCCCTGGGTCGAGCAAGTCTATCGGTGCCATTTTCCCAGCAGCATTGACTCACTTGGTGTCTCTGTGTCACATTTTGGTACTTCTCACAATATTTCAAACTTTTTCATTATTATTATATTTCTATGGTGATCTGTGATCAGTGATGTTTGATGCTACTACTGTAGTTGTTTTGGGGCACCACCAACCTTGCCCATATAAGAGGATGAACTTAACCGATAAATGTGTATGTTCTGACTGCTCCACCGACCGGCCTTTCCCCCATCTCTCCCTCTCCTCGGGCCTCCCTGTTCCCTGAGACACAACAGTATTGAAAGTAGGTGCATTAATAACCCTACAATGGGTTCTAGGTGTTCAAGTGAAAGGAAGAGTTGCACGTCTCTCACTTTAAATCAAAAGCTAGAAATGTTTAAGCTTGGTGAAGATGGCAAATCAGAAACCAAGATAAGCCCAAAGTGAGGCTTCTCGTGCCAAACAGTTAGCCAAGTTGTGGATGCAAAGGGCAAGATCTTGAAGGAAATTAAAAGTGCTGCTCCGGTGAACACACGAATGAGAGGAAAGCAAAACAGCTTTTTTGCTGATATGGAGAAAGTCTGAGTGGTCTGGATAGAAGATTAAACCAGCCACAAACATTCCCTTAAGTCAAAGCCTAATCCAGAGCAAAGTCCTAATTCTCTTCAATTCTGTGAAGGCTGAGAGAGGTGAGGAAGCTGCAGAGGAAAAATTTGAAGCTAGCAGAGGTTGATTCATGAGGTTTAAGGAAAGAAGCTGTCTCCATAGCATCAAAGTGCAAGGTGAAGCAGCAAGTGCTGGTGTAGAAGCTGCAGCAAGTTATCCAGAAGATCCAGCTGAGATAATTAATGAAGGTGGCTGCACTAAGCAGCATATTCTCAATGTAGAAGAAATAACCTTCTATTGGAAGAGGATGCCATCTGGGACTCTCATAGCTGGAGAGGAGAAGTCAATGACTGGCTTCAAAGCTTCAAGGACAGGCTGACTCTCTTGTTAGGGGCTAATACAGCTGGTAACTTGAGGTTGAAGCCAATGCTCATTTACCATTCTGAAAATCCTAGGGCCCTTCAGAATTATGCTAAATCTACTCTGCCTGTGTTCACAAATGGAACAACAAAGCCTGGATGATTGCACATCTCTTCACAACCTGGTTTACTGAATATTTTAAGCCCACTGTTGAGACCTACTGCTCAGAAAAAAAGGTCCCTCTCAAAATGTTACTGCTCATTGACAATGCACCTGGTGCATGCACCTCAAGGGCTCTGATGGAGATGTACAAAGAGATTCACGTTGTTTTCGTGCCTGCTAACACAACATCCATTCTGCAGCCCAAGGATCAAGGAGTAATTTTGACTTTCAAGACTTTTTTTTAAATTTGGTTGTGCCGGGTCTTAGTTGCGGCTCACGGGCTCCTTAGTTGTGGCATGTGAACTCTTAGTTGTGGCATATGAAATCTAGTTCCCTGACCAGGGATCGAACCCAGGTCCCCTACATTGGGAACGCAGAGTCTTAACCACTGCACCACCAGGGAAGTCCGTCAAGACTTATTATTTAAGAAATACATTTCATAAGGCTACAGCTGCCCTAGACAGTGATTCTTCTGATGGACCTGGGTAAAGTAAACTGAAAGCCTTCTGGAAAGTTTTCACCATTCTAGATGCCATTAAGAACATTCATTATTCATAGGAAGAGGTCAAATAGCAACATTAACAGGAGTTTGGAAGAAGTTAATTCCAAACCTCATGGCTGACTCTGAGGGGTTCAGGACTTCAGTGGAGGAAGGAACTGCAGACGTGGTGGAAACAGCTAGAGAACCAGAATTAGAAGTGGAGCCTGAAGATGTGGCTGAATGCTGCAACCTCATGATTAAACTTTAACGGGTGAGGAGTTGCTTCTCATGGGTGAGCAAAAAAAATGGTTTCATGAGATAAAATTTACTCCTGGCGAAGATGCTGTGAAAATTGTTGCAATGACTGCAAAGGATTTAGAATATTACGTAGATTTAGATGATAAAGTAGCAGCCGGGTTTGAGAGGACTGACTCCAATTTTGAAAGAAATTCTACCATGGGTAAAATGCTATCAAACGGCATTGCAGGTTACGGAGAAATCGTTCGTGAAAGGACGCGCCAAGAGATGCAGCAAACCTCACTGTTGTCTTAGTTTAAGAAACTGTCACAGCC
Organism: Delphinapterus leucas; assembly: GCF_059928025.1. Classification (NCBI taxonomy): domain Eukaryota; kingdom Metazoa; phylum Chordata; class Mammalia; order Artiodactyla; family Monodontidae; genus Delphinapterus; species Delphinapterus leucas. The sequence continues at coordinate 78,754,897 of NC_143144.1, read as the reverse complement.
CCCACAGCCTTCAGTGGCCACCACGCTGGTCAGTCAGCAGCCGTCAGTATCGAGGCAGGACCCTCCACCAGCAGAAAGATTACGACTCACTGAAGGCTCAGATGATGGTTAGCATTATTCAGCAATAAAGTACTTTTTAATGAAGATACGTACATTGCTTTTTTAGGCATAATGCTCTTGCACACTTAATAGACTACAGTATGGCATAAACAGAACTTTTATATGCACTAGGAAACCAAAATATGTGTGGGACTCACTTTATTGTGATATTCGCTTTATTGCTGTGGCCTGGAACCGAACACACCAAATCTCCAAGCTCTGCTGAATTAACATGATGGCATTTGAGAGCAAGAAGGAATGACACCTGTCCTGTCTGCTCTAGGTGTGCAAGTAGCAGGCGTGCAGCTTGGAGGACGGGATGGAGGGGCAGTTCCAAAACAAATAGAATCTCTTTTGTGATCAAGTTCAGGGATATGGCATCATTCATGCATTTATTCATTCATTCAGCAAATAGTTTATTATCACCTGTTCTGTGCCCAGCTCTGGGCAAGGCATACGGCTGTAGACAAAATAAATTTCCTAAGTTGCCTCGAGCACATAGGTGCTTCAGAATCACCCAAGGAGCTTGTGAACGTGTGTATTTCTGGGCTTCATCCCCAGAGAGTGTTATATGGTAAGTCCTGGATGTTCCCCAGGAACCTGCTTTTTAAAAAATACCCCCAGATGATTCTAATGCAGACCAAGATGATATGAAGACCAGGCTTTGAGAAATGCTGGCCTGGTGGGAAATATGAAAAGGTAATAACTCAAGGAAAGGATGCCAGGAATTTCCCAGAGATGTCAGCGTCCTAGAATTCAAAGAGCTACTGTATGGAAGGGGCAGAGCACAGGGCCTGTGTGTTCATGTAGCCATCCCCCTCCTCATCCAGTTGCGTGAACTGGGAACAAAAGATCGTGCTGTCGGTCTTCCCTGGTGGCGCAGGGGTTGAGAGTCCGCCTGCCGATGCAGGGGACACGGGTTCGTGCCCCGGTCCGGGAAGATCCCACATGCCGCAGAGCGGCTGGGCCCGTGAGCCATGGCCGCTGATCCTGTGCGTCTGGAGCCTGTGCTCTGCAACGGGAGAGGCCACAACAGTGAGAGGCCCATGTACCGCAAAAAAAAAAAAAAAAAAGATTGTTTTGTCAAGGACCAGCTCCAGGTGGATCACATCCTGAGCTTTCCACCAACACTCAGGGAGTCCAAGACCCCTCTCAGGGCAGGGGGTGGTGTGCAGACTTGCTGCCACATGTAGCATGTGTAGGGGGCAGGGGGAGGGGAGGGGATTCTGACAGCCAAGACAAAATGGCTGCCCAGGAAGAGACGAGGAGATGAGGCAGCCTGGGAGAAGGTCGACTTCAACTGATCTGTCAGGGAAACACTGGGCTCACAGCTACTGGATTCCAGGTGCTGAGACATGGCTGGAGCAGAATCAAGGAGCCTGACCCATGGTCCCTGTGTTCAGGGATCGAACTGCTTCTTCAGTCACACACTCGATGCATCGCCTGGTGACAGCACAAAGACAGAGATGGTTGTGACCGGAAAGCAAAGGGAACCACAGGCCAGCGTGTAGAATTGCCACCAGAGTCCTCGGTGGGCCAGAAAGGGCTGGAATAGTGTGGAGATTGTTCTGGACTCACCTGTAGATGGGCCAAAAAGCATTGACTCAGTTGAGAGCAACAAGCCCTCCAGACAGAGGTCAAACGACTGTGGACAAAACCCTGGTCTAAGAGCAATGGCCTCTAACGTGCATGTGAGTGACCTGGGGCAGGTCACTGTCCTTCTCTGAGCTCCAGGTTCCTGGTTTGTAAAATAAGGGGGCTCATCAAGATGTCTTCAAGGGTCCTCGGATCTCTGAAACCTATAAAATTATTCTTAGTTAGAAACAATATCCCACTGAACTTTGCCGGCCTTAAGGGCTTCTGGTCATTAAAGCCATAATATTTAAGAAAATGAAGAGGAATAAAAAGTCTTAGGAGGTAACAAAATGCTAAAAATAAGATTAAAATGAAAGCCTGGCCTGCATCTGGAACCCTGAATAGGAGCTGAGATAAACTCCGGTACCCACAGCCCTGCAGCCCGCCCCGTGTGGAGAACCCCATTCAGGTCGAATCCTTCTCATGACTAGGATTTTGTGTCGTGATTTAACCAGTTTGATTGGAGACAAGAGCAGAGCGAATGGCAAGGCTGCTCCTCCACTGATGTTCATTCCGCTGGTTCTCGGATTTCTTTGTGGGCAATGACTTCCGGAGAGTAAGACTCAGCACCAGGAATCACACGGGGCTCCGGGATTGTGCGGACACCAGGCGTAGTTACCAGCCCGTCACTGTCAAGTGAATTAATTGATAGACGTGTCACATCCCAGCACCACAGTTGTTGCCTCTACCTTGAGTGGACCACTCAGCGCGTCAGAGAAGGGATCCCCCCCACCAAAAAAAAGTGCACGTCCTTCAGACTCTACAAGGCTGTATGTGCTGGATACCCCTGTCAAAGAACTGCCCAAAGAACTGGAAACACCAGAAACAAGGTTTGCATGCAGTCAAATAAGGACTCAAAGTGGGTGAAGGAAGAACTTCATAAGGTATTACAGATACGTAAGTATTGATAATACTCCTGTATTGATCATGTAAATAGCAAAGTGACACGTGCAATGCCTGGCATGTAGCAGGGCCCAGGGAGTGAAAGTGTAGGGATTCTATTTCCTTTATGACCTCACAGCTCTTACAGAACATTACCCTTTCCCATGATGACATGGAGTCCCCTTCACCTCTCTTTTCAACCTGGGTGGAACTTCGTGACCGCCTCGATGAATAGAATGTGTCAGAAGTAACCCTGCATGACTTCCCAGGCTGGGTCATAAATGGTGATATGTCTTCTTTCTGGCTCTCCTGGAACATGCACATTGTATCTCTGAGCTGATATTACGAAATCTGGTGACTCTGAAGCCACCATGCTGGAGAGATGATGTGGAGAAACCACAGAGAGAGAGAGCTGTCCAGGGAGCTCCAGCTGCTCCGTCCTCCTGCCAAATGGGTCCTCCTGGCCTGGGCACCAGCTGGTGGGTGAGGTGACTCCAGCCCCCAAGCTTCCAGCCGCCCCTGCTTTTGCCAAGTACAGCAGAGGAGAGCTCTGCCCTTGAGAAAAATCAGGGCTGTTGTTGTTTTTCAGATTGTGATGGTTTTGTAATGCAGCCTGAAACAGCTGGAAGAGGCTGCCATGGGGGTTGTCACTGCTCTGCATGGGAAACGCAGGGAGGGACTCAGGGTTGGAGGAGGGTGGGAGGGAGCCCACCTAGCAGGTATGTGGGAGAGACCCCAGATAATCAGAGCCTACCCTGGCCTATTTTCCCCAGCTCTAGTGGGCATAGGCCCATCTTAGAATTACCTAGGGCAACAGGACACAGAAAATACTGAGAAAGCTAGCTAGAGAGCTGGAAATAAGTTCCAAGACCCTTCCCATGCCTGCCCGAAGGAAAGGAGAGGGTAAGCCAAGTGCAAGCGCCCCTGTCCCAGAGCCCCCGCAGGCCATAGTGAGGTTCAACCAACAAGGGGAAATCCACCTATGGTAACAGCAGATGGTTCTGTTCCAAGCCCTTAGCCAGGATGGGCAAACTCCAGCCAGCGGGCTAAACCCAGCTGTCTGCGTGTGTTTGTAAATAAAGTTTTATTGGACCACGACCAAGGTCCTTTGTCTGCCTACGGTCTACAAGTAGCACTCAACAGCTGGGCTGGGTGGTTACGACAGACACCATCTGGCCCACAAAGCCTGAGATAGTTACTAGCTGAACTTTCTAGAAAAAGGTTGCCGACCCCTGCCCTAAGCTATCAAAAGTGAAATCCTGCTACAAGACGCCCTGCCCCGGCGTGGTCTCTGCTCAGAAAGACCCTCTGGGACCCACGCATGCCATCCTATTTCACTCAGTCGTTCAATGCCCGTGAGCACCTCGTGCATGGCAGGCTCCCAGCTCCACCTTGGGAACAGAAAAACGAATAGATGCAGTCCTTGCCCGCTAAGCGATCACAGGGCTGTGCAAGGGACGGCCGCATGCTCAGAGGATTATGGTGCCAAACGGTAAGGAGCAGAGGGAGGCTGTGCTGCGGAATTCTGGCAGCCTAGACAGAGGCAACCAATCCTGCTCAGGAGGGGAGGCCAGAGCAGGCTTCCGAGGAATGATGGTGTCAGTGGATCCTGAAGGATGAGTGGGCTACAGGGACAGGTGAGGATGGAGGGCATCTGCACAGAGGGGACGGTATGCTCAGAGGCAGACGGGGAAAGGGGCGGGGCATCTAGAAGGGAGGCGAAGGTGTGAGAGGCAGTGGCAGGAAGGTTAAGACGGCAGGTTATGGAGGGCAGGCAGGACCCGAGGGCAAGGCAGAGATGGCAGATGCCAGGAGCTACAGCTCCGCCCCCACAAAGGACCCTGACACGTACAAAGTCACTTAGAAGGGGAGAGGGTATGCACAGATCCCATGGGCTGTGCCTACCTTCACTGAGACACGGAGGTTTCTGTGAGGATGTGGTTTTCTATCTGCACTGCAGTGCACCCAACCCAGGCCCCTGGTGCTCCCAGGAACAGACAGCAGGAGCAGCCGGGGTGGGCTGTCCATAGTAGGGGGGGCCACCCTTGCACACATCGGGGAACTTCCAGCCTGGGTGCTCTGCGTTCTGCCTGCCTTTGCAAGTTTCATCTCAGGCCAACTTTCAGGCAGGAAAGAAAGAATATTCACCAGGTAGATCACACACATGGGGGAAGGGGGACACAGCTACATGACATGTGTCATCTTCAGGGGACTGCAGGTGACTGGTGCCCTCGAAACCTCTCTCTGAAAACGCAGCTAGACACGTGTCCCAAGGAACAAGTGCGCCTTTGTTAGTGGGCCTGGCATCTGGAATGAGCAGGGAACAGGCATTTCATCCTTGGCCGGAACACAGTAGATTTAAACTAGAGGGCAGCCCGGGGCCCCCAAACCCTTTTGTTTCTGTATAATACACTCTTCTAGAGTTGTGTTGTCCACCCACTTTTCCTTAATTAGAAGGAGATAACTTTATTGCTGTTTTCATAATATTATGGCTACACACAGAGGTGTTTTGTGAAAACAATCCTACTTACAAATCCTGCTCCCCACCACAACCCTGCTTATGCAATTATTATTATGTTGTTGTTATTATTTTATCTAAAGGATTAAGGGGGTTTTGAGTCACTGCTATGAAGAGGACAAACTCTGAAATGGAAAACCTTTCCTCAGGGTCAGTGGGGGGACCCGGCTTCCATGGCACCAACCTCGGGCTGGACTCGATTTGCCAGGTGTGCCTCCCTCTGCCGAGAGCCTTGCTTTTCCTGTATTAAGAAAACAGAGATGCCGGGAATTCCCTGCGGTCCATTGGTTAGGACTCAGCGCTTTCACTGCCGGTGCCCGGGTTCAAGCGCTGGTCAGGGAACTAAGATCCCACAATCTGCGCGGCGCAGCCAAAAAAACAAAAAAAAGCAAAAACACAGCGATGCCTGGGAATGGGTGCAAGTCCCAGCTCCTCCCTGACATCTGGGTGACATTGGGCAGCAAGTTGTTTCAACCTCGGTGGACCTCAGTTTTTTAATCTGCAAAACGGGAGGCTTGATGATCCTTATACTAAGGACTTCAAGCTCTTTTGCAAAATAAAGTCAATTAAATTAAATTAAACAGTAAAGGCCTATTAAAAACCTACCATCTTAATCCTCAGAGTTGAGAGGTATAAAACTTATACGAAACCTACAGTCCTCCTGCAGTTTCAGCTCTTAAAACAGTGTGTAATTGGGTCAAGGATCTATAGATGGCAGCCTCTTGCTAAGATCTAAGGAAAAAATGCTTCCGTTGATCTATACTTTCTCAGCAAATGTAATAGGGCCAGAAAGGAAACAGAAACCAAATAGTTATTATCTTCAGAAGTCACATAAGTCTCCCATAGACCAACATGGCCATTGAGAATGTTTAATCTTAAAAATAAAAGGTATGTTTCTAAAGTATAATAGTTATTCACAAATTGTATTTTCACTAGGGGAAACATATTCTGCAAACAAGGATGTAGCTGGTGAAATCTTATCACCTAAGTGTTTAATCTTGTGGCATAGACTCCGTGAAAGGAGGCAAATCTTCTTTGAGATCCTCTTCAAACAAATCTCCCCCACCATCCCACCTACCTCTCCCCGCAGCGACCTCTTGGACGCCACTCAGGGGTGAAATTTCCTGTCCCAGGAATGGGGTCTTTTCCTTTGTGATGTTTCACATCATTCTTTGAATAATCCAGTTTGGGTCTTTCTTTAATTCCCATTTTGTGAGCTTCATGCAAGCAGCTGAAATTTATGCACAAAAGTCTATGCCATTTAAGGAGCTTACCTTCACTGACAATCAGACTTTCTAATTAAAACAAAGAGACAGGAAGCAACCTAAGTGTCCATCGACAGACGAATGGGTAAAGAAGATGTGGCACATATATACAATGGAAAATTAGCCATAAAAAGAAATGAAGTTGAGTTATTTGTAGTGAGGTGGATGGACCTAGAGTCTGTCATACAGAGTGAAGTAAGTCAGAAAGAGAAAAACAAATACTGTGTGCTAACACATATATATGGAATCTTAAAAAAAAAAAAAAAGTGTTCTGAAGAACCTAGGGGCAGGACAGGAATAAAGGCACAGACGTAGAGAATGGACTTGAGGACACTGGGAAGGGGAAGGGTAAGCTGGGATGAAGTGAGAGAGTGGCATGGACATATATACACTACCAAATGTAAAATAGATAGCTAGTGGGAAGCAGCCGCATGGCACAGGGAGATCAGCTCGGTGCTCTGTGTCCACCTAGAGGGGTGGGATAGGGAGGGTGGGAGGAAGACGCAAGAAGGAGGAGATATGGGGATATATGTATATGTATAGCTGATTCACTTTGTTATAAAGCAGAAACTAACACACCATTGTAAAGCAATTATACTCCAAGAAAGATGTTAAAAAATAAAATAAAACAGAGATACATCATACAAAAATGTGTGAATGACAAGTATTAGGTTGAGCCATTATGAAATGGTTGGTCAAAAATCAGCAATTTTATATGATTCTGGGAGGGATGAATTGGGAGATTGGGATTGACATATACACACTATTATACATAAAATAGATAACTGACAAGGACCTACTGTATAGCACAGGGAACTCTAAATACTCTGTAATGGCCTATATGGGAAAAGAATCTAAAAAAGAGTGGATATATGTTTATAACTGATTCACTTTGCTGTACACCTGAAACTAATACAACATTGTAAATCAACTATTTGCCAATAAAAATTTTTTTAAAAATCTTATGGTTCCACCTCTGTGCCAGCATTTGTGCCAAGCGCTAGTTGCATAACAGAGATCCAGACCGATGGGGCCCTGCCTTTGTAGTAACAGTAGGGTCAGAGGAGCTGACCTAGGGAGGTGGGGAACCACTTCTCAGAGGACGTGATGGCCAAGTCGGGACATAAGTGAGGAGGGGTGTCTCCTGTGCAGGTGAAGCAGGGGGCGATGTTCTAGGCAGAGGGGACGGCAGGCCTGGAGGTGTGAGCTCAGCGGTCTGACATCCTGGAAGAAGCCCAGTGTGCCTGGATCAGGAAGGTGGGCAGAAGCCCAGGGCGGGAGGAGACAGAAAGCAGGCGCTGGGCAGGGAGGGAAGGGCCTTCCAAGCCGCGACAGAGAGGGCGTGCTCCATCCCGAGGGCAATGGGGAGCCGCTCGAGGCTCTGAAGCTGACAAACAGCAAGATCAGATTGGCCATTTGGGAAATAAAATCCCTCTGCCTTTAATGTAGAGAATGAATTAAGTAGAGCAAGTACTGGGGCAAGGTCTCACCAGCTGAGGTGAGGTGGGGGTGGCTGGTCTAGGGAAGTGCCGCTGACAGCTAAACAGATGGAACGGAGACTCTTTCTGAGATGGAGTCTCAGAATGGATATGCAAGAGTACAGAGAAAGAGGAATCTGTCACACGTGATGCCCACTCATATGAGAGCACAGGGGGAGAAGAGGTTTAGGGAGGAGATGCTGAGTTCGCCATCAGACGCGGACACGGTGGGGTGGGTCCTCTGGGGTCCTCTGGGGTCCTCTGGGGGGGCTTGGGAGGCAGCAGCTGCATCCTGTGACCTGGTGCTCAGTGGGGTGGCCTCAGCAGGAGTCAGCGCCAAGCCTGGGGCTGGACGAGGCTGTTGAAAGATAATGCTCGGGGCTCGGTCCCTCCGCTTTTAATAGGCATGGGAATCACGTGGGCTTCCATTACGTTGAGCGTTCACGGGCTCCATCTCAACCATGCTAACGGCGGTTGCTGAGAATCTGAGTCTCTAACCAGCTCCCTAGGAGACCGATGGCAATACCCTGGGACCAAAGTTGCAGGAACCCTCCTGGTGCTACGGAGGCAGAACGTAATAATGAGAACATCAGAGGAAACTGTAAAATTCTATTTCTTAGGAAAATAAATAACCAACATTAGTGAGGGTGGCTTTCATATATGGCTGTCGAGACAGGTATTGGACTTGTAAATCTAAAGACCTGAAATGATCATGAAAATACTAGGGAAGAAAAACTCAGAAACTAGCGTGGACTGGCTGCGAATTCATGTCTTCCCACCAAAATGCCCTCCCAACTGGTATTCTAATATTTAGTGAAACTTTTGTCCTAAAGGGCATTTATGATGGAAACCCAAGCTAGGCAGTTTAAATATACACAATACGCCCAAGAGAATCGAACTGACCATAACAGGGGAGAAATAGATTAAATACATTTGTCTTGATATTCAGAGGAAGCTTAAGAAAACATCAGAGTTCCTTATGCAGTCAAACGTGTCAATATGCCCTCATTGGCTGAGCCTCACCCAAAAGGCTCAGATCAGGGAGAATATTAATCTCTCGCCTGTCCCCAACACGCCCATGATGCTTTGTTTTTACCTCTGTTAGAGCGCACAGCTCAGCCGGCCTGGGATATAAGTTATTTATGTCCTCGTCTGCTCGCCCACCACACCGTGCACCCCTTCAGGGCAGGGACCTCGTCTTCGTTACACCATGCCTGGCACCCTGGCTGGCACAGAACGACATTCAGTCCTTCTTTGCTAACTTGAGCTTTCATCAAGCAACAGAGCTTCCCCATTCTTGTTTGTAGTTGCAGAGTTTCTGTTTATGGCAAAGGTGGATTTGGAATTCTCTCCACGATCTCTTCACATTGAAATGATTTTAAACCAACCTTTAGACCGTTTTAGGTAAAGGAAGATGGCACAACAAGAGCAAAGGCAGGACGGTAGAATGTCTTGACACCCAGAACCGTGTTGCATGACAAAGCCTGTGTTGAAAGGAAGCGATTCCTGTGCAGCCCACTGATTTGGGATTCACTGGCTCACCCGCACTTGCACTGCGCTCTTCTGGTAAGCTGCAAAATCTAAAACTCCTTATTAAATGTCAGATAAATTGGCTAGCCTGGGGCGAAGAAGCATGGGCGGTGTGTGCTCCGGTTCGGTCCCCTGTAATTGATGGGCTCTGAATAAGCAGAACCAATCCAGGCTGATTGTGGATGAAATGACTACAGCCAGCAAAGTTCAAATAAGAAATATGTGAGCTTTAAAGTACTTGAACAGAAATCACGACAGTGAGTTTTTATAAAAATCTTTACTAGCTCAAACCACTGCAGCTCAGAATGACCTTGATCCTTGGGTTGAGTAGCCGGTGGTGCAGGGAACGTGTGCACCGTGTATCAGGCCCCGAGCCATGGGAGAAGCGCCGTGGGAGAGAGAATTTGCCAGATGCAGTGCTCCCAGGCCCCTCGTCGGTGTCTGCGTGGGCAAAGCAGACAGCGACTTGCAGATGTTAGCTGCTCTCCACTGCTCCACCTGAGCAGATTTTCCTCCTCTTTTGCTGGGTGTTGGATGGGGTTTTACACGTTCCCTTGCCCGTTGGATAATGCAGTCAGGACTCTGGGCTGCCGTCCCAGCTTCTTGTCTATACCCGGACACAAGCAGGGCGTTTGGGGAAGCCCCCAGACCCGGTACCAGCTGAACTTGCAACAGTGCTTCACACAGCACTGCAGAGCCCGACAATGCATTTCAGTGCAGCACCTCTTTGTGCTAAACCCTTCGTAGGTGTTTTTCCCCCCACCCAAGCTTTCCCCCACCCCATCCCCAAGAGGAAGCACCCTTACACCCCTTTCACATATGAGGAAGTGGAAGGTTCTGAAGGTCTTAAGCTATGAAAATATAGAGCGGATTTCCAGCTGCATCTGTTGGGCCCCGATCCCCTGCTCTTTCTACCACACCAAGCTGTGTCCCTTTGTGACAAATCAAATGGACACCCTTCTGTCTTATTCTAAATGGGATCCTCCTTTTCACCTTCACAGATCTCCCAGCTATTTTGTGAGAACACCAGATATAAACACCTCCTAGAATAACAATACCATACTCTAACTTCTCAGACACCCCAGGGCGGTAGAGTTGGTCCTTCCCACAACGAATGTAGGCGACGGGGGGAAAAGACCACGGTTCATTTTATCCCAAAGGACTGGGCAGGTGGATACAAGAAATGTAGCTAAGGGGAGAGCCTGCTTCCACCTGAGGGGTAGGGAAGAAGGCAATCAGGAGTACTTCATGGAGGAGGTGGCCCTTGTAGGAGGGTTGGGATTAGGATTTGTAGATGGAATAGAATAAGAGCCCTATTACTTTTGCCATCTGCAGTAATGTAGATGGACTTGGAGAGCATTATGCTAAGTGAAATATGTCAGACAGAGAAAGATAAATACTGTATGATATGGCTTATATGTGGAATCTAAAAAATACAACAAACTAGTGAATATAACATAAAAGAAGCAGACTCACAGATATAGAGAACAATCTAGTGGTTACCAGTAGGGAGAGGGAAAGGGGGAGGGGCAAGATACAGCTGGGGGATTCGGAGGCACAAACTACTGGATGTAAGACAGGTTCAAGGATGTATTGTACAACACGGGGAACAGAGCCAATATTTTGTAATAACTGTAAATGGAAAGTAACCTTTACGAATTGTATAAAAATAAAAAATTAATTTAAAAAGATTTTTTAAAAGAACTCTTATTACATGTCATGCTCTGTCTTCTAAATGCCATACATGTATTAGCACTTCTGTTCCTCAGAACAGTCTTACTAGGTTTTATTGTTACCTCCATTTCATAGATGAGAAAACTGAGGCACAGAGAGCTAAAGTAAATTACCCAAAGACACACAGTGGTAGAAGCGAGACTCAACCCCAGGCAGTCTGGCTCCAGTGCTCGTGATTTTGCCCACCGTGCGAGGCTGCCTCTGTCTGAGGGAAGTGGACCATTCGAGCAAAGGCAGAGTGATCTGGAAGGGAAGTGGGGGTGGGTGTGGGAAGACCTGGCCATCCTGTTAGATGGCGGCATGTGCTACGTGAATGTCAAACAGAGGTTGAAAGGTGCGATGTACATTGAGTTGGTGACCATTCCTTCATCAAACCAGTGCCCACTGCACACCTACTTGGCACCGGGGACTCCAACAGGCACTGGGAGACACAGTCACAAACCAGTGTTTCAAAAACAGCATGAGAACAAACGTATGGACACCAAGGGGGGAAAGTGGTGGGGGGTGGGGTGGGGGTGTGACGAATTGGGAGATTGGGATTGACATGTATACACTGATGTGTATAAAATGGGTGACTAATAAGGACCTGCTGTATAAAAAAATAGATAAAATTCAAAAATTCAAAAAAAAAAAAAAAGCATGAGTACAAATGTCTAGATTAGTCTGGAAAGGGATTAGCTTTCCAGACTAATCTAGACGTTTCACACTTACCCTTTGCTTATGGCTACCTAAAGCCATGGATATCAAAAGCAAAATCATGTATCTCATAGTAAAGATTCAGAAACTACTTGAGGTGGGAGGGACATGAGGAGGGGTGAGGGGTAAAATACAGGATACCCGGTTAAATTTGAATTGCAGATAAACACCAGAAAAATTTTTAATATAAGTGTGTCCCAGATGTTGCATGGGGCAAACAGATGCTAAAAAATTCCTCGTTGTTTATCTGAAATTCGGGTTTAACTTGGTGTCTGCTGTTTTTATTTGCTACATCTGGCAACTCTAAACCTGAGTGATCTTTTCACGGAGCTGCCCCCATTTTACAGATGGGCCAACCGCCTTCCACATCCCCAGCTAGAGGGACCAGGATGCAGGGACAAGCTTGCAGATGACCAAGTCCAGCCATCCAGCCTCAGTGTTTTCCCGACGCCTTCCAATCCCAACGGGTTAATTATCCCTTGGGGTCAGCAGCAGTGTGGCAATAGAGCAGTTCTTAATTGTGGTGGGAAAAGTAAGAATTTTGATAATGAAATTTCCCCAGGAGTCAGAATTGCTCTGACCGCGGACTCAAAGACCAAAGCCACAATAGAAAGCAGGTTGGCCCCCAGGATTCTCCCCGCCCCTCCCCCAGGTGTACTGTGACCGGCGTGGCTGCATTTGGAGAAACGCTTCAGGGAAAATCACAAAGTCATATCAGGCACAGCTTAGGGGAAATCAAATTTTCCCTTCAGAGCAACATCTCAGGAGACAGTGGCCAACTTCAAGGTGCCTTTATCTGAATACATTCCATTAGGAAAGGAGCAGGAAGAAGCACTGGCCTTTCAAGGTAACTCAATCAGACTCTGTGGCATTCACAGGGGTATCGGTTACCGTAAGCCTCTAGGGGCAGCAAGGAGATTAAGACGCGGATTACCTGCCACTTACTATGTGTCATCAAGGAAAGAGCTGCTTCGGCTACAAGCCCTGCTTAATCGGGTCCCAGCAGGCTTTTCTCCAAAGGATGGCTGACAGCATTTCTAAGCACGTTTTAAACTGCCCATCATATCCGTGATGGAAACTCACCAAAAGAGAGTGACAGCAATGTCAACAGTGGCCATTAGAGGAATTTCTGACAGGTGGCCTTTTGTGAAATGATGAGGGGTGTGGCCAAGGAGGTGCTGGGCGTGTGATGGAATCTCGGGGCCCACTTACATGCACCCTTACAGCCAACGTCTTCAGGCATGTTTCAGCTTTACATTATCCGCCTCCGTCGGTGTGCGCACTTGGCCAAGACAGCACAACTGTCAAGACAGACGTAGCGGGTCTGACGCCGTCTCTGGTGACAGAGGAAGCCAGCAGAAGTCCCCGCTCTGAATCTGGGCAGCCAGACCGAAGCAGGTTTTCCTCTCCAGTGAGAGCCCCGTGTGAAAGCCGCGAAGCACGGTGGCCTGGAAAGAGGGCTGGGTCCCAAGCCATTCTACAGTTGACACCAGCAGTCAGCAAACTATGATATGTGGGCCAAATCCAGACTACCAGCTATTTTTACAAAGTTTTGTTGGAAGAACAGCTACACTCATCAATTTACATCATGTGCTTTCATATTATGACGGCAGAGTTGGGTGGTTACTGTACGGCTCACAACGCTTAAAATATTTATTATCCAGCAGCCTTTACAGGAAAATGGCTGAGCTCTGGTCTACATTCCTTAGAAGAGCTCTCACAGCCTTGCTTCACCTCAGATCTGTGCTGGGGTGAAGGGGGTGGAGGTCATGCCTTGACACGTTCTATTGAATGAATTCCAAGATGCTGAAGGAGTAATTTTTTTTTTTTTTTTTGGCGGTACGCGGGCCTCTCACTGCTGTGGCCTCTCCCGTTGCGGAGCACAGGCTCCGGACGCGCAGGCTCAGCGGCCATGGCTCACGGGCCCAGCCGCTCCGCGGCACGTGGGATCCTCCCGGACCGGGGCACGAACCCGCGTCCCCTGCATCGGCAGGCGGACTCCCAACCACTGCGCCGCCAGGGAAGCCCACGAGTAATTATTGAAGAGAAAACCTTACTGAAGCCCAATAGCTAAGAATCGCAGGTGGAGTCATCTCACCTGAGTTCTCTCCACAAAGAATTTCAAATTGACCAAAAGAGACAGAATACCCACTTCTGATGATTTTCCTAAAGCGGAATGCAGACCAGGGTCAGAAATCTCAGGTGGCTTCCCACAGCCGAGGGGAGTTAGGAGGAGCCAGCTTCTGACCTTGACATTGAAGCCACCACAACACGCGCCCAGACCCCCTTCCATCCCTACCTGCCATACCGTCATGGTACTATGAGGTTATTACTCGTTCTGAACCTGCTTCAGGCCTGTCACATGCAAGAAGTTCAACATCAAGACGGTCAGGCCAACATCTCTCTGCACCTTTGGCTCTGCACCCAAGTGGAACAACTAGGTATTCCATGAACACAAGCCGTTCTCATGCTGTACCCTCCACACAACTGTCCTTTCCTCCATGGGCGCCTGCTGACCACACCTGTCCTGCAGGGCTCTTCTCCCGTGTATCCATGAAATCTTCCTTCATGCCTCCAGGCAGATGGCTCTTCCCACTCCCTGGGCCTTCAAAGTAATTCTCCCAAACATCTAGGGTGGGACTGATCAAATGCTACCTGACCTTGGCATTATCTGTAGCCAGGGAACCAAGGCATTCACAGATTAATGGTCTCCACTATACCTGAGTAATACCAAGGTGCAGGGGTGGGCATGGAGAGGATGAAGGTAACGCACTGCGGAAACTCTAGCTACGACCCCGGGACTCCTTTCAAATTAAGTGCCCGCAGGGAAAGTTGGTGGGTCCTTAGACAGCGACTCTGTCTCTATGGCTAGGGCTGTGCCCGGAAAAAGGAGTGTGGACCTTCAGGGGTCCGAGCCAGGAGGAAAAGCCCGACAAAGAAGGTGGAGGCTTTGTGGGGTCTCCAGGCCTGGGTGAAGCTCTGCCTCATGAATGACCAGCCACTAGGAAGGAAGGGAAGTCCTCTTCCTTACCATCTGCATGGGCGGGGGGAGAGGACCACTCCCCAGCAGCACCTTATCATCCCTCTCTCACGTCGAGGAGGGAGCAGAGTGTCAGGTCACCTTCTAAGTCAGCAAACATTGACTGCGCACCTGTTGCTCGCCAGGCGCCGGGGGAGGTGGGGAGCAAGTGCTACCTTCACAGCGCCTACACTCTGACCCCGACCCAGCCCCGGAAAACACGGGATCCCGGGGGTTCTCCAGGCGAGCAGCAGCCCCAGAGCCTTCCCTCTCCACCCAGAGAGGCTCCGGGATGTGCCGCCCAGAAGCTGCCAAGGACTGTCCGGGGCCGGGGCCTGAGACGGACAAAGGTGACTTATCGCCTCATCTGAACAGGCCTCCCCGCCCACCTTGAGGGCATCTTTCCCCTGGGTCGGAGGAGTTTTCAGAGGGTGCCATGGGAATCTGGGAGGGGAGAGGCCGTTGGGAAACACATCCCCCTAGTGCTCTTATGATGCTGCAGAGAAGAGGCGAAGGTGGGAACCTCGGGTCTCCCCACCCTTTCTGGGTTTCAACCTGGCCCCAGGTGGTAGAACAGCTTAATCGCCCTCAGGGCTGCCTCGGGGTTTGGGGGAGTTCAGACTAACTCAGGTGTCAGGGTCAGCGCCCCTAAGGGCTCTGCACCACGGCCCAGAGGAGGAAACTGGGCTCAGCCTCGATAAGGGATTTGCCCATATGGCTCGTGGGGGGCTCAGCCCAGCCCCTGGCTCCCAGGACACTGCTCCCTGCACCCAATGACTGCTCTAGGGCCTCTGTTTGGGGGGCAGATGGATCAGCCTCTGTACTGGGTGACTCACCCACCTGGGCTCCCCTGCTGGCCTCTGGCTGGGGGGGAGGTTCATGGGGGAGGAGAGCCTCAGGGGCTTTTTTGCCACAAACGCTCCAAGGCTGTGGATGCCACTAGCTGCCCATGAGCCCGTCTAAGACAAGAGCAGGTCCCATTCGCCTCAGGATCCCCAGACCCTGGCACAATGCCTGACCCTCTGTGAGCGCTCCAAGCCCTGGGGGAATGAGCCTCTGTCCTGGCTCCCACCCCCTGCCCCCCAAGAGGGATCCTCTTGCCCTAGACGTGGACCCTCTTCCTCTCATTCTCTCTGGGTTCGCACGAATGGCAATGGGGCTGCCCTCCGCTGGATGACAGAAGATGGTTTTCCCCCATCCATCTGGGAAATCCCTTAAAAATATGATTCTTTGTCTCTCCAGTGACCACAAATTAGGGTTAGGCCTGGGGTCTGACTTTTTAAGTACCACCTGGTTGGAGAGGCCAGGCAGGTGAGACCGGCCGCCCCATGCCCTTCTCTCTATGCTTGTCCAATCTCCCACCACCTGCGGAATTTCCGGCGTGGTGGATACCCAGGCATCAGCACTCATGCAGCCGCGCAGATGGTGAATCACAGGCAGGAGTGGAAGAGGGGGTCGGGCCTCCCTAAAAGGTATCTGTAAGGTAGTCAGTCGTCTCTCTCTCGATCTTGACTCCTGCAGACCCTAAGCCGCCCACCGCACCACCGAGAGTCCTCGCAGGCTTGGACCTGGAGCCGCTAGCACCCTGGCCTTTGCTGTGATGCAAACAGACTTCACCTGCCACTGCCTCCTCTTCCCGTGGAGAAGGAGACTCGTCTGAGCAGAATCAAAACCCAGCGGAGGTCAATTCATTACTGTGCTCTGAGCTCCCCCGCGACCTTTCCAAATGCCAGCCCCTGCGGGTGCTTGTGCCCGAGGTCGGCGCCTTGCAAGGGTCACCTGTGAGAGGCTGTGCACAGCGGGGAGGGGAGCCCTCAGCACCCTGACTCTCCCCAACCCCTGAGCCTTATCCCACCCAGCAGCTGTCTCAGGGTGCCGGCTCTCCCGCCAGGTGCTCCAAATCGCCACAGGGAATCTATCCTGGGAGCAGCCAGTAGGCAAGTACCCTGCAGCAGGTCCCGAAGCCACCAGACTCACCCGGCCTCTGCGCCCAGCCAGTGCCACCCCCCTGCCCAGACCCGCAGTCTCTCTCCGATCTCCGACCCCGAGGACCACGCGGGGCTCTCCGTGTCACCGGGAAGTGGAGAGCAATTTGTTTCTACCAAACACGGTTTCTGTCGCCCTTTTCCTACCCCGCTGGCTCCTGTGCTAAAGCCGGTCTTTCACCGGAACCGCCGTGGCCTCCTCAGCACTGCAGAGAATCGGCCCCTTTCTCCCTCCTCCCGCAGCTCTCCTCTCTCTCAATTTCTCCTTTTTTCTGCCTGGCACAGGTAATTGTGAGACGGTGAGGGAATGCCCTGGAGGATTCAGTTCCAAACGCTCCCCCGCAGTTCTCAGAAGGGCACAAAGAATCGCGGTGAATGTCACATTGAGTCCCTCCAGCTGCACCTGCTGGCCGCCCGGGCCCCTCTGGTTCACTGGGGGGTCACCGAGTGCTCGCGGATTCTCCGATGGCCGGGAGAGCTACTATGTTTTCAGTTCACAGTGAGATTAAATCTACAACGTTTGACCTGTCTAATTTATTGTGTGGCTGACAGAGCAAGGAAAGACCATAGGAAGAGCTGGATGCATTTCTCCCCCTTCAAACAAAACACACCGTGGAATTTGCAAGAAGCCGTCAGCAGCTCGACGTTTCATTGCAGGCCTGGAAGCGGAAAAGGGTTGTAATGAGCATTGGATTCCACAGTCTGGGCAAGAGTCAAGCAGACCTATCATTGTTTTTTACGAACTATAGACTCGGGTTGATCAGTGCTGGTAACATGAGGCCCCGATGGTTTGAGCACAAGCTCAGGGCTGCCAACCCCGTCCGAGTTCAGACCCTTATCAAGATTTGCCCAGAATTGGCTGCACCCTTCAACGCCCATCTTGCTTCCTACTGCCTTGTCCACCTTCGGACCGAGGCTGCCCCTCCATTCCCCAAAGCCTTTCCAGTTCTCTCCTTCTCCGTCCTGGGGACCAAGGAGCCCCCTCCCAGCCATAGAAAACATGTTCACATGTGGTCTCCAGGTTTGAGAAATTAAATTTCACTTCCATTCCTACCTGTTGAATATCTCCTAGTGGGAGGCTCGTTCCTGGTTCTCTAATGACCATCACTGTGGATTCTAGAACTGCTTTGTCAGCAGCAGAGCATCTTTTTTTTTTTTTTTTTTTTAATGAATCATAAGCAGGACCCCAGTAAACCAAATAGATTCTGGCCAAGCTGCTCAGCCTGGGGCATGGGCGGGGGCCTGGACTTGGTCCCATCAGTGCAGGCCCAGCCCTCAGGGATGCTGAGACATCGCCGTGGACCTCAGTGGAGATGCTTGGGCAGCAGAGAGAGACAGAGGTGCTGTAGCCAGAGGAGAGCAACGGGACCACGAAGGGGTGGGTGGTACTTGCTTCTGCCGGACAAGAGGGTCAAAAGCGTCCGGCAAAGGTCTGGGCAGAGCTGCCCTGAGCCCAGGCTGGGCAGGAGGGGCGTTCAGGGCTGCGGGCAGCATGAACACACACGGGAGGCCTGAGCACGCCCAGAGCAGCGCAGGTCTCCTTGGGCGTGTGGGAGAGAGGTTGCCAGGAGACCGGACTGTAGTCTGGGTCAGGTTGGGAAGGCCCAGGCCTGTTTTCAGAGATCACCACGAAGTTCTCTGAGCAAGTGGGAAGCTCTGAGAGCTGTGGTTTAGAAAGACAGGCCTGGCAGCGGTGGGACAAAGTGTGAGGCGGTGAGCATTCAGGCCGGAGCCCAGCGAGGACTCCTCGCGAGGAGGGACGAGGAGGCTGAAAGCCAGAGGAGGCGGGAAGAACAGATGCGGGGCGGGGCCTGAAAGGGAGAGAGGGCCTGGTCCCCAGTGTGTGAGGGACACGGAGGAATAGGGGACAGGAGTCAGCTCTCTGCTGGGGCAGAGGATCTGCGCTGCTGCTTATCGAGAGAAAACAGGAGAAGTAGCAGATCCGAAGGATGGAGATGGCGAGTTCAGGGAGGGCAGACCAGCGGCACCAGGGTGACGGTGTCAGCAGCCCATCTTTGTTGAGAATTGGCGGAGAGACTCCGCAAAGCACTTTGTTTTGTCTTGTTTGACCCACAAAACAACAAGGTAAGGAGGATGCTGTTTTCCCTTCTCTTTTACGGATGAGGCCACTAAGGCTCAGAGAGGTGAAGGCGTTTGCCCTAGATCACACAGCTAAAAGCAATGGAGGCAGGCTCTGCATCTACATCGTCTGACTCCAGGGCCTGGCTTCTTAGCTACGACCCTACATTACCTGTAGAAACGTACAGATGTAGACCCAGAGCTGGGAACTGAGGTCCGGAGTCCTCTCGCTGGGATGCCATCAAGACTCCAAGAGCAGGGTGTTCACAAAGGTGAATGAGGGATAGGAGGTATCTCAGGTCCAGACCCCAATGCGGCTACATCAAATCCCCTACCTGCCTCAGAGTTCCAGGCCCGGCAAGGAGGTGCCTGTAACACTAAAGAGTCTTGAACTACAGGCCCAGGAACTGTAGCTCTGCCAAGATACATGTGCCCCGTGGGACCAGGATGTGCATTTCAGCTCAGGCTGGGGCAGCGCTAGTTATTAATTATAACACATTAATTATGACATTTGAGGAGAGCTCAAAATGGAGGACAGCAGCCCTCTCCTCTTATCTTCTGTTTCTCACTTGAAGCCGTGACTAAGGCATGGCATTAAGGGCAGATCAGTCCTCGTGCTGGTTGGCACCTGGATGGGCTGAGAGAACCACGCCATCACTAGCCTGACTTGAAAACACTGACCTTTGAACAAGAGAAGCTAAAATGTGTCGAGGTATATACGCAGCAAGGAGTCCAGGGAAATGTGCCTTCTGATGAGAAGTGATGACCCAGAGAAGAGACAAAACTGGGCAAAAATTTTAGCCACAAAACTGTGAAGCAGACTGGGCTTGTGTTTTGTATAGAAAGAAAAAGCTTGTGTTTTCAATAATTAGCCCAAAGTGAAGGAAGTAAAGGAATTGAGAAGGCGGTGCTACTGCCCACTCTTATTTGACCAGCTTTTCTTCCCGACCAGTTTGGCCAGTGTATCATTGAAGGGCTGGAGGAGGGGATGCTGGTGTTTCCAAAGAGGGATTTCTAACTCCCACCTCAGCTCCCCAGACACAGGTAAGAATAAATTTAGCAGGAGAGTCTGCAGTGTGCTCCTTCTGGCATGGGGGTATGATATTAACAGCTAACATTCTGGGGGCACTAATTATGTAGCGTTCAAAGGCGTATTAATGGATTAACTCATTTAATCCCTGCCGCGGTCCTGTGGAGACAATATAGTTACCATCACCATCTGACAGGAGGGTCGAGGCAGGATGGACCTGCCCAGTGTCCCCAAACTAGGTTGCTAGAGCCAGGAATTGAGCCCAGGAGGTCAAATTCCAGAGTCTATTTCTGACCCTCTGCCATACTGCTCAGATCTTAGGAAGTGTAAGAACCACCGGATGTATATACCCAAGAGATTTGAAAATGTTTGTCCTCACAAAAACTTGTACATGAAGGTTCATAGCAGCATTATTCATGGTAGCCAAAAAGTGGAAACAAACCAGATGTCTACCTACTTATAAATGGATAAAATGTGGTATATCCATACAAGGGAATATTATTCACCCATGAAAAGGAACGAAGTGCTGACACTTCAATGCCACAACGCAGATGAACCTTGAAAACATTATGCTAAGGGAAAGAAGTCAGACCAAGAGACCACGTACTGAACGATTCCATTCATGAGAAATGTCCAGAATAGGCAAATCCACAAAAGTAGCTTAGTTGGGCTTCCCTGGTGGCGCAGTGGTTGAGAGTCCACCTGCCGATGCAGGGGACACGAGTTCGTGCCCCTGTCCGGGAAGATTCCACATGCCGCAGAGTGGCTGGGCCCGTGAGCCATGGCCGCTGAGCCTGCGCATCCGGAGCCTGTGCTCCACAACGGGAGAGGCCACAACGGTGAGAGGCCTGAGTAACGCAAAAAAAAAAAAAAAACAAAAAAAAGTAGCTGAGTTGTTTCCTGTTTCTGGGGAAAGGGAAAATTGAGAGTGACTGTAATAGGTATGGGTTGCTTTGCAGAGTGAGAAGAACGTTCTGGCATTAGTGGTGATGGTTGCCCAACATTGGGAACATACTAAGAAAGATCACTAAATGGTATACTTTCAAATAGCGAATTTTACATTATATGAATTATCTCTCAATTTTTAAAATTGCCTCCCCCCAAGACTCCCTCCCGTTTGATATATCATTGAGAACACTTTGAGCTTTGCCCTTGGCTAGTCCCTGGGTTACAAGATGGCCACCCCAGTTCCAGACATCACACAGACACAACAGCATTTAGTGGAAGGAGAGAGGAGCGTTTCAAAGAACAAAGAAACCCTTCTGTCAGCACCTGTCCTGGCACATCTCCTTGGTCAATACTGGGCTCCTGCCCTCTGCTAAACCTGTCCCTGGCAGGGAGATGAGAGGCTTCTTGATCTGTTCAGGCCAATCAGGATTTGCCCCTGAGTTTCATCAGGGAGGGGTGGACCCCTGAACAAAACAGGATTAGGTCAGAAGAAAGAAGGGCGATGGCCATTTGCAGTCACTGAGCAGTGTCTGGTACCGCTGGTGCTCGTTAGCACACAGATTCCCAGGGCCTGGCCCCGAGCTTCTGATTGGGCAGGTTTGTCATGGGTTTCAGAACGCTGCATTTGACACGAGCCCCTCAGATGCCTCTGATGGGGGCGTCCCCAGACCGCACTCTGAGAAACATTGTTCACTGAGATCTGAAAACACACTCCAGCTTTCCTGTTACCCCAGGTCTTCAAATAATCCCACTGCCCCCACCCTGTCTCCCTGCACACCCTCTAGAAAAAGCTCTTCAAAAAATGAAGAACAGAAGGAAAGGGTGGGGGAGAAAAGAAAAGAGGAAGATGAGAGAGACATCACCATTTCCTCAGCTTCTATCCTGTGCCTTTACACACATTCCACAGTGTCACTGCAAGGCAGCTATTACTCTGCCCATTTCATAAATGTGGAGACTGAGGCTAAGAATATCAGCAACTTTGCCCAAGGCCACGTGAAAGTGGAGGATCAGGAATTCAGACCCAGGGCCTGGTCTGCATCTGGAGGTGCTGCCAGCAGACCCTCCTCCCTACCAGACACACGGAAAAATAGACCAGATGATGGTCAGGCCCCAATGCGTGGAACTTCTGGAGTAAATGCAAATAAGCTTGGTTAAAAAGTGATCATCTCTTAGCAAAGAGAGTTCAGGACTCCTACCTAGAATATAAGGTCTTTCATTTTTTCATATCAAAAAAAAAGGAAAATTGCTCATTCTCCCAATATTAAAATTGTGCACCTATACCCTTTGACCTTTTCTGCTTTATTAGTACGTTTTCTCTGCGCTTGGCTTTGATGTTACTAAAAATATGCGCCTAGTGCAGTCACTCCCGTGGATTTATGCTGAAAAGATGAGTATTTAGAACACACCACTTCCGTTTGCATAGAGCCAGATGTCGTGTTCTCCAGACCTGTGAAAGGGCAGAGTCGTGGGGAAGCTTCTATTCACAGTCACGAAAAAGGGTCAGAAAATACTTCATACTCCTGGGCATATACCCTGAGAAAACCATAATTCAAAAAGAGTCATGTACCAAAATGTTCATTGCAGCTCTATTTATAATAGCCAGGACATGGAAGCAACCTAAGTGTCCATCGACAGATGAATGGATAAAGAAGATGTGGCACATATATACAATGGAATATTACTCAGCCATAAAAAGAAACGAAATTGAGTTATTTGTAGTGAGGTGGATGGACCTAGAGTCTGTCATACTGAGTGAAGTAAGTCAGAAAGAGAAAGACAAATACCGTATGCTAACACACATATATGGAATCTAAGAAAAAAAAATGTCATGAAGAACCTAGGGGTAAGACGGGAATAAAGACACAGACCTACTAGAGAATGGACTTGAGGATATGCGGGGGGGAAAGGGTAAGCTGTGACAAAGCGAGAGAGTGGCATGGACGTATATACACTACCAAACGTAAAATAGATAGCTAGTGGGAAGCAGCCACACAGCACAGGGAGATCAGCTCGGTGCTTTGTGACCACCTAGAGGGGTGGAATAGGGAGGGCGGGAGGGAGGGAGACGCAAGAGGGAGGATATATGGGAATATATGTATATGTATAACTGATTCACTTTGTTATAAAGCAGAAACTAACACACCATTGTAAAGCAATTATACTCCAATAAAGATGTAAAAAAAAAAAAAAGAGAGAGACACATTGACACAGAGCTGCTACCTGGGAAAGGCTTCCACCTGGAACCAGGTCATTCGTCTTTTCAATCAGAAGCACTTATGTTTTCCTCTGTCCAAGTCTCTCTTTTCTATGGATCCAAAGCTCTTGAGACTAGGGCTTTAGGAGAAATAGAAATCTGAATTTGAATGTAAATGTCAACTCTGCAGCACAATTTCCTTTGAGAGTTTCCCAGGACTGTTCCTAAGGGAAGAATTCTGAAATCTCCTGCCTTCCCCACTCCTATGGGAGACTTGTGGTTCCTAGAAGGTCAGAACTGTCTGGCCACAAGAAAGACACATTGGAAGGCTTTGGGGTAGGCACATTTGGGCATGTTGGCCTTCTCCAAGGAAAGCTGTCATCTTGGACTGGGACTCTGCAATGCAGAACGGGGCCGAGGTCAAGATCTGAGCGTCGAGGTGTTATTTGTGCAAATCTGCCTGAGTAGCTGGTGAAGTCGCTGGTGAACATAACCCGTGTGGGTTTGGGGACGAGCCATGAACCTGAAGGTTGGGTGGACAGAAAGCAGCTCCAAGCAAGGCTGGGATTCACTTGAACCCTGGCAAACAGAGGGGCGTGTCCATGAAGGAAGAAGGCGGGACTTCAGGTGGAAGGGTAAGTGCTCATGGGCAGAGGTTTTCTGAGTAAGAGCTGGTTGGTGCCCATGCAGACCGAACTGGAAGACAGAGTTCACACAAAGACCCTATCAGCTAAATCAGATGCATTAGCCTTAAAAAGTAAAGTATTTCTGGGAGCGTCACATGAGCATCAGGGAAGTCCAGATGCAAAGTCTCCCCACATAATGCAGGTGACTGATCCTTGGGGTCAAGTTCCAGTCCCTGAGGCAGGATGCTTTAAGCTGATAGGGTAGTTTAATATAACTTGTCAACAAGCGGACATGTAAGGACTCCCTGTGGGATGGGCGATGTTCCATGAAACAAAGTCATAAGGAATTAGTGTTGGAAGGCATGGGCATGGGGTCACCCCGGATGTACACCAGTGCCAATTTGGCCAGCCTCCTGCCGGTGTGCCAGGTGCTACTCTAAGTACTTACCCTGCATCATGTCATTTAATCTGCTCCCAACAACCCCCATAAATATTCTCTTATTATCATTCCCATTTTACAGATGAGGAAACTAAAGCTCAGAGAGGAGAAGTAACTGGTCCTGGTCACATGGCTCAGAAATAGTGGAGCCAGGATCTCAACTCTAAGAACCCCACTCCAGTGCTGTCCTCCTCTTACAAAGAGCTGGATCGATACCTATTGGACTGAATGTGAGTCAATGACCCCTTTCCTGTATTGATCTAAACAATCTTCATTAGGGGTGTGACCTCCAGGCTGACCCCTCCCTGAGGACCTTTGTTGAAGCTGGCACTGATTCAGGAGGTAACATCCAGGCCACGCTACCTGCCATCTTAGGTCATTACTTGAAAGAGTTGAAGGCAAGCCTTCCGATTTCTATGTCTGCATCTCAAGTTGGGGAGTGGCA
This sequence comes from Delphinapterus leucas, assembly GCF_059928025.1. Taxonomy (NCBI): domain Eukaryota; kingdom Metazoa; phylum Chordata; class Mammalia; order Artiodactyla; family Monodontidae; genus Delphinapterus; species Delphinapterus leucas. The sequence continues at coordinate 78,730,295 of NC_143144.1, read as the reverse complement.
TATTAAAACACGAACTAAAACAATGCAACTCTGAAAAGTCTGGGGCTAAGTCTTCGCCTTAGAAATATGCAAACCATTCCCAAATTACACTACTTGCTTTGCATCCTGCCGTTAAACTGTCATGATGGGAAATAAATAAAGTCCCAGTGCACAGTTAGGCAATTAGCGATTATATCTCAACCTCTTAGGTGGCCTTCACACTGCTCTGTAATTGTGAGATTAAAATCTATCATTTACACCGTGGGCTATGAGTGTGTGGATATCCTGCCACGACTAAGCATTATCCTCATAAAGTAATCTGCAATTGTAGGTAAATAATGATTATGTGGCTGACAAACTTGCATTATTGACTCTTAAAACAAATATTAAGATTTATCTTTTCATATGGCCATCTATGATATATATTCCAGGCATCCAAGGTAGGGCCACTTTAAGCTAATAGAACATGAGATAGATTTATATGCCACTTCAAAGTCTGGAAAGTACTTTAAGATATATTTTCCTAACTGGTTCACACAATTATGACATAAAGAAGGCAGAACAGGTAATGTCTTGTCCATGTTTTACAGGGAAGATTGAGTCTCAGAGAAGCTAAGGGACTCAACTAAGCAGATGTGAAATTCTTTTTCTCAGAAATATTTAAGTAGATGAACATTCCCGAGACAGCTTACCTTTCCCCTCCAGAAGGCTCATAGGCTGATACAAAAGACTCTTCCATCTCTGTAGAATGCTCCTGTCCATGTCGATGAAATAGAATAATTCAAGCTATAACGACACCCCCACCCTCAAAAAAAAATCAAAAGGCACTATATACTTCAACTGTATTTTATTGCCTTGTTCAGTAAAGTTGGCCAAAGGTCATAATTCTTTCATTGTGTCTATACAAAGCCAAATGGCCATTTGAAAAATGTGAAGCTAAAAATGTTCAAATGAAATGATTCCATATCTACCTCTCAAATTTTATTACTTGCCTCAGTGTGACCAACATTATAATAAATGCGGTCTTATTGCTTTGTAAAGACAGAGTCAAGAGCCGTGGCAAGCACTGGAGAGGGGAGGAAGTCTCCAGAGCATCTGGCCCACAAGACCAGATTTCAGATCTGAGCTACTCTTAAAAGAGAGTGTTCAGAGACCCTGGGGTGGAAACAGGATGGGCTTTGTTCTACCATAAATTGTCATGGAATCTTGACCATTGAGAACCTGACTTTTCACTGATTCCTACCTTCATTCAACAAATACATATTGAAGGTCTACTGGGGGCCAAGCAATGGCCCTGGAGCTCCTCGCACACCCCATGAACAAGATGGGTGTGTCCTCATGGAGCTGGCAGAAAAGAAAAGCAGGAAGAGAGGTGACTATTCCATTTAACAGACGGTTGGAAAGCTGTTCAAATACCAAAGTTTTATTGAGTTTTATTCATTTTTTAATATTTCTGTTTCCGTATGTTAAAAGTGTTCCAGGGGTTAAACTTGCTTCATTAAAACCAAATAACGATCTAACAAAAATCACTTGAGTCAACCAACCGGCAAGTGTCTATCACCCTGGTGAAGCCCTGTCCCAAGTGGTCCAGTCTCGGAGTGGCACTGTGGTCAAATGAACATGATCTGGCAACCAAAGTCATTTCAACATGAAGGCATCTCCACATGGGTTCATTTACTCACATAGGCATAAGTACACCCATCACGGGGCACATGGTCCAGGCAGCACTTCTTAAATGCTGCCTTTTCCTTCACCTTATTTTTGCTCACACGCTGCAGCTTCTCAGCTACTCCTGTCTTCCAAATATCTAGAAAACTCCAGTAGCCTCCACTATGGCCCTCCCATCAACGCTGCCCCTGTCCCGAGCCCCTCTCCCCTTCCTCCTTCTCCTGAGTCTATCACAAAAGCCCAAGAAACCTCTGCAGTAATGGAAGGACCTTCCAAGAAGGACAGGAGAGGACAGAAAGGTAAGTAGACAACACCAGACTGTCCCCATATTAATAAATGGTGCCCCTTCCTATGGGTATTTGCAACCAAGCTCCCTCTATATGATTGTTTCAGTAAATCACCAAAGTGTGTGACCCTTGAAGAATTTAGAATTTCCCTGCCTGGAGATAATGAAGAAGAAAAATAGGAAATTCACACTGGGGCTGATTGGAGCCATCAAAATATTTGTTTAACATCTGCTTTAGTCAGGATTGTCAGGCCTGGCCACAATTGGTAGCATTGTTCCCGGAGCTAATCTCATAGATTTACCCCTTTCTTTATTTTTAATTGAGTTGCCCTACAGGTAAATACACGGAGCCCTTTCCAGCGCAGACACCCTGTGCGTGGGTATCATCCTTGCCCCGGATTCTTTGTGTGTCAAACGAAAGCCTCTCCAGACCCCCCGAGTCCAAAGTAGTTAATTAACAGAAATCAAAGGAGCCTTTGTTGCCACCCCAAATCTTCCTCTCTTCTCCAGATGGGGACAGATTCACTGACAATTTAGTTCCATTTCTGAGAATGGTTTCTCAGGTTTCCCTTGTCGGTGACTAGAAAGGGCCAGGTGCCATCAAGGACTCCTGTTCCTGGAACTGTGCCAAAGACCAAATCAAAGGAAGCAGAAGGGCCCCAAGCCAGTGGTCCAAGACCCATCAGGGACTGCGCGTCTTTGGGGCGGGGACCGAGATGGGGGATGGGTAACCGGCAGAGAGAAGTGCTGGCCGGGGGTGTTGATGGATGACGTTACAGGGCACTGCGCTGAGCAGAAACCCATGGGGAGGGGGCTCCGAGCCCCAGGCAGCTCCTCTCAGATAAAAGCTCCTGGATCCGCCCACCCGAGACCCATCGAGCGGGGTCTGAAGGGCCTGCGTTCGAGCTGAATGAGTCTCTGCTTACTTGGATGAAAGATCAGTGCTGGGATTAGCTTTAAGAGATAAAAAAAAAGAAAGAAAAGAAAAGAAAAGGACCAGCTTTATGAGATCCGCACAGTCCAGAATAAGCAAAGTGCATTCATTCCTCCTGTGTTTACCAAAATCCAGGTTGTAAAGAGGAAAGATTAGCAGGGAGGTGCAGCAGGGAGGACACGGTCAATGGTCAACCGTCATGAAGGATGCGGACATGTGACCCAGGATGTAAACCCAGGACGCCAGGAGAAGAAAAACACCTCATGCAACGTCTGATTTAACTATCATGAATCCTGGCAAGGTGGATATTAACCCATGAAAGGATTGACACTCAGAGAGGAAATAGTCATTAGGTATTCCAGCACAACCCAGCTGGGGTTAAACCCAGGACGCCTGGGTTCCAGAACCTACACTGTTCCCAAGAAATCATGTGGCTTCCTGCACAAACTAGAAAGCACCTTTTGGAGCTTGAAGGAGACAGTTTTCAAAATGAAAGGAGGTTCTTCTTCATACAGTGTGTAACGAGGTGCTATGGTTTATTTTAATGCTAACAACCAAGAGTAAGCTGAAAATAGATGTAGATTCAAGACAATTTTCAAGCTGTGGTTTTCAAATGGTGCTCATGCAGGGGCTGGATGGAGATGGATGGGGTAGGGGTAAGGACACAGCAGCATCGCGCAGAGGCTGGGGAGTGGGGGGCAGCAGGGCCTCCTTCCTGCCTCTCACAGGCCCCGAGCAATATGTATGCTTTTCACCCAAAATTGCCTTCAAATTACAGTACTGAAAAAAATAAGTTTTAAATAAACAGTTTTGGTCAATCATTTTTACCAGGTGGATCCAGGAAGGCTGGGGTACTTGGATGGACAAACAGAAAGAAAGGGCTCGCTCTCCTGCTCGGAGCCTCCATCGTGGCATGAACCAGGGGTGCTCTTTTAGACCGACGAACATGCAGAGTCCATGTTCGTTTCTCTGTGGGAGCCGGAGTCTCACCAGCTCCATCAGAAGGAGGGGTTTGGGGTGATCCTTGCTGGAGTTACACAGTAACTCTCTCCCCATTGTGTAGGTGCCGTGGCTGCGCTCTCTCACTTGGGTGGCCACGGGGTCTCTCAGAGTCCCCGTTTCCTCATCCGTGAGATCAGTATCAAGAAAACAATACCCACTTTGCAGAATTCAGTGAGATGCTTTGGTCAGACCCTGAAATCCTGTCAGGAACCCAGGATATGTGATGCGGTTGGTATTGAGAGAAATGACAGAGCTTGCAAAGTCCCACCCAACCCCGTGGCCCATCTTGAAGCCGCGGACTCAGCCTCTCCTTTCTGGAAGGGAGATCAGGAGTGAGAGGCCCTGCAGGCTTATTAGCACATGTGAAATAGGGCTTTCCCTTATTTGTCCTAAATAAAATAATTGCTGTGATGAAAAGTCAAGGAGTTCAGGAAACAGTATTTTCTGAAATATAATGCTCAGTGAATTGGGAACAATACGAACCAAAACAAAACAAAACTAAAAGAAAAATAAATAGAATCTACTGAAACCAGAGGGGACAGAAAAGTCTCAACCTCAATATTATGTCAAATTGAGTAATAAAGTGAATTCCCAAAACGCACCAAAGGGTACTTGCTGGCTGCCCAGAGCTCACTTCCCATCAGCCCCCTCCCCCGCCTCCCTGAGTCACTCCCACCATGTTCCAAGGTCACCGAGATGGCACCCTTCTAGGTTGCCAGGAACCTAGCACCATGCCCAGACCTCAGCTGCTTCGTTCCCCCTCCCTTCATGCCCCCCACCCCTAGTACTCCCTGAGCCTGGGTCACATTGAATGATCTCCAGTTCCACAAACTCTGGGCTACACTCTCTCCCACCTCCATTTTCTTGCAGGGACCACTCTTTCTTCTTCCAACACACCCTCCATCCCTACCTTTCACCTGGGAGACCCTGAGTAACCCTCCATTGCTTCGTCAGTTTGAAGTTCCCTCCCCCAGACACCTGCATCCCCGCAGGCAGGTTGCCCACGGGTGCCTTCCAGTGGCACCTGTCCTGCTGTCACACTGCTCTGTGTGTCTGCGTCCCCTCTAGGCCGCCCATCACTAAGGGCAGGGCCCAGCCCACCCCACGGCAATCGAATGCCTAGGTCAGTGCCTGGTACTTAGTAGGTCCTCAACAAAGAGGCGTTTATAGAGAGCAGTTTGCAAGGCCGGGTCAAAGCAGTCTAGCCTTCTGGCAGGAGATGTCGTGCAATCACTGACTGTCACTTTTGGCCTCTCCCCACTCAGAGGAACAGGCAGGGCACAGCCCATGTGGCCTCCTAGCTGTCTTAGTGGAATTTCTGGGGTTTCTTTCCAAATCCATGGTTGGAGACAACTACATTATGAACCTTCTGGAAAGCCCTGGCCTTGCCCGACATTGTTGTCTGAGCCTCTGGTCTACACTGATCTCCACAGCACTCCGCAAGGCAGCCAGTCTCTCCTTCCCGGACCCTCCCCCTCCTTCCTGGGTTCTCCAGATGCCTCTGGGGCTTAACCAAATTGTGGGTGTGTGTCTTGGGGACATTCATCACAGAACCACAGCTCCAGAACCCCGCTTCTGTGGCTGTGACATGATGATGTGTATTTCACGCCTTCCAGTTTCCCAGCTGGTATTCGGAGATTTAAAGACATGGGAGATGTATTTTTAAATTTACGAGAGGATCATTGATTTAATTAATTGTGCCCGAAGAGTATATTCAATCACAGTGAAGATTCTTAAAGGCAAAGGGGACCAGAGGAGGGATAATGGTTTGGGGCTGCAAAGCTTCGGTTTCTTTGATAAAGCTAGTGACGCTGAGGATCTGGGTTGAAGTCAATTCTCTTGCAGGGCTCGTCCATAGCAGGCATTTTGAGAAGTGGCCGGTTGCGTACACACCAGAACATACGTGCGGTGGCATACCCCAAAGCAGCTCGGCTTTGAGGGTCTCCATGTAATGTGATCCTTCAAAAAGGACAAAAACCAATCCAGCAGCCAGAAAGAGCCTCCGCTTTCACACGGCCCCCCTCTGTCATCTGATTGGCACTGACTGGGCCAGAGCACATCCCTGGGCTTCTCTGAATCGGGCTTTCCCTAATCAGTTACACGGAGGAACATGTTCTCCTATTGGTTGACCCAACCCCAGAGTCAGGCGTCAAAGACACCTATAGCCAGCCTAGTCCAATCGCCTCATTTTACAGCTGGGAAAACTGCGTCCCACAGGCTTTGCCTGTGAGCCACAGGCCAGGCAGGGTCCAGTCTCCTGACCCCGCTCAGGGCTCTTTCTGCCGCCTGGAGCTGCTTTTTGGCTGGGAGGGTGTCAGCTGGTATTCCTTTCATGATGTCCAATTATTTTCTTTACTTTTAGACTTCCTCTCTTGCATGGAACAACATTGTGAATGAACTTAGGTATTTTCTTCCAGAATTACATCGTATTTTTCTCCTTATGTGCACCTGAGCAGAGATGCGGCCTCATAGACCCCAAGCTTGAGGCTGGTGTGACATTAATTCCACTGCCAGGTGTGTCTTCTAGGACACACTTACCGGGGCCTCCAGAGGACGGAGGGATGGTAGAGAGGAGAGAGCAGCCGTAATCCGGACGTGGACGTCATCAGAACTTGATATTTGCATCTCTAAGCGGACTCTATCAACATCGGAGAAATTTTGGCTGTCATCTAGAGATGAACCCAGGTCATCTCGAGCCAAGGGCCCCCATGAGGACGGGCAGGAGAGTCATATCTGAGGGTCAGAACTGGAAGATGGTATTACCTCCCCCGGAAGCCCCTTCCCTCCCATCCCACCTCATCCTGTGTTTGTCCTGTCTTCCCAACACCAGGTTTATCTCTCTTCCTAAATTGCACAGGCCAAGCTGGTGTCTGCTGACCTGCTTGCTGCCCCACTGGGCAGGGACGTCTTTGAAAGCAAGGACCTTATCTACCCTGTTGTATGTTAATCTCCTAGCGAGTGCCCTGCAAATCATGGATTCTCAATAAATGCAGATGGCTGAAATGAGAGGTCTGGCCCCGTTCACTCATTTTTTTAAATTTAATTTAATTTAATTTAATTAATTAATTTATTTATTTATTTATTAATTTTGCGGTACGCGGGCCTCTCACTGCTGTGGCCTCTCCCATTGCGGAGCACAGGCTCCAGACGCGCAGGCTCAGCGGCCATGGCTCACGGGCCCAGCCGCTCCGCGGCATGTGGGATCCTCCCGGACTGGGGCACGAACCCGCGTCCCCTGCATTGGCAGGCGGACTCTCAACCACTGCGCCACCAGGGAAGCCCTGATCACTCATTTTATAGAAGAGGAAACTGAGGTCCTTAGAGGTCAGGTGGGAAACCGGAAGTGAAGCCAGAGCGAGCATCAGGGACCCAGCCTGGACTTCTCTGATTCCAGATCTTTGCAAATAATAAGGAAGCAATAAGCGTTAAGCTGAACCCCTCAGTTCTGCTTTCCCAGGATCATGCAAACTCCTCTCATCTCTCCACCTCCCGCCCCCCACCCCACCTCCAAGGCCTTGGAAACGCTGCAAGCTTTCATGCAAATGACCTTCTAGGAGCCTAAAAGAAGCAAATGTTTATTTTTTCATTCAAAGGTCCTGGATGGGTTTTATCTGCTGGGCCGGCTTAGGCCCCTGCTATCAGATGGGCATGCAAATGACTCCCCGAGAAAAGACCTGGAAGAGAATAGCTCTGTTTCAAAACACACAGACATTTGCCTGGACATTTCCCTAGCTCATTTTCCTTTTCCACTCCAAACAATGTGGAGATAACCATAACTGCCTTGCCTCATAAAATTCTAACAGCAGGTAGATATAGGTCTATTGACTGGGGAGAGCTTACCTGTCTTCCAGCCAGGCCATGAGAAGGGGCCTAGCCTCAGCACCCAGGGATCCTCAGTCTAGCAGGAGCCCCATCTTATGCATTTGCCACCAACAGCACCTGTGGGGAAGCACTTTGAGGAAGGCTATCGAAAAGCATCACTGCAAACCAAGGGGTTGTCAGGTTCTGAGACATCAGCTCAGCATATTGAGAGTTTTTAAAATACAAGCTTTATGCCCAGTTCCAACCTGCCTTGGGAAGGCCTGAGGGCTGCCCTCTGAGCCCCATGAGACCTCCCAGGGAAGGGACCGTCTGTGGGTGAAGCATGGGCCTTCCCCATCCCAGGAAGATCAGGCTCAGGGCATCATCTTAGCATTTTTGGGCTGGACTCTCGTGGATCCCAGAGTAAGCCAGACTCAGAGAGCCACCTCCCAGGCATAAATATGACAATACACTTACTGTGTGACCCAGCAATTCCACTTCTAGGTCCAGGCAAGGACTTGTACACGAATGTTCATAAGTGCTCTATTCATAATAGCCCCAAACTGGAAATGTCCTAAGTGTCCATCCACTGGGAAATGGATAAACAAATTGTGGGCATATCCAAGTAACAGAATACCACTCGGCAATAGAGGAATAAACTACCAAGAGCGCCAACATGGGTGAATTTCAATGCACTGTGCTGAATGGAAGAAGACAGGACCTAGGGCAGGGGAGGCTTCTGTGAAAAGGTTCGGGAGACTGTGAGGAGATGGAAATGTTTCATGCCTTGATTGCAGAGGTGTTGTACAACTGTGCACCTGTGTCAGAGTTTACCAGATTATTCACTTGACATTGGTGAATTTTATTGCATGTAACTTATGGCTTTTTTTAAAAAAAGAAATATCACGATAAATTATGTTGAATTAGAGATTAATCTTCTTTAAGGAGTCTCATTTTTCTGCCTGAAAAATGGTATTCAAAACACAGACCAAGGGGCTTCCCTGGTGGCGCAGTGGTTGAGAGTCCACCTGCCGATGCAGGGGACGCGGGTTCGTGACCCGGTCCGGGAAGATCCCACATGCCGCGGAGCGGCTGGGCCCGTGAGCCATGGCCGCTGAGCCTGCGCGTCCGGAGCCTGTGCTCCGCAACGGGAGAGGCCACAGCAGTGAGAGGCCCGCGTACTGCAAAAAAAAAACAAAAAACACAGACCAGCCAAGAAGCCCCTCCTCAAAGAGTCATAGGAGAGGACTGACAGAGAACACTAATCCACCATCCTTTCAGCCCAAGATCAGCTGCTCCGACAGGTTGAGAGGCAGTGGCCTCAGAACTTAAGAGTGGGGATTTTAAAACCTGAATTTAATGCCCACCTCGGCCAGTCAACTGGGAGGACCTGTGAAAACCATCAAACTCTGTTCCTTTTCTATGAAATGGTGCTAAAAATAGCACTTCTGAAGGCGAAACAACCCAAATGTCCATCAATGGATAAATGGATAAACAAATTGTGGTTTACCCATACGATGGAATATTATTGAGCCATAAAAAAGAACAAAATACTGATACATACTACAACATGGATGAGCTTTGAAAATGTGCTAAGGAAAAGGGGTTAGTCACAAAAGGCCACATGTTACATGATTCCATTTATATGAAATGTTCAGAATAACTAAATCCATAGGGATAGAAAGTAGATTCGCGCTTACCTCGTGCTGGAGGAAGGGTGCATCGGGGAAAACTGTTTAAATGGGTACAGGGTTTTATTTTGGGGTGTTGAAGGTGTTTTGCAACTAGATAGAGGCGGTGGCTGTAGAACATTGTACCAAATGCCACTAAACTGTACACTTTAAAATGATTAATTTTTTATCATGGGAATTTCACCTCAAAAAATACAGCGTTTCCCTCCTTGGTGTCAGGAGGAATCAAGAAAGCTGATAAGGCGAGAGGCACAGCCCCTGGGGCAGAGCAAACTTCGGTGAACAGCTACTACAAGGATGCTGAGCTTCCTGGAGGACCCCACCTTCCGGGGGCTCTGAACTTGGGGGAACACTTCTGGCTCAAGGGAGTGGCCTCCCAGAGAGGTGTCTGCAGATCCTGGAGAATCAGAGATGGGGGGTCACTTTGCTGGCCCAGATCCCAGCCTCCAAACGCCTGGCCCTGCCGCCCTGCCCTGAATCTGGGCTTGGACTGGAAGATGAGCCACTTAGGAAGATACCCTCACTTGTGGCGAGGACCCAGCCGTGCCCTCAAGTGCTGACATTCAATCTTCATCTTCCGACCCCGGCTCTGACCCGTGCCTAATCCCATGGTCATGCTGATAGCGGCACAGACCTTCCAGGAAAGCAGCTTTCCCAGGGAGGCCCAGGCAGGCCTTGACACCCAACAGCTTGTGCCTTTTGAGGAGGGCTGTTGGGCCAGGTGTACAGAGCACAGGACAACCTGGAGATTTTTAACAGGCTCCTAACGATGAGACTAATTAGTATCTAATCAGAATCTTATTAGTGCAGGAACGTATGGAGGAATAGTGATCCACAGTCGTTAAGACTGTGTTTTCTAACGGAAATCAATGAGTGGCCCTCAGCCAGGGAACAGCTCTCAGCCCAAGAATGAAGGGAAGGTCCAGACTTGCAGAGGCTCCAGAGAAAGAGCTTTTGACCCGAGTCTTCCTGGGGCCATGCTTCGGGCGCCAGTACTCATGAAATGAGCGTCCACACCCCCAAACCTATAGATGATTTTGAGGAAGGGTCTACCTGCTGATAAAGAAAGCCCTCTTTGGACTTCATGGGCCCCTTCACCCTTCCAAAGCCCAGGATTCTCATCGTTAAAGTGAAAGGGTTGTTCCAATTGACCTATCTCTGGGGCTTCTTCCAGCTCTTTCTGTGACTCTCATTCACCGTCTTGAGAAAGCATCAAGCTTTCATAGAATCACCGGGCACCAAGGAGAGGGCCAGGCTGGAGACAGAGACGTGGGGATCGTTCGCTAATGAAAGATTAGAAAAGCTACAGGGATGATCCAGGAGAGTATAGACCAGAGCTCCCAGAGGCACCTGGAACTCTGATTAAAACACAGTGCGGAGCCCATCCCCAGAGGTTCTGATTTGGTGGGTCTGGTTTCTAACAGGTCCCCAGGTGAGGCCGATGCTGCTAGCCTGAGGACCACACTTGGAGGTCTTCTGGTGTGGAACAGCAGAGGAGAATAAGGGGGCAGAATAAGAATACGAAGAGGACAGGAGGTCCCACCCAGGACAGGAGCCCCATCAAGGACAGGAACATCCCTGCACGGTTGGGGAAGGAAGGTGGCCTTCAAGGGAACAGACAGGATGGTCCAGGAAGAGGCGGTAGAGGCGGTAGTTCCAACCTCGAGTGGACAGTGTCCCAGAAGGCAGATCACAGACAAGCCCAGCAGCAAAAGGAAATAAAAACCAGGGGAGTGGGCTCCCCCGGTTGTGCAGTGGTTGGGAGTCCGCCTGCCGATGCAGGGGACGCGGGTTTGTGCCCCGGTCCGGGAAGATCCCACATGCCGCGGAGCGGCTGGGCCCGTGAGCCATGGCCGCTGAGCCTGCGTGTCCGAGCCTGTGCTCCGCAATGGGAGAGGCCACAACAGTGAGAGGCCCGCGTGCCTCAAAAAAAAAAAAAAACCAGGGGAGAAGCAGCCAGCAAGCTCGGGGGACCGAGCTGGGATGCAGGGGCGAGGAGGGAGAGGGGTTTGGTCCATGAAGGCGATGCGCTCATCACTCGGCTGTTCTGTTTGGCTCAACGTCACATTTCTGACACGTGTGTTCTAAGTATGACAGTTAGTTGTCTGGCTCTGACTTGCAGAATAATCCAAGCGATGCTACAGTTGAGGGAGGGCTGACACTGCTCTTGGAGACATGGAGAGCCAGAGGCAGGGCCTGGATTCAGACCCAGGTCTGTCACCAGCAGCTCTGTCCCCACTCCAGCTGCCTCTCAGTTGGGTTGGGGCCGGGGCGGCGGGGGAATCGTGAAGTCCCCGCTTCCAGGGGTTTGTCTTTGGGAAAAGGACTTGGCCGCCAGCCTCTTCAGCACCCTCCGTTAAATGGAGGCTAGTCTCACCGAGTCTGAGAAGTGAATCAGCTCCTGCGGTAAAACCGCTCTGTGTATGGGGAAGCATCACCCTTTAACGTCAGCATTTACTAATAGGCACTAGTTAATGACTCTTAGTTCTAAACAGCCATGATTAAGGTCGCTGAAGCTGAAACGGGCTTTTTTACATTTGGGATTTTACAGGTCTGTTCTTGCAGATTCAGGCCAAGGGCGTAGTTAGGTGTTAGGGCAGCAGTGATGGCTGGATGGAATTTTCCTTCAGCGCCAAGCCAGGCAGAGCCCCAGGGCAGGACACTCCAGGACCATGTGTGAAGGAGACAGTCAGCTCAGGGAGGGGCTGGGAAGCTGGACTAACTCCGCATCCCCGAAGATGAGTAAAGGAGACTTGTCAGCCCAGGAGCGGAGGAAACTTTCCCCGCAGACTGCGAGGCACCAGGGAGCCTAAGAGGTCACTGGCCTAGGACCCCGAGAGCCAGATGTTATCACAGACTCGACCAGCGAAACCTGAGCCTGGACGCCCACACGGCAGATGACATCCTGGGGCAGGCGCCAGGCTGCAATCAAGGCCAGGAGCTGTTCCTCGCTCGGGTGCTGGGGACGCCGACGGAGGGCCGCTGATCACTTCTCTCTCCTTCCCCACCCCTGCTCTCTCCTCCCTTGGTTGGTACTCCTCCTCCAGCACGTGAACCAGAGAAGTGGCCAGGTGGCAGCCGGGTGACCCTCGGAGACTACCATTGGTCTTGTGTTTGCAGGTACATGGGACAGAAATGCAGAGACCAGGCAGAGGGACTGAATCCCCACAGGGTGGCTCCCACCCCACTGAGCACCTTGGCTGGCCTCAGAAATGCCTCCAGAGCCACCACTTGGCCACACTTCCCTCCAGTCACTTCCTCCTAGAAGCAAGAATGAAGCCCGTATACCCCGAACCGAGCCTGGACACCAAGACCCCAAACCACACTTGTCTACGTGACCAAAACCATGCATCCCTTTGCATGTCTTTGTTTACAAAGTCAGCGTGACTTTTTTTTACCTGGAAGCCTCTTCTCCAGGAAAATGGCTTGATTGCTCATTAGAGGAACTTCCCCAAAGACACAGCAATTCTTCAATGGGAAGCATCAACAGATGCACCCTAGGTTTGTACCCTAAGATCTTTGAATCCCTTACCTCAACAATCCTTGCCTTGCTGTTTCCACCATTCCTAGACTGCTGGATCACAATCCCTGTCTAACCCTAAACCAGTCTTCCCACGCCTCTGCACTGAACCAAACTCCCAGCTGTCAATAAATTCTGACCTTGCCCCCCCTCACAAAGCTCTATAGAGGTGGGGTCCTCCCTTACCACGGTGATCAACAGACGCTGCTTTGTCTTGTCGACAAGTTGTGTTAGTGGTATTCTGGGAGCCAGCCTTCAACAGAAACATTCAATAAGGATTTTTGGAATGGTGAGTAGATGGGTGGATGGATGGATAGATGGATGGATGGATGGATGGGTGGATGGATGGGTGGATGGATGGATGGATGGATGGGTGGATGGATGGATGGATGGATGGATGGATGGATGGATGGATGGGTGGATGGATGGGTGGATGGATGGGTGGATGGATGGATGGATGGATGGATGGGTGGGTGGATGGATGGATGGATGGATGGATGGATGGGTGGATGGATGGGTGGATGGATGGGTGGATGGTTTAATGTGAGAGGATGGAAGAAAGGGTGAATGAGTGACTATGGATGGGTGGACAAACTGAAAGTTGAATGTGGGGACGATACATGAATAGGTAGGGGGATGGCTGAAAGGATGGATATATGGGTAGATGGATGGATGGGAGGATGGGTGAGTTGCTGGAATTCTACCAAGGCAGACAGAGCCTTCAGGTCTGGGCTGAGCCTAGACCAGGAGAAGGTCCTGTTCTAGCCTCATGAGGCCTGGAGGCCCACCTAATCAGGGGAGCATCACCCACTCTGCCAGGAAGCTCCTTAAAATTACAAAGGTTAATTCTCAAATAGCAAATCAAGATGATATGGGTTGAAATTTGCAACTCAAAGGCAACATTTGAAAACAGCCCTGGTGAGTGGGTGGGGCTGCCCACCACGACTTGATGCCATGCGTGTAGATCAGTATCAAATTAAATTTCCCCATTGTACCTTCTCTGTGGTGGGCACAATGCAGGGTGTTACTCCCCCCGTCCCCTCCTCTTGGCAGCATCCTTTTCAGCTCAAATTATACAGAAGCAAATAATTATCAGGGCCTGCTGTTTACCCTCCTTAGAAGATTTAATTTATCCTGATAAACATGGGGAGGCAGAGGTTTTGGATTTGAAATGACATATAATTTACTTCTAACAAATGCTCGTGGTCCAAGAGAAAGCCCATTCATCAAGTCAATCTGAATCCCAGGCGGCTTACCAAAAGGACCTTTTGTCTACTTGTTTTCCATCACAAACAACACATGGGGAGGAGATTTAGGTAATATTTCCAAACACTGGAAGCTACATAATTATTGTCCTCAGCAAACCTGGTGATAGTGCTAGAGTCACAATAGCAATTTATCTGCCTAATCCCCCATTCACTATGGCCCATCACAAGCATCGTGCGGTTGAGGAGGCATTTAATAATGTTCCATTCAAACCCTAGTTTTAAATAACATTAACGCAGTGACATAGACCCAACAAAGCCCGGGAAATCCAAAGGGGGGTGGGGGGACCATCCTTGATGCCTGGCATCTGGCCAAGGGTCCTAGGATGACGGTGAGAAGACCCTGGGCTGACACTCTCTCCAATCTGGACCAGGCACAAAAGACATCATCCCCAAGAGTAGAGTCAGTGGCTGGGCTCTGTGCTCTGTGCTGACTCACCTGCCCATCTGGTACCCATCACCCACTGGAGGTTGTCAGCCTCATTTACAGCTCTTTTTTAAGCAGCATGGCTTCAACAGCTGCCTGTGGAATGATCTCTGTCTGAGCTCCTAACTCAGTACCTAACGGTCCACTGGCCACCACATCCCTCCTTGTGTTTCACTGACACCTCAGACTCAGCCATCCACAATTCAACTCTCATCTCTGAACCTCCATCCCTCGCCCTCAGTTTGCTCCTCAATGAATGGCCTCACCATCTTCCCAGCCAGCCAAGCCCAAAGCCTGGGGGCAGACTCCACACCTCCTTTTCCCGAATATCACGCGCTCCATTGGTTGGTTGGCAAGCGCCCCGCCATTTCCAGCTCCTCAACATTTTCAAGTCCAGCCCCATGGCCACTGCCCCGGTACAGGCTCTTGAATCTGACTGTACTGATGTAAATCCTCCTAGCTGGTTTTCCTGCCTCTAGTTCTTACCTCTTGCAACCAATGCTTCTCAAGACAGTGGGCTTAAAATGCGATTCTCAAATAGTAAATCAGGACTATTTTGAATGAAATATGCAACTCAAAGACAACGTTCGAAAGCAGCCCTGCGAGTGGGGCTGCCCACTCCAGCGATAAGATTGCGTGGGGTCACTCCCTTGTCTGATAACTGCAAAAACTTTCTGTTATCTTCAGAGCCAAGTGCCAGCCGGCCCTACCATCTCTCTCACAAGTCTCCAGTCATTCCAGAAGTTTCCCACATGCGTCATGCCCAAAGCTTCAAAGTCAGGAAGATTCAAACGCAGGATTCCACGTGTCTCCATGAACTCCATCTCTGAGCGATGGGTCCGGGGTAGGGGTGCCTGAAGAAGGGCTCTGGGGTGTGGATTTCACACTAGTCTTTCAACTTCAATCAGCTCCGTCAATTTCCAAATGGAAGAAGCTGGGACTCTTCTACTAACAAGAGGAAAAGACTGATTCTGCCCCCTACCAAATTCAACAAGGCTTTTGAGAGACCTGAGCATAAGGGACTAAGGAGAGGAGAAAACATGGGCTTTAAGTTCAAATGAACTGGGTTCCAGTTGCAGCTTCATCAATTCCCAGCTTGGCATCTTAGGCCAAGAAGTTACTGGGTTTTTCCATGCTATCGTCTCAAAATGGGGATGGTAGTAGAATCTGTTGCCCAAGATTGTAGTGAGGGTTAAATCAGAATGCTCATGCCTGTACATTGTATCCCCTTCTTTGTCTGGCTAACTCCTACTCTCCCTACAGAACCTTACCTTCCATGTCCCATCTCCTAGGACACCTCTCTGCCCCCCAGCACCCAGAATGGGTTTGAAAGTCCCCATGCTGGCGCTCTTCTTGGCATTTTTCATTCTGGTCTCAGTTGCTTTATTCACCTGCCTCTCATGTGGGACCATGAGCTCCACGGGGTAGGGACCGGGGCTTGCCTGTCATAGTGTGTCCCTTGCCTGACTCATGCCCATACTAGCTGACTGACTGAGTGCCAGCTCACTGTGCTAAAGCACCTCACACGATGCCTCAGGTCTCAACAGAAAGCCTCCCCCATCACTGTCCCTTTCCTCTTCTCATCTGCTTGTCACACACTGAGTAATTTTTATTTTGTGCCTTGAGATCTTCTGTACATTTTTCTCTAAAAGCTAAAGGAAATGCCCCACCTTTAAAAGTTTTGTCAAGTACAACCTCAATTACAGATAGCTGCGCGGGCTCCAGCAGATCCCAGATGCCTCTGCCATCTCTGACTGAAGGATGCAAGAGGGCTTGGCCAGCGATATCACACTCTTCTTGGGGACACCTTCCCGGGCTCTGGGTTTGCCATCCATCCGGTGAATGTCTCTGGCCCGCAAGGCGGGTCTGGCTGCATCTGCTGGTGGTACCGAGAACTTGGCCTCTGTGCACCGGTGCTGAAGCAAACCTCAGAGACAGAGTTGTGGGTGAAGTAGAAAAGAATAACTTTGTTGCTTTGCCAGCAAAGGGGGACACAGTTTTCGAGGGCAGGAGCCCGCTCTGTCCCCCTTTGCCTGGCAAAGCAACAAAGTTATTCTTTTCTACTTCACCCACAACTCTGTCTCTGAGGTTTGCTTCAGCACCGGTGCACAGAGGCCAAGTTTTCGGTACCACCTGCAGGCGCAGGGAGCAATCCCGGCAATGAGATGGGGGCTTTGATAGACCATCACGGTTCCCAAGTAGCTGTTATGCTCGGCTGTGGGCATTTTTCTTCAAGTGCAGGTCATTGATCCAGTTTGCAGGATGGAAGTTTGTGGGCGGGGTGCGTGGGACACAGAATCCCCCTGCCTGGATCCGTCGGTGAGGCTGGGTCAAGGCTGAGGAATTGTAGACAGTACACCCCTGAGCATCCTACCAAGAGACGGGCCAGTGGATGGTTAGGCACCAAATCCCAGGCTTCGTCGGTTGAAGGTGTTGCCTGGGGGGGTTAAATTCCTGGCATGAAGGGCTGCCCAAATGTGGGCCAAACACACTCCCAGCACCCAAGAAAGCTTTCAAACCGAGAAGCAGAGAGACTGGAGCAGACGTGGAAGTGGGAGGCTGTCGGTGAGCTGGGAGGTGTCCTTTGTGGCTGCAGAGAACTCAGAAGTAGCCCCAGGAGACACAGGCCCGGCCACCAATGGTGTCTACCACACCAAGTACTCCTGCACACGTGACAATCTTAGAGTCAACACATTCTCATTACTATGGTGATGCCTTGTTTACCCAGAGAGCATCTTCCCAGCAGCTTTAATGTTAAGAAAACTTTAGAAAGCAGCCTAAAAAGTACAAATATATAGGAGTCACAGAATTCAAGTGCTGAAGTCCATTCAACAAGTTTGTGACTGCACACCATGTGCCAGGTGTTACACACTAGAGGTGCAGTGGGGAACAAGGCAAATTGGCCTCGCCTTTGAGGAGTTAGCATTTTATGAGGAAAGAGCAGTCCCCAAATTGGATATGTACGAAGAATAAAAACAAGGGCAGCAATAGAAAAAGGAGAGGATGGGAGGGGCCACCTTAGTAGCATAGTCAGGAAAGGTCTCTTTGAGGAGGTGACTTTTAAGCTTAGAACTAAAAGATGTGAAGGAACTAGCTAGACTCACGGTTAGGCAAAGGGTGTTCTGGGATCAGGAAGTAGCCTGTGCAAAGGCCCTGGGGCAGGAAAGACCAATGATGTTTGAGGAGCTGAAGGATGCCTGATGTGGTCAAAGGGTGTCTGAGCAAAAGGAAAAGAATAGTCGGACAGGAGGTTGGGAAGATGGGCAGAGGGTCAACTCATGGGAAGGCTACCGGCAGGGTTTGGGGCTTTATCCTTGGGGGTCGTGGGGAGCCACTGAAGGTTTTAAAGCAGGAAAGGGACGTGCTCTGGTATGTAAATCCAAATGACCACAGTGTCTTCTGAGCAGGAAAGAATTGAAGAAGGTGAGGGGGGAGGAAGTTATGGAAGGCCATGGACAGAATCCAGGTGGGAGAGAAAATCACCATATTTTATTCATAAAGGAACCCTTCCACCCTTCACCCAAAGGTGGCTTACTGGTAAGTTACACTCCATTCTAACACCATGGTCATCCTGGCTCCTGGTCCAGAGCACAAGAAAAGTGATTTTAAAAGGACCAGGAGGAGAACTCCAGGGTGAGTCCCCAAGTAAGTTTGTTGGAAGAAACTAAGGAGGTCACGTAAACCTGAAAAGCAGACTGAGAGCTAAAGTCATTGGAAGGGGCCACTCCGTGCAGGACCTAACAGCCCCTGCACCTCACCGAAGCGTTCCAGAGGTGCCATCCGATGCCTGGAAGCAGCATTTCCTTGACCTTGGACAGTTCCCCAAGGCTGGGTTTGCGCATTACTGTTCCAAAGGGCTGGCTCCACGCACAGTGGCTTATCTTCTCCAGAAAATTCACTCCAGTGCTGAAGGGAGGTGAGCCAATGGTGGATGCTCACAGAAGTAGATCCACTCCCATGGCACTCCGTGTGCCTGTTCCCAGCACTTTGCGTGTAGTAACTCACTTAATCCCTACAAGAGCCTCGTGAGGTAGATAGCAGTATCAGCCCCTGTTACAGAGGAGGCAGCCGGGGCTTGGGATGGTGAGGTGACTTACCCAAGGTCATCCAGGCAGTACGCAGAGGAGCCCGCACCAGAATCCAGGCAGTCTGGCTCCAGGGGCATGATCTGCTGTGCAGAGCTGCCGGCCACACACATTCTAACCCAGCCCACAAACGCAGAGCTGCTGAGATCTCACTGCCTGCAAACCCTCTACTGGGCACCCAGGGTCCTACCCTGGGAGAGCTGGCCACCTGTTGCCTGGTACAGAAGCGAAGCTGTCAGAGAAGAGCCATGACCCAAGACAAAGTGATCCTTCTCGGCCTTCCTCACTGGGTAACATGCGATGGCTCATTTATCTGTTCCACATTCACGAAGCACCTACTGTTTACAAAGTCCTACTTGCAGACCAAAGCACAGGTGCTAGAGTCCCATCCAAGTCCTGTTCTGCCCCTTGCATGTGTTGCGACCGTGGGCTGCTTGTTTAACTTCTCTAAGCCTTGGTTTTCTAACTCTAAGACAGACATGGCAAGGGTTGTGATGGGGACTTCAAAAAGAAAAAAAAAGAACTGAATGTGAGAGTGCATGTAAGCGGTAGAATCCTGGATCGTTGAGTGGATTTAATTCTGCCAAGCGCACATGACTGGAATAGTTGAGGCGCCCGGGGAGAAGTCTCTGGATCCAGTTTGGCTTTTTAGTCCTTTGGGAAAACAAAGCTGACAAAAGTTTTGCAGTTTATAAATGTTAAATATTTGGGTCTTAGGCGCTTAGATGCACAGAGGAGAGGTAGGTGGAAGGTTCATTTCAGCCGACCCAAATTTCCTTCCATAACTTGAATCTCTGATCCACCCCATTTCCTCCAAGTGAAATCAACTTGATTACCCCCCAATGTCAGGAACCTCACTGCCTACAAGGCAGTACCTTCTTAGCCGTCCTTTTGCAAGCTCTTTCTCATGCTCTGTCTTAAGTGGGTCCATTCCCCACACCCACAGTAACCTGTTAGATGAACGGCCTTCTCTGGTACCTCTTACTAA
Source organism: Delphinapterus leucas (assembly GCF_059928025.1). Classification (NCBI taxonomy): domain Eukaryota; kingdom Metazoa; phylum Chordata; class Mammalia; order Artiodactyla; family Monodontidae; genus Delphinapterus; species Delphinapterus leucas. The sequence goes on along the minus strand of NC_143144.1, from coordinate 78,710,649 downwards.
AAATTAAAGGTCAGAGGAGGGTCAGGTAGCCGAGGAGAAGTTAAAATCTAGGTCCTCCACATGTCCCAGATGGAGACCAGGATATTTTAATAAGGGTATGATTTATGATGAAACCTATGCTTCCCTCCTCATTTGAAAATGGTAGCAGAGGCTTTCTTCATGTTGGCTATAAGATGGATCAAGTGCCCCTTTCATGTTTTTCTGGATACTCTGCTCCTTTTGGGGAAAGGCTGCTTCCCAATATATAAATAACAGCAAATCACAGATAAAGTAACACCCCGGTCCTTCCTATCCTGGGGTTACACGTGATTTACCAGGACTGAAATTCACAACCTAACAGCTTCCGAATGGGGTGGGGGAGGGGACAGGGGAGCAAACACAGGCGGGGCCTCCGTAGTGTCTGAATCCCAAATATGTGCCTCGAAGGGAAGGGTTTAGTTTCTATTCTCCCAGAGAAGAGAATCAACAGAGAAATAACGATAGTGTGCACTGAAGGGAACAAAATGAATAAATAAGCCCCCTATGAGCTGGATTCAAACATTTATTTTACATGAAAGAGGGCTAATGACATTCAATAGGATAGAGGAAATCAAAGAGTCACAGCCAGCAGCCACTCTTTTAAACCAGATTTTGAACACAACCCCCCAAGGGCTGTTTCCACCAATTTTGCAATAAATCACGCACTGACTTTTAGAAGAGACAGGTATTTAATTCGTGCATTAGAACCACCGGTCCATGACCAAAGGCTGAGGCCCTGGCAGCCCACACTCTTCTTGCACAGTCCCTTAAACCACCCGGCTATAAAACGATGCTTTAATTGGGTAATTAAGCACCAGGCAGGCTGCAGGATGAGGGGTTGATGGCTGACCTTTGGAGCAGAGATCGAAGTTCCAGGGTTAAAGGACTTGCCCCGTTGGGAGCCCACAGCTTCCTCTTCTGCTTCAGGTAGTTAGATTATAATTAATTATTTAAACAGACAGCTCTGTCCAGGGGTTGAAATACCCGGGTGAGAAGCTAGAGTACCGGAGAGTGTTAATCACCTGCTCTCGGTAGGAGATGGAGTCAGCCTCCCGTGTGCATCCGGGAGAGCAGGTGGCAGAGAAAACACAGTGCCACAGGGACTGGTCCTCCAGGCAGCACTCTGGGTCACAGGAAGGGCTGAGGTCCTACCCCTGAGCCTGGGCGTTCCAACCCCACCCCACATACACGCACTCTGCATTTATCTGCTCATTCAACAATGAATGTGTGTCCTGGACAGTCCGACAGGGATCAAAACCTCACAGGGCTCACGGTTTGTCCAGTATCACGGAGAGATGAAGTTGTCACGGCCTGATCCAGCTTCCCAGAAGCAGAGAGAAAAGGGCAGGAAATTCCAGTTCTCCGCATTTCCCAAATCCCAAATACGTGCATCTAAGGGGGAGCATCTCGTGTCTCCTCTCCCTGGAGAAGAACTCAGTAGGGAAATAAAGATGGTCTCTGAGAAGGGGACATGCACAGACCTCGCTGTGTGGGAAATGGCCCCGGCAGGGAAATCGGGGGCTCCCTGATGGAGTGAGGAGCTGAGATCTGAAGCGTAGGACTGGCAGGGCCCAGCACTTAGGGGAGTCAAAGGCATTCCCAACAGAGAGGACAGCATGAGGGAACTCACAAGAGAAAGGAGATCCAGCACTGGAGTGGAGGGGGTGGGGGTGGGAGAAAGGCTGGGGAGGCCCCGAGAGAACCCACTCCTGGATTTACCCCGCCACCATGAGAAAAGCACTGGAGGGTTTACACAAGTGTGTGTCAGGTGGGATGTGCAAGTAACCCGGTCGGATTTGCAAGGTCTCAACAGGACCCAAGTCCAAATCCAAGGCAGAGGCCCCGGCCCAGCTAGGAAGAAGGATGCAGAGGGTCCAAGTACGCCCCTGCCCCTTGCATTTGAAGCAGCACGCCCTTCTCCCATCCCGTCCCGTTACGGCTGGCAGTGTGGCAGGTGGGGTGGCAGGAGCCCAGCCACGGGAAGGTTTGGAACTCCTCTTGTGGAGACCCTGCTGAGAGGGCACCATTGTCCCTGGGCCCTGTCACAGCAGCGGAAGAGCAGAGGCTCCACGGGGAGGCCTGCTGGGAGGACCAGGGCCTCTCCTGGCTGCTGGAGAGGCTGCCTTCTCTGGCCTCTGGACCCGGATGACACTGGCTGGTGCCAGAGCCTCGTGCAGGAGAACCCAGACCCGGCCTCCCTGTAGCGCATATGCCACACCCATGTCACCACTGTGTGCTTCCACGCCTGCCCCCTCCCCAGAGAGCGAGTGCCTTGAGGGTCTTCCTCACCACGCACCCTTAGCCCTCAACACATGACCTGGTGGGCAACGTGAATGTCATCTTTTAAGTGGCAGCCCTGTCCCCTGCCACCTCCAATCACTGCTGCTTCGGGGTGGGAGGTGAGGGCTTTCTCCCCATCAGCTGCGGGATCAGCCCCCAGTCTTAGAAAAATGGCTTCCTGGGCCCGTCTGAGCCAGGCCGATAGGCAGCCACGGAGGCTGGGAGGCCAGTGAAGACCACACCGGCTGCTGCGGGCATGGCCACGTTGCCACAAAGCAGCATCCATCCATAAACAGAAGCTGTGCTGCAGCTCTGTCGGCAGCTGGAAATTCTACCCTGAGCTTGCACCATAATAAAAGAGACAATGGAGAGGTTTTTATTCCCCCCAACCCCGCAGGGTAGAGCGCTTGCCCTCAGATATAAGTGAGGCACAGGCGCGAGGCTTAGCAAATCCACAAATTACAACACCTCTGAGATGCCCATTGTGTCCAAGCTGACTCAAGCAGGTTTGCATGTCCCTGCATCCCCAAAACAATAGCTCAAGTAGTCATCAGATGGCCAGAAACCAAAGCCACCATCGTTAATATCCAAGAGGTGCTATTAATTAAAGTACCCCTCACCCATTATGTAGAGAGAGCTGTTATTTCTATTTGAAGCCTGCTAGTTGGATAACTGCTTCCATTAAAACAAAAAATTCACTCTGAGATACGATTTAACATGCAATTGCTTTGGGGTTTGAGACCGGCTGCCTGCGCACGCTGCTGAAACACACACACAACAGATTTTCAGCGCCCGCAGTCACCAGCATCTATCTGCTCACAGGCTTGCAAGGAAACAAACATATCCTCCTGAGTTAAACTCCGCTCGCCATAATGGCAGTGCCAAAGCCAGCAAAGGCGTGCCAGAGGCCGGAAAACTGGCCAGCACGTCAGAAGTCAGCCATTCAGAAATCTCATTCATTCATTCATTTGTTACTTTGTTTGGTTTATTCATGGTGCGTGGGGTTTGTGTACCTACCATGGGGCTGGACCCTGTAACAAGCACTGGAACAGTAGTTAATCAACCAGACCCAGTGCCTGCCCGTGTGGGGCTTACACGGAATCCAGGAGCAGAGACAGAAATTAAAGCAGGGACAGCACAAACAAGTAGACCGGAAGTTCCCAGAATGCAAGGCCCTGTCCACCCGCCGGTGCCTTTGAGACACGAGGGGCTCAGAAAACTGCTTGCAGAGCCACAGGGACCAGCAGGCACCAAATGTGCTCCCCCGAATTGTCCCCATGCTGACAACTCTTGGATGGAGTGAGATATTCCAAAGGTCTTTGCAATCTGATGAATTCAACTCAAGAGCTATAATAGAGAGAGATATGTTAGCAGGTGCTGTACAACTGGGACTGTTTTAAGGATCAGAAAGCCCATCCTGAGCCTCTCTCTGTGTTGGTGATAGTTTAACTCGAGCATCTGCTGGCTTTTCCCTGATGGTCTGCTGTGAGATGCTCTGACTAATTCTGGAAGCAACCAGTCCCCCAAAGCAAGAGGCTGTAGAGACCAGTGTCTTCTAATCAGCCCCCCCCCAGGCCACGATGAAGGTTGCCCAACTCATCAACAGTGGTGGGGAAAACCTTTTCTCTCAGGGCACAAACCGTGAAGCATCACCCCACTCCATGGTATAGGCTGGGGCCAGTCATATCGAACCTGAATCCCAGGTCCTGAGTTTGCAGGATGAGGGGTAATTGGAAGGAAGGGAGGGAGGAAAGAGGGAGGGAGGGAGGGAGGGAGGGAAGAAGGAAGGAAGGAAGGAAGGAAGGAAGGAAGGAAGGAAGGAAGGAAGGAAGGAAGGAAGGGAGGGAGGGAGGGAGGGAGGGAGGAAGGAAGGGAGGAAGGAAGGGAGGAAAGAAGGGAGGAAGGAAGGGAGGGAGGGAGGGAGGAAGGAAGGGAGGGAGGGAGGGAGGGAGGAAGGGAGGAAGGAAGGGAGGAAAGAAGGGAGGAAGGAAGGGAGGGAGGGAGGGAGGAAGGAAGGGAGGGAGGGAGGGAGGGAGAGTAGAAGTGGTTAGGGACACTTGACAAATATTTTTTAGAGGAGAAATAGATGAAGTCAGTAGATACAACCAAGGTTAATCTAAACTTGCCATAAAATTCCCTTTCAGTATAGTATAAACTGCAAAACCATTGATTCACTAGTATTATTCCATGAGAACAAATGATTGCTGACGAAAACCACTGCAGGTGATAAAGGAACTTGAAAGGCAAAGGCTGCCAAGCTTTGGGTTTGGAAGCAGCTGCGTCCTTAATTACGTTGCCTGATTTATACTCTATTAAATCTGTATATAAGTAACCCATTTCTCTGAAAGCATTTAAACCTCTTATATTCCACCAAACACAGTGCTTTTATTTGAAATAAATGTATCCAGCTCTTTGGGGAACATATGGTATATTTCTCTCTTATTAATAATTCAGTTCAAATGAGCAAAAATTAGTTGGTGCAGTTACGGCTGATTTTGTCCTGAAAAGATCCGCATTAATTTTAGACATTTTGTAAATTGGGCTATTAAATAAAAGCATTATATGTGAATTACCCTTTAAATTTTAAGCAACTTGGTAGTTTAATGGTATTTTCTAGTCAGATTCATTTTCAATCTTTAAAAAATTATAGTCATTATGGTAAGACAAATTTTTGAGACCTGCTCCTTCTATCCAATTACATATTGTTCTAATAAGTAAACTAGAAAACTTTTATGTTCTCATTTCAGTGCTCAGCCCTGCTTTGCTCCCTCTTTTCCTGGCATCAGTCTTCTGAAACGTTGCCTAGAGGGAGGCTGGTCCTGCCTGAGAAGCTCTGATGAGGGGTCGGGCTCTGGGGGAGCTGAGTTCATCCAGGAGGGGATTTATCATGAAGCTCCCGAGTTCGTCTTCAGGGTCATTAGCTCTCTGCTGATGGGGTCTCCTCTCTGGATGGTGATAATTCCTCACTAATGGTGCAGAGCTCTGGGCCTGTGGAAAAGCCAGCAAGGCCCCAGCCAGGCAGTTTTGCTGGGAAGGCCAAGGGGTCCTAACTGGCAAGGGAGATGTCAGTTATAGAAGACGAATACAGAGTTCATCAGCTCTGCACTCAAGCCTGGAAGAGACCACCAAGGCCAGGCCCACTCAGTGGTCCCTCCCCAGCCCCCCGGGAGCGGCAGGGCAGGTATGTGAAGGCCCAGTGGTCCTCCTGAGGGGCTTCCCTTGTTTGGTCTCATTCAGAGAGCCTGGGAGGAATGACAGGGCTCTGGAGATGACTGATATCTCAGCTCTACAATTGGCTGTCTGTGTGATCTTGAACGAGCGTGGCTCTGGGACTCACTTTCCACAACTGCAAAATGGGAGCTGTTGGAGGGCTATTGAGAGGAACGAATGAGATGATGCTTGGGAAGTGCCCGGCACACACCCGCCCAGTACGTCAGAGTGACGGGGAGCTGACAACTCCTTCCTTCCCTACTTCCCGAGCTGACGTCAGTTTTCCCTTTTCCTAATCCAGCCGACTGTCCAAGCACAGTGCCCATCTGGGACAGCCACCTTCCCGTCCAGCTGGCCGTGGACCCTGGAGAACACACTGTGCTCACACCGACACTCCCACCATCTCCCCACTCACAACAGTAACTCCAAGACTGGAATCCTCTGTCATCCCTTCTCCCAGTCCCCAATTCCTTCCTGCACTAGGGTCTGTTTTCCAAGTGGCTCACTGGACGCTGAAATAGGCAGTGATGCTGCCATGTCCATGGACAGCCAAGGCGAATGGGGAACCCATGTGGGCTCACACACAAGCACCCAGCCCAGCCCTCCTGCCTTACCCTGCTGACGAGCACGGAACTTCCTGGAACGGTTGGGGCAGAGAGATTGAGGCAGAGCAAATATCCATCTTTATCACATCTCTCAGATCTCTACCCCGTGTGGCAGATCTGCCCCTACTGAGTGACACTAGGACAAGGGATGACACAGCCTCGGAGCAGGACCTGGAGCCCGCGGTCAAGGAGGATACCCTCCAGGGAGGAGCAACTCTCCAGGCCAGTGCGGGCAGCACACGGAGGGCTCCCATTGTACAGATGGGCAAAGCAAGGTCCTGGAAGGAGAACGGGCCTGCCCGAGGCCACCTAGGGGAGTCAGGGGACCACTCTGTGGTGAGAATTTACACAACAGATCCTAAGCTCCTAAGAACCCCCTAAGGTTCTTGTCACCTGTGATGGTCCTCTGCCACATGCCAGCCCCTGGGAGCCGACCTAGAACAGTGGTTAGGGACACAGGTTCTTGTGCTGGCCGTCCCACCACCTACCAGTGTGTGGCCCTGGCAGATCACTCAATCTCCCTGTGGCTCAGGCCCCAGCTGTAAATGGGAAGAACACTGCTGACTTCATAGATGGAATGAGTTAATACATACAGAGTGCTCAGAAACGCTCCAGCCAAGGATTTTTTAGGAAAAAGAAGAATAGTGTGAACCACCAGTTGGGGTCTCCGTGGCAGGTCCACATCCTCTGCTCCTAAATAACAATGTCTGAAGGGCCGTTTCTGAGGGTGGGCTCACCCCCGGTCCTGCCCCACATGACCCAACCAGACACCAAGCCACTCCTGGCTGCCCATGTCCCATTTGCTTTGAGAACATGGCCCAATCTGCCCGACATCACGTCCACTAAAGGAACGCTGCCTCGGTACCCAAGACGGCCGTGCCATGGGAAAGGCCCGGCTGGAAACGCCGCGCTGATGGGCTCAAGGTGGAAGTCCGGGTCCAGGAAGGAAGCGATCATTGGGACAGACTGCTCAGCTTTATACATCACTTTAACACTTTCAAAGCACTTCCGCACACACTTTGCCATTTAATCTCCCCATCAGCTGGGGGTTATTCTTCCCAGCAATTATTATTTCCAGTTAATAGTGAGGTTAATCTACTTCCCCGAGGCCTCGTGGTAAGAAACGGAGGAACTGGGGTTCTAACGCAGGCTCCAGACCCTCCCTCTTGGTGATTATACTGTACTGTGTGAAAGATCAAAGGTCTCCTTGTCTGTGGTCCTCAAAACAGAGCAAGGGGGCTGTGATGGCTGATAATGTGTCAACTTGGCTGGGCCGTGGTGCCCAGATATGTGGTCAGACATTATTCTAGATGGTTCTGTGAGGGTGTTTTTGGATGAGATTAAATCAATGGACTGTGTAAAGCAGAATGCCCTCCATAATGTGGGTGGGCCTCATCCAGTCAGCTCTAGATCTGAATGGAACAATGGCTGGCCTCCCCCTCCCCCAAGCAAGCAGAATTCTGCCTTCAGACTTGAACTGTAAACATGGGCTCTTCCTGGCTCTCCAGCCTGCTGACCAACCTTGCAGGTTTTGGACTTGTCAGTCTCCATAAGTGTATGGGCCCATTCATTAAAGTAAGCCCAGACAGATGGATAGATGGGGACACTTCTCTGGAGAATCCTGATTAACACAAGGGCTTAAAAGGAAACAGCACCCCCACTCACGCTCAGTCACATTTAAAACTTTAGTACTTTGGACACTGAGAACGTGGAGTTTGGTTTGGGTCATTCTCTCTTTCAGGGGACAGGTATTAGGCACCGCCCATGAGCCGGGCTTTATTGGGGATATACGGGTGCAGGCCCTGGTGCTGCCCCTAGAGTGTCCAGACTGGAAACCAAGTCAATGGCAGTAGAGAGGGAACACCGTGTGGGCCTGGATTAACTGCAGCCTTCAATGCTGATTGACCTTTCTGGGTTCCAGTCCCTTTATATGGCAAAGTGAGATAATAGTGCCTAGGACATGAGCGCTGGGTCCTTGAGGATGAGATTGAAAGCCGTGTGCCAGGCCCTTCCGACAGCAGCTGGACCACAGCCAGCACTCAGTGATTGATAGTCGTTACTGGTATTGATATCGATAAAAATGAGCTGAGTGAATTGGACCTGAAGCCTCACAACCAAACATCTTGAAGAGGATGTGGTTATATCAGGAGAGACGGCAAAGACCAGGCATTGGTCTAGAAGAGGGTGGTGCAAGAGGACACTCAGGTACTGAGACGACTGCCCGGGAGCAGGTGAGACAGTGCCTCTCTGTACTCTGATGATGTAGGAACAAGAGGGCTCTTGATGAAATTAAAAGGAAAAAATCTAAAAAGCACAGAAGGGGGCTTCCCTGGTGGCACAGTGGTTGACAGTCTGCCTGCCGATGCAGGGGACACGGGTTCGTGCACCGGTCCGGGAGGATCTCGCATGCCGCAGAGCGACTGGGCCCGTGAGCCCTGGCCGCTGGGCCTGCGCGTCCGGAACCTGTGCTCCGCAGTGGGAGAGGCCACAACAGTGAGAGGCCCACGTACCGCAAAAAAAAATAATAAAAATAAAAAGCACAGAAGGAAATACTTATGTACATGCCACGTCATTAGCCTGCACAGCTCTGGACCACAGGTTATTATTTGAGTGGCTTAAGGGAACTAAGTGCATCAAGAATGATAGCACAATTGGGTTCTGTCACTACTTCTGGCATCAAGTGGGCCAGGTGGTTTATGGGAGAACCACCCAAATGCTGACACATGAGCAGTTCTGTGTACAGTTAGTTACAGGTGGCCACAAACTCAAGCAGCAGCATCATGTACCACTTCCTATCAGAGGAAGACACTTAGAAGATGACACGCCAATTGCCCGGCAAAAGAATGAAAGGACTCTCAATGTCTAGGGTTGAGCCTGGATCCAGAATGCCAAGCACCCAGGCACAGCATAAACGAGGTACCGTGGATATTTCTGCAATGTAACGGACAGCAATAATAACGATAAGATATGAATAATATGACAATGACATTTAACATCACCATCCTATCCTAGGGGACAGGGTAGAGAGAAACAGATGCGTAAACAAACCAGAGTGGTCCAGAGTCCCACGTGCTATGACAAAGCAGTCCAGCAAAAGAGAAGACCAGCTCTCCTATGGGTGGCGCAGGGGATCTGGGTAGAAAAGATCAACCAATACTTGAGCTGAATCTTCCAAGATGAATTGGGTTTCTACTCAGAAGATGGTACAGTATTCCAGACAAAGAAAGTAAGGTATACAAAGCATGGAGGTAGGAACAGGCTTAGCTCATCCAAAGAGTCCTAAGGGATTGAGAATTGTTAGAGGCTGGGAAGCGAGGGGTACAGGAAGTGAGATGAAGTGACGCCAGAGGTAAGTGGGGGCAAGGTCTCCAACAATGGGTCGTATACGTTGATGAGATTCAATTGCATGAACATCCTTCATGCTGCTGTTAAAATGCAGAAAAGGAATCTATATTCTGAGTTCGTTCCCTGGTCTTTGAGATCTCTTCAGCTGCAAGGAAGCATGTAATATCATCAAGACCATCAGAAGAAAATTCTTCCAACACAGTGAAGAATGATGTGTCAAATAGTTATGCGTGGAGAGGTTTAGGAAAGGAGTCCATTGAAGGGGTGGGAATGGGGAAAGGCCTGTGATCTCCAGCCAACCGTCCCAGTCCATTATACAAAAGATGGTTAAAGACTAAGCACTGGCTAAGTTACAACCAGGAAAACCACTGCCAGAGACACACGGCCATGTCTCAGTGAGTCTTAACATATTTGAGTAAAAATGTCCTTCTTGAAATTGTAAGCTTATGCGCTGACCCTGGTTCTGGACACAAATGCAATCTTAGTAAAATGTTTACATATTTGTAAAACCAAAATGCTTCTAATCTACAAGTCATCTTATTCAAGGCAAAAGTCTAACTCAGAGTGTCATGGGGATTAAAGATGAAGTGGAAGCAGCTTTATTAATCTGTGGGTCATGCAGCCATCAGCTTGATCATGGGCAGTAGCATATGTGAGATACACAAAGGATTAACTGAGGGATTGAAGGGAATTGGTAAATCTATTTTTTATTCTGTGTGCTTGAGGCAGCTTGTATGAGGATGAGTAATGTTAGCTGCTAAAACAAACAGCCCCCAAGATCTCAGTGGTCTGACCCAATAGGAGTTTCTTTCTAGTTCAGGTAAAATTTCTTTCTAGTTCTAGTGTGGAGGCAGGAAGAAGAATCCTGAGTCTTCTCCATTTATCCAACAGATGGGGAGAGAGAGCAAGAATCACACCGAGGAGGTTCTCTTCACCTAGAAGAGATGCATGAATGCATTCTTGCAGCAGGAACTCAGTCATAAGTCTCCATCCAACAGCAATGGAGGTAGATTATAAAATAGCATAGTTTTCAAAAGCATTTGTTTTTATTCCTGTTCCAAGTCATAATTATTTCTTCCCTCATTTTCTCCACTCTCCAAAGTTATGCAACCATGACCCATGTACCTCTGGAGACTTAATATAAAATATAAATCAACAAATTCTGCTATAAAGCCTTGCACAGCTCACGTGTGGTAAGAGCTTGTGCCGGCAAGTGGGCCCAGCACGTGTTTCCAAGACACGTCCCGCCCCTCATTCTTGGCATTCAGCAACCCTAGGAATGCAGGATTATACCCAACTTGCCCCAAATCTCTGCTCGGTCGTCTAAACTGGATAGAATCCACCAACTCTCAAAATCTAATGACTTGACTTCAATCAAATTAGCTGTTGGACAAAGTCAATTCTTTTGCCATCTGCTTAGAGAGAGCCACAGCCCTGGACGAAGGCTGTGACTCAACCCAGACGCCACTGCTCACCCTGCAAATAGATGATGCCGGCAACCGTCCCTCTGACCCGGCCATTTCTCACACAGCAGGAGAGACCCCATAATTTCTTCATCCTGGTTTCTTGGGGTCTACTTAGATGAAGACACACGACCATGTGCTAGGCATGTGACAGCTGAGGGGGGAGGGCAGCCTGTGTGATTATGGCTAATTATCGTCCCCCTGTCCCAGGGTAGTTGACACTTATCAATGAATGCCACCAAATGTGGTGTAAAATCCCAGATAATTAACCGTGAACGGGGGATAACTTACCCATTTCATTCATATTTTAGAGGGAAGACACACAGGTAAACAATTCAAACCATGATGTTTATGCTACCACCAAATTTGGGAACGAAGCATCAGTATTGTCTCTAGCAGGCTGTAAATTCAGAAGAGACACACACTTTCCATCCTGCAAAAGGCAAGGCCCAAACCGACAGGACAGGGGAGAATTTATTTTTTCCCCTTTTCTCCTTAGCTGAAGTTATTATCACAACTGCCGGGAAATTTGTGAGATTGGGAGATAAGGATCTTAATGATTCTTTGGAGACCCGTCCATCACCGCAAACTGCTACCAGGATCGAAATTACATCTGCATTTGAATTAGCAACATTACTCGCCAATTGAGATCAGAGTGAACATTTTTCCATTCAAGATGGAATTAAATTAGAAAATGAGTGAGTCTCTAATTTCCAGATTATAAATCACTGAAAATAATTCAACTCCTGTACCTTAAGGCCAATTACGTTATCCTAAGCGACATTTTATCTCCCAACCTTCGGAGTGATTTGGTGACAGGAGCCTTCACACAAATCAGTCGTGCTCCAGCAGCAAGAAGTATATCTGCCCACCGAGTCACACACGTAAAACACCAGAAACCGTTTTCATGCCGAAGCTTATCTTACATGAAATTCGATTGTCTGTTCGATAGTGTATTTTTGTGTTCTCATGAACCGACGCGTTAGCCAGATACCAGGCCTGAATTACGTCAAGTTCAGCAATGAAATTTTAAAATGATTGACTTGTTCCAGGTTGGGGCATCATCACCCCCTCCACCATCTCCCTCCCTTTGGCTTACGAAAGACAAAGATGTCATGGATGTTTCTGAGTCTGAACTCTCATCTCCCTGTGCTCACAGCGCCAAGTCTGTCCTGCTTCCACCACCTTTCACTTAAATTACTGTCTGATGTTCGCACATCTGTCTCTCCCTAGACTGAGCTTCTTGGAGGGCAGCCCCAATTATACTAATGCCCGTATCCAGCCAGCAAAGTGACCGGCTCAGAATGGGTGTTTGTTAAGTATTAGGTGCGAAAAGGAGTGAGTGAACGGCTGACGTGGCACGTCTCCACCTGGCACCAAAAGAACGGCAGCTGTGGAGATGAAACAAATAGATAGCCAGGCCGCCCACTTGCCTCCTCACCGCCTTCCCCAGCAATACACTGGGTCAACCAGAAAGCCAGGGAGGGGCCTCTGTCACTAGCAGGGTCTCATTTTCTTGAGTTCACTGGCCTACACAAATATCGAGGAGTCTCCCTAACAAACCACAAGCCTTGCTCATCCCCTGAGAAAAGCAGACTTGACCCCAGAAAACTTCTGAATCCCTGACGCGGGGACTGAGGGAGGGATAGAAAAAGGAAAAGCGTGAAGTCGTTAGGAGAGAGGGTAAGTGTTTTAGCTATTCAGGCCTTTTAACAAGGGCCCACCTGCAGACAGGAAAGGAGGCAGGAAACGCTGTTCTTTCCCTAAGATGCAGATGGTGACCGATGGGGTGTCGACAGACTTGATCTGGCGAGGCGGACGAGGCCCTGGCCAGCTCTGGCCCAGGGAATGAGCCCCACTTCCCCCGTCTGAAGTAGGAGGTGAAGCCACCGGATCTGATGGATAAAGAGCTTCCCACCAACCCAGCCCTGGGACTGTCCATGTGACGCCTCAGTGCCCACATCGCCGAAAACAGGGGTGCTGAGGTTCTGATGCAGCCCTCCCGACTCTGTGGGTGGCCTGAGCAAGGGCCCCCTCCAGACCTTAGCCTGCCCATCCACAAAATGGGGGCCTGAAGGTGGACTTGCCTGTCTGGGAATCGGGTTGGAGGAAGGATTCAAGAAATAAGAACCTGGGGCTTCCCTGGTGGCGCAGTGGTTGGGAGTCCGCCTGCCGATGCAGGGGACGCGGGTTCGTGCCCCGGTCCGGGAGGATCCCACATGCCGCGGAGCGGCTGGGCCCGTGAGCCATGGCCGCTGGGCCTGCGCGGCCGGAGCCTGTGCTCCGCAACGGGAGAAGCCACAGCAGTGAGAGGCCCGCATACCGCAAAAAAAATAAAAAGAAAAAAAAGAAATAAGAACCTGGACGGCAGCTCCCACCCCCAGCAAGAAAGAGAAAAAAGCCCCGCGTCTCTCTCTCAGACAAATGGATGAGCTGCTCCCCAGTTAGAGAGGGAAGGCCCCCGGTGCGCCCCGCCTCCCCTGGGCTGGCCTCAGGTGGTGGAAAGCGCAGGGGCCTCCCAGCCGGGCCTGACTGCTGCTCCCTCTCTGCACCCAGCAGCCCTGGGTCCTCTGGCCTGGCCCCGGGAGGTCGCCGCACACTTCCCCATCCTGGCAGAACGGACACCAGGCTCTCGGGGCCCTGGGCGTGGGCGGCTGGAGTCGGACCACGTCAGGGGGCGGAGCATTTTGCACGTCCGTCTCCAAGCCCCCACGCCCAGTGCGGCCCCTGGGACAGGGCGCCCCTTCTGCCATTCACTGTGTCCGACACAGCGGGCTCTCCAGGGACGGGCACTTGCCCAGAATGAGTGTTGTCAGAGCCACAGGGAATCGAGCTGTCGTCCAGGGGCTCAGGGTTCCTCCAGACATCCCAGCTGGAGAAGGAGAGCCGAGGGTGGCGGCTCTGGGCACGCTTCCCAACACACACACGCACCCCTCACCCTAGCAGCTGCTTCTTTATACTGGCTTTATACTGGCTTTATACCGGCTTCTTCAACCCCCACTTGAAGCAATCAGCGGTTCTACTGCTCAGAAAACTGCCTCATTTAAGTTAGCAATTGACTGATGGAGTTCAGCTCACTTGGTCCATGTACGGGAAGTGAGACCAACCCAAGGAAACCCTGCAAATTCATGACAGAGCTTGGACCAAAAGCCAGGACCTGGACCCCCTCCTCACACCTATTCAAAAATTACACAACAGCAATGGCCCACCTGGATGGTCACCGTCACCATCACCGTGTATGACCCAAGTACACTGTCTTCATGAATAAGCTCACTACAGCCCTATGAGGTAGGAGCTATCCCGTCATACCCATTGTACAGATGGAGAAGCTGAGGCTCGAAACATTAAGGAACTCTCCCAAGGTCTCCCGGATAGCAAGTGCCAGAGACAGTGTTCGAACCCGGGCAGTTAAGCTATCGAGCCCACACCTGTAGTTGCCAGTGTCTCTCATCAGAGAATCGGAAAGCCTCGCCCTCCCTCACCTTATTGAGTCTTCCTCGGTTTCCATGAAGGGCAAGAGGCTGAGGCCCTTGACCCTTCTTGCTTTGGAGCCTGGGGTGTATTCAACAAGGGTTTAGAGTTGCCAGATTTAGCAAATAAAACGCTTTGGGACCGACTGGCACTGCACAAGTATTTGCTGTTTAACTGACATGCAAACGTCACTGGTAGCCTGTCTTTTCCCAGCAACCTTACCCAGGTGGCCTGTGTTCAGGGAGCTGTGAGGCCGGGGAGACTCACCTGTCCCCACTCCTGAGACAACCTCCTCCACGAGTGTCCTCACAGCTGGGCCCTTGGCCCAGGTCCCTGGCTCCATGTCAGCACTCCAGCTTACCATGCCCTGGGAGGAAGGCTCTGGCATGGGGCTCTCTGCCACCAGCACCCCTCCAGGGCATTTGAGATCACAGAGGGACCTAAGGGCAAATGGAGGCGTCTTGACAATTTGGCTGAGGAAGGACGCAGAGTAACTGATGCTCCTGATTGGGTCCCCAGCTCTCAAGGGATGCCCTGGCTGCCTCTCATGGCTGCAGGAGACACCTGGGCTGTCACTGCTCCATCCACACCAGAGGATGCAGGGCACACAGCCGAGCATCCCTGAGTGATTACTAGCCTGTCCCTTTGGGGCCACCACAGCACCCGAACAGCACCTCAGATGTTGGTGACCCATGACGAAGGGAGGGGGTGATGATACGAGGCACCTCTTCCTCCCCAGGTACAAAGCAGGCATTGCTAATCAATCACTGCACTCTACCACGGAACCCAGACACAGCCTCAGCATCCTCCTTAACACTGTGATCGAGGGATCTGTCGGCACAGAGATTAAAGCCATCCCTGAGGTAAATTCAGTCCCAGGGACTGGGCTGGGCTGGGCTGGGAGATAGGGAGAGAGAAGACAGGGTTGGGGAGCGGGTTGTAAAGAGGGAAAGGCACGGACTCCAGAGGCAGAAATGGGTTTCACAGCCTGGTGCTGCCCCTCAGCAGCTCCAAGACCTTGAGCAAGTCAAATTCCCCTCTAAGCTGTCCTCCCGGTGAAACCAGCTTGGTGCTCTCCCCTCCTGCAGAGCCAGGCAGGGATGAATCAGAAGAGGCAGGCTGCTCAGGGCCTGCTTCCCAGTAGTTCTCAGCGGGCATCCTGCCCCCTTCTCCGTGAGACTCTCTTTGAACAAGTGCTCAGGCCCGAGAGCTAGAAACACGGGCACAGGGAGCTCCCAAGCCTTCGGTCCCAGCTGGCATTTCTGAGGACTTTTCCTAGAAAGAGTTCAGGATCCCAGATCTGCACTCAGGCTCAGCATGGAATGCCTTTCCTTGGGGCTCAGGGTGCGGCAGGCAGGAGCAGGAAGGAACCAGGCAGCGGAGCAGGAAGGAAGGACTAGAGCGAGGCAACAGCTTCACACACAGCAAAGGTGTCCATGGTCCTCTGTTCACCACTGATGGCTCTTCACCCATCTGTTGCTGGATCCCGAGGACGCATGACCCTGGCGATCCCCTCCCTCAGTAACTGAATTATCATTAACTGACTCGTTGAATGAAACACCAGCATCTGTAGGACTCTACAGTTTGTGACCCATTTATACACATATAAAAACATATATATATTTTTAATCCTCACAGCAACCACGAGGGTTGTAGAGGAATTCTTCTTAGACCCACTTTAAAGATAGGAAAACTGAGTCTCACACACTGCTCGAGCTCATGCCAAAAATGAGCTGACGCGGCAGGAGACCACCGAGCCCAGCTTCTTTTGGTGCCCCAGCGTCCTGCATGAACTGGCTGTGAGGGCCTTGCTCGCCCCTTGAGGCCTCAGGGGGACTGTGGCCTCAGGAGCCCTTGAATCTGAGAGATGGGAAGGGCCTCTACTTCTCCCGGAGGATAGCGGTCTCTGCCGAGCATGGCCTCCCTGCTGGGGCACCGGCACCTCCTCTGGGGCCGCGCGGAGAAAGAAGGGCAGGACAGCCGGGCACGGCAGGTGCCCACTCAGCTGAGCTGGGCTGGGCAGCATCTCCCCTTTCTCCCGCCCAGGCCCCCTCCACCCTGAATCCGCACGTACACACACACACACACGCGTGCACATGCAGCCATGGCCTTAGCTCTCCTCTGGGGCCATCGCCCACCCTGACCCCCACAGCCATTCTTTCCGGCGTCCCTACCATCACCTGATGCAAAATTCCTATTTTCTATTTCCCTAGTCCTCGACCTTAGTCGTCATGGGAAGTGTTGAGAAGCCGGGTAGCCTTGCTGAAATTGTGTCTGTCTCGTGAGGTGAACTTGGAAGCATCTGAAGGGAAATTTCCAGTCCCTTTAAGACACTGGTCATAGAGGAAGCAGCATCTGGAGCAGGAACTTCCACTTCATGTGAGAATCCGGTGAGAGCTGGGGACTCTGTCTCCAGAAAACCAGTGCTAAGTGCACAGACACTCACACACACACACACACACACACACACACACACACACGATTCCAGGGGAGCATCTCTTTCTCCCTCTGAGCTCTGCCCCCCACCCCCGCCACCCCACCCCTCGGTTTTGTCTCTCTCTCCTTCCTGAACCCAGGCCCTTTGCTGCTGAGTGACCCAGCAGCAAAATCATTGACCTCCAGCCAAGCAGAACTTTCCAGGACCCCCCTCCCCTCGGCCCAGGCCTCTCCCAGCCCGGGGCTGCCTCACAGGCATCACCCCGTGCCCTTGGCATTCAGGGTATCAGGGCTGCACCTGACCCAGCGCCTGCGCCCGCTCGGGGCCTCCACACTGCCCTTGCTTCCGCTCACCATGAGGGCTCTGCAAACCACTCTGGTTTCCCACACACGGTGATCCTTTTGAGGGACAGAATCATGTTTGTTTACCTTCCCTGAGGGAATCCTAGCAGAGGTCTCCCTTCCCAACGCCAGGGTCCAGCCCGTCTCAGGGCTACAGTGGGAGGTACCTCTGAAAGGTTACCCATCCCAAGAAGGGTTATGGCAGGAGGTGTGCTTGAAAACAGGTTATGCCATTTGCATTTAAATTTGGTAAGACAACGGTGACCAAAGATGCTGTACTTTGGACCCTGGTGGCAAAGCTCAGCCTAACAGAGAGGAAAAAGAGCTTCACCACCCAACCCAGGACAGCCTCAGCTGGCCAACATCTGGGAGCCTGGCCCTGATCCCAGCCCTTTGCCTGCACGTGAAAATGAACTTCACACAGCCTCCCGATTAGGATCACACCCCTTTTACAGATGAAAACACTGAGGCTCAGAAAGACTAAGTGGTTTGCCAAGGTCACTTAGTGAGTAAGAGGCAGGTGCAGCATTCAAACCCAGGACAGGCTGCCTGCAGTGTCCATCCTCCCGGGGGTCACAGGGCTGGATGAGACCCCGGCACGGCCCCAAGGGCAGGGCAGCACTGAGCAGCTCCTACCACTGCAAGTCCTGTGGCTGTGCGGATGGTACCCGTGCCTGTCTAGATAGTATCGCTCCCCAAGTCCCCACTCTTCTTGTCATGGCTGCACCATCTTCCAGGCTCAGCCTCAGGAAGGAAAACCAAATTCGAACAGTTGCAAATGAGGTGACACTGTCTCAGGTCCTGGGCCGCTCGCTCCCTGGTCAGGTGAGCACGTAGCGCACGTGGCTGGACTTCCAATGCCCGGCAAACAGGGCAGGTGGGGAAACCCAAGAGGAGCCAGACCCCAGGCAGCAGGGAACTCTGGGGTTGGCTGCTGTCATGACAACCACAGCTGGCTTCTCAAGGGGCATGGGACCAGGGACACAGTGGGCAGTTGTGCTGTCTCAGCTGGCAACCCGGCCCTGGGCAAACAGCGCTTCCCTCCTCGTTACTCTCCCGAGGCTTTCCCGTTGTTCTGCAGGCCAGGAAAGCAGTGCTACGCCCACAGGCCCCCTCCCGGGGCAGATGGCAGGGTGGACACCATGCTGACCCCCAGGAGAGAGCTGCCCCCGCCTAGTTCTGCTCTCCTCCCCTGAAAGGCCGCTGAGGCCTGGCAAGGGACACCTGCGTGAGCATGGTGGCTGTCAGCCTTCGAGTGAAAAATCTTCATGAATCCTTTGTAAGTCAAGAGGCTTCTGCTCCCGAAGCATCAGTCACTCTATCCAAAAAGGTGTTTTGCTTCTCACCTGTCCCTGAAGGGGGCCCGGATTTCAATATCCACAGACCCATAACCCCTAGGAGGACAGTCACTGCTGTATCTCCAGAGCCTAGAACAGCGCCTGGTATGTTGTAGGTTCTCAATGAGTGTTTGTGGAGAGAATGAGTGAATGAATGAATGAATGATTGAATGAATACTGCAGATTGGAGAGTCACGAAGATTCATATTTTTTAACGGATTGCAGGGATTTTGAAAAAACAGCACACCAGGCTACCTGTCTTCTCTTCTTCACCTCTCTTCCCCACTTCAGGTAGAACCTAAAAGTCTAGAAAAGACTAGATTCCAAAACTCCTATGAAATGCATGCAGCATCAATCCTAAAGAAAATGTGCGTTTCTGAAACCTAACAAAAGGTTGAAAATACTCCCTAAAGAATCTTATAGGCAACACCATTTGAGGATTATGGTAGCTGGCTTGTTAAACACCCTCAATAAACAGACACTGGTTGGTTGACCAATGGCTCGTTTGAGTGTCAACATGATTTGTCTTTGGCCAAATTTTTCCATCAGCTTCCGGGATTCAGAATAACATTCTGATATGGCCAACATGACCCCATTTTGCCTTTAATTTTTCTCTGTGGCGCATTTGCTCCCAGAAGTACATGGGGAAAAATCGCTTGAGGCTAGTCCTGCCAGGGCTCGGCAGACAGGTGTTGGTGCACCTGTACCAGACTGCCCTGCCCTCTGGGCTCATCTCCAAGGCCCTGGCACCAGGTGACTCGCTAGCTCTTGGTTCCAGGTCCCCCGTGGGACATACACAACCTTGTCCCAATGTTTCACCGCCACGGCCAAGACCCATCCCTAGACAATGTTGGAGCCTCTGTCACACAGGGAAACATCACTGTTCCTAGAGACACAGTCCCCTCCCCCCACCCCATTCTTGATCCTGGACATTAAATATTTATGAGTTCTTAAAAAAAATAATCCACAAACCTCCAATAATGCAAGTTGTCTACTAGGCAGGGAGATTTCAGGACGATAAACATTATTTAGAAACACCGTGATATGCTTCATATTGTCATGTGATCGGGGACCATATTAAAACCCGGCAAGGCTATTACAGCTAATTTTTGTTTCAATTCAGGCAATATCGCCACTGCTTAATATGATTTCTATTTACTTTTTTCTATTGTTAGTATTTTATTGGGGTTGTGTCTGCTTTATCAAGCAGATCGCCTCTGAAAGGGAGGTCAGACTATGCTCAGACCTCGGGATTTTCTGTCATCTTTCTTTTAAAGGGGTTTCCATTGTATTCTGCTTGGCCTGAATTCACTCAAAAACCCTCAACGCTAATACAAACTCTTTTTCTTTACTCTTGTCCAATTACAATATTTCTACCTGCACAAAACCTGACAGCTTGATATTTAAAAGCTATAAAAACTCTCAGCATCCAGTTTTATGTTCCCGTTTTTCCACGGTACCGCTGGATTTGGGTGAATGCTACATAAAATGTGTGCATTGAAGGGTTTCAAATCAAGTTATCTCCTCCATCTATAAAAATTGAATTTTAAAGGTTATTTTAATTATAAGTTTAAACCCAGGCTCTGTTAATGACAGAGGCAGCCTCTTCCACTAAAGCATTCATTCGTCTTCTCCCCAGGGTCACAGCCAAGCTGAGGAATACTGTTATTTCCTGAACGAAACGTAATTTTGCAAAACAGGATATTATTTTTTAAAGTATTATGCACTTTGCATAACTCCCTCTTCCTGGACTGGTCCAGGGAGGTGGGAATAAGGGTGATTTGTGGCTCTGCCTGTTGAACAAAGTCCGCTTTTGCACAGCCTGCAGGAACCTTTATCACAGGTGTGAAGGAAGAGATGGTATCAATATCCCGACTACTTTAAGCCACGTCCAACCCATCCGACTGTCTGCAAATCGGGCAAGGGTGTCACAGGGCCGAATAATTTGGAGGAGAAAATAATTAATAAAGTAAGTAAAATCCAAACTTTAAGCCCTATTTCTTCAGATTGCAATCTAAACTCCTTTAGTTTAAGACGAAAATAAAATCATTCTTCCGTGGGCTCCTAGACTCCAAGTTTCTAAACGTGTTATTGAAGCCATGATTGAAATCTGACAAAAACAGACTGCGGTTTATAACAATGTCCCGCAGCCGAAGTACGGCACCGATAACTAAACAACACTTTATCACCTTTGCCACTTTCAACAGCTCCCATTAATATTGAGATCAGAGCGTTCGGCCCTCTATTCCCCAGCTGCCTGCCTTAGTGACAGCACTGGCTAAGGCGGTGACATTGAAAAATATTTGCCATGACACAGCCACAAATCACAGCAAGACAAGTTTAAAACTCAATATTCACTCAACTTGCATCTGCTAGCTTCTTGTTCCAATTTCTAAAACACAATTATTATATGCTCCTTTTCTCTGAAATAGCAGCACACAAATGGGTGTTTGCTAAGCCAAGAAAGAGCGAGCGATAAAAAGAAATTCGATTCTTTAGGGCTTGCCAGCAGTATCATTTTATAAGCCAGAAACTATCGTTGGGAGAGGGAGCTTAGGATACGGACACTCATGTGGGGGAAGGTCCCTGTTTTCTGGACTGTTCAGGACACTCACGGCAGCCTGAACTCAGATTGCAATTACTTGGGCGCTGGGTTCACACGACACGCATCGATTTTTATTCTCAGCTTTTTTCTTGAAGATGCCGAAGCAGGTGTTGGCCCACTTGGCAATTGCCCCTAATTCACTTCACAGAGGCTGTGGTCCACATGCCCCCGCCCACTCTACCCCTGCTAACAGTGGAGCCCACGAGACCTTGAAAGCGATGCCATTGACGCTGGTTCCCTTAAGGGAAAACTTCCAAGAGGCTTGGTACCCACATGGTTTGCACCAAAGCCATTGTTCTTTGGGAGTGTAACTGACTGGGACTCGGCATCTTCACAGCAGAGAGCATGTGTTTCCCTCCGTGGTCCTCACGCCTGGCACAGCAGCTAGCACTCAGCAGACACCCCGTGAGTGGGTGTGGATGGAGAGTGAGCGTTTATCCAAGGCCATGTCATTGTACAAGAGCATCCTAGCTCTGCCACCATGGGACCTCCACCAAGTTACCGCCCTTCCTGGAGCTTCACGCTCCCTCCCCTTCAGAATGAGAAGACTGTGCCGGATGATTCAGGCCACCCCCAGCACTCGAGTTCCATTTCATGAAGGAAATCCACACTGTGAACAGAAACCACCAGAATCCGTCGTACTAAATGACTGACGCACCCTGGTGAACTTCTTACCCTGGATATGCTGAGACACTCCTGAGACCCTGAAAACCTTGGGAAATTGTTAACTGTTCATTCTTGCTGCATAGACACATGGCTAGAGTTTTTTCCTAATGCATCATTTTTGTAGAGAAAGGTGGCTGTTGACCCATCAACTATGGGTATCAGCCTTGAGTATCACTGAATTCAAACAAGGTCAAGATTGGGAATTGTTCTTTGGATTTAGCAACCCGGAGTCACTGATAATATAAATGAAGACCACTTCAGCATGCAGAATCATAGTAAATGTGAAGTTGACCTTCGCACATTAAATTCATGCCAGCACAAACAAGTCTATTAGGTGGGTGCCCTTGACTCAAAGATGGCTCTTCTTATTCACTTCTGTTTGTCTGCTGGATCAACGGGACAAGAGCAATCACAGGGCGACCTGCCCCGCCTTTTCTGAGCAGGACAGTCTGTTGTAGCTGTCTTCTCCCTGTCTCCCCAGAGCCTGGCGGGTCTCTTTCAGTTCAGGGGTCTCTGCTCTGAAAGAGCTACACCCAGGAGGCTCATCAAGTGACTTCGATGATGACAAGATCCTGGACCCGAGCCTGAGTCAGATGATGTGATAGGAGGAGACTCTGGGGGGAGGAAGTGGGTGGGTTTGTTACATGAGGGATGGATGTGAATGTCTGTGGCCTGAGGCAGGCTGTGGTGGATTACATTTCCAAAGATGGCTGCCACAATATCTCAGCTCCTACACGACCATGTGACTTGCCCCTTGCCCCTGTCAGGAGATGGAGTCTGTTTCCACTCCCCTTGGGTCTGGACAAGCCTTGTGAATAAAAAGTGGCAGGCGATGCTGTGTGACTTCCAAGGTTAAGTCATGAAATGTCTTTGTGGCTTCTCCTTTGTTTCTGGGTCTGTTTCTTCCTGGAACTCAGCCACCATGCTGCAAGGAAGCCCAAAGAGCAACACAGAGAGAACCAAGGCACACGGCCAATAGCTCTGAACTCCTCGCCGTGTAAGTAAGGCCATTTTGGACATTCCAGCCATCGTGGTGCTCCAGCCAATACCATAGGAAGCACAATGATCCCTCAGCAACCCACAGAACCATGAGAAATAATCAACTTAAGCCATTACATTTGCCGTGGTTTGTTTTTCAGCGATAACTGAAACAAGGTTTGATCTAAATAAGGGCTACACACGTGTTCATTGTGCCATATATTCAACTCTCCCGTCTATTAAAGATTTTCAAAATAAAAAGTTGAGAAAAATTCTTAATTTAAAAGTCTCATCTACAGGAAGAAATGGTAAACAACAGAAAACACTGTGGGATAAGATAAAAAGATGCACCCAGAATTTCCAGAAATTCTGGAAAAAGAGTGGCGAGGGGGATCTCTGGGACTCTTTCTATACGATACCAGATATCTAGAAGCGAATGTCTGGGTGAAAGGAAAATTAAGCCTATATTTCACAGGTGCTCTTTCTGTCCACTTAACATCACATGACTATTTCGAATATCCAGATGTGCATCCCATTGTTCTAGCCACGTACAGCAGAGGCATTCAACCACACAGGCTGGAGGAGAGAGGAATTGTGGTTTCTCCAAACAGCCAAATATCTGCACTGTAGATATGACAACATTCAGGTATGTTGTAGGTCTGAAAATAAAGGATTGGTTGACTAAGCAATAACACATCAAAATATATATATGGGGCTTCCCTGGTGGCGCAGTGGTTGAGAGTCCGCCTGCCGATGCAGGGGACGCGGGTTCATGCCCCGGTCTGGGAAGATCCCACGTGCCGCGGAGCAGCTGGGCCCGTGAGCCATGGCCGCTGAGCCTGCGCGTCCGGAGCCTGTGCTCCGCAACGGGAGAGGCCACAGCGGTGAGAGGCCCGCATACCACACACACACACACACACACACACACACACACAAAAGTATATATATGGACCACTCAGCAGCCATCAAGAGTGGTGGAGAAGTACACTGGGTTTCTTATGGGGGCAAGATATTCCTGAAGTTCCAAATCGTTCCGTGCAAAAAGTGAGCTATAAATCAGTATGCACAGCATGATCTCATTTTGTATGAAAAATATACTTGTTTACAATGTGCTCAGGAAAAGTCCGGAATGCAATACACCAGAATGGAACACAGTAGTAGTTATTGCTACTC
Organism: Delphinapterus leucas; assembly: GCF_059928025.1. NCBI lineage: Eukaryota > Metazoa > Chordata > Mammalia > Artiodactyla > Monodontidae > Delphinapterus > Delphinapterus leucas. The sequence continues at coordinate 78,686,720 of NC_143144.1, read as the reverse complement.
TAGCTGGTAGAGTAACAATAATTTTTATTGTCTTCTGTATACTTATTGGTATTTTGTAATTTTTTAATAGCAAACATGAGTTATCTAAGTAAGTAAATTAATAAATGGGTAAAGCTTTTGCAACATATTCATATTAATGTAAGTTCCTCTTTTAACTTCCCCTGAGTACCTGTCCTTCTCTCCAGGTGCCCTACACTAACAGTTTGCTTGAGGGAAGATGAGAATTTGTTACAAAAGAAGATTATATTTCAATTCTGACACTCAAAATAGAACTTTGCAACAGAGCAATGTGCCTGAGAACTAGGCTTTGTAAGAGAGAAAAAATTGTCTTAGTTCCTTGGCCCCCATTTAGCCAACCTGAGTGGGCTGTGCCCTAGAGTTTGGGGTTAAAAAAGCCCCGGCAGAGAGAGGAAGGAGAGAAGCCAGCCCTCTGTCCCCAGGGAGGTGGGAAGGTGGCACACCAGGAGGGGAGTGGGGGGACCCTCTGAGGGCCAGAGGCCTTGGCCCCACTCTGGGAGGAGTCCACTCTTCAGGGGAGGCTGCACCAACATGGGGTCACCCAGACAAAGCAGGGGGGCAGTCAGACTGAAGGTCTCTACAGTGGTCCAAGTCTTCCGAGCAACAGGCTTACAATGGACTCCCCACTTCCCTCCCCAATGGCAGACCCTGAAGCCAGATAAGCCTGGGGCCAAATCCTGGAGCCATGTCTTCACTACAAAAACTTGTGAACAATTTCATTTTCCCTGAGCCCCCGTGTGTTGGTCTGAAATCCAGGAACATGCAGCTTCATTTGCAGCGTTGCTGAGACAGCCAAGGTGATCCGTGTACAGCACTGGCCTCGGTCCCAAGGCTGAGCGTAGGGCCAGGCAGGCAGCAGTAGAAGCCCTTGAATGACAGACACAGGTTCAAACCCAGGCCCACCACCCACCTGCTGAGTTGGTTCAAACCATTCCTTCAAGGCCCCTCTGGGCCTCAGGGTCCATGTCTGTAAAATGGGGAGTTCGTAATACCCCTTCCCAAGGTTCCCTCGGTTTCTACCACCATGACCCCGAGGCCTCCTGCTGGGGTGTTTCTGTGTCCAGAGATGTCCATCCGGCCTCAGGGTCTCGCCAGGCAGTGTTCATGACCAAAGACAAGCCTGGGCTTCTTGGAAAGAGCCTGAAAGAGAACCAAAGAAATCCCCCTCTTCCTGACTCCAGCAAAAATGAAAACATCTGGATTTCTACTGATCACCTAAGAAGGAGACAGATGACATGTTTCCGAGGGGAGCCTGAACACAATTGTCATGGTTACAGAAAGAATTCCCTCATGTGAGACAGGCCTTGATGAATAAACTAACTGATATTAAAGGTCATGGTGCAAAAGATGGAATAGCTTGACAGTCCTACCCTCCGAAGAGCCTCACGTGGGGATGGAGGTTGAATGACAAGAGCTCAACTTGCACAAAAAGCAAATACAAATGTACTCCCAGGCCGAGGGAGGATCTGGACAAAGCGGACACTGCCGCTCTTAACGGAACACAACTCGGGCCAAGGTTCAAGGGCGATTGGCAGTTCCCTGGGACGGGCCCAGGCCAGCGCTTGCAAGATTGCAGGGGTTCACCCACAGACTGGGGACCCCCTTTCTCCCTGCAATGAGGTGTTCCCTTACTATGGTCTGGACACTGGGCCTTCTCAGGCTCTCTTGTCTGACCGGTCAGCAGTGTGTCCATTCTGTTGAGTGTGACAACGGGACAGGAAGAGTTCCAGGCTTGGGTGCTGTGAGGGATCCGTGCACACTAGGCGTGCTCCTGTCTGCCCTGCTCGTCCCCCGTGGCGGCCCGCTTACCTCCCGGTCACGCACCCCACAGAGAAAACCACGATTACCACCCAAGCCTGTGCTAGGAGATCTCAGAGCCAGGATGTCAAATGGGCCGTTGCATCCTTACCCTGCTCTGCTGGTTCCTGGCTGAGGGAAACTGGTCCCTCACTGAATGCCTGTCCCTGGGGTGAGGGGCCTTCCGAGCCCAGATCATAAAAGCCTACTCTTCAGTAACCCCCCCATCCCTGCTCCTGGAGCAGAGCCTGGCCATGGTGGGGTCCCAGACTGCTAGTCTGTACTGACCTCCAAGGACAGAACCATCACACAGAGGTGCTGAGTCCTGAGTGCCCAGCTCTGCACACCCCTTCCTTCTTCCTCCAACGAAAAGAGGCAAAGCAAAGCCCATGACTCACAGAAGCAATCAATGCTGAAAGAAAGGGAAAAACATATTTCTTCCCACCCTTCCGTCCTGGCCACCAGGTGAAGCCCTGAAGCTCAAGACCGCATCTGAGCGCCGTTGTTTTGGAGACCCTGCCTCATCTCCTGCAACGTCCGTCGGAAAGGTCGGGGGTGGGGGTGGGGGCATTTGACAGTCAACACTGTCTCCAAGTCACTGGTACCTGGTGCATTTTCGTCTCTCTCCTGGTTACCTGAGACCACCCCTGACCAGCCTTGCACCTCCGGTCCCTCTCGGGCACGATCACAACAGCACTTTACCTCAAAGACTTCCTCCCAGCATCTCACCTGGGTAATGGCAGAGGAGAACTCCTATCACCCAGCAGTGATACCCACCTTCGCCCAGTGGTCCAGGCCCTCACACTGTGTCATTGGGTTTTCCCTCCACCCTGCCGTCTCCTGACCCTCCCACCATGAACATGCGAGAATCTCTGCTCCGGTCATTCTGGCCTCCTTGCTCTCCATCCTACTGGCCTCTGCCCATGGAAGCCACCAGCCTCCCTTTTTACCTGTCTGAATCCTGCACACCCTTCTCTGACCACTCCAGTCCTGTCCCCCACTTCCTCAGCACACAGATGACAGCTGACCCTGCCCTTCTTGCCTCGGGCCCTGTGACCAGCCACAGGTTCACTGGAGGTGCCCGTTATAGATGGCCTTGTTTGAGCCTCTCCCTTTCTTTCCTTTGAGCCTCTCCCTTCCTTGTCTGTCCAACTTGTCTCCCTGATGTCTGAAGGCAGTTTTCTGACTGTCCTGCCAAATGGAAAAGTCATCTTTCTCCTCTGCACTCCCACAGCATTTTACACCCCACTTAGGGCACACGCGTCAAAGAATAAGTGCTCACTAGGCATTAGTTATCGTTATTGATATTATTATTATTCCCTTACTAGAATTCATCATAAACGTATTTCAGTTTCCTTATTCAACAGGCATTCATTCATTATTTCACAAATATGTATTCAGCACCTACTGCGTAAGGCTTACAACTCCTGGTGGCAACATCGCTGCCTGAATAATCTTTGCACCTCCTGTAGCACCGAAACCACACTGAGGCAAGTGGTAAGTGTTCAGTGATTACCCGATGGATGTGTGAATCAATAGATATCTCTGACTTCCCACCTAACTTATATATAAAGTGTATATGGCTCTATAACCCAACTAAATGTCAGGGGTCCAAGGGGTCCAGTCTCAGCATTGTCACATCCAACAACCAGAAGTAACTCCAATCTTTATTTGAATGTCTCACATAACATTAAAGGGAACCTATATTATTACTCATAGTGATGCTTCTTTACAGGCTCTCTGTTCTTGCAGGCTCTGCAGATGCTCCAAAACTTTTCATACTCTTCCTCTCTACTCCCAATTTCCACCCTGACCAAGCTCTCCTCTTTCCTTCTCTCTGTATTTCCTTTTGATTTATTCTTTTTTGTTGTTTGTTTGTTTGCTTTTCTTTGCCCTGCTAAGCAAGGCTGCTAAACGTTTCCTTTAAAAGGGAAAGCCTGCTAGCCTGAGGATAAGGACTCTGTTTTGCTTCCTTTAGAATCGTAAGGCCTCTGAACATGGCAAGAGCTCAAAGTGGTGATGTTTGCAACCCCTGATAACTGAACTATCTAGCCATCAAGATCCTGGCCTGTGGAAAATCTCAACTTTTATTTTAATGAAATACGAGGCTGTGGTTATTTTTAAGTGTCTCTAAAGCAGCTTGATAGAGGCACGTGACAAAATAAGTAGGATGAAGTCTCAGGAAACCTAGTTGGACCTTTTTAAAATAGATAAATAAAATGATTTACAATTTAAAAAAAAAAAAACAGACCGCCAAGTTGCTTTGTTGATGCACGTATTTCCAGGATGCTGCTGGTCGTGCATCAGTGTGGCTTTGCTTCATTTGAAACAGCCCAAGACCACTTGTACTGGGGAGTTAACATGATGTCTTACAGTAAAAAGACCCAGATATAACACATGGACATCAAAGGGAGTGCATTCTAAGGATGGCTTACTTGTCTGCAAGGTGATCTTATTATTTCTGATAGTTTAGAATCCACTTTTAGGTTTTTCCACTCAGACATTCTACAAAAATGTCTTTTCCTTTTGTTTTTATTTTTTTTAATTTTTTTTTTTTTGTGTGTGGTACGCGGGCCTCTCACTGCTGTGGCCTCTCCCGCTGCAGAGCACAGGCTCCGGACGCGCAGGCTCAGCGGCCATGGCTCACGGGCCCAGCCGCTCCGCGGCACGCAAGATCCTCCCGGACCGGGGCACGAACCCGTGTCCCCTGCATCGGCAGGCGGACTCTCAACCACTGCGCCACCAGGGAAGCCCATATTTTTAATTTAAATTTTTACCACTTTAAGGATGTTCAAAGTGTGTAACACACTGAGTACTGCTCAAAAGAAAAGCAGAATGAAAGCTCCTTGGATTCAGAGACTTTGTCTGTCTCGTTGACCACAATTTCCCGCACCTACAACACACCGTGGAAAATGTATGGGTACATGGAGAAAACTGGCTCCAAAGTAGGGAAATGTTTAAAACTTTAAAAACGCAAAGCAAAAAAAGCAAAACACTTGGACTTTTCAAGTCACCAAATTCTCTAATCGATGAGAAGAGACAGTAAAGATCAGGATGATTTTTTCAGTCTATTTTTAAAAATCAAGCTATTATTGATCCAAAACTACTGAAATAAGAGGCTGAGAGGAGAAGCTGAGTAACAGCAGAAGAACGCTCTCTAACCTCTGCGTGCGGCAGACACTGTTCTAAGCGCTGTCACAGATCAGCTCAGTTAATCCTCCTAACAATACCCATCATCCTCGCTTCAGTAGATGAGCAACGGGGCCACAGAGAGGCTCACTCACTGGGCCAGTTTGCACAGCTAGATAGTGGGGAAGCTGGATTCGAACCTCGGAACCTGCTCCAGAGACCGGGCTCCCCACCACTGCACCACACTGCCACGACTGCACCCGGTGAAAGCTGCCGAAGACTGAGTGGGCTCCCTGGACCAAGACTCAGCTCCTTGGGGCCACAGCCCTGTGAGTATTTGAGCAGGAACATTCTAGAGGAAATTCAGACATTGCGTGGGAAGAGGCAGGTTTGAACTAAATTACTTTTACAGTTTCTTTCAACCCTGAGATCCACAATTCTAAGAAAGCTGGTGTCTGATTTCTCTAACATATTGTATCTAAATTCACGTTTCCCTTCAGTGCATCCAGTATGCTTGGGTTTACACGAGTGAGTCCATAAAACTGGCTAATACGTTTGGAGGGGAGGGAAGGAAATGGATTCACCCAGATGAGTATCTGCAGAGAGCAAAATTTGCCAGATAGCTGCCAAGCTTCCAAGTTAACCAAGACCCCAGAGGTTAACTCAGGAGGAGCCCTCTGACACCCCAGGAGAATACCAGCCCAAACAACTAAGAGCTGATCTGATAAGAACATGATAGAACCCCTCCAAAGTCTGAAGAAACGAACTTGCCCGAGCAGGAAAAAAAAACCTTGCCGGGCAACTTAGGAGGCCTTGGTGATCCCGGATGCCTTTCCTTGGGTTCCTTGGCCCAGCCCATAAAACTTTCCAAGCTGCGTTTGTGTTAAACTGTTCCTGATGTGCTCCAATAAGTGTGCTTTCGACACATTGTTAACATAAGGCCAGATCTGTAATACAGCATGGACAATTAAGCCCACAATTTTTGTATAAATGCAAAATCCCTCACTGTGAATTATTTAATTAATGCTCTCCAGTTCATTTAATAGAGCTCTTTCAGAGGCCATTTCACTCACAGAAAACTAATTTCATTCTCCGGGTTGATTTAATTAGATCGTATGATATATGGATGGTATTGCTAATTCAGCGACTCCGGACGCCGTGCCTGGGCCCGTTGTCCCGACTGTCGGCAATCTGTCAGCCCCATTTTTAACAGTATTGAAAAATTCAAGCTTTATTATTGCTCGTTCACTCTTTCTCTCCCATCAGGAGGAAAGTAATGAGCTTTTCTTCTTACGAGAGCCGGCAGAGAGCGTGGTACCCTCAGTGCTTCAGGCATGAGGCAGTATTAACAGGGCTGATTCATGAGTTAAGTTTCCAACTGCTCCTGGCTATTAGCACTCAGTCCTTTGCTGTCATTTAGTTAAAAAGACTCTTCGGTTAATTCACTCTTTTAATGAGACGCTGCTATTCAACTAATGTATTTTACTGTATGAAAGGTCACACCAGGAACCAAAACAGATTGGAGGGAATGTAGCAAGAAGCCTGGCTGTCAAGAAACAATTCAAGCCTCCGAGGCATTTAGCAGCCCCTGCGTCTGTAATAAGCTACGGAACTGATGGGCCAGCATTCACCTCCAGAGTTGAGCGCCATAAATCAAGGCTAAAGAGAAGGCAGATTAATCAACGGCTCAGACAAAAAGAGCACGTGTTTCATTACCCATATAATCACCAACATGATTGCCAGACACGCTGAGGAACTGGATGCGGGGCTGGAAAAATATAGTTGAAGAGAGCGCTGGAACTCAGTTCTGTTTAGCTGCAAGCACTAAATCTTTTCATTAAGGTCCCGTTGCCTCCATTTCCTGAGCTGCCGCGCGGGGTGCGGGGCAGAGACGAGGAGGACGGAGGGGGTGTAAGTTGGGGGGGGGCGTGGTCGGCGGGAGAAGGCTGGGCCGGGGGCGGGGGGCGGAGGCAGCTTCCACAGCCTCCGCATAGGACGAGGGTGCAAGTTGACAAAAGGGTCCATCTGCGCTGGGCTGCGTCAGACCTGGCGGGAGGCTCCAGGCCCATCCTCCTGGAAGCTCGTGGACCAGGATCACAGCGCCAGACCCACAGCTCTCATTCAGCTCTTCTAACACACACACACACACACACACACACATTTTTGAGGTGGTAGGTGTGAGACTGCTGACACCTCCTCAGACTTCTGCTGTCTTACGTCATCCTGCCAGCCTACATTGGCAAAAAGGCTCTGCATAGGTGGTGTTTATTTGGGATCCCTAAAGCCACCTCCCACCCAAGGCCTCCGGACCACATTAACTTCTGGGGGGACAAATGAGATGACTGGGCATTGTGACCTGCCGGTCTCCAGCTTCTTTCGCAGTGATTTGCAGATCAAGTTCACGGTTTCCAAAGTAAGCAGGTCATAAGAAGCTGCCCTCCCCTGGCACGGGACCCATCCCTCCTTCTCAGATATCTCTGTACACTTCATCCATCTAATTCCTGTTCTTGGGAAGCAGAGCAACTAGGACCTCGGGTGGGGATGAGGGTTGGGGGGCGAGGGAGTGAGAATATTTCCTTTAGAACTCGAGTTTCCTCCAAGTGAACAAGTCATGCCAATTTGAAATTCCTCCAGCTCTCCAAAACAGGGAAACTGTATGCTTAATTACGAAACATCTGTTGCCGAGAACACCCCGACGCTTTTGCGCAGCTCCGATCTCGCGGTCTGAATTTTAAAATCTGTCAGCAAGGGATCTCCAAAGCTCTGGGAGCAAAGAACTTCTCATGTCAACCTCTGAACCAGATAATCTAACGGTAATCCATTCAGAACTAATCAAACATTTACAGAACCGCACCGGCGTGCCGGCAAACAATTCGTCATCTTCACGCACTCATTACCTTGCACCCTCTCAATCTACCTATGCAAATGAAGCGAGGGAGCTGACGTCGGGACCATGGACAGAAATTATAAACAAATATTCATCCATTATGCTGCTGAAATTTAACAGCTGAAGTACTAACAGTAGCTGAACTTCAAGCCCTGGGTATCAATTATTTATGAACCTAAAACTGACAGGACTGTGTAGGTGAATTAGCTGCATATGTCAAGCTTTGTTATAAATCCCAACCTACTGTAAAACTCATTTTCATAGAATGTATGTACAAGGCTGACAATATATCAACAGCACGGCATTAATAATTTAGAAGAATGGAACCGGGGGGGAACACCTTGGTAACTGCGCTCTGCTCCGTAGTTGATATTACAAATAAAAAAGTCAAATAAAATGAATTTCCCATAAACAGAGAATCAAATAAAGCATTTTCTCCATAATTTTATTTTCAATTTTCAAATACATACTGGTTGATACTTTCATGTTTCGGTACCTTAAGCATCACCTTAAGTTATCTTAATTTCCGTCTTTTTTTTTTGCCCAAGGAGATGGCGGGGAGATTTCTAATCCAGTGATGAACGGAAGGTTTCCTTCTCTTTCTTATTTTTATGACAAGCTAAGTTCAAGAAGGAAGAGGAACTGGAACCTGCACGGTGCTGCTGGCCACAGTGAAATTATTTGCTATTGTTTGCCAAGGAAAGTATAGTAAAAAAAAAAGAAGTGCTGCACAGTAATAAAGATGGTTAACTGAGACTCTTTCTCTGGCAAATGTTAGGATTTTCCTAATTGTCACTTTCGATTCTGAAATGCAGAGCTGTAAGCAGTTGTGAAATCTCAGTGACTAGCTTGATTTGCACGGCACAGATATTCTTCTGCAGGGCTCCAACCTGAAGATGCTAAAGGGGGAGGAGTGGCAGAATTCTCCTGGATGAAACAGTGCCCGGCATCGCCCCGCCTCCACCCCATGTGCCTCTCCTCTGACTCATCTCCGGCCTTAACCTTTGCAATCGTTATTAGACGAGAGATGCTCAATTATGGGGACCCTTTGTCACTGCTAATGACTTCTCCCTGTCCATCTTCTCCCGAATCGGGATATTTATGGCTCTGTTGCCACATTTGTCACCTCTGGCCAGTGAGGAGGCATCTCTCAGTGTGAGGGGAACTTCAGAGCACATTCTGGGTCCTGGCCTCCTTTGAATGAAGAGACAGGAAACACTTCCTCTCCTCCCATCTCCTGCTCTCCACATACTTGTCCTCCAGGTCGGATGAACTGAGAGTCTCCATCTCTAAACCCCCTTCTTGCATCTCTGCTGGTGGGGCCATCCTCACTCCTTCCCAGCGTGAGGCCCCTTCTGAGACCCAGTAACCCTGGCCAGGTGAGCCGCAGTGAGCCTAAGCACACATTAGGCACCAGTAGGTAGCCCGTTCTATCGCCTGACTTACTCCCATCCAGATGCCAAACAAATAAGGAACAGCAGCCAGAGGCCCCAGGGCGACCCTCATTTGCACGAGGCCAAGGTAAAAACTAAACATTTCTACCAGCTCACAGCCCAAAGGCACAGGCCAAGCTTTAAAATCTCCCGGCAACAGATTATCTGGACCTCCACCATGGAGGCCCGGCTTGTGTCAGGAGGAAATTTCTGCTGGAGACAGACAAGCACCTTCTGAAGTCTCCCCGGCAAGGCCTGTCCTAACACTTGCTGTTGCCAACACTTTTCTCCCTCTGTAACCTTTCAGGGCATCGTTAAGCTTTCCAAGTTCTCCCAAATGGCCTTTAGTAGAGGGAGCCTGGCAAGGAGTCATTTCTTTTTATGCTACGTGAAATTGCACTCTGCAAAGACAACCTGCTTGGGCCATGGAAATTCCCATTTGTGAAGGTTCGCTCTGCCCCATAGAAAGACAGCAGCCCTGTTCTTTCTTTTTAACCTCGATGTCAATGATTTGGGGAAAGCACTATCTCTTCATGTGTCTTGGACTGGCCCAAGCCATCTTCCACCACCAGCACTCTGTCCCTGACAGACACACTCAATTTATTGTGTCCAAGGCAAGAGAAAAATCTCCCTGTCCCTTTACGAGTGAATTCCTGAGTCCAAAGTGACAGAAATGGGAGGGAGGCAATGGTGCGACTAGGTTGGAGTTGGACCATTCTGCTCCCTTGAAAAATGACTCTGGAAAGCTAATTGATTAGAATGGGTAGGAAATACTTGCTGTTATTCAAAGGACTGTGAAGGTAGCCTCGTATGTTTCTAGTTTTATGAAATGCTAAAATATTTACACTCTTTTTACTTCAGTCAGGGGGAAATTATTTGGATCTGTTTAAAAGGGAAAAGAATTAAGAGAGCTGACATTTCCAGGAGAAACAACACTCGTGCACGCAAGTGGAATTTAAATGAGAACCTGCGGACGATTCTGACAAGACAGACTTTCATTCCAACGTGTGGATGGCTGCAGAACCAGACCAACCTCCGGAAGCCCAGAAGGGACTCCGGAAGCCCAGAAAGGACTCGAGCTCCGACTCTCTGGGGTCAGGGGCTGTTGGTTTTTGTTGCATTTTCTGGGGTTAAATATTTCGTGGATTTAAAAAGAGCATCTATTTCTTTTCTGTTTATGATTCCCTTCAGATCATACCTTTTTCCCCTTCCATGCTTCATGCAGCCCAAGGGTAAGAGAGGAGGTGTCGGCTTATTCCCAAGAACAGCTAAAAGCATCACGGGAGTTATGGGCACTGTGTTCTATGAAGGAGGAAAACGTATATATTTGGTCTTAAAGTTATTGTTTCAATTACTTACTAATTTCTTAAGCAACCTCAGGGTGGGCTTTTAAGAGGTGGGTTTGAGAGAGGCCTGTGGAGACCCTCTCCCCAAGTATTACCATTCACACCTGTCAGAGTGGAAGCAGAGAACCCTTTCTACGTTAACCCTGCCCAGAGAGGCTGCCAGGACAAGAGGGCACGTCCAGGGCATCTGGCCCTGGGCTCGTCTCTGTCTGTGATTTTTGTGATTTTAAAAAACATCCAAAGACTCTTCACAGTGACATTCTGCACAATAGTCAAAAGGTGGAAACAGCCCAAGTATCCATTGACTGATAAATGAATAAAGAAAATGTGGTAGATCCATATAATGGAATATTATTTGGCTGTAAAGTGGAATGGAGCACTGACACATGCTGTAACATGGATGAACCTTGAAAACATTACGTTAAATTAAAGAAGCCAGACACAGAAGGTCACCTGTTGTATGATCCTGTTTTCCAGAATAGGCAAATGCATAGAGACAGAACACAGACTGGTGGTTGCCAGGTGCTGGGGGTGAGGGGACAGGCAGGAAATGGGAGTGATGGCTTAATGGGTGTGGAGTTTTATTTAGAGATGATGAGAATATTTTAGAACTAGACTGAGGTTTTGTGAATGTACTAAATGCCGTTGAATTGTTCACATTAAAATGGTTAATTTTGGGCTTCCCTGGTGGCGCAGTGGTTGAGAGTCCGCCTGCCGATGCAGGGGACACGGGTTCGTGCCCCGGTCCGGGAAGATCCCACATGCCGCGGAGCGGCTGGGCCCATGAACCATGGCCGCTGAGCCTGCGCGTCCGGAGCCTGTGCTCCACAACGGGAGAGGCCGCAGCAGTGAGAGGCCCGCGTACTGCAAAAAAAAAAAAAAAAGAGTCATTTTATGTTCTGTAAATTTCACCTCAAAAAGAATTTTTTTAAGTATCATCAACTGTGGTTATTTAAGTGTATGGAGAGACCTAAGCTCAAGGTCAGGTCCCCCGGGTGATCATTCAAGAGCCAGCACTCTCCAAATAAAGCACGAGCCCCCGCGTGGACTGGGCGCAAGCCATCCAGGCTTTAGTGAGGCTCACACCACTTTTAACTCTTCGCCTGCTGGTGACCATGCGGGTTGTTTTCACCTTTCGGCTGTCGTGAATAGTGTTGCAACGGACCGTCTCTTTACGCGTTCTGTGTGTTGGGTTAGCCCCTTAGCTGTCAAGGAACAGACATTCTCAGGTGACCTAAAGCAAAGCGGGCAAGAAAACACCTGGCCTTGAGGATGGCGAGAACAGCAAGGGCACCACCTGCATTTGTGGAGACGGTGCACAGCTCGAGAATTGAAGGCCATTCAGGTCACGTCTAAGCTTGAGCCACCGGAACCTGCTTTCCTCAGAGATGACACCTCTGCCTCCCGACTCGAGGCCTCGGCCACTAGAGCAACTTGGCCTAATGACACTCCTCCCCCGGACGGTTCTCCCTCCTCCTGCATGGGATCCCAGCTTGCTCCTGGCTTCTGCTTCTCCGGGTCTCCCATCCTCCATGGCCACACTCCCTGCCTTGTCTCTGTTTCTCCATTTCTGTGCTCTAGAATGAGCCATTAGCCCACTGTTCTCTGTATAGCTTCAAGTCCAACCTCCGTCTTAGGCTCAGACGTGTTCATCCATTGCTACCATCTCTGCTGGGGAAGGCCGTCACGTCAGGGGAATAACAGGCCTACATCCCGGGGGCCTGACCAGTGTAGCGGACGCCTGTGAGGGCAGCTTCTCCCTCAGCACTGCCTCGGTTCCACCCTGCCCTGCTGGTTGTACAAAGTCAGATGTTCCATTTAAAATGTGCTGACTTGGGTGCTGCCTTTTTCTAAGCCTGTGGCTGTGCAGTGGCCAGAACCCTGAACGCCCGTCCTAAACTGAAGGAGGCGTAGAAATAGCTACCTGGTATCCTGCAGGCTGGGTCGGGTGACTTCCGTTACTTTACTTTGCCAGCCATTGTCTTGGAGAAAACCAAGGCCCCGAGCTTCCTGTTTTGCCAGCCTGCTGCAGGGCGGCCACAGGGAGAGAGAGTTCATCAGGGGACGTTTGACTGGAGACTTTCAAGTGACAGAAACCCAAGCAGACCTTCCTGAGGCAAAGTGGAAGAGGTGTTGGCTCCCACAAACCAAGGAAACATTGGAGAAAGAAGCAGCCGGCCCTCAGAGACAAGCTCTCGTCCCCTCTCGGCTTCTCTCCGCATGAGGATCAGCCTACTGTTTCTCATTACAGCTCGGTTTTCCCCAAATAGTTGGAAACATGACCACTGAATCCTCTTAAGTTCTACTTCCACAAAAGAGACACCACCCTGAAGGTCTCTGAGAACCCAGGGGAAACACCCACCAGTCCAGCTGGGTCAGGTGCCCACACCTAGACTTATCAGCCATGGCTGGGGGCAGGGTCACTGGACAAGAAATACTATTCTAGAAGAAAGATGCTTCTTTGGGCTTCAGAGCTGGACTGCCTGGTTCACATCCTAGCTTCACAACTTATAAGCTGTGTGACCTTGGCAAGTTTCTTAACCTCTCTGTGCCTCAAGTTCCTCATCTATAAGATGGAGATGAAAATGGGACCTGACATAGGGTTATCAAGAGGATTAAGCCGTCGTCACGTGTAAAGTGCTTAGAACAGGGCCTGGCACGTGGTGAGAGCTCCTCGTTGATTGTTTCGTTGACTATAATCTTAGAAGGTAAGTGAGGCAAGTAGAATGGAGAAGGTATTCCCAGGGGATCACGATGTAGCAAAGCCAGGAGACAAGATGAGAAGAGGCCTTCAGAGACCGGTGGGAGGTGCCACGGGGTCGGAGTTTAGGACTGACAGGTGGAGGAGGGACTGTCTCCGGTCGGCTGGGGGTGTGGCTGGAGCACAAAGGGCCTCCAGTTCTCACTGATGAGCCACCGGGCTCCACCTCCATCTCTGGGAGGGCCCTTGAGGCTCCCTCAAGGCCAAGCTCCTCCGCTCCCTTTCTTCCTGCTTCACTCGGCCAGGAAGGCCTCCGATGCCCACCCAGCTCACCAGTGCTCCAGGCTGACCATCTCCCAGCAGTGAGGGAAAAACTGGGATGATTTCCTAGGAAACTGATGCTGAGGGAAGCTCTGTGCGCAGGAAGCTCCTGGAGAGTTCTGTCAGCTCCCGCGTGGCCAGGAGTGGCCAAGGCTAGTGACAGTCTCATCAGGACAAAGGCCTCAGCCAGTCCCAGGGCAGCTGTGGAGTTGGGACGGCCCTGTAGAGTTGCCCCAAGTTGAGCTCAGGGAATTGGGCCTTTCTACCTGCTCATCAACCAGTCATTGGAGGGAAAAACCTTGGGACTCACAGTCCAAGCACATTTCCCAGCTTCAATGGTGAGCTGTCGGCAGCCATCACCCCCAGCAGCTGGGGAAAGACGGCCTCGGCCAGAAGGGAGGGCTCTGGGCAGCCCAGCCCAGCGTGCACTACACCTTTATCCAGATCAGGGCTCAGCAAACGTTTTCTTAAAGGGCCAGATAATAAATATTTTAGGCTCTGCAAGCCAAAAGGGAAAATCAGGTACTCATATAACCATTATAAAATGTAAAAAACTATTCTCTTGTGAGCAAAACAAGCAGTGGGCCAGATTTGGTCCCTGAGCTGTAAGTCTTCAAACTACAGTATGGTTGTCACTAGGGGTGGCAATTAAGGCAATGTGCTAATTAACCTCTTGAAGCCTCAGTTTCCTCGACTGTAAAATGGGTATACTACCCTATCCCTTATGGTGTGTATTTTTTTTTATACTTTTTTGGCCACACCGCACAGCATGTGGGATCTTAGTTCCCCGACCAGGGATAGAACCCGCATCCTTTGCATTAGAAGAGCAGAGTTTTAACCGCTGGACCACCAGGGAAATCTCCCTTATGGTGTGTATTAAATAAGGGAAGAGAGAAAGAGCACATCACCCAGCGTCTGGGCATAATTCTAGCCCTCCCATCTCTTCTGCTATCTCTTCCTATGGCCAAGTTCTTCTATGCCTTTTTCAGCTTCTTGTAGCCAAGAACTCTTTATCCAGTGAATAAATGATTCCATGGCTTGTTAAAGAGCCAGTGGAACAGATTCTTCACCGTTTGCTGGGAAGCCAATGTGCTCTAAGAGCAGCCTGGGTACGGGGTTACTGTGGATACCCTGCTCCCAGGAGCCCTCCATCCTCCCAGCGATGCACAGCCTCTTCCCTGTGTGTGGCTCCTGCTGGGCCTCGAATGCCTTGGAGTGCATTTGCACACAGTAAAGACCGTTAAATATACTTAGATAATAAATGGAGCTACCAATACTACTCTACATGCTGAACACTCAGTGTGTTCGTTGTGAACACACTGCAGACAATTAAATTTACAAACCATTTCCAACTCATGTACAGCCAGCAACCCGGATGAGGGGTGTGACATTTGCATGGGTGCGTCCATAAGGCCGGTAAACTTTACTTTCTCTCTCTCCTCCCTCGCCTGGGAGTGTGGAAAATGGTTCTGAGGGAACTTTGCTCTCTGGGGTTTTAAATGGCAGATCATACCCACCACCATGAGAAGAAAGCTGTCATTTAATGATGTCTATAAAGCACTCAGGGCAAAGTCACCCTTCCTTTATTGAGGAGCTATGGACCAGGAATAAGAAGCTGCTGGAAAAAGATATGAAGCAGGTTTCTACTATTATTATCAATATCTGTGAACTGAGCACCTACTCTGTGCTGAATTCTGGGTATCCTCATCTCAGGAGGAGGAAACTTCCCATGATCCTGACAGACTCAGGTCACAGCCTCGTGTCAAGAGATGTGATCATCTTGTTAACCACTCATACAGCCATAAGACAACCCCATGAGACAGGCACTACTACCCTCACTTCCCACGTTGAGAACACTGAGGGCCAGGGGATAAGTAACTGGCCCAAGGCCATGCAGAAATTACTTCAGAGAAGTCAGAATTTAAACCCCAAACTCCCTCATTTGAAGTCCAAGTCCTTCCCACTATACTTTGCTGCCTCAAGAAGTGAGTGTTAAATCCCAAAGAAGGCTGAGAACTGGGTAAAGTTCTGGAATTTGAGTAATGGGAAAGCTGCCTCGGTGCTGAAACTAAAGTGCACAGTAAAAGGGGCGGTGGGTGTGGGCGTATGTGACAGTGCTGAGGTTCCAGTTTCCACTAAGCTTTTCCCTATGAAAACATAGGGTTGGCCCAACCTAGCACTAGACCTTCCAAGAAAACCCCACAGAGAACATCATTGGCCCTACAGCTGACAAGTGTCCCAGGCTCGGTGTCCTATTGTCAAATGAGGCATCAAATGCTCTAGACAAAAGGATTCTTCCTCCTCTGACACTGTGGATTCTGTAATGACAGTTTCTTGACCATATCACGGCGTCATTTCCAACAGTGTAAATGATCCTATTTACACAGTTAGTCACTTATTCACTCAATAACCATTGATTATATACCTATTATGTGGTTGACAGTCCACTAGACACTGGGATACAAAGAGAAGTAAAGTAACATTTCTGTCCTCATGGAGCTCAAACTCTAAATGGAGATAGATATAGATATTCCAGTCTACTAGGCTACACTGGGGATGCAAAGACAAAGAAGTGAATTAACAGTTCTCTTTAAAAAGAAACGGGCCAAAGAATTAACTGCTGGCATCTGCCTCGGCAGAAGCAGTAGCGCTCAACAAATATTCCATCAGCTTCTCCACATTTCCCAGCCACCTCTGCAGTTAGGAAGGGTCAGGTGACCAGTTCTAGCCAAATGTGTCACTTTTGGGCTGAAGCCTAGAAGAGCCAGTAGGCAACCTTCTGTCTGTCCCTGCTGCTATGGCAACCACACATTCCTGGCAATGGCACCGCAGTTACCTTGGGTCCCTGAGTGACTATGTGGAACAGAGCCCTTTGATGATCCACAATGGACAGAGAGAGAAATGAACCTGTGTCATGTTAAAGCCTATGAGATTTGGGGTCATTTGTTACTGCACATTATCCAGCCTATCCTGACTAATACAGATGGATTAGAAGCCAAATCACATTCTGGACAGGAACTGATTTCTCTACCTAAAAAGATACGATATGGTTTTAATTAACCTTTTTTCTATATACTGTCTCAAAAAAACTCACTTAGACTTCACATTTTAAATCAGTGAGCTCCCAAGCCAATTTCCATTTCCTACAAATTTGGAATTCATACCATTTTTCATGAATTTGTTTTCCAAAGTCTAGAGAAGCAAACTTCAGACAAAAAGAATTCTAAAGTGTAATTGGTAAGCTGAGAAAATAGTGGCATGGAAAATATCTACTTTTAGGAAACCAACAAAAGATAATGGAAATACAGAGGCTGTGCGTTGTCCTGTTCCCATGGTGAATGCAAGGTCTAAATTGGTTCTGGATGATGTGATGACAAGGACAGCCATGGTTGGTGAAACGTCAGCCTGCTAGCAACTGGTTCAGTCCCATCCACTGACCCGGAGGGCCAGGAGATGCACACAGCAAGGAGAGGAGATTGAGGCATAAATCGGAAGTGAGTCCTGGGGTGGTGACCTAATTAACATAAGCTACTAGTTGAGTGAATAACCAACTCAGCTTCTCCAAGAAGACCGGGATCAAGATGGGGTGTTTCTCTGAAGCGTGGGCGTGCTAATCGCTTCCTCATTCATTGAGCAGTTAAAGGACAGACATCACCATTCTCAGCAACCCAATGGGCTCAGGTCACGGGCTCGTGTTATTCACTGGTTGGGTAAGTATATGGTTCAGCCTGGGAGGGGAAGCAGATGCAGAGTAAAGGGGGCTAGGAGAGAAGGAATGAGAACGTGGAATTCAGCCAAACGTAATGGGGTTTTTAATCCCTCTCACAAGTACTTGTATGAATGCATCAGGCTGACTGGTTACCAAATAGCAACTACCCAAATGTATTCAATTCCATTCAACCAATTTTACTAAATGGCTACTCTGTGCCAGGACACAGTGGTTATATAGAGCTGGAGATCAACTACAAACTGTTTGAATAGAAAGGAGGAAACAAGCTAAAATGTGAATAGTTGTCTCTAAAAGTTTGAGTTATGGGAAATTTTTATTCTCTTTGCTATTTTTTCTGTATTTGATACATTTTCTGTAATGGGGGATGAGTTAATTTTATGGTCAGAAAGTTATCATTTTAAAATAACGTGATAATCAGCTGAACAGCCCTGGTGATCTATAGGTGGGTGAGGTCTGGGGTCTGGTGGTCCCAGCTCAGCTGTTCAAGTGTTGGAGAGACATCAGCCTTTGCAAAATATCACCAATATTCCTTAAGCCATTAAATACACTTTATAATTGCAATTGCTCGCTCTAAATTGCCTGTTTACACTGTTAATGACTTTTTTTGTGAACCACTGTTTACAAATAAGGCATTTCCTAGAATCTGGTAGCAATTAGGGACTTGTTCTGGCCTCCTAATGAAAAGTAAACATCGTTAATAATGCCTATCCTAGCTCATATTCATGTTGGGTTTGTGTCATTTACTTTGGGGACAGAAAATAACAACCCTAAAAAAATGCCTTTAGCCTAAAGATAGTTCCTAGGCACCACACCGTGAGCTAATCTCATAGCAGGGAGAAGATGCGAGGGAGAGTTTTCCCTCCTCCTTCAAGTTGGTTTTCATAAACAATGGTCCCCTGACAATTGCTTTTACTAATTTAGCTATTTTATTTTGTATACTCACACCAACCTCATAGGCCAAATTAAAGGTGACTTGGACCAGGAACAACTGGCTACAGTTGTCTCAAACTGGGGTGTACAAACACCCTTAACCCTATCCTACCCAGTCTGTGCACAAGCAGTGGGAATGCAGCACGTTCTTAAAAAATAAGATATCTGATTACGAGAGAAGTGAAAGTTAAGATGATAAAACTACCCAAGAAAAAAGAACACATATGTCCATACAAAGAATTGTATATGAATGCTCATAGCAGCTTTGTTTGTAATAGCCCCAAGCTGGATGCAAACCGAATGTCCATTACTCAGCAAGAGACACGAATGAGCTACTGATGCGCCCTACAGTATGGATTGCAAAATAATTATGCTGAATGAAAGAAACCAGACAGAAAAGAGTACATACTGTGTAATTCCCTTTTAATAAAATTCTAAAAAATGCAAGCTAATCTGTAAAGACAGAAAGGAGATAAGTGATTGCTGGGGGTGCAGGGAGAAGAGTAGGGGAAAGCGATGTTCATTATCTTGACGGCAGGGATGGGTTGACAGGGGTACACGTGTGTCAAAACTTAAACTTACAATCTGACACACATGTATGTCAAAAACTTATGCTTTGGGAGCAGTTTATTGTATGTTGAGGATGCCTTAATAGAACTCTTTTTTAAAAACTAACGAACCACACGTTATCACATTTTCTTATAAAATTATAACAATAATTTTAATAATAATGAAAATCTTACCTTTAAAAATAAACTTTATTTTTAAAAATTAAAATAAAATAGAAAGAGGTGAGGGAAAAACTAATGCTCTTGCATATAGGATGAACTTTTAATTATTATTCTGGCGGGGTGTTAGGTTCACATATTTTTTGTGTATGTTATATAATATTTTTTATGTATCATATATTTCATAATGCAATAGATAAGAGAGATTCTGAGAGACAGAGGATAGATTGTGCAATGTGAGAAATGTTTAGAGCCTATAAAACATGGCCCTACATAGCAAAAAATGAGGAAGAGATTCAGAAAATGAAAACTTAAGGCCACAGGCTCAGAACAACCTCACGTGCACACTCCCATGTCTATGCTAACGCCTAATGCTGATTCAGAAGTCTGGGAGATTGTTCCAGAAGCTAAAACTAAACAGAATGAAAGGGCTGCTTCCAAACTTTATTGGAAAACACAGATGCTTCCACCCATTCGAGGTCCATGCAGAGCAGCGTCACAAGAGCCAGGGCCCCCCACTCTCCATGGGGACCCAGGCACAGGGGTCTCCTTTCCCTGCTCCAGGGCTCCCATGCCTTCTCACGTCCCTGAGGGCTCAGACATGCCATTGACCTGGAGCATCTCCACCCCATCCCCCATACACCCAGCACACTCAGACTAGTCCTCTAAATTTCACTTCAAATGCTCAGGAAAACTTCTCTGCTCAAAGACTATGTCAGTCCCCTTGCTATCGCTTCGTATCATGTGGCCCGGTCCTGTAAAGATCTGGGAGACTCGTGGTTTGTTATCTGCCTCGCCCTGGGGTGAAGACTCTGACATCAGGGCTTCCATCATCTGTGCGTCCTCAGGCCAAGATCAGCACCTGGCACCTGGTGGGCACTCAAGAGATTATGGGACAGGGAATTCCCTGGCGGTCCAGTGGTTAGGACTCTGCACTTTCACTGCCAAGGGCCCAGGTTCAATCCCTGGTTGGGGAACTAAGATCACGCAAGCCTCTCGGCATGGCCAAAAAAAAAAAAAAGAAAAAAGAGACTATGGGATAAAAGGGAAAAGAAGTCACCCGAGCCTCCCAAGAGGGCAGGTAAGGAGGTGTGGGTTTCTAAGAAGCATGACCTAACACAGAGGTATGAAGAGGACCAGCATAAGGAAAACTGGCAACCATCTAAGGAGCCTGTTGATGGGGAAATTCTTTATTAGGTCCCTGTGTGCAGAGCCAGGGGTGAATGTGCTAGAACATCCTGGCACCTCTGGACTTTGCCTCTTGCCCGCCCCAACAGTGCACATTCACACGCACAGCTCGCCAGGATGTGATATCACAACTGGTGATTTTGCAAACAAGTACCATCACTCACCCGCTAAGCCACTGATGTGCACAAACCAAGTAGCAGGAGCTAAGGGAGCAGGTCGCGAGGAAGCCAAAGAGCGCAGCAGTTGAGAGCTGGGCTCTGGAGCCTAACAAAAGCTAAGGGAGCAGGTCGTGAGGAAGCCAAAGAGCGCAGCAGTTGAGAGCTGGGCTCTGGAGCCTAACAAAAGCTAAGGGAGCAGGTCGTCAGGAAGCCAAAGAGCGCAGCAGTTGAGAGCTGGGCTCTGGAGCCTAACAAAAGCTAAGGGAGCAGGTCGCGAGGAAGCCAAAGAGCGCAGCAGTTGAGAGCTGGGCTCTGGAGCCTAACAAAAGCTAAGGGAGCAGGTCGCGAGGAAGCCAAAGAGCGCAGCAGTTGAGAGCTGGGCTCTGGAGCCTAACAAAAGCTAAGGGAGCAGGTCGCGAGGAAGCCAAAGAGCGCAGCAGTTGAGAGCTGGGCTCTGGAGCCTAACAAAAGCTAAGGGAGCAGGTCGCGAGGAAGCCAAAGAGCGCAGCAGTTGAGAGCTGGGCTCTGGAGCCTAACAAAAGCTAAGGGAGCAGGTCGTCAGGAAGCCAAAGAGCGCAGCAGTTGAGAGCTGGGCTCTGGAGCCTAACAAAAGCTAAGGGAGCAGGTCGCGAGGAAGCCAAAGAGCGCAGCAGTTGAGAGCTGGGCTCTGGAGCCTAACAAAAGCTAAGGGAGCAGGTCGCGAGGAAGCCAAAGAGCACAGCAGTTGAGAGCTGGGCTCTGGAGCCTAACAAAAGCTAAGGGAGCAGGTCGTCAGGAAGCCAAGGAGCGCAGCAGTTGAGAGCTGGGCTCTGGAGCCTAACAAAAGCTAAGGGAGCAGGTCGTCAGGAAGCCAAAGAGCGCAGCAGTTGAGAGCTGGGCTCTGGAGCCTAACAAAAGCTAAGGGAGCAGGTCGTGAGGAAGCCAAAGAGCACAGCAGTTGAGAGCTGGGCTCTGGAGCCTAACAAAAGCTAAGGGAGCAGGTCGTCAGGAAGCCAAAGAGCGCAGCAGTTGAGAGCCTGGGCTCTGGAGCCGTATACTTTGAATCCTACTCAGCAATTTACCAGTCATTTGTCTGTATTTGAGAGGCTAACAGCTATAACAAGCCGCCCCAGCACAATAAAGATTTATTTCTTTAATCCAATCAGTCCTCAGAACAGGCTGTGATACGGGGATCCCTTGTCACAGATGGCTCCTGCCATCTTATGGCACCATCTTCTAGGACCTCCTCAATCACCCACTGACTCACTGAATTCAACCAGCTGATAAGTGAAGGGAGAGTGTGGAAGATTGCTCAGGTGTTTCATGGCCAAACCTGGAAGTGATGAACACCTTTCCACCCACATGCTATTGGCCAGAACCCAGGGATCTGGCCCCAACCTAACTGCAAGGGAAGCTGGGAGGTGTGATCTTCATGTGTGTCTAAGAAGAGGAAACCAGATTGGAGAGTGCACTGGGTTAAACAGTGTCCCCCTAAAATTTCCAGAACCTCAGAAGTGAGCTCACTTGGAAATTGGGTAGTTGCAGATATAATTAGGTATATGAAAATGACATCATACTGGAGTAGGGTGGGCCCTTAATCCAATATGATTTGTGTCCTTATAAGAAGAGGAGGAGAAGAGACACACAGCAAAGCCAGCCATGTGATGACAGAGGCAGAGACTGGAGTCGTTCTGCCACAAGTCAAGGAACACCAAGGATTGCCAGCAACTACCACAGGCTAGGAATAGACAAGGAAGGATCTTCCCCTGGAGCCTTCAGAGAGAGTGTGGCCCTGCCAACAGTTTGAAATCAGACTTCTAGTCTCCAGAACTGTGTGAGAATAAATTTATGTTGCTTTAACCACCCAGGTTGTGGTACTTTGTTCTGCAACCCTAGGAAATAAATACACCTAGTGAGTGTCTCTGCCACAGTGCCTGTAGACAACTTACTTCTCTAAGTCTCAGTTTCCTTATCCGTAAAGTAAGCATGTTAATAGTAGCTAATCAAAAAGTCTCACTGAAGATCAAATGAGATAAAGTATGTGAAATGCTTAGCATACTGCCTGGACCATAGTGCCTCAAATAAAGATATTATGATTATTACTATCATTGGTCAATTCGGAGGTAAGTATGAGGCATACAGAGCATAGGAAAAGGAGCAGGCTAAACGGGTTAATCAGCTTTGAAAGTCATCACTTGCCTATTGGCCCTTTTTTTTTTTCTTTTAGAAAAATGAACATATGTTTTTATTATCATGGCTACCCTCTCTTTTTGATAAAGAGAACCCTGTTATTTTCCAAAGGTTTTAATTTTTCAATAAGATATGCAGGTATTAGAATAGAGACAGTATTTACTCCTGAAATAATATATTTCTAATAAACTCAGGTGTGGTTTCTAGGAGATGCACAACATGAAATGAATAAAGTCTTCTCTGTTCTTCTCGTGGTAAGATGAGAAGAATCTATGCCTCAGCATCCTGGAGGCAGATCCCAAAGTGGAGAAAACGAAGGATTAAGAGCTTGCAAAGCTGGGACTGAGCCCAACTGTAAATCATTATCTGTGTGTCATTGAGCAGGTCAATCCAAGCATCATTTCTTCGTCTGAAAAATGGGGACAGTAATCAATGCCTACCTTACCTACTTTGAGAGTGTGTTTGGAGTCTGAAAGGAGATATACAGCCTTTACCTAGGAGTACCATTTGTGAAAAGCAAAAAACTTTACCAGAGATGAATTCATCCAGGATCAAGTTCTAAAAGGCTGTGTGAGGCTGCAATCACCTAGAAGCAAAGATGCCCTTGGAAAATCCACTAGGAACCACCTGTTGGGCACCACCGTCCTGTCTCCCAAAGTTCAGCCCTGCCAGGTTTTCCTCCGGGTCTGGAAGAAACCCGTTTCTTCAGCTAAGTTTAATAATAAGTTTCTTCAACGAAGTTGGTACTGAGCTGGCTTGCACTTAGGAGCTATGTTGTACGAATATCTTTAAATTGCAGACTCACGCTCAGCATGGTGCGACGCCCCCATGGGAGAGGCAGAAAATACAGCACATAGGAATGGGGACCAGGACGGAACATCAGAGAGTCACCCACTCCACGGCACACCTCCGATAGGGAAGGAAGCAAAGACTTTCTCTCACTCTCGCTCTCCCTCCCTCCCTCTCCCTCTAAAAGGCAAATAGCTGAAATCTCATAAATTAAAGGACAGTAATCCACTGTACCTAAATATTTATGACCGTGGTTGTTTTATGGGGAGAGAGAATTCGGATACCTGTTTGTCCATCTGATGTAGAAAGATAATCCTTGGGATCCCACGGCCCCCTGGCAGAGAGTTGAGAACCTAACCTAATCTAAGAAAACTGATTTTGTCTGCAGGTAAAGGCACAAAGCAGCAGTAGATAAGTGGGTGCAGAATTTGGAGGCACCAAGACGACCCTGAAAATGCCCCTTCTCCACCTATTGCGTGAGCAGTGTCCTAACATTTGGGTGCATCTAGTGTCTCCTTAGCCATAAGCCAAATTCTCAAAGGGTTGCTTGGATGGTAGCCAAACCCACTGCCCCTGCAATCTGCAACCTTTTTCCAGGGCCATGGGAAATATTTAAGTACAAATGCATTCTTTCATGGACCTTTGAACTGGATTAGAATCTGGCCACTTGGCAGTACCCTTTAAACTCTATATCGGCTTCTGCTCGATGACGAAGTAAGGAGCGAGGGCAGCTTCATCATCACAGTTGACCATTTCCCTTTCAGCTGAAAGCATTGCCGTGATTTTCATAGTTGTAACCTTACCATTGGATCCAAAGGATTACTAAAGTGTATTTATGCAGTTTCTGAGCGATCAGAATGGATTTTATGAGTACAGCTATTGAGGACCAGGAATTCAAGATCAGAGGTGTTCCAAAGGACGTGGATCATCAAATTCCAACTGTATCATAAGTAACTGTGGTGACATTGAGATTAATTCCCAGCTCCCTGCATCTCAACCACACTCCATTTCTTACCTTGACTGCAGTCAAATTGGTACCCAGACCAGTGAGCTTTTCAGAGGCAGGCGGGAGCACATCACTTTGCTATGAGGACAGCAGTAATAATCAGAAATCAAACAGAACTACATTTAAGATGTGCTTTCTATCCAACTTCAGTACTTTTCCTAACATATGCTGCTGATCAATTCCTGAGGACTCCAGAACTCTTAAGGCTTGTACATCTAACAAGGCTATAATCAATGGATATAATCAAATAAGAAAGACCTGTGGGCCCAGCACATGACTCCAGCTACCTAGAAATTGGAAGACAAGAAAAGAGACAAGGAGACATCCAAGAAAATATGTTTGTTCTACCTCTGGTGACATTTGAGAATAATCGGGTCACGTGCGGGAGCCCCAGATGAAGAATAGTCCAAAGTACCAGGAAACGCTGCAGATGGCAGCCCACGCTGTAGACAGAGGTCTGGACAGGCGGCACTAAGAAAGAGCTGCTGAATTGAGGTCAACCTGAACAGGCGTCTCCGACCACCTCCCAGACCCTACCAGAGTCCTGAGCCACTGGAGATGAAGCAGAGAAGCAAATGTCTGCTCAGAAAAAAAAAAAAAAAAATCAATGGCTACAGGCAAGAGAATCTATTTTGTAGACTAAGGTCACCCTGAAATTCTAGAGGCTTAAATACCACATACCCACTTAAGGTCTGGCATATGAATTTCTCATTTCTTGTTAATTAAAGATCTTAATGTAACTTCGGGGTAAGAGTATTTTTCCAGTGTTTTCAGAAACACATTTTCAGTAATGCCAGAGAAGGGGAACTCTCTCTCAAGAATCATACAATAAGGGCTTCCGTGGTGGCACAGTGGTTGGGAGTCCGCTTGCCAATGCAGGGGACACGGGTTCAAGCCCTGGTCTGGGAGGATCACATGCCACAGAGCAACTAAGCCCGTGCGCCACAACTACTGAGCCTGCGCTCTAGAGCCCTTGAGCCACAACTACTGAGCCCACGTGCCGCAGCTACTGAAGCCTGCACGCCTGGAGCCCCTGCTCTGCAACAGGAGAGGCCACCACAATGAGAGGCCTGCACACCGCAACGAAGAGCAGCCCCTGCTCGCCGCAACTAGAGAAAGCCCGTGTGCAGCAACAAAGACCCAACGCAGCCAAAAATAAAATAAATTAATTTAAAAAAAAAGAATCAGACAATAAAACAGATCATCTGATGAAGTTTATGGAAAAACATGCATGCAAGGATGCGCATCTACAGCAAAAGGTGCAAGTGGGCGGGGAGGAGACCTATAGCCCTTTCAGCCAGGAGCCAGGAGCAGCCTGAGCCCACCTAGATACCTAATAACAAATTGGGCTGGAGGGGGAAGGTCGGATGGTTATTTGTCTCCAGAGCACGGTAATGGACAACTTTACAAAAACTAAAATAGAATAAGAAAAATTACATAACTCTACTAAGAAAATAACCTGAAATATAATAGGGTTCCATAAGAGAAGGAAGAAGCGGGAAAGAGCCTTTGAGGTCAGCATTCACTTCACCCTTTACTCCCTTTGCTGGCTCCTTCCATACCAGCCTCCACCCCGTGCCCTACCACACACACACACACACACACACACACACACACACACACCCCTCGTTGAAGCCTGAGTCCCAGACAGCTAAGCAAAGATCCTGAGATCATCCAGCTCGGGGCTGCAATTCAAACCCCACCATCTGTGCTCCAGGGCATGGCTCTCTCCACTCCATCACATTTGCCTTTAGGGGCAAGTCTTTAGATGATAAATGCCTTACAAAAAGTTTTGCCACAAGGCTTCTTTAAAAAGTCATTTGTCCTAAGTATGTGTAGCATGACTTGCCTCTTTGAGAAATTTCCTTATCATGAACAGATCCATGACCAAACACAGGGTCTGTTGGCAGAAAACAAAGACCACTTGCATCCAAACCTTGTCCAATGCAAACATTTAAATTAGGAGATAGAGTGTCTTGATATTTCTCCTTTACCAGGGGTTTCCAATGTGGCTTAATAAGAATCATAACCTCCTGGACCTCAAGCCAGGCCTGCTGAATCAGAATCTACAGGGATGAGGTCCAGGAATGTATATTCTAGAATCATCCCTGGCTGAATCAGATTCAATCTGATGCTCGCTCAGTGACCACTATTTGTGTCTATATCATAGAAAACACCAGAGTGAGACTCGCTGTTGCATTACAGCAGGCATGCCCCACTGGCCCAACCATGCAGGCAAGAATAGTGTGTTATGATGACGGCAAGGTGGAAAAAAGTATCATTTCATTCCCCAAATGGCCAGTTTCTTTTTTTTCTTTTTTTTTTTTTGCAGTACGCGGGCCTCTCACTGCCGTGGCCTCTCCCATTGCAGAGCACAGGCTCTGGACACGCAGGCTCAGTGGCCACGGCTCACGGGCTCAGCCCCTCCGCAGCACGTGGGATCCTCCCGGACCGGGGAGCGAACCCGTGTCCCCTGCATCGGCAGGCGGACTCTCAACCACTGCGCCACCAGGGAAGCCCACCAGTTTCATTTTTGACTGTGTACCCTACTCAAGAATCTTAAACATTTTTAAAACATCATTTATGCATCCACCTTCCCTCTGAGAAGACTAAAGGAATTCGGTGCAGAGGTAGTATTTGCTCCTAAATCACGTGCCTTTGATTTCAGAAGCACCCCCCCCACCCCATCTCTCCTCGTGCACACAGAGACCTCCCTCCCAGAGCCCCCAGGCTTATTGAGGTTGGAGCAGGAATGCCGAATTTTATTTTGGGTCTCGCTTATCCTCTCTCTCCTCTCCTCAAAATAAAAATTGATCTCTAAGGAGCACAGGTATTGGCTTAACTCGTTCTGAATTACTCTAATCTCAAGTGACTCTTTGTCACTCACCATTTTACAGGAAGCAAGTAAGATACCTATTATCCTGTTATCTCCTCCCAGAAAAGAACATTCTAATGGGAACTCACTGTTCTGGTTTGCCAGCAGCCAGACCTCAGAGCCCCTGCATGGAACTTTATGGGGACTGAAGGTTTCCTTCTCTGCTTCTCTTACAGAAACAAGGGAAAAAACAGATTTCTCGCCATCAGCCATATGCCCGCCTCGGCGACAGAGGACCCTGGCATTGGGAGTCAGGCAGACCTGCATTCAGATCCTGGAACTGCCACAGGATCACGTGGAGGAGTCTAGGCCTCTGATTAACGCTCTGTAAAATGGAAACCATGGGGTTGTAGGATGCATATGGAGAGACAATGGTTTTCAAAATGGTACAGCTCTGTATGAAAAGGCTATGGCTTATGTTATAGTTTAATTAGGGTAACTAGATAAAACACAGCTGCCCAGTTAATTTGAATTTCAAATAAATGAATAAAATTTCATTATAAGTTTGTCTCATGTGATATCTGGGACATACTTAACTTAAATATTATTCCTTGTCTATTGGAAATTCAAATTTAACTGGGATTCTTGTATTTTTATTTGCTAAATTTGGTAACCTTAATTTTTTTTTTTTTTTTTTGGTCGTGCTGTGCGGCTTGCGGGAGGGATATTAGTTCCCCAACCAGAGATCAAACCCAAGCCCCCTGCAGTGGAAGCATAGAGTTCTAACCACTGGACCGCCAGGGAAGTCCCTGGCAACCCTAATTTTAATGGAACATTTTATTAACATGATTTAATCAAATTCCAAGATAGAGGAAAGAATGTGCTATTTGTTTTTTTAACAACTTTATCAAGATATAATTCACATATCTTGTAATTCACTCAACTCAGTTTTTTTTCAGTATGGAAGAGTGTAACTTTCACCACAGTTTAAGTTTAGAACATTTTCGTCACCCGAAAAGAAACCCCACACCCAATGCGGGAACTCTGCCTTTCCCACCCCTGACACCCCTGACCCTACACCAAGCTGCTTCGTGTCTCTATAGATTTGCCTATTCTGGACATTTCATATAAATGGAATCATACACTATGTGGTCTTTTTTGATGGCTTCTCTCACTGAGCATCATGTTTTCATGGTTCATCCACATTATATTATATATCAGTATTTCATTTGTTTTTATTGCCAAATCATATTCCACTGTTGATAAACCACATTTTGGTTACCATCCATCAGCTGATGGATATGTGGGCCATTTCTCCTTGTGCTGCTGTGAACATCCATGTACAAGCTTTCATGGAAACTTATGTTCTCATTTTTTGCACATATACCCAAGAGTAGAATTACAGGGTCATGATGTAACTCTACGTTTAACTTTTTAAGGAACTACCGAACGATCTTCCAAAGCATCAGTAACTGCACCATTTACATTCCCACTAGCCACGTCTGAGGCCCGCAATCTCCCTTCATCCTCATCACTTCTTATTATTGTCTGTCTTTCGGGCCCTCGCCATCTTGTGGGTATGAAGTGGTATCTTATTGTCACTTTGATTCGTATTTCTTTAATGACTAATGATTTTTAGCACCTTTCCATGTGCTTCTTGGCTATTTATATATCTTCTTCAGAGAAATGTCTATTCAGATCCTTTGTCTACTTTTTAAATTGGGTTATTTATCTTTTTATTATTGAGCTGTAAGAGTTTTTAATATATTCTGGATACAAGTCCCTTCTTAGATATATGATTTGCAAATATTTTTTCCCATTCTATGAGTTGCCTTTTCACTTCCTTGCTGGCTTCATTTTCAGCACAAAAGTTTTTAATTTTCAGGAGCCAATTTGTTTATTTTTCCCTTTTGTTGCTTGTGCTTTATCTGAGAAGTCATTGCCTACCCGAAAATCACTAAAATTTACTCTTTGTTTCTGCTGCTGACGGATTTTTAGGACCTTGAACTTACACTGGATTTAGAAACCTTTTTGTTCCTAAATGCAGGTTTATCAGAGGCTCTAAAATTTGAGTCCTTTCTTCTGGACCCCACTGACATACCGTAACCTGTTGTGTTTTTTTGTTTGTTTGTTTGTTTGTTTTGTGGTAGCGGGCCTCTCACTGTTGTGGCCTCTCCCGTTGCGGAGCACAGGCTCCGGACGCGCAGGCTCAGCAGTCATGGCTCACGGGCCCAGCTGCTCCGTGGCATGTGGGATCCTCCCGGACTGGGGCACGAACCCGTGTCCCCTGCATCGGCAGGCGGACTCTCAACCATTGCGCCACCAGGGAAGCCCCCCTAACCTGTTTTAATTATTTCTGCTATGAATGAGAATACGGGGTGGAATGAAGTGGGGGAAGGCAGGCATGTGTGATTTATAAATAAAAAGGGATGCTGAAATATAGAGCAAAATGCCCTTCCAACTTACCAACCCTCAAATAAACTTCAGTGTGATTTCCAAATAGAAACTAATCATAAAAGTGATACCAACATTTCCAATTTCTATTCTTCCCGTATAAGCCCCCATCCCTGACCCGGAATTGGCTGGGCCAGGCATTAACAGAGAGGGTGGAGTGAGCACTGGGTTCCCAGGGTAAGGCTCAGAGGCTGGGAGAGTTGAGGTCCAAATACCAGCTTAACGCATTGAGGGCAAAGGGTCAGAAGGAAGGCAAAGGCAGAGAGAATCCATAGTCACAAAGCCAAGAGCTGTGGGGAGATGAAGGATGCTGAGGAGAGAGGAGCAATGGTCCAGAAAACTCCAGAATTTGAGGCTTCCTGGGATACGGCTCATCAGAAATGTGAGGAAAAGGAGGAGGGGATGTCAATCCTTAGAGTAGCAGGAGTGGGGTAAGCAGAATAGGTGATTGATAGCCACAGCTTCTGAAAGCAAAAGTTATCTCAGATACGTTGTTACTTTATCTTCTAAACAGTCTCATGAAGGAGCCAGTGTTGTCCTGCCTGTTTTACAGATATGAACACTTCATCCATGAAAAATGTATGGATTTGGACTGTCCTGCTCCATTCGTTTCATTGATAGCCTTATAAGAGATAAGGTCAATGTCCAGGGATCTCCCTTTCCCCTACCAAAATAAATAAATAAATAAATAAATAAACAAACAAACCTGAGCTAAATATAACCTGCAGCAAGCAAATTAGATGGGGTTGCACTGAGCACAAATGCCAGCACCAGCTCTGCAACTAACATAAACCCTGGGTTGTCACTAAGGTGGAGGAACTAAGCATAAGACTATCATATTAAATTAGAGACCTTCAGCAGAGTCTCAAGTGACCCTACATGTGTAGCCCTTCTTATTAACCAAAAAGAAAGCTAACACAAAACCTTTCCAGAGGAGAGCATCTCTTACCAATTAAGAGCGTGCAAAGGTAATTCCACAATAAAAGATCACCAAACACATAAGGAAACAATCACCATGATTTAAAGTTAGCAGACACATCAAACAGTAAACTTAGATGGCCAGTAATTCAGACAGTGGAATTAGTAGATAGATATAATATGAAATAATTATTCATTAACTGTTTAAGAAAATTAAAACTAGAATCACAAAAATAAACAAGCAGTAAAAGACCATCAAAACAACAAGGCTATCTGAGAAATAACCCAATAAAACCTTTAGGAATGAAATTGTTGTTAAAATCAGAAATACAATGGATAGTTAAACAACAGGTGAGACACAACTGAAGAGCTATTAGAGAACTGGAGGATAGAACTGGAAAAATATTGCCCACAATGTATCACAGGAGGCAAGAAAATTTAAAGTATGAAAGAAAGGCTAAGACCTATGAAGACTAGAGTTTAAAATTCTAAATCACATTTAATCAAAATCCCAGAAGAAAAAAAAAAAAAGAATGCAGAAAATGGAAAGGGGAATTTTTTTCAAGGAAAATGGCTGAGAAATTTTCCAAACTGATGAAAGACATGAATCCATAGATCTAGAAAACATCAATCCAAAAAGGATAGAAAAGAACATAGATAGATCTAAACATATTATATTGAAACTGCAGAACATCAAAGACAAAACAGCTAGAGAGAAAAGACAGACCACCTGCAAAGAAACAAACTGATAGCAGACCTCTCAACTGTGACAATGGAAACCAGAAGACCAAATGGAATAATATCATTTCAGTGCTGAGAGAAAATAACTGTTAACCTAAAATTTGTTCCCAATAAAACTATTTTTCAATAACATAGTTTGAACTAAAAAAGCAACTTTATACAATTCCATAAGCAGAAATAAAAATTTAAAAAGAGGTTTGCCACCAACAAATCTAAAGGAACATCTTCACTCAGGAACATCTAAAAGACATTAATTAGGAAAAAATATTAAAGATTACAGAAGGCATGACTATGCCACAAAAAGGAATGATGAACAAGTAAAATGGAAAAACAGGTAAATCTAAACAAATTTCTATTATGACTAAATACAGAACTAAAATACCAAAAAACCACAAAGTGTAGGTCAGAAGTAGATGAGGGGAGAAGTGTATTTGGGTTAAAACGTTTTCTAAAGCCCTGTGTTTTTCATTAAAGGTTTTGCTAAAAATGCACGTACATTTTAAAACTAGAATTGTCCTGGGAAAACACCTGTTATCCCACATGACTATTAACAGCAGTCCCTTTCACTCTCAAAAGTGTCCTGGTTTGAACAATACATTGTCATCCTGTCTATGACCCATGTCTCACTCCTGGGTACACATCCTAGAGAAACTCTTGTACATCTGCCCTGGGAGATGTGTACAAAAATGTTCACTGAGACAGATACTGTCTAATGGGACCTTGTAAACTGTTCAGCCTTCTTCCCAAGAAAGGGAATGGTGGAGGCGGGGAACAGATACAGAGCCCTATCCGGTAATGAGTACACCATGAGCCCGCCTTGCTTGTCTCCTAGCAACACCACTCTCCAGCCCCGAGCCCTTGGTCAAGTTACCAAGCCTCTCTGAGCCTTAGCCTCCTTACACAGAAGATGTGGAGAATAACTGCATCTACCACATAGGGCTATGGAGGTGCCCCTCAGCGATAACAAGAGAAATTTCCATTTACTGAACACTCACTATAGCCACACAGTCTGCTAGAGGCTTCATAGAGAGAGCTCATTTTTTTTAATTTTTATTTTATATTGGAGTTGAGTTGGTTAACAATGTTGTGTTAGTTTCAGGTGTACAGCAGCGTGATTCAGTTATACATACACATGTATCTATTCTTTTTCAAATTCTTTTCCCATTTAGGTTAATACAGAGTATTGAGCAGAGTTCCCTGTGCTATACAGTAGGTCCTTGTTGGTTATCTATTTTAAATACAGCAGTATGTACATTTCAATCCCAAACTCCCAATCTATCCCTCTACCCCCACACTTCCCCCCTGTAACCATAAATTCATTCTCTAAGTCTGTGAGTCTGTTTTCTATTTTGTAAATAAGTTCATTTGTATCATTTTTAAAATATTTATTTATTTATTTGGCTGCAACGGGTCTTAGTTGCGGCACGTGGGATCTTTAGTTGCAGCATGCAGGATCTTTTCTTAGTTGTGGCATTGGACTCTAGTTCCCTGACCAGGGATGGAACCTGGGCCCTCTGCACTGGGAGCACAGAGTCTTAACCACTGGACCACCAGGGAAGTCCCATTTTTTTTAGATTCCACATACAAGCAATATCATATGATATCTGTCTTTCTCTGTCTGACTTCCTTCACTCAGTATGATAATCTCCAGGTCCATCCATGAGAGAGCTCCTTTAATCCTCACAATGACCTTTAAGTGGGTATTATTATTATTCCCATTTTACAGGTAAGAAACCTGAGGCTTAGCAACACTAAACAACTTGTACAAGGTCACACAACTAGCAACACTCAAAACATCAGCGGCCCGACACTAGCCCCAAGACTCCTCACACTGCGGCCCCCGTCGCTGCCCGCCCACTGTGAGCACCTCATGCAGAGCGATGATGACCATGGCTGTGTCATCCTTGTCGAATCAACAGGGGGCAACAGAGGATGGAGGGCCTGCAGACTCTCCATGAAAGGTGGCCAAAGACTGTGCATGGGGTGGTCTGTGGCCCACTGTGGCACCCAACAGATTCTCCTCTGGTGCCATTGGGTTGAAACACCAGTATCCCCTGTGACCAGCTGCTGGTGACAATCCACGCTCCAGCTGTGCTTGGAGAAACCACCAAGATTCGCAGACCCTGACACACTGCCTAGGTTATGCACCAATGTCTCTCTTTCACAGAAATGTGGACAAGCTGGAAGGAAGATCTGGGAGAATTTCTCTTGGTTTGTGTTTCTCTGGATGTGCTTTACTGTTCAACGTCAGGCAGGGAAACAAACAAGAGAAGCGGGTGAGAGTCTGGGACAACACACCCACTTCTTTCTTGGCCAAAACAATAGAGAAGATTCATCTCCAAGGATATTGAGGTTTAGACTAAACTTGACCCTGATCTGCCCTTACTCCTTTTTGGTTCCTTTCAGTTCTAACTTTCTACAGTCCAAGGGATGAGAGAAGAAATGGGCCATCTTTTTTACAGATGAGGAAACAGAAGTTCCCCTTGAGGCAAAGGGGCCATGAAGGAAGGGGACTGGGGAGGAGGCCAGGAAGGTGGCCAGGAGATGGCTCACCCCAAAGGGCAAGGGGAACCCTGAGGTTCATGAGAAGGGGAGAGGCAAGAATGCCCTGTCAGAGTGGACTATGGGGCTGGGGGAGAAGTCTGCCTTCCCTCTTTTCTGTAAGTCCCTTATGTCTCCTTCCCTCCTTCATGTAAATATGTATTGAAGGCCTACGGAGGCTGATCTAGGCCCTGGAATATTGTGGTGAACCAGCAGGTTATTCTGCGCTCTTAAGGAACCAAAGAATCTGTCCCCAAAAGATTCATAGGAATCTTTCTGTGAGCCCCCATCAAAGACAGGTGGCCCTGATCTTAGGTGCTGAGCCTCCTTAGGCAGTGATTAGGCATCCAGGCCTCGCTGTGGGTCCCCCCCCAACACACCCAACTTTAAAGCCATTACGACTCAATCCATACGCTCATGCCCATGTGGGCCACAACCCAGGCCCCCAAACTGGCCTCGCTGCCCTCAGGACCTGACACGTTCCGCATCTTCCAGGTTTCTATGGATCCAGAGTCCCCGCCTGCATTTTGCTTGTTCTCAGGCCTGGTTACGCTTGTCTCGATACAAAGCTCTTTCCCAGGAGCTAAAGTAAAATCTCTCTGGTTTGCAGCCATGCTGCCTGGCTTTCTGATGCTAAAAGGCTTCATTTGCTACAGCTGCAAACAAATCCACTGCCTGTGGGGCTTTTGTCTCTGAAGCTGCCCTTGTTCTTCCAGGCGGAGTCAATGGGAGCAGTATGGGGGCCCATCCCACCACCGGCACCGAGGACCCCCATCACCTCCATGGGCTGCTTGACCCTCAGGCCTTTGGCAGAAGGGCTTTCTGTGGCTTGGCCTCCAACCCTTCTGTGTGGCTTCACCTGCTTTGCCTATCTGGTGCCCAATTAACACCCCAAGGCAAGCATGCGACTCCCCAGCTGGACCTAACTCAGTCCTCCTGGGTGTGCTGAGCACCCACGCATGCCAGGTGTGTGCAAGGAACTGGGACCCCCTGATGACCCAACTGGACACGGGCCTTCCTCCCAACCCCCGCCACTGTGCTTGCCATCCAGGGAGGGAGGGCAACGTTCCTCAAATCCTGACAAAAATACTCACCACCAAGTGTAACGTAGGATATACCATAAAGGAAAAACACAGGATTATGGGAGTAGGTGTCAGAGGGAACTGACAGGGTCAGGAAGGTCCTCTTCTCTGATCTTTGAGCTGAGAGAGGATGAGTGAAGAGGTGAGTGTTTCTGGGTGGTGTGGTTGCAGGAAGGATGTTCCATGAGAGGGAACGGCATGTACAAAGGCCCTGAGGCAGGAGGGAACACGTGTGCAAGAAGCAGGCTGCCCAGGAACTGTGGCAGAGAGAGCGGCTGGGGAGGGGGAAATGGCCAGTCCAGAGGGAGCACCTGTCTTCCTCAGCCACCTTGTGCACAGGGTGCTCTCTGCCCAGTACACCCACTGCCCCTAGCTCTGTGCATCCCTACCCTTCTCCTCGCACCCAACCCACATACCACCTCCTCCGGAAACTTCCTTATTCCCTCATTTACAAATGTTCTCTCCCCACTCTGAGTCCCCACTGGTGAGAGGTGCTCCAACAAGCCCACAAACCTGCACGGAGCTGCCACTCCCCGCCTGACCCCGTGCCCGGGAGATGCCAGGACAAGGAGCCCAGTGCCTGACCCCAGTGGGCAAGACCGACACGTAACAACTGTGAGCAGGGTGATTTGTGCAGGTTTAGGGGCATGGGTGAGGGGCTCTGGGTCCACAAGGGAGGCACCAAATACTCCTCGAGCCCCCATGATATGCCGGGCATTGTTCCAGGGACCGGGATGCAACAGCCAACTGAACAACCGTGGTCCCTGCCTTCATGGGGCTGGCGCTCAAGCAGGGACAGAAATAAATGCGTATCAAGTCAGGTGGTGGTGAGACAGAGAGAGGAACATAAAGTGGGTTGGAGAAATAGGGAGTGTGGAGGAATGTGCATGTTATTCGAGTCTTAGGGCAGCAGAAATCTGATGAAAGTGAAGAGATGAGCTCTGAGAATATCTGGGGGAAGAGGAGTCTAGTCAGAGGGAGCAGCAAGTGCAAAGGCCCTGAGGCAGGACCACGTCTGGCATAACTGAGGAGCCACAAGCGGGCCAGTGCACCTGGAATGAAGTGAACAGGGCTGGGGCAGGAGAAGAGGCTGGAGAGACAGTGGGGGTGTTTCATCGTGGCACCTGGAGTTTAATTTGTGGAAGCGACTGAGTGACAATATGGAGGGGTCAGTGCCATTGAAAGAAGTGTTTATATACTTACAGTCCCGAGAGGAGGGGACACACTGGGCCATGCAGGGCCACACAGGAAGGAAGAAGAAGGAGGCCAACGCAAGCACAACCCTCTAATGTGGGGATACGGCAGGGCAGGCAGGGTAAACCGCTTAGGACCGCCAGTGTGAATAATGCCTGCAGGCTCCGGGCTGTCAGGGTGGTCTCCAGTTCCCTGGTACCTGGCCACGGGGTGGCTTGGGGCAGAGGCAATACTGGCACGGTGTGTTGGTGTGAGTTAGGTTAAGGAGGTGACGTGAGCTTTGGATTGGTTGGTTTGCATGCATAGGAGCGGTGCAGGCAAGCTGTTTGCTATCTCTCCCTGGCCAGCAAGATCTCCAGGATGTCAAACCATAATAAAATATAGAAAATTTTAAAAACATGATGAATACAGGGGGCCAGATTACACAGGGCCTGGAAGGAAATTGGGAAGACTTGAGATTCCGTTTAAATGAATCCCCTTTGGGATTGCTAGATCTGCCTAAGGATGACTAAGAAAGTTGCAGAGAGGAGGTGCCCTGGGAGCAGGATACAGAGAAGAGAGGAATTCCAGGTAGAGGAAACAGAGTGAACACAGGCTCAGAGGTGTGCCCATGCATCAGGGAGAAGAGCGGTCAAGGTGATAGGGCTCTGAGCCTATGGCTAGGGCAGCAGGAACCAGAGGCTGGGCACCGGGGACTGTGTTCAGGGTCGACACAGTAGCCCCTAGGCCCAAGAATCAGCTGTCAGAGGTCCTCAGGCAGGCTGGGGAGTGGCTAATCAAATCTCTATATTATTAGACTTTTATATTTTATATTTGGACCCATGCCACCTCCTTCCCAGGATACTGACATATTCCTGGGGCCAGAACCTACTTTAGATTAAGCTGTGAATCCCCCTGAAAACCCAGTGCTGTGAGCTTCACACACATTATACCGCCTCATGCCCTGTGAACCCTTTAGGGCAGGTGCCATCTCAACCGTCACACAAAGAAACTAAAGCACAGAGCGTTCAGTAACGTACCTGAGGACACCCAGCTAATACGATGCAGAGTCAGGAGTCAAATGCACCAGTGAATACTTAGCCAGGTCTCTGGGAAAAGAAGCCCTGATTACTAGTGTTTGCCAATTGCTGGGGTGTAAGTACTGCCACCACAGTTGATTTCAAGCTACCAACGTGAGGTCACAGAAGGTGGGGTTGGGATGAGATGAGCAGGGACACAGTTACAGAGTATTTCCAACAGGCAGATAGGCAGATCGGGGTTGGCAGACTATAGCCCAGACTGTGGGCTAAATCTATGCTACCTGTTTTGCAAATAAAGTTTTATTGAAACACAGCCATGCCCATTCAATTAGTGTCTAAGGCTACTTTCACCCTAGTACAGCAGAGCCGAGTAATTGGTACAAAGATCATACACCTTGCAGAGCCCCAAATATTTACTATCTGGGCTTTTAGAGAAAAACGCTTCTGTCCTCTGACACAGATAATAAAATCTTGTAAAATAATTAGGCAGTCATGAGTTTTGAGCGTTCATCACCTTTGGTTTTTGTTTTTTTGTTTTTTTTTTTTTGCGGTACGTGGGCCTCTCACTGTTGTGGCCTCTCCCGTTGCGAAGCACAGGCTCCGGACGCGCAGGCACAGCGGCCATGACTCACGGACCCAGCCTCTCCACGGCATGTGGGATCTTCCCGGACCGGGGCACGAACCCGTGTCCCCTGCATTGGCAGGCAGACTCTCAACCACTGCACCACCAGGGAAGCCCATCACCTTTGTTTTTGATATAATTTATTTGATTCATCATTTAATTTTTAATAACGGCTATATTTAACAACTGGCCAATAAAATTCCTGAAAATTCCACGGGCAACTTTCAAAAGCTGGTGCGGTCCCACCCCAGCACAGCATGGAGTGATGCCCGCCTCCCCATCGGGTGCCCTTCCCTTGACACTTTGTTAATGAAGGAAGGAAGAAGGGAACAAGGGAGGGAGGGAGGACGGACCTGAGGACTCAGAGGCTGGAGGGGAAGGCTTTTTGGCTGCCGCGTTGGGAAAGTGCTGCATGTTTGGGCAAGGCCCCAGATCCAGTCAGAGCAGAGGCTCCTTCAAAAAAGCCCAGCGGACAGGAAGAAAGAAGGGCAGCAGACCTCCTTAAGTGGTTAAAGGAAGAATGGGAGTCATCAGGTCTGAGCGGGAGACTCAAGAGGGGCCCTTCACGCCACAATCAGGCTTAATTCACACAAGCAGCACAGAGATGGCCGCGCCACAAAAGGGCTGTGTCCACTTCAGCGGCAGGCCTGTGGGTCCCATTATCAATAGAAATGAAAGTCTAATTAACAGATGCTGTTTTGCCCCGGGCTGAATGCCGAAAAGTCTAACTTGGTTCCTTAAAAAGCCATGGATGTGGAGGCGGCTGGTGTCTTGGGTGAGGCACTTTGTCAGTTTTCTTGTAGAATCCTTCGCACCTAATGGGAAATCATTTGGAGTGAAAACCACGTGGGCAAAAAAACATCAGGTCTAAGATGGGACTTGAACATGTCTTTAGGAAGGGATGCCGCAGGGATAAAGATGCTACACACACACACACACACACACACACACACACACACACACACACACACACACTGCATGTTAATACTGGGCCTGTCTCTTCCCCCAGGCAGTCCCTGGAGCCTCTGGCCCTTCTGTCCCTCGAGAACTGCACCCAACACAGTGCAAGACACACAGGCCGGAAGTTCAGCCACACAACACCGTGAAAGGGGAGCGGGGCCTTAGGGGGGATGGCGGGGGAATTTGCAGAATCCTGAGCACTGGAAGGCCACAGTCATGCCTTTTTCTCCCAGATTGTTCAATGTGACTTTTCTGGCCTGGCCCAGCCAAGCGGCCCCAACAGACAAAGAACAAGAACTCTGACTTTCTTTCCTTGTCAGGACGCTTCCCCCCGAACCCTTGCCCTTTCCTATTCTGGACAAGGCCACTCTCTGGCCTCAAGATCGACCCTGCGCCGTCTCTTGAATGGGATACCCGAGGCTGCTTATGCCCAGAAGAAAGGCCTGCTGCCCTGCCTTCAAGAGATGCCCTCGGCCAAGCGATGAGCAGTCCTGCCGGTCGCTCCCGCTTACCCCGGGCCACTCAGACACAGGCAAAGGGCCCCAGCTCCCAGCCCTGGACTGACGGGCTCATCATAACCCCACACAAGTGCTTCTCCATGAAACAGACAGAGAAGGGGACCCGCCCAAGGCCCCTCAGCTGGGCGGGGTAAAACCAGGCCCAGGATCCAGGTCACCTGTCTTCCAGGCCTCTCAGAAACTGAGCGAAACCCAGCTGCCGAGAGGAAACTACCCCTTCCTCCTACTTTCCTATTATCCGCTAATGACACAAGTTATCAGCACAAACTTTCCAAACAATACGAAGGGCACAGTAAGTGTTCTTATGGGAGTGGGGGGGGGGAGAGAAACTTTATACATAGTAATTTTTGATATTGAATGAGGAATGTAGGTGGCGAGCAGAGGCCGAGCGCGTGGCGCGTTTAATTTAAGCTGTGGCAGCGCGGGGCAGCTTCCATCGCAGCCGTAATAAATTACATACAAGTGCCACCGAACAATAACAAAAAACTGTGGGCCATCTATTTCAGTCCCATTTACAAGAAATCAATATCAATACTTAATGCAATACTGGTGAAAAATGAGCAGAGATACAGAAAGCATAATAAACCAGGAATGGGAAGCTCGCAGTGTTTCACTCTGGAAGAAAAAACTAACTGTCTATATTTTCATGTTGAGGGATATTTCACCAAAACCTTGTGCTGGAGGTATGAGGGTTTTCCAGATCTAAGTTTAAAATAACTTCTTTATTAAATTAAGGAAGTTCTTTAAACTGTGGATTACTAGCTGGATAAAAGTCATACATATCGAAGGAGGTATTTCCTCTTTCCCAATGTACTGGACATCGTCCATCAAATTTTCTTTCTTAAAATAGCCTTACTTTTATTATGCACATTTCCCACAGTGTTTATGCTGTAAGTAACAGCCTACCTTTGTGTTGGGGGCAGATAGGAAAAACTAATCTCTACTTATTCTTGGCGTCAAACCAGATAAATTCGGGCAGCCCGGTCACAGGTGGGGCAGGGAGGCCACACCAGAGGCCCAAGGTACATCTCTGTACACACACGACCCATCCAAAACCCCACCCAAAATGCAGGGCAGACCCTGTCCCCCGTTCCTTCACCTGGGTATGTGACAAGCAGACGCTGACATCTCACTTTGAACTGTCTGCGGCCGTTCAGCTTGACCAGAATTAAGGCCATCAGACCCCTGTGCACCCCAGCAGCAGGCCCAGAGGGAAGCCTCTGTGTCCCAGAGGTGGCCAGGAGCCAGACCCTCCGAGCTAACCCGAGGCAGAACAAGCACTGCCAGCCACACGCAGTGGTTTATCCACCAGCCCCCCACCAAGCGGGGTGCAAATAGGAAAGAATTTTATTTCTCTGAACACCCCCCTGACAGTGCCGTACTAAATGTCCCTTCCCTGTGAGGAACATATCCCATAAGGGTCTGCTGGGCAGATTCTAAAACTTTCAGGTTACTTCATTGTTAAAACTGAGTCCAGTTTAGAACTTCAATCTCAGGCCCAACTTGCCCACCACTGGCCAGGCTTATGGCTCCAGGGACTCGGGGAGGTGCGGGTCTGTTCTGTTCACCACCACCCCCCCCCCCGCCGCCCCCCGTTCTCTCCTTGGAGAAGGGCCTGCGTCACATCCGGAGCTAAAATGCAAACCCAGAGGTGTCCGGCTCCACTGGAAGTGGGAGGAAGGTGGGGGGAGGGCTCCAGGGATGAGGTCATTAGGAGACGATCAGAGCAAGCCTTGTGTGCCTACATGCTGCTGGACACGCAGTGCAGATCACTGGGGAGCAACATGGTGAGGTTTTGTGGAATTAATTAAAGAAACCGCAACGAAAATTGAAGTCCGGGAAGGCCTGTAGGGGGAGCTCCCACGCCCGCCATGCAAGGTCAATTACTCCCAACAAAAAGAGACTTAAAAATACATACATAAGGACTCCCCTGGTGACACAGTGGTTGAGAATCCGCCTACCAATGCAGAGTCCATGGGTTCGAGTCCTGGTCTGGGAAGATCCCATATGCCGCCGAGCAACTAAGCATGTGCACCACAACCATCGAGCCTGCACACCACAACCATTGAGCCTGCACTCTAGAGCCTGCGAGTCACAACTACCGAGCCCACGCACGAGTCACAACTACCGAGCCCACGCACCACAACCAAGAGTAGCCCCCGCTTGCACAACTAGAGAAAGCCCGCGTGCAGCAAGGAAGACCCAATGCAGCCACTAATTAAATTTTTTTTAAATGCATACATGTCCCACAGGAAGGTTCCACTTTACTATCCAGCACAAAGAAAGCTTCTCTCCACCCCCCAAGGTACACAGCTCAGCCAGTCAGAGACTGTTGCAGCCCAACCAATGAGAAGCCTCCATACTTTGGACTATCAGCTTCCTCCAATGGATTCTTTGCTTACTGCAGCCCCTCCCAAGCCCCCCCCCCTTTTCCCTATAAGAACAAGCCTGGCTGCCTTTTTCTCTGGATTTGGCTATGGGCCTCCATAGTTCACACTTGCCAAATTGCAGTTCCTCTGGCTGTTCTCAAATAAACTCACTTTTACTGGTAAAATAACTGGCTATTATATTATTGAAGTTGACATATTGAACACTGGGAAGATACTCTATGGAGGGAAGGACAAGCAGTGAGAAATGGAGCTGGAGGCTGTTAGCGGGTACAGGTGGGGGGGAAGAAGGCGTGGCAAGAAGCGTGTCCAGGAGAACAGAGAGGTGCGGGGTGGGAATGAGAGACAGGAAGAGGAATTAAGGGGGCTCATGCTCAATGGAACATGGCGGGAGGGGGGCGGGGACACTGAAGATGCCCGGGTATCCAGCAGCACATCTGAATGCACGACTGTATCACAAAGCAGGACAGTGGGAAGATGCAAGCTTGAGGGGGCTGGAGAAAACGTGATGGCGTCATGTAGGACCACGTGACTTTGAAGAGGCTGCGGGTCTTCAGAACCTTTTTTTTTTTTTTAGATTCCATGTATATCTAACACACCATTGTAAAGCAGTTATACTCCAATAAAGAAGTTAAAAAAAAAAAAAAAAGGAGGCTGCAGGTCATCCAGGATGGCTGGGGCTGGAGATGCCAGCCTGGGGTCTCCAGTGTCACAAGCGGGTGGAAGTCACCGTGTGGATGGACAGCCTAGCTCCACTCACTAAGACTGCACAGCACTTGTGCCTTCTTGGGAAGAGAGCTGGGTGGGCTCACACCCCAGCCTATCTGCAGCGCCTTGCAGTCTGCTCAAGCCTTCATGCTCTGTGTCGTGCATGTGTCATCGGGTCCTCAAATTTGAAGAGGATTGCTAAGTGAACCAGAGTGTGGACCCTTTGCCCCCAGCCGGTGACTTCTCTCCTTCACAGAGAGCCAGGGCTTTTGTTTCCTTGTTCGTTTGGTTTCATTTGTGACCTTCTGTGGTACTTGCAGCAGAAAGTAACCTTTATTCAAGCAACTAAAAGCATGTACATAATACAATGATCCAGAGAGACTGGGCAAACAGTATCCAATGCCGCCTCATTCTACTATTAGGTAATTGTGCATTCATTCATTCATTCATTCATTCAATTATTCACGTGTTCAGCAGCATTCCC
Organism: Delphinapterus leucas; assembly: GCF_059928025.1. Lineage (NCBI taxonomy): Eukaryota > Metazoa > Chordata > Mammalia > Artiodactyla > Monodontidae > Delphinapterus > Delphinapterus leucas. Next base: position 78,643,947 of record NC_143144.1, on the reverse strand, counting down.
CAGGGAGAGGTATGGAAGGAGTGAGAGGATGCAGGTACTTCCACCTGGAAAAGAGCAGTTCAGCCGAACTGAGCCTTGCAGGATGGGGAAGCTCATTAATCAGAGGATGGGGGAGAGTGTCCCACACAGAGGGACCAAGGGAGGAAAGTCTGGGGGCTGTCTGTCCAATGGCAGTCTTGAGAATTGTGAGAGGTTAGAGGGTCACCGTGGATTTGTGAAAAATTGAAATGATCGTATTGCAGTCTGCTCTTCCCTCTGACAAACTCCTATTCGCCCTTTAAGTGCCAATTCAGGCATCACTTCCTCCAGGAAGCCTTCCCATCAGGCAGGGTTGGACGTTTCCGTCTTTCTATCTTCACAGCCCTGTTCGTGCAGTGATTCCTCACTTGTCTGGCAGGGGCGGGGGGAGGGGCTTACCTCTGCTGGTTTAACTCCGAGCTTCCACAGGGCACAGACCTTCTCACTCTTTTCAGCATCCTTAGCCCCTTGCACAGGCCTGAAGCAGAGCAGTGCACAGCCGAACATCACAGCTTTGGCCTCCTGGGCTTGCTCAGAGGATGACAGGAAGCCAGCCTTGTAAAGGGTTTAGCCTGGGGCCCAGCCATGGGAAGTGCACAGTCAGTGTCAGCTATATTCTTACTAAATGTTTGCTGAGTGACCAGTGGCTTCTGTAATACACGACCTCTCTTCTTATTGGTCAGTGTTTCAGAGCCACGTGGGATGAGAAAGGGGCAGCAGAGGTGGGGATCATTCTCCCCTCATTCCTCACCCATGGAAAGGGCTGCAAGAGTAATTGAAGAGAGAAAAATAATTCTTAAACATTCCTCCTGTGTGCTTTTATTGTTAAATGAAAATGTCACACTTTTTGAAATGCTCTAAGCAAGTTTGCACAGCCCTTTCTGCAGAAAATACTGTGTGTGTTGGGGGGAGATTTGTGAGTGTACGTGTGTGTGAGTGTGTGTAACCTCTATCCGTTCTTCAACAATTAATTGGCCAAAAGCAGGTGCCTTCGAAGGTGAATTAATTCTCTACTGGAAAAACTGAGTTGTGGACACCTAGGGATGAGGGATCTCAGACTCTGCTGTACCAGGAAGATGTCTCAAGCCCCAGAGCCAGGTGAGTAAGGTGTGTAACTTTGTTTAATGTATGTGAACCTAATTTTTATCTTGAGTCCTCATTTCCCTGAGGAAATTAGCCCTCACTTTCAGCTAATTCGGAGCTGGTTTAGCCAGCCCTGGGGCCATACTTGGGTTTCCATTGGGGCTTACATGTGGTCAGGTCTGGTCCTGGCCACTGTCATCTCACCGCAAGGCTGCTGACGTGTCCTCCCTCCCTGCTGGTCTTAGCGCTGACCCACTCCCGTTGGTCCAGGGAGGACCCTGCTGCGCCCCCTGCCGCCCAGCTCATCCCCACAGTCTCTCCCCCTCCCCCTTCCCACACAGCCCTCCTCCCCACAGAGCCTCTTCAGCACCCAGGGTCAGCGGCCGCTCCTGCACCACTCTTGGGTCACTCAAAATCCCTTTGCCTACACACCCAGCGCCTAGCTACTTCTGCCCGTGGCTCTGGCCCCGTGATGGGTGAAGGGCAGCTCTGGGATCCCACCAGCTCCCCGGACCTTACCCCGGGGATGGGACATGCAAGTATCCTCTGCTCTCAGTCTCCAAATCCGGAGCAGGGTCCGCTTATCCTCCCCTTCCTGTGAAAGTCAAAGCCCTGTCCTCCCCGCTCACTTCCTGCTTCAAGTTATCCAGCCACAGGGTAGGAAGACTGGCGTTGGTTGATTTGCATTGTTCCAAACATCTTTCTGTGCTCAGACCTAGGCTGCTGAAAGTCAAAAGCCCATTACCTGACGTTTTGCTCTTCTGCTGCCTGTGTTAGGGGATGGAAGGAGGGTAGCAGGAAATGCCAGGGAACGAATTTTGTGATTAATCTCACAAAATAGCATACTTCCAGGGCAGCCTGCCAAGTCCCAGCTTCCCAGGCTTATGCAGGTGACCCAATCCAGCGGTGCTGCCCGACAGCTGCCTTAGGTGCCTCTGCATAGGGTGCTGATGCTGGCACGGGGGTGGGGGGCCACAATGCCTGGGTTTGAACCTGTGCTGCTCCTCCCTCCCTGTGTGGCCAGAACAAGCATCTCCTGCCCTCAGCACCCTGGCCCCTTATCTGTAACAGCAGCACCATCCTTCTCCCAGGACTGCCGCTGAAAGAGAAATCACCTAAGAGGCAATCAGGGCTAGGAGCCCGGAGGGAACCACCGAGATGCCCTGTTTGCCCCACATCTGTTCTCCTCCATAGCATCACTCACACGCGCGGTAGAGAGAGGACCAGAGAGCACGGAAGGCATCTGCCACCTCTGAGAAAAGTAACTCTACCCTCTTTCCCAGGAACTCACAGCCGCTTTGGAACAGCCAGAGGCGCAAAGCCCCCAGATTCCTTTCAACGAGGCTGTGGATGAGACTAAACGGCACAAAAGAGGCGGGCTCACACTGCCAGCTTTCCAGAGAGACTTCCTGCACGGCTGCTGAGGCTGCTGCTTCTCTAAGAACAACTCGCTCGCCTGAACAGCCCGACCTGTGTTCCCCGAGCTTCCTGGAACAGGAGCAAAGGGCCCCGGTCCTCGGTCTCCTCAGGTGCTCTTTCTAACAGGTTCCCCCAGACCTGCTCCCCCAGGCGCCTCCCCGCCTCTGGGTCTCTCTCCCGGGGACAGCGCTCAACCTCTGTCTTGTGTCAGTGGAGCCCAGGAGACGGCTTCCAGGGGAGGCGGCGAGGTTCCTTCCTGTGCTGAGTTCTCATCCCCAGGGCTGCGCAGGCCTCCCGTGGGGTCTCAGCAACTGAGCCAGCTCTTCGTGGATTCTGCTTCCGACCCCATCCGCCTCCTTTTCCAGGCAGTCCCAGGCCGGGGGAACCGACCCCCCTGTTGTCACTGTCAGGGACGAGCCTCGGGCTTCTGTGTCACCCGTGGACGGCGGCCCGTGGAGGTGCGGGGGTGGGGAGGGGTGCTGCACGAGCGAGAATCCACTCTCTCAGGGGGACTGAACGTCTGCTCCTTTATGGCCACCGCTGAAAGGTGAATCGTGTCTGGTTCTTTTTTTTCTTTGTTATAAACTCTAGGGAATTAAAGGAATTTTCTTCTTTGTACCCACCCCACCCCCAGGTGAGCCAGATTTATTTAGAGTCCGATCTTTCCTTACTCCCCGCAGGAGGGGGTATAGGTTTTAGGGCTTTTAATCTGTAGAAAGAAGAGCGTTTGTCAGGACCTCAGAGGCCACCCTAAACAGACCTTGTTTTTGAATAGGGGCAGAGGAGGGAGGGACTCTGGGCTTCGGGGGAAGATGTGGGGACAGGAGGTGGGCCCACCTGGACTGGGACAGGATGTACCTGTGAGGGTGCAGGGAGAGGAGGACATTTGGAGCCCACCTGCATGCAATGCACTGAGGGCTGAATCTGGGAGAGGGTTGCTGGCAGATCCCCATGATGGTGGGGTGACCACCAGCCTGGCCTTGCTACCAGGATGCTCGGGCCTCAGGGCACAGAAGGACCACAGCCACTCAGCAAGCTTCCAGTGGAGCTGGGCAAGGGGCTTACTCAGTGGTGACCAGAATGACCAGAAGGCTCACCTTCCTTTTCTTGGGCTGCTTGTGCCCTGGAATCTTGACACAATCCCCAGGAAGAGAAGGGTGGCCCTGAGGTGACTGGTGGGGAATTCTTGCCAAGTGGACAAGTGGAGTCCAGGTGGGATTTGATGTAGAAGCATAAAGAAATGAAATCTTCCTCACATGTCAAGTAGGAAGTCGGACAGAGAAAGACAAATGTCATATGATATTGTTTATAAGTGAAGTCTAGAAAAAATGGTGCAAATGAACTTATTTACAAAACAGAAACAGACCCACAGGTGTAGAAAACAAATTTTTGGTTACCAAAGGGGAAAGGGGAGGGGGAGGAATAAATTAGGAGGATGGGATTGACAGATTCACACTTCTATATATAAAATAGATAACCAACAAGGACCTACTGTATAGCACAGGAAAGTATTCTCAATATTCTGTAATAACCTATAAGGGAAAAGAACCTGAAAAGGAATAGATATATATATGTATAACTGAATCACTTTGCTGTATACCTGAAACTAACACACCATTGTAAATCAACTCCACTTAAATTAAAAACAACAAAAAAAGGATCTTTAGATGTATGATTAGATTAAGGGTCTTGAGATGGGGGTCATCCTAGATCATTCCATGTTCCCTAAATGCATTCACGTATCTCCTTAAGTGAGGGAGGTAGAGGAGGATTCTACACACATACATACAGAGGGGAAGGTGATGTGGCCACAAGCCAAGGAATGCTGGCAGCACCAGGAGCTGGAAGAGGCATGAATGGCTCCCCTTCTGGAGCCTCGAGAGGGAGCCCGGCCCTGCCAACACCTTGATTTAGGCCCATGAGACTGGCCTCCAGAACTGTAAGAGAATAAATTTCTATCGTTTTAAGTCACCAAGTTTGTCATAATTTGTTACAGAAATAACAGATTACAGTTACAACACAGTGCTACACACACAAAAGACGTAAGCTCCTGAGAAAGAGAGACAGAGAATTCAAGCCAGTGCCAGCACTGAACGTGGATCGGTGTGGGAAACGGAGAGCTCCGTGTCCACAGAATCTCAGGTCATTGGATAACTGCCCAAACTTTCATTTTGTTTGCCTAAGTGTCCCCATCAAACCCGGGCCTGTGTTCACTCTCGTATTTTATCTGTGCAAGTACAAAATGGCACAACCCCTCTGGAGGGGAATTTGGCAAAACATTCAGCCCTTGGCCAAGCTGTCACAGTATGAGAACCTGCCATGCTGAGATGCATGCCCTTAGGCCCCTGGCTGGACACACTAGGGCACATCCCCAGACAGAGTGCTCTGCGGCCATAGAAGGGAATGAGGCAGATCGCTACAGATAATATGGAGTGATTTCCAGGATCTCTGTTAATTGAAGAAAAGCAAGATTCAAACGTATATGTATACATACTTTTAATATATATTACCTTTCAATATATATATCACCTTTACATATATACATTACCTTTTAATATATATTACCTTTTGTATAAGACAGAAGGTAAAATTTATGCATGTATACATACACGCTTATTTTTTAACAAGGTAAACAAGAAGGATAAACCAAAACTAATAAAAATGCCTACCTGCAGAAAGTCAGTGGAAATGGGGTGGAAGGAAGAGATTGGGGGTGAGATTCCTCTGAGTAATCCCATTTATATGGTTTTTGACTTTTGAACCATGTTTGTGTATTATACAATGTTCAAAATATTAAATCAACAAAGATGAACAAAGCAAACCCTAGAAACTAAGACAAAAGGAAACAAATGAATCTAAATGAATAGCAAATTTATAACACAACCACTCAGAATAGAGAATTCAAGGAATTTTTGAACTTACGCCTCTCACTCTATACCCTTACTGTGATGCATCCCAAGGTCAAGAAGAGCTATGGAGAAATCTGCCACTTTAACTTGGTGATTTTCTTATTGGTGGGAGTAATTCTGACAGTATTCTGATGGTATTTTAGGTGCCTTGAGGATAGAGCATATTAGCAACTAGATTGGTGTTGGTGAAAACCATGGTTGTCCCTGGGAGAAGGGAAGTACAAATATGAAATGAAGGCGGTATCAGTGTGTACGTGTGATTTGTAAAAATACAGAGTACATTAAGGGCTCTGCTTCTTCGCTCCTCCCTGCATCCACACCCTTCGCCACGTGACTTTGCAATTCCTCCCACTAAGGAGGCAGAGGACACCTCCCTGTCCTTGACTGTGGTTTGACCATGTGCCTTGCTTTGGCCAATGGAGTGTTAGTGGCCATGTGTGGCCAAAGACTTGACAAGTGCCTGTGCTCTTGGGTTTGCCCCTTGTGCCTTTGTCATCATCATGAGGAGAATACGCCCAGGCTCGTCCACTGGCCCGGGAGGATGAGAGGCATGTGGAGAAGAGCTGAACCACCCAGGGGAGCCTAGCCTAGATGGTCTGATCCCAAGCAGATCCCCAGACACATGAATGGGCACAGCCAAGATCAGCTGATCTCCAGCCAACCCAGTGACCCATGAATAGAAACGATTCTTCCCTTAAGCCATTGAGTTTTGGGGTGGTCAAGCAGCATTTTTGAGACAAAAGCTGACTAATACAATCAGCGGGTCGACGGGAGGGAGCTGCAGGAATAGAAGAAAGGAAGGACTCTGTGCAGGACGGGGCCCGATCCAGGAGCACCGCAAACAGCCGACTGACAAACACACCTGGAAAAACGTCACCTTCTGATAACACGTGAGCACAAGAATTGCATTTTTCAATTGAGAGCTCGGGCTAAGACCAGAACCGAGAGAACACTGGTGAGCTCTGTGGCTGTGACTCCACAAGGCATAACTCAAATTTGCAAGGATTATACAAAGTCTGCATTTTTTTTAAAAAAAAAGAATAAGATTATGGTCATCCCACTTTAGAGTTGAACATATCCCCATAGGTCATTTAGTCCGATCCCCCCTTTTACAGATGAAGAAACTGAGGCCTAGAGAAACCCAAAGAGACCATTAGGACATAGTAGACGCAGGGCAGACCGTGGGTCTCGTCACTGCCTCTTCCCACTGCCCCAGGCTGCCTATGAAGGCCACAGAGCCTTCTTCCCATAAGGGAGACTCTTGGAAGACAGCCCAAGACTGATCCCAGAGGCTCCAACCCCCTTCCTCTTCCATCTCTCATCATGAAGCTGGAGTTTCCATCACACATCCGCCCAGGAGAGGGGCTGCCCCCTCTATAAAAGCACTTCATGTCCTGAAGATGCTCGGGCCACAGGCTGACCCCCAGCGGTGTCATCAGGAAGCAGGGGCCGACTGCCTCGGCCCTCCGCTTCTTTAAGTTGTGTATCTGATGCATTTCTTGTTGTCTCCCCTTGTTCCACCCCGTAAAGAATCAAGATGCAGATCATGTAACCAGATGGAAAAGCATTTAGGAGAGAAAATGAATTAGGAACCATCTTAAGAGGCTGACACGCGCTTATGGACACAAGTGGGACATTGTCAGGAGGCGTCCAACAGTTGCACGGTGAGAAGAAATTTGGACCAAGCACTAGGAGAAGAACCAGTTTCTAGTGCCAGTTTTGTCACCGCTGGGGGACCCAAGGTAGGTTACTCAGCCTCTCTGGGACCCACCCATCTGTAACCTGAGGATGGCGGCAGCCTCCTGTGTCCCTCAGAGATGGGGCTGGGGGGTAGTTCCAAGACTGTGATGTTTAAATTGGCCATTATCATGGGGGAGGGGTGGCAATCCTGCCTCTGTCCCAAGGCAGCCTGGCCCCTCTCTGCTCCACGTACACAGGCGATTTCTGCTGAAAGCCAGTCTCCTCTCTTCCTCTGTAGGTGGTTTGGTCCCAATCATTCCTTCATTATTTATACATCCGACCATCTACCTTGTATCTTGGGAATTCCTCCGCTTCCCTGCCCCCATCGGCCCCCCCACCACCACCCTCGGTGGAGCTATCCCCAGGCTCCCTCTGCCCTGCCTGCTCTCAAGCCTGCCCCTCCAGGACTCCCCACACTGCGGCAGAGGGGCCTCACTGACATGCCTCGCTCTTAGGACAGAGAACACATCTCCAGCATGACTACAGGACCCCGCGGTCCTCGCCGCTGCCTCACCAGCCCCCCTCTTCTCCTTCTTCTCCGCAGCCCAGCCACGCTGGGCTGTACTCTCTGTTTCCTGAGGCCTGCTGTGTTACTTTCCAAGCACTGCCGTAACAAAGCAACACAACCTGGGTGGCTCAAGACAACACACATTAATTCTTTCACATTTCTGGAGCCAGAAGTCCAAAGGCATGGTGTTGGCAGGGTCACGCTCCCTCTAAGGCTCTAGGGGACAGCAACGTTCTTCCCTTTGGGGACACGCTCCTCTGCCCACCTTCCCACCCACCTTCATCCCATTCCCCCGTCCTACCCTGCCACTCAGGTCGAGCATCCCCTGCCCCAGGCATCCTCCCCTGATCTTTGAGCTCCGTTCCTGTTGTGCTCGTCCCCTTCTCTCTAGTACCCATCCTCATTGTGGGTCTATCTGATTAACGTCTGTTCCCTGCCGCCCCATTAGACTGCTCGCTCCACGAGGACAAGATCAGGCTGCTTTGCTCACCACTGGGGCCCCAGCACCTAGAACAAAGCAAGCGCTCAGCACACCGTATAAGGGTGAGTTAATGAATGAACAAACTGATTGAGAGCCCTGTGTGCCAGGCCACAGGGACACAAGGATACCAGGATAAGGAGGCAGCGTGTCCTGGTCTCTTGGCTTAGTAGGGAAGGCGAGTGGACAGACGTCTAAACGGACGGTGGCACGCTCTGCACCCCAGGGGTGAACGAGGCCAGTGGGACTGGGGAGCGGGGAGGGGACTACCTGCTAGGACAGCGAGGAACTCAACTCAAAGCTGCTGGTTCACCTGGGGTTTAGGGGGAAAGAGCAGAGGGAAGGGCATCCCAGGCAGAGGGACCAGCCTCCACAAAGGCACAAAGGTGAGAAAAGGTTCTGTGGGTATGAGATGGTGAGAGCCAGCCCTTGCCCAGTGGACCAGCCAGGACAGTTATTCAAGAGAAGGAGATGCTCTGCAGGTCTAGACGTGCCTCTGCAACCCATCACTTCCACATCTAGGGTGAAAGAAATTCAGTGATTAGGTTGCCTTTGCCACGGCAAATGGAGGAAGCTGGCTGGTTTTACATCTGACTGGAGCCCCTCACTGTAACCACGAAGCCGTGGCCTCTGTCAACGTATATTCCGTATCAGTCAGCATCTCAGGGGAACCCAAACCCCGGGATTTTTTTTTTTTTTTTAACCAGGTCTCTGGAAAAGCACGGCCAATGCCTTTTAGGAAACTGGGAGGAGAAGGGTCTCCTCCCCCTGCTGGCCTGGCTCCTTGCTCCTCCAGTGGCCACGAGTGACCCAGGGAGGCCCACGGCAAGGCCTGGCCCCGACAGAGCACACGTGAGCACCCAGAGCCATCTCATCTTAAGAAGTCCTCACTGGGCTTCCATAAGCACACTTCAGGGACGCTCTGGTGTGTTCCGCTTTTGTTAATTCCTGAGTGTGACTAATGCGATTTGTCCTTGCCCGCCATGTACACGGAGTCCTTCCCACTTTCCTCACCACTGCAAGAGTGGCCTATTGTGCAGCAAGAAATCCATGCTGATCAATTCAGGGCAGGCTGCATAAGGAAGGCAAATTACACGAATATGAGTTAGGGATAACTATGATTAATCCTTTGGCCAGGCAGAGCCCTGATTCCCGTCATGCCCTTGGGCAACTCCGAGGTGACAGGGCTAAGGACAGCACTTCTGATGGCCGCGGCACCCAGCCATTCATTACGGTGACGTCCCCATCACTGAGCCTACTGATGAGATTATTGATCCCAGGAAATAATCACATGAAATGCATCGCGGTAAGCGCGGGCCATTGTCTTTATAAGTATTTATTGGCAAGGGATTTTTGTCATTTTAGTAGAGCCTCACTTTTATGAATTAATCGATGGCACCTTTTCAAACTAACAATCGGTACTTCTGCTGGAAGAAAGAGTGGAGGACAGAGGAGGAGAAAACAGGAAGAAGGAGCAAAACCCAACATGCAGGAAAGGCCTAGAAAAATGGGAAATCTAGCACCCAGTAGATGGTGCTGTAATCAAATTCTAAAACCTGTTACAGCAGAGGTTTAGAAAAGTGTTAGAGGGAGGGAGGGGATGGAGAGCTTGTTAGAATTAAAGGTACATGGTTAAATGGATTCAGCCATTTCCCTCAGTTTGGATAAAGATATGATGACGATGGTGATGAAAGCAAGGCCTCCTTCCAGAAATCGCAGGCTGGGAGGGTTTCTGCCTCTCAAGAAGTCAGTGCAGGTAGATGGTGGGTGATAACAGCCCCACCCAACCAAACGGACTTGCTTGCCACCTACACTGGTCCCTTGGAAATACCAGGAAAATCCATGAAAAGGCCCTTTCCACCCTGAATATTACAGTGGCACCCAAAGATATCTTTAATTCCACCCCATTGAGAACAAATGTCATTCATACACATTTTCGTCACTTAAGGAAATTTGTCTACGCAAAACCGTCCTCAGATTTGGGGACGGATAACCGGAGTGGGGCAGGGTGGGGGCTGAGCGCACAGATGCACAGCCTCTCACAATAGTGTCGCTTCCCTGGCCCGATCCAGAGCCCTTCCGGACCTGTTTGAGTCCAGCTCTTCTCCAGAGCGGCCCAGGTCCCTCAGCTAGCAGGGAGACGTGCCCTGGAAAACACCTGACCACAGCCTGTTGTTTTGTGGGCAGCTGGGGGAAGGAGGGAGAGCGGAGAGCTGCTGATGGCTGGGGGGCAGACGTTTGTAGGGGGACTGGCCTGCAGACCTGCACACTCGGTGGTGGGCGGCCCTGGCGCCTGCGAGGCTCTCTGCATCTCTTAGATCGCAGCCACCCCGGGCGGCTCTGCCAGGATTCCAGCAACCCTAGGAGCACCGGGCCGTCTTCATGAGGATGTAGGAGCCCCTCCAGAGCTTCAGGCAAATCCCTACACTCTTGAGACAGCATATGCATCTTACAAGCCATTCCAAAGGTATCTGGGTGGAGCGGGGGGAAGGGTTGAGGCCAGGCGCCTAAACTGCTGATTGGCGGCCTGACTCCTAAGGACAGTGTCGAGCTGGACACAGATAGGGGCACAAGGCTTGTTGGGAGTGGAGGTTGGAATGAAGAGGGTGCTGGAACCGCGTATATTTCCACGAACAGGCAACTGATCAGTTGACCCTGGTCCCATCTCAGAGACAGAATTAAGGCAAGGAGGGCTGGGGTGGGCTTCGTGGGTGAGGTAAACCTTGAGCTTGACCCTACAGGCCCAATAGAATGTGATCAGATAGAGAGGGGTCAGGAGGGGGTTTCAGGTAGGTGTGGGGACAGAGCAGTCAGGAGGTGGGAGGCATGGGGAGGAGTGGGACCCACTTGAACACAAGGGAGGAGCTATGAGCAGAGACCCCACGAGACATGGGCCTGAGCAGGAAGGCCTACCCCCCCACCCCCAAATTCTTCACCAAGAACACAATGCAGGTCCCTGGGGGACAGGCAGCACGTGCTTCCCAAAGGTCACCAAGCTGCTTGCGTCACAGGCTCATTATAAAAGACAAAACTTGAGGCAGTGTTCCTGCAGCTACAAAGCCACAGAGCCTGACTACTGTCAGCAAGACTCCTCTCTCCAGGGAGCGCTGCAAACCCATTCAGGAAACATTTTCATCCTGACCTTCTCAGGTGAGCACTTTGTCCACGTGTAACTCTGCCACCCCTACCACCTCCTCAGCGTGGTGTGGTTGAATTCCGCAGTCAGCCAGGGCCCCAAAATAAATGAACTCTTTTATCATTGAAAAATTGAATCAGAGGTTCAAAACCAAAGGAAGAACTCTGTAAGCCAGCCTTCATATGACAGTTGCGTGGAAACATCCAACGCTTAAAGTCAGCCAGAATGAAATCCATTTTTTACCAGATCCAAGTGGCCACCAGCCTCACAGGCAGCATCCTCAGGCCCTGACCTTCACTACTGTCCCAGGCCCAGCGTGAGGCCTCACAGAACCTTTGGCCAGGGTGATCCAGTCCTGAGGGCTAGGGACTGCCCCACCCCTGCTGGCCTCTCCTTAGCAGCACTGACGGAGGAGGAGCTAGGGCGTGGCTGGGCACTACAGATGCCTCCAGGCTGGAGCAAGCAGCAGCACCTGTGACGGTTAATTTCATGTTGTTGACTTGACTGCGCCACGGGGCGCCCGGATGAAGCATTATTTTTGCGTGTCTGTGGTGGTGTTTCCAGATGAGAATAGCATTTGAATGTGGACTCAGTAAAGCAGATCGCTCTCCCCCACGTGGGTGGGCACCATCCAATCCTTTGAGGGCCTGAACAGAACAAAAGGCAGAGGGAGGGAGGATTTGGTCCTTTCCCACCTGCCGCATAAGCTGGGACAGCGGTCTCTCTTGCCCTCAGACTGAGATTTACCCCACGGCCCCCCTGGTTCTCAGGCCTTTAGACTCAGACTAGAGTTACACCTGCAGCTTTCCTGGACCTTCACTTTGCAGGGGGCAGACTGTGGGACTTCTCAGCATAGCCAGATAGATAGGTAGATAGATAGGGATATTCTATTGGTTCTATTTCTCTGGAAATCCCTGACTAATATAAGCACAGAACAAACACCTCCATAATACAACTACCAGTTTACGCTGAGGAATCAACCAAACCCAGACCCTGCAGATTGTTTTATCTGAATCACATAACCATCCTTTTAACTGCTTCTCAACAAAGCCATGAAAAGTCTCTCACAGACGCCTCCTGCACCTGATGGAATTCTGGAGCTGAAAAGACGCCCAGCTCGCTGCAGGATTCAGGGACCTGCCGGGTCTCTCTCTTGAGAGGCATCATCAGGCAACGTCTCCTCCCTCACTTGGCCCAGTGGAGCGGGGATTGGCAAAGGCCTGGGCACTCTGAGACCTGCCAGATGAATGCAAGGGTGGGAGGGACAGGGTTGGGAAAGGCAGGTCCGGGGAAGAGGCCACCTCAGCCCCGCTGCTTTTTGCTTTCCACGCCCAACACTTGGTGTGGCAGTCCATTTCCAGCAAATTGTAAATATTTAGACTATTGCCTAAATGTTCAGCATTAATGGATTCAAAGAAAACAGCTGCAAATTCAGAAAACTTTTTCATAAATCACATTCCCTTGTGTAACACTTCTCATGTTACCGGACTATTGACCCACAGATATGTTTCCTTGGGCTACAGAATTTCATTTAATCCACAGTGGGTTCCTGCTAATAAGGGATTTCAGCAGGCTGATACTTTCGAAAGTGTGAAGGTCAGTTCTGAATACGCTGCGTTGGCACTGGGTGGGGGGTCGGGGGAAGGTTGCCGAAAGTCACACGATGTCTGATAGCTTTTACCTGATGAGTAGATTTCTCGCACTCACTGGTGATGAGTCTATCCCTTAGATGGCATGCCCAGAACAATTCGCGAAGGATTACTATAATCCCAGGTCTTGTTTTCATTTACATCTTCCTGGTGCACCAGCACCCACTTGCCATGGCCCCGGGCAGTGTGGGGCAGCGGGTACACACTGATTCTCAGCCACTTAGAAAGGGGCTGGTCCATCCACCACCTGAGCCTCAGGTAAACTGCAGACCTACTCTGTGTCATGTTCACAGTAGGCATTCCAGAAATGCTTTCTAGATGGATGCCTGAAGGAATGAATAAATGAATGAAGAGAAAGTGATTTGTAAACTGTAAAGTACTTTACAACTCAGGAGGAATGAGGACTCATTGTAATTTAATTTTATGATCTAGTGTGCTACAAAGCTTCTTAAGCAATGATCTAGTTTTGAAAATAATAGAAAACATGGCTTCACCCCTCCATTCAAACAGCAGCTATTTTTTGAGGGCCACACTGCAGGGAATTCTGGGGACAGAGCAGTGAACAAGAAAGAGTTCCTGACCTTGTGGAATTTAGCCTGGCAGGGGACCAGAAGAGTAAACAAGTAATTACACAGATGAGCTTTTCATTACACGTGTTACAAGCCATGAAGGAAAAGTGTAGGGTCCTGCGAGAGCAAACAATGGGGCCTGCCTGGGCTTAGGGGTCAGGTGTCCCTAAAAGAGTGACATCGAAGCTGAGACCTGGGGAGGAACAGGAGTTGGAAAGATAATGGCAAAGTGAGAGCATGAAAGCGTTCCAGGACTGCGAGGAAGGAAAGAAAATCAGACCCAGAAAACTGGAGGAGGCAGGGGTGGATGAGCAGGAACCTGACTGTGGCCATGGCCAGCAAAGGTCCCCCTACCGCGCCCCAGAGTCAGGCTGGTGGCAGTGGGGGAAGAGAGGGCCTCCGTGCCTGGACGGAGGTGAGGGAATGCCCTGGATTCTCCGTGGTCCCCAGCGCATCCTCCTCTGTACCACACGGGCAAAGCCAGACTGAATCCAAGATCCCTCTCGCCATGTGGTTCTGGGTTAGGCTCGGCAGATGAACTTGCTGTGCAAGATTTGGACGGTGGAAAGGAGGAAGGAGCCATTATTAATCTCCAGTGGCAGCTGCAGGCAGATATATGGACAGAGGGCGAATCTGTGGGCTGAAGTCCAATCCCCCACTTCGGAGATGCAGGCGGTGAGGCTGGCAGAGGTAGCCCCAACTGAGGCTACGGACGCCCAGGATGGGCAGTTTCTAGGGGAGACGCTGGGCATCTCCTAAGCAGCTGTTCCTCAGCCCTTCCGAAGGCAGCGTAAACCTCTATTTCCCTGTATTAAATCCCTTTTCTACTTGGAATACCTAAAGGTCCCTCCTGTCCCTGGGGGAAAGGGCCCCAAGCGGCTCACACCCAGACTGCATGACACACAGCTGCCCTCCCAGGATGTTTGCATTTGAAAAGTCTCAGCTTGGTTGGGGGGATTGGGGGGAGGCGTCTTCAAGCAAGTGTCACAGAGTCACTCCCTCTAGGCAAATGCATAAAGAGCAGGTAGCATAAATGCATTTGCTGACACTCTAAGGGAGCAGATCAATGGGTCCAGGACAAAACCACATTCACATTTGTTCTGTGGGCTGAGGCTGCTGCGACCCATCTCAGCCCCCAAAGGAAGGAGAAGGGGAGTCCAGGCTAATTAATTCCTCTCCTATCACTTTGAAGCCAAAGTGAATGCTTCAAAAATGGGTGCAGAAGCAACTGGGATGGGTGAGAGGTGAATTTTGGTCTCTCTCGCGCCTGCCTTCCTGCGGGGAGGCAAGACTTCTGCTCAGATTCGACCCCATCCCACTAAGATGGTACTGGCTCATCACTGCTCATCCAGGCTGAATCAGGGCTCTTCCCCCAAAATACCCTAGCCCCAGAGGCCAGATTTCATCCTAAGGCCTTCCTTCATTTTCTATACCATCTCTGCCTGTTTATTTCCAAACCTTGAAAGAAAGAGAGTTTTGAAAATGCAAGAGTGACTAAAAAGTAAAAGTTTATTATCCAAGATCTCACAGGCGAAATTCCAGGTAATTCTCTTCTGAAAAGTTGCTACCTTTTTTCTTTCGAGAGGGTAATAAAAATTCCATAAACCATCACGGCCTCAGCAGCCAGGTAGCTCAAAAGCCAAAGTGAATACACAGGGCCACGTGCTCCCTCCTCTGATAAAACAAAGCTGCTTCCTCTTCTTTCATTTTGTGATTTCGTAGTTTGGGGTCTAAAGTCTTTAATGTATGCCTAACTTATAGAGAAATTTACATTACAGCACTTATAAATAGAGGCTGATTTTAAAAATATTAACCAACCCATAAATACCAGGAGGAAAAAGAGACAAAGAGAAAGAGGACAACAGAATAGATTAATAGAATTATACAGATCAAACCTTAGCACCAGGGGAAAACAAGAACTATGGCAGAAATTTCATACCCCCTTAAACAGAGAGCTAAGGCCAATGGTGAGTCCAGGTCTTATTTCAAATAGGTACCATTTGAGAAATGTCCTGTTCTGAAACATGGGAAAATGAGAAATTATAGAGCCTATCTAACAAATCAAAAATAAATGAAGTAACAACATAAAGGTAGATTTACCATTATTTATAATTTACCATTTTTACCTTGTTTTCAATTGTCTCTCGTCCTCTTCATTTGAGGAACCCATTACATTTTATTATGCTAAACCCTATCTTCTGTCACATAAATTACAGTTAAAGATCTTAATATTAAAGCCTCTTAGCTCTGAGATCATATTTCAAGCTTTGTTCAAACCAGACGTTAATGCTGGAATTGAACACAGAACACTTTGTCATCATTACCTACGATCTCAAAAGTATAATACAATTTTTGCTATATATGGCACAAAAATTCCTCTTGGTATAACACTGAATTATGGAGATATATTGATTTCTGCAGTATTTTGACAAAACAATAAAACTAAACCTGTTAGCTCCTAAACAGATACCCAGACATCCACCGAGCCATGATAGCAATGGTCATGAAGATAAAGGTTTCATTTAGCCCAGTTAAAATAGAAAACTACTCAAACCCATGTCCATCCTGGCAGTTCCTGCAGCTCATAATTTTGTGGTTCCTTTCTCTTCTCAGGGGCAGATTACGAGAGATAAGAGAGAGTCAGTTTTGCCATTGGGTTGGTTCAGATGCAAATCCCAAACCAGCCCTTACTTACCATCGGGGGAATCTCAGGCCACTAACCTCACCTCTGGAAGATCAGCCTTCTCATAGGTAAAATGAGGACAACATCAGCCTCATGGGGGTACAGAGGGGAATAAAATGAATGAATGCACCTAACTTACCCCGGGCCCCATATGCAGTAGGTGCTTGATAAATGACGGCTGTGAAGATTATTCCTGGGAGAATGTTGCACAGACATGTGCCTCTTGCCCACACGCTGCTGGGAACAAGTTAGAAGAGCTGACCGAGTTCTCATCATGCCTTTATCATTGCCTTTCCTTGGGATCCTGGGCAAATCATGCCCGTTTCCAAGTCTCCATTTCCTCATCTAGAAAGCAGGGATAAGCACACCTGCCCAGCCAACCTCAGAGGGTTGTTTGGTGATAAAAATGCAATAAGAGAGGTGACAGTGCTTTGCAAAGCGAAAAATGCTACACTCACATAAAGGATTATGACCGCAAATCAGTCTTATGGTTTGAAAATGTAAGCACCCTCAGAGTGCCATGGCATTCCAAACCAGGCATTTGGCTGGCACAAAAAGAGAACTTCCCAAGGAATAAATCAACGTGTCCTTTCCCCCTTAGTAATGGTGATGCTAATAGCACCGCAACCACAGAGCTAACTTTTCCCCCTAGTAATGGGAAGAATAATGCTGCCGCCATAACAGCTCACATTTATTAAGCTCCTACTGTGAGCCGAGCGCTGGAATAATATTTTCACATAAAATGGTTATTCCGTTGTATTCTCACAACTACTATGATCTGTACTTTACAAATAAAGAAACAGAGTGTCACGGCTGCTGAGTAGATGCCCAGGGTTCAGATGCAGGTCGGCCTGACTCAAATCCAAGGTTATCTCCACCACACCTCTTGGGATCCAACCAGGATGCTCATGTCCATGTCTCCCTATGTGGTTGCAGAATTGCTGAGATCACTGGGTTGGTTTTCAGTCGTTGGAAAAAGACTGTCTCTGAGCCTTAAATCGCCAGACCTGGTCTTCTTCTTCTTTTCGCTTTTTTTAAGTAAATTTATTTATTTATTTATTTATTTATTTATTTATTTTTGGCTGCGTTGGGTCTTCGTTGCTGCGCGCGGGCTTTCTCTAGTTGCGGTGAGCGGGGGCTACTCTTGGTTGCGGTGCGCGGGCTTCTCATTGTGGTGGCTTCTCTTGTTGCGGAGCACGGGCTCTAGGCTCGTGGGCTTCAGTAGTTGTGGCACGTGGGCTCAGTAGTTGTGGCTCGCAGGCTCTAGAGCTCAGGCTCAGTAGTTGTGGTGCATGGGCTTAGTTGCTCCGTGGCATGTGGACTCTTCCTGGACCAGGGATTGAACCCGTGTCCCCTGCATTGGCAGGAGGATTCTTAACCACTGTGCCACCAGGGAAGCCCCCAGTCTTCTTACACCTGCTCTGAGCCAAGGGTTTGCCCACAACCCAATCCCCAGACCCATCATTGATATGGAAATAGCCCCACAGCATGAGCCAGTGGGAAGTTTGAAGCCTGGAAAAACACATGTAACTGGTCATGATTCCTGGTTACAGGTGACATTGGGGAAGGAAGGGGGCTTTGGAGCAGGAAGGCCAGGTTGACTCTTGCCTGGCAGAGCGTTCATAAACAAAGCCCCCACCTTCTCTGACCCTCGGTCTCCTCCTCTGTAAATAGGAAACTATAAGAGATACAAATAGCAATGACTCTTCCCTGGTCAAATTGTTGTGCAGTGAAGTGAGATCCTAGGTTTGAAACAGCTCTGCAAACAGTTGAACTTGGCCCCAGTGTCCCCTCACCTTGTTCCCCATGGGGTCTGAGGTCCCACCTTGGTGCAGTCACTGCAACTGCGTCAACCACATTTCCTGTTCCGAGACCAGGTTCACCCACAGTGAAGTGCAAGTTCTCCCCAACAGCTGCACCCCACTGTCCACAGAAGCCTAGTATGTGATCCTGCAGAGCCTCATGCTCTGTGTCTCTATCCCCCTCAGGCAGCAGGAGAATGTGTGAAAAATGCAAACAGATGCACATGGCACACACACACCCCTTCAAACACTTCAGGGTCCTCCCACTGTTCTCAGGATAAAACAAAACAAAACAAAACAAAAAACTCAGCACTGCTTACCAGACCCCACATGTGGACCTCCAGCAGACACAACACACCCTGGTCCCTCAATCCACCACCCCATTTTGCCTAATTACCTCCTAGTTTTCCTTCAGATCTCGATTCTGTCATGATGTCTATGTATCTTCCTGGAAAGCCTTTCCCCAAATATATGTGAAACAAGAGACATCTATTTCTTAGTTCCTACCACAGTAGTCATTTACATTTATTTGTGTAGTTCTTTCATATCTGTCTATCTATTTTCTAGAAAATAAATTCCATACAGGCAGGAGATGTGTCTATTTAGATACTATTATGTAACTCTAGAGCTTAGCTCAGTGACTGGCACCCAGTAACTTCTCAAAATAATTGTTGAATTAGTTAGTTTATGGTTGAAAACCAACATTCCTCTCACTTGCCCTCTTCACCTGGCCTATGCCTTTTAATTCCATTGAAAAATACTGATGAGCCTAGACCCCCTACCTCACACCATACATAAAGTTAATTTGAAATGGATCACAGACCTAAATGTAAAAGCTAAAACTGAGATGAATCTACAAGAAAACATGGAAGAAAAATCTTCATGATCTCAAGGTAGACAAATATTTCTTAGGACACAGAAAGGATTAGCCCTGAAAGAATAAAATAATAAATTGGACTTCATCAAAACTAAAAATGTCTGTTCTTCAAAAGAAACCTTTTTTTTTTTTTTTTTTTGCGGTATGCAGGCCTCTCGCTGTTGTGGCCTCTCCCATTGTGGAGCACAGGCTCCGGACACGCAGGCTCAGCAGCCATGGCTCACGGGCCCAGCTGCTCTGCGGCATGTGGGATCCTCCCGGACCGGGGCACAAACCCATGTCCCCTGCATCAGCCGGCGGACTCTCAACCACTGCGCCACCAGGGAAGCCCCCAGAAGAAACCATTTTTAAAATGAAAAGACAAGCCACAGATTGAGAGGAAATATCTTAATGTATATATCTGACAAAGGTCTTACATCCAGAATATATAAAGAACTCTTACAACTCAGTAATAAGACAGATCAATCAATCAATCAATCAATCAATAAAACGGGTAATAAATAAAAGAGGCAAAAGACTTGAACAAGCACTTCACACAAGAAGATATACAAATGGCCAAGAAGCACATGAAAAGATGTTCAATATCATTAGTTGTCAGCAACATGCAAATTAAAACACATGAGGTACCACTTTTTAACAACTTGAATGGCTAAAATTAAAGATTGATAATAACAAGTGTTGGCAATAATGTGAAGCAACTGGAACTTTCATGTCCTCCTGGTGTGGCTGTAAAAATTCCAAAGTGACAAAACCACTTTGGAAAACCAGTTGGCAGTACCTTATGCAATCATACACTTAACATCCCAGGCATTTACCTAAGAGAAATAAAAGCATATGTCCACACAAACACTTGCTTTATTCATAATAACAAAAACTGGAAATAACCAAAATGTCTGTCAATCAACAAGGGAACTGATAAACTATGGTATATCCATTCAGTGGAATACTACTCAAAAGTTAAAATGTCCAAAATGCTGAGCAACAACATGAATCAATCTCAAAAACATTATGCTGAATGAAAGAAGCCAGGCATAAAAGAGGACAAAATGTATGTTTTCATTTATATGACATTTATTCAAGAACAGGCAAAATGAATCTATGCTAATAGAAATCAGATCAGTGGTTGAATGGGGCAGGAGGTTGGGATAATGGAAATGCTCAGTAAGGCATTGGTTACATGACTGTATATGTTCATCAAAAACTATCAACGTGTATATTTAAGACCTATACTCTTACTCTACATAGGTTATACCTCAATAAACTTGAAGTTGAGAAAGAAATAATAAAACAACATTGACTAAGTCCTTACTCTGCCACATGCCTTACACCGGGTCCAGGGGAGCAAAGAAGAGGGGTCTGGCCACTTTCTCACCTTCCACCCCCTAAACTTTGATCAGAGAAGAAAATCAAATTTTAAAAAGGAACTGATGCATGGGGTCATGTTTTTCAAACAGTAAAGGACTAAGTTGTCTCTGCCTCTTGTCTCCCTCCCTTCTATCCATCCTCCACAAGAGAACCAGATGATCATTCCAAATCACCACCCTAAATATGTCTCTAACTGCCTAAAAAAATCTTCTCTATTCTCACCCCCATATAGACTGAGTTGACTTAGTTGTATTAGTTTCCTGTGGCTGCTGTAATCATTACTACAAAGTGGGTGGCTTACAACAGAAATTTATTGTCCAACAATTCTAGAGGCCAGAATTCCAAAATCATGGCAGGGTCATTCTCCCTCTGAAGACTCTAGAGGAGGATCCTTCCTCACCTCCTCCAGCCTCTGGTGGACCCAGCATTCCTTGGCTTGTGGCTGCATCACTCTGTTTTCTGCCTGTCTTTACACAGCCTACTCCTCTCCCCCATGTGTCTCTCCAAAGAACACTTGTCATTGCATTTAGGGTCCACCTGAATAATCCATAATGATCTCACCTTGAGACACTTAACTTAATCACATCTGCAAAGACCCTTTTTCCAACTAAAGTTGAATTCACAAGTTCTGAGGGTCAGGACATCGACATTTTGGGGGCCAGCATTCATCCCACTACACTGGAACAGGCCAATTTTTAGTGGCCCCAACTTTCTTTTTATTTTACACTGAGATCTAATATGTGTTTAGTAAAGAGCATACATCACAAGTGTTCAACATTTTCACGAACAGAACTCACCCATGCAACTAGCATCCAGATGGAGAAACAGAATTTTCCCAGCTCCCAACAGTCCCCTCATGTCCCCTTCCAGCCACTATCCCCTCCCCAAGAAGATGTTCCCTCCCAACTTCTAGTGGCACAAAGTAGTTTTGCCCTCTCTTGCCCTTTGTGTAATTGGAATCGTACTCTGTGCGGTCTTCTGAGTCTGGCTTCTTTGTGCATTATATTTGAGATTCAGCCACAGTGCTGCATGTCACGGAAGGTGATGCATCCACACTGTGTACAGTATTCTATCATGTGTGGAAACCGCAACACATTTATCTTTTCTACAGTCGATGGGCATCTGGGTGCAGTCTGGCCTGGGGTTACTATGACGAAGACAGCTCGGAACACTCTGTGTTCCTTGGTGCACGTGTGCACACAGCACCGTTTGGAGCATGACCAGGAGCAGGCTTGCTGGGCATGGAGTGTCTTCAGCTTTAGAAAATACAGCCAGACCACGTTCCAAAATGGTGGTACCAGCTACACCAACACCAGTAGAATAGGAGAGTTCTCCCGTCCACACCAGCTCTTGGGACTTTCCATCTTCTAAGTTTCAGCCCTGCTAGGGGATGCTGCAAATCTCTTCTTGCTCTCTGTATCTTGTTTTTTCACTCTTTTTAGAGTGTCTTCTGATAAACATAAGTTTTGCTACAGACTGTATGTGTCCCCCAAATTCATCTGTTGAAGCCCTAACGCCCAATGTGATGGTATTAGGAGGTGGGGCCTTTGGGAGGTAATCTGATCATGAGGTGGAGCCCCCCATGAGTGGGTTTAGTGCCCTTATGAATAGAGACAAGCGAGAGATAGTCTGTCTTCCCACCATGTGGGGGACACAGAGAGATGGTGGCCATCTATGAACCAGGAAGCAGGCTCTTACCAGATACCAGACCTGCCGGCACCTTGATCTTAGACTTGCAGCTGCCAGAACTGTGAGAAATAAATGTCTGGAGTCTAAGCCTCCCAGTCTATGGTACTTGTTATAGCAGCCTGAACTAAGACCAGCTTTTTTGCCTTAATATAGTCCACATGGCAATCTCCCCCCCTTTTGATTAGTGCTTTTTGTCCCATTAAGGAGTCTCTGCCTCCCTAAGGCCTGCCCCCTGTCCATCCTTCCTGCTGTCCAACACGTCCCCAACGCTGCCGAACCTCAGACCTTCTTTCTTTCCACCAGTGCCTCAAGGCTTTTCCTGGTTCTGTGCCTTAGCTTTAAATACATACCCATCCCTTCTCTGATGGGAAAAAATCTCCTTTTCATCCCTTAAGGACCAGTTTAGAAGCCTCTTTTGCGTTGCCTTCCCTCACACAGCCCCGTTCACCCTCCTACACACGGCCACTCTCCGCAGCCACTCCCTCCGTCTGAGCCTCCAACCCTCCAGGCTTCCCCCCACCCCACACTGCTCTGTGGTATAATCTTTCCTTCACACGTCTGACTCCTCCACTCCAGTGATCGCCTCTCAAATGCAAGGACCAAACCTGGCTTTTCCTGTGTGTCCCTGTCCTGCATAAGTCCTGGAATATTTTGCTGAAGTGAAACATACAAACATAAGGGAATACCATACTTATAATTTTATTACAACTATTAGGTAGTATAGCCTAGTGGTGAGGATTATTAGGGGTTTTGGATTCTGAAAAACCTGCGTTTGAATCCCAGCTCAGCCATTTGCTAGCTGTGTGGCCCTGGGCAGGTTACTCAATGTCTCTGAGCCTCAGTTTTCCTCATCTGTAAAAATGGAGATGATAATAGTAATTGCCCTCATGGGTCTGTTGTAAGGATGCCATAATAGATGTAAAATGCTCAGCTCTGTGCCAAATACATAGTAAGCACTCAGTAAAAACTACTATAATGTACCCTCCACAGAACAGATTGTAGAGCCATGGATGGCCTCTGGATACCAAGGGAGCCAAGCCAGAGTTCAGCAGGAGAAAACATTTGCACATCTTTACATAAAGCCTTGATGAAGAGCAGAACAATCCCACCCCCAGTTTCCAGCTGGTTCCAGACAAAGGGGCTGAAGAAACAAGGAAAGCTACAATTTTCACACCTGTATAAGGCACATCACCTATGGAGGTACCAGGAAAGCAAATTGGGTTTATGTTGCAAATAGGAAATGATGACACTAATTATGTTACATTGTGGTGGCCTGGGAGGCTTCCCTGAGCACTTTGCCTTCCATTATCTTGTTTGATCACACTATGAAAGACGAGAGACTCCCATCTGGGTTGCTCACTGCTGGATTCGAGATTTGGGACCACCTCCCCTCCCCACTGCAGTCTTTTTTTTTCCCAGGAAAGAGAGAGGCATTACTTCTTTAGAGGGAAGACTTCCCACGCTGCAGTGGAAAGGGAGTTCTGCTTCTGGATCTGGGGTGTAGGTCCCTGTCCTTAGGGCCTGGAGAGCAGGGTCACTAGGAGGTCACCGTGTCTGTGTGATATCCAGAGCTGGAACACCGTTGCCGATGTCAGAAGATGTTTCCCTGGGACTTCCCTGGCGGTCCAGTGGTTAAGACTCTGTGCTTCCACAGCAGGGACCGTGGGTTCAATCCCTGGTCGGGAAACTAAGATCCTGAATGACATATCCTGTGATTCACATGGCGTCACCTCTCAGAGTTGCAAGGGGGCTCCACCATTCTGCCTACAGCCCCTGAATTATTGGGATAAGACGAAGGACTGGGGTATAACTGCACCTGAACATCACACAAATCATCCTAACCTGACACAAAGCCATTTCCCTGCCAAGCATCTCGAATATTCTGCCAGGTCTTATTGGCAGCCGAAGAATCACCCTCTTCAAAATACCCAGAGAGGGTGTCCCATCTTGGATTCCATTTTGATGTTTGAGAGTTCCCCTCTTCATTAAGAGAGAGATTTTATTTCAAAAAAGAAAATTAATATATATCCTTTTTTCCTTCACAACTTAAAAAAAAGGGTCATGAGCCTTCCCGTGATGAAGGTATAAATATTGCATTCCAGAGGTGGAATGGTTTGCCTCTCACTTTGCAGAATCCCCTTGGGTAAAATCTCGTCCACAGCTACAGTAGCCTTGCCTCTTTTGACATGCTCATTTGCAAAAAAGCTCCCAAGAAGTAATGCAGGCCCTTTCATTTCAAATGCTGCAGCTGGTCTCAGGGTAATTGACCAACCACATTGAAGGACTGCTTAGGGAAGGGCCTCTGCATCTCCATCACTCTCAATTTTCCCTTTTTGTGGGCAATCCAGGAAATCCCCAGTCCTATTTGGGGGAACAAAATATTTACCAAGAGATGAAGCACTCCTCTAGCGGAACACCCCACTCCGCATCTCTCAAGGAAGGCACCATATTTATCATCCAGGAGATATTTAAATGATAGGCTTCCTCTCTCTCTCTCTTTCTCTCTCTCTCAATTTTCAGCTGTCCACATGGCCTCTGAGAACAGCTCTTCCGGAAACATCTCTCAGCCCTGATGGAGCCTGCTTTCTCCTATTACCTTTAGCATGCTAAATGGTGCTTTTTCATTTTGTTCATTTATAGGGCTACTCTTTTATCTGAGGCATGTTTATTAACTGGTAGCTGTTAATTATATAAGAAGATAATTTCATGTAAATGCTGGATTTAAAAGCAGCCTATCTAGCATGCTTACTGTTTAACAAGAAGGCTTTGGGATTTGTTTTTTTTTTTTTTTTTTTGGTCCCTATGTGAGTAAAGCAATTAATTGATTCAGTTGATTGAATGAAAAATGCATCATAATTGCTTTACCCCATCAAGCAGCTACTAGAATGATTTAGTGCTGGCAGAGGGACAACGGCCTCTATGATACACCATCTCTGTTTATTGCCCTAATAAGGCACAGGGGCTGGGGCCCTTGGTGAACAAAGGGATACTCAGATGGGCTTCTGGTGGTCCTTTCTCTGAGAGCAGGGAGAACAGCCCCAGTGACTTGGACTATTCAGAACACCCCCCAAAAAAGGAAGAAGAAAAAATCCACTTTTGTCTTAATTATTCAGACAATTGCCACCCCTCTCCTTGTAGACACAAGCCCAGGGTCTGGAACGCACTTCGGTCTAGACTTCTCGAGTCCAGAACCAAAGGAGAGGGTCTTACGGGATCCATCTACGCTATCCAAGGACCACATATCTGATTCATCCGCAAGTCCCCTGTGCCCAGCGTGGGTACTGGCACTCTACACAGGCTCAGGTCGAACGGGAGTAAACAAAACCCACCAACCCAGACCCTCCGGTGCCACAGCTGCAGATTAAGCTCAGGCCAAATCATGTTGCCAAGCCTGATCCAAGCTCTGAGTCCAGGCACATTCAGAGATTGAACCTTGTAATATTCACAAGGTGAGCTTCATTTGACATTGAGAATCAGTCCTAATAGTTTCTCCCAATAGAGAAGAAAAGTCCCTATTAGGCATCTACTATGTGTCAGGTGCTCTGCAATGAACTTGGTTTACATTGTCTCATGTGCATGGATTTATATTTGACAATAAACTTACAAGGAAGATTTCATTAGCTCCGTTCGTGGAATGGAGAAACTGAGGCTCAGAGAAGTTGGCTGGTTCGCCAGCGAACATGTCAGTAAGAGGCAGCAGAGCTGAAATTTGAGCCCAGTTCACGCTGCTCCCAAGGCCAAGCTCTCTCCATATAAAGTGCCCAGTACTGACCACATCAGGCACATAGAAAGGGCCCCTTCCTCGTTAGTTGTTATTGTTGTAGTCGTTGTCTTATTGTACTTTTTGTCATCGTACATCATGATGCTAATTGCCTCTAAAGGGACCCACAATATCATCTAAGATGCGTGTATCCAGCCTAGGTGGCTTATATTCCACACAAGTCTTCCGACTTCCAGGTGGAGCCCCGTGACTGTCCTCGTCTTCTTGTCCCGTTTGTGAGAGGCATTCCAGTTGACTGATTCACACCCACTCCTGAAAACTCTTAGGGAACGACATCGGGGCCACCAAACTGGGGCTTCCTCAAGTGCATTCCAGCCCCTGGGCTTGTGTCTGAATAATTATAATAAATAATCCAAAAGTGGATTTCTTCTCCTTCCTTTTTTTGGGGGGTTCTGAATAGTCCAAGTCACTGGGGCTGTTCTCCCTGCTCTCAGAGAAAGGACCACCAGAAGCCCATCTGAACATCCCTTTGTTCACCAAGGGCCCCAGCCTCTGTGCCTTATTAGGGCAATAAACAGAGATGGTGCATCTAGTGGCCTTTCTGGCCTCTCTAGCTAGAAATCCTAAAGAAACATTCAAATAACCATCGTAGGACGGCTCCAATGAACTACATACACACGTGTGCATAAATATAAGTATTATATTGACTCAAAAATGTAAATCTTTTACTTTTCTCTTTTAGAAAAAACACTGGGTTTTGCACTGTTTTCCCTATTTGAACAGTAATACACCATCACGAGGGATCTCCTCATTTCTTATCTGCAGGAGAACAAACACAAAGCCACTCTTTTGCCATAACTTGTTCCATGGCACCAAACAGCAACAACAGTAATAAGTCAAAATTCACTTTGGGTGAATTAACACTGACTGGCCTTGAGTTTTTTTCTCAGTGGCCAATATGAATTATTTAGTGTTTCTAAAATTAGGGGGCACTTCCAATGCCTGCGGTAATGACCTTCCAGGTGAACGCCCATCACCACTGAAGACGTTTGGCCAACTGGGTGCCGTAACAGTGGCCATACGTCACCTAGGCCCTGCTCTCCTGGGACCCACTCCGCTTGTTAGAATTAGATGAGAATGCTCTGGGGAAATCACTTTTAGACCTGGCCGTTCTGTGTCCCAGCCAATGCTTTCATGTCATTGCCAGAGACACACACCACCTTTGCTCAGAGCGAGGGTCTCGCCGGTAGGGCACCCCTTGTCAAGTCTGGATGTCTGTTTTCCACAACACACTTGCAGGAGAGAAGGTGGAAAGCAATGGTAGAGCTCTTACAGGGCCCCGGTTTCCGGGTCAGATGATAACTGTGTTCCAGCTGTGTGGCTTCAAAATCCAAGTCTCAGCCACCTGAGTGACTTGAATGACTTTGAACTACATTGCAACTGTGCAATGTTAACGAATTTTAAAAGGCTCTCACGTTTAAATGTTTTGAGAAATGCTGCATTCTCTACTCCCCTCTTGCAGACGTTCACTGCTCCTCAGCACTGTAAAGGCTCTGAGAAGTCCTGCAATAAACTTGTTAAACAGCTTATTTCATCCACCTTTTCCCACTTTCATGACCACCACATATTTTTCAAGAAATATCTTTTAAATCCCACAAAGCTGCTGTATAGGATGGCAGCTCTGGTCCTTTCCAAAACTGATGCTCTAGAATCTTTGAAGCACTGCTTCCCTTCTGAAGATGTCTTGTGACATCACTCAACTAAAAGACACTCTCTTTCTTGTGGCTTCTTCAGATTAGTTAGAACTCCTTTGTTCTCAAGTGAGCACCACCTTCCTCCAACTACTGTGCACATAAAGGAGATTCATTAGGGTATAAGGGATATTGGGGTAACCCAAATTAAGTGTGTGCTAAAGAATTAGTACCCTGGGGACTGAGTCTGCACCCCAGCTGTGTGTGGGTGGGAAGATGGGGGTGAATGGAGGGGCTTCTGCATCTTCTGTTAGTCTTTCTTTCTACCTCTCTCTCCCCATCTCTCCATCCTAACTCTCTCTCCCACTCAGCCACTCAGCCAGCCAACCACCCGCCTCACATTTCCCCTTGCCTCTGCTTCTCCTCACTCCTGCCACAGATGGTCCCTCCCCACAGGTGGGGAACATGACCACCAGCAGCCCCAGCTAAGCCAGCCCAACACAGAGAGACACAGAGAAAGAGAGAGACTTTCTTTTTTCTCCCATTTTTACATCAGCCCTGGGGCCGGACCCTGGGGCACCCAGCTCTACTCACACGTCCACTGCTAGGATTCCTCACGTGTCAAGATGGTGCGTTGCTGCCCCTGGACCTCCTAGGTCATGTACTTCCCCCTATGGCCAGGAGGGGGCAGCACACCGAGGGTCGCGGACCCACCACGACTGCATGGGTGGAGAAGGGGGTCTCCAAAGGAAAGAGGGACCGTCCCCACAAAAGGAGGGTAAAGGAAAGGATGCTGGACACACACAGCCAATAACCACCGCAGACCACCTCCCCTCTCAAGTAGGAAACATTTACAACAAAGCTTCGTGGTGTCTCACCACTTCCATTTATCTTAGCTTTTACTCAAGAGAGCGAGAGTCTTGAATTTGCACAAATTAGGCTATGGCAGGGATCCTGTCCTTATGTGAAAGACATCTGTTGGTTTGCTTCAGTCTATAATATGCTCTCTTGTAAAAGAGAACAAGGCTGTGGTACAGATTAACAAGGGCACCTAGATCAGCAGCCACTAGTCTGAACTAACAGGTCCTTCTTCAGACGTTTCCACCGGTGAGGGAGGATTTGTGATCAAATCAGCCATTCAGTGACACAGCACAGGACCTGCAGTCACCAAGGTTGTTTGCGTCAGGGCAGAAGATGGTTCAATACTTAATTATTGCTTTCCCTGGAGTTTTGTCCACACCAAGCCAAAACAGCTAGTTTAAAATCGAAAAATCACATTCATCACACAAAAGCATTGTCTCCCAAGCACCAGTCTGCTGTGACCAAGGGTTTCCAACCAGCCATGTGTTGCTCTCCCAACTGTGTTCAAGCTCCCTGGTTCTCTAGATGTCTGAGAACCCCAGGCCAGGGGCCACTCTCTCAGGCCTGGGTGGTGCTCAGGATGGAGACGTGGCCGTGCACACCCTGCACTCACACTTAGAGCTCAGTGCCTGCTCCCTTGCCTGCCTGTCCTGCCACAGAGAAGCAACGCTGGGGCAGGAACTCTCACTTTGAGCCTGGTAGTCGGCAGGGTCTCAAGAAACACCTTTGTGAAATGGATGAATGGCTGAGCGCTCTTCAAAAGCGGAGACCATGTTATTAGAACATATTTGCCCTTCACCACCTACAGGCATGATACACCCACATAGGCCCCGCTGCTAGAAAGATGCCGCCGTGACTTAGGGATCGCCTCTAGCCTTGTAGCCAGGTGGTCTGTGGGGCAAGTGCTCCTCTCCTCCAGGCGGTCAATGACAATTGGTTAGAGATAGCCACCAAGGTCAAGTTTGGTCCCTGAGAAAGCCACCCTCTCCCTCCACCCAGATGGTGCCGTTGCTCATGACCGTCACAGAGAGAATCTAATTTTCAGAAAACGGATCTTCTAACGCCATTAATTACAGTATTACGCACTGTAATTACCCTGGTCAGGATTTTCACAACTCAGACCTAACTAACTATATTATTAAATAATTAGCATGCAGCTGGGATGTTATATTTCATATATTAATGTTAGAAGCTCTAGAATGTTAATTCCATGCTCTATCGCTCGGTCAGTAAAAGGGTCATCGCTGTGTTAACCGATGGCGGTTTTTGTTTTCACACCTCCAGCCCGTTACCCTTGAACTGAACATTTCCTCAAGAAATGGAGCCGAGATGTCACTGGAGGGATTTCCGGAAGCTCTGGGATGTAACTCAGCTACAGTGCAGAGACAGAAAGGTATCCAGGGAGAGAGGCCTGGCTACCAGTTCCTCCCTGCGTAGGGCTTTTCCCAGGCAGAAGGGGTCTAAGGAAGGCATGGCTTTTCCAAAAGGTGCCAAGAACATTCGGGAAGAGGCACAAATATTTAAGTTCAGGAAGCTTGGGAAAAGGCAAGTTCGCCTTCAAATCTCGACCCCAGCAAGAAAGAAGCAGGTGTCTCCATAAGGATCAGGCTGAAGGTGGGAAGCACGTGCTGTCTTTGCTTAATTCCTCAGGTGTGCCATAATACTTCCTGTCTCTGCGCCTCCCCATACTGTGTCCTGTGCCTGAAAGCTCTCCCCGAATGGCCCCACCACCACCACCCCGCCTCGTTAGCTGCTTCTCTTCAGATTTCACCTCAAACATCACTCCTCGGGGAAGGCTGCCCAGAACCTCCACCACCGGTGCCGTCAGGCTCCCGGGACTCAGTAGCACAGCCCGGTCTGCTTTTCCTCCTTGCCCCAACGATAAGGTGCCAAAATGTATCGGGTTGCGTGCTTTCTTTTAATCAGGGCCTTCCTCCTCTATGGAATGCAAGCACAATGTAGGGGTGAAGCACCCCACTTCTGCCTATTATGCCCCCAGGGCCCACCCAGCACAGCGCCTCCCCCTTCGAGACACCCAATATTTGCTGAATGAATAAAACAGATAAACTGAATGAGAAGCTCAGCCGGGCTGGACTGGGTGGGCTGCTTTCATTTTGACCCGTTACCTCTCTGGCTTTAGCAGGAGTTTTATGATTTTCTTGCCCTTTCACTATATAGCTGTACAGTCTAAATGGCCGCATGTGTGGTGAGCCGAGGATGCTCCACAGGAGGAAACGCCGGGCCCAAAGCCCCCGTCCCCAGGGGCTTCCCTGGTGCCGCAGCGGTTGAGAATCCGCCTGCCAATGCAGGGGACACGGGTTCAAGCCCTGGCCCGGGAAGATCCCACATGCTGCGGAGCAAGTAAGCCCGTGCGCCACAACTACTGAGTCTGCACTCTAGAGCCCGTGTGCCACAACTACTGAAGCCTGTGTGCCACAACTACTGAAGCCCGCGCGCCTGGAGCCCGTGCTCCACAACAAGAGAAGCCACCACAATGAGAAGCCCGCGCACCGCAACAAAGAGTAGCCCCTGCTCACCACAACTAGAGAAAGCCCACGCACAGCAAAGAAGACCCAACAGAGCCAAATAAGTAAATAAATAAATAATAAAATTTTAAAAAGCCCCAGTCCCCAACACGCAGGCCGGAAATAACCAAAGGCAGCTTCTGTGGAAGAATAGGTTAGGACTTCAACACAGCCACCCGGGGCCTATTACGCCCCATATTCTCCTTAAGCCCAATCATGAATTCCTTAAACGGATCTTTATGGAGTATATACTGCATGCCAGACCGTGTTTAGGTGTCAGGAAAACAGCAGCAAGTCAACCCAAAGCCCTGCCCTCACGGAGCCTGCATTCTAGTGAGGAGAGACACACAAGAAACAGAGAGGTAGGTGGAACATATAGGATGCCAGGTGGTGATAGCATCCTGGAGGAAAATACAAATGGAGGACAGGGAGGGTTGCTATTTTGAGGCACGCCTCTCAGATAAGCTGCCAGTCGATGAAGCAGCCCAGGCAGCGGGACAGCGAGTGCCGAGAGTATTTGCTTTTGCTCCTCAGCCTACCTACCGGTGGCATTGAAAGAACAGACGGTAGTGGTAGCTGGTACCCAAGATCTCTCTGCAACATCTGTGGCTCGTAGTTATAGCCGGTCCATTAGGTGAGGCCAAAGGAGTGGACTGCCCACGCCGACCAGAGTTCAGACGACCTGTGTGCCCAGAGTCCAGCTTTTCCGGAGCCTCGGGGCACTGCCAGCTGGCTGCTCAGTGGGGGCTTTGGGAGGTGAGCAGAGGAGGGAAGGGAAGGAACGGTGACCCAGTGTCTGCTTCCAGAGCATCTCAGAGGGAACTTTTCACACCCAAGAAGGGCATTGCTGAAAGATCTCTTAGACAGAGGGGAAAGACAAACAGCAGATGTTTTTGAAACTTCTAGAACTACAAATGGGTGACAGCAGCCCAAATGAAGCCAGCTGTAGGCCTGCACAAGAGCCTCGGGGAACCGCTGAGTCACTCCCTATGCGCTCCCTGCGCGCCCTCTGATCAATCAGCTTTCTAACTGGGAGCCACGGAACAGCCATTCCACAGTGGGACGGAACTACCGGAGCCTTAATGACTGGTTTCTGTTATAACCAGTCAGGCATCAGCACAGCAGGGCCTCAATCAGAAGCATCCACCTCATCTGTGTTTTTCAGATCTGTGAGCGTTAAAATCACCAAGGACACGTTTGAAGATGGCTCCCTCCACCAGTCCTGATTTTGCTTTTACGCAAGAGCAGCTGTTGTAGCCTAGAGCCTACAGACTCCCCTTTTCCGCACCCCCAAAAGTCCAGTCTCTGAGATGAAACGTCTGGCGATCCACCTTCCTACCAGGAAGCAGAAGCAGGTATTGGAAGTCAGCGCGTGCTCCTGCATCCCAGAATCAGGGTTTCCTATGGCCCGTGGAATCCCCTTTCTGGCACCAGGGCCCTGTCAAACACCTGCAAGCTGAAGGTCATGGACATACAAAAAGGAGGTCAAGGAGGACAACCTCGCACTCTCTAGAGCTGCAGTCTCCTCACTCTGGGGCTCACCAACTGGTGAGCCTTGCCCTTGCCTGGCCCCCTGCCCCAGACCCCCTGCCCACTCTGTCCCTGAAGCTTTGACTCTTGTGTTGTGTGTAGACATCTTGGACTGCAGGACTGGGCTGAATGCCCAACCTTTGCTCAGAACTTGGAATCTAGGCCCAACCCTCCCTGAGAGCCCTGCCCAGCAGTCACCCAAGATCCACCCAAGCTGCGTGTGCAAAAGCACATTTCCTGGCTTCCCTGGTGGCACAGTGGTTGAGAGTCTGCCTGCCGATGCAGGGGACGCGGTCTTGTGCCCCAGTCTGGGAGGATCCCACATGCCGCGGAGCGGCTGGGCCCGTGAGCCATGGCCACTGAGCCTGCGCGTCCGGAGCCTGTGCTCCGCAACGGGAGAGGCCGCAACAGTGAGAGGCCCGCGTACCGCAAAAAACAAAAACAAAACAAAACAAAACAAAAAACAAAAAAACAAAAAAAAAAAACAACTAGTTACATACAAGGGAACCCCCATAAGAGTATCAGCTGATTTTTCAGCAGAAAATTTTCAGGCCAGAAGGGGCTGGCACGATATACTCAAAGCACGGAAAAGAAAAAATTTGCAACCAACAATACTCTACTCAGCAAAGTTATCATTCAGAATTGAAGGAGAGATAAAAAGCCTCCCAGACAAGCAAATGCTAATGGAGTTCATCACCACCAAATTGATCCTACAAGAAATATGAAAGAGACTAATTTAAACAGAAAATAAAAGGCCATAACTAGAAACAAGAAAACTATGAAAGAAAAAAAATCTTGCTAGTAAGGGCAAACATACAGTAAAGGTAGTGGATCAACCACCTATAAGACTAGTATGAAGGTTAAAACACAAAAGTAGTGAAATCGTCTATATCTAAAATAATCAGCTAAGTGATACACAAAGTTAAAAGGCATAAAGTACGATGTCAGAAACATAAAACCTGGTGGGGGAGTAAAAATTTAATGATTTTATGGTGCTCTCAAACATAAGCGACCATCAACTTAAAATAAACAGCTATGTACATAGGTTGTTATGTATGAAACTCAGTAACTGCAAACCAATAACCTATAACAGAGACACACAAAATAAAGCTTAAGGAATACAAAATAACACTAAAGAAAGTCATCAAATCACAAGGGAAGAGAACAAGAGGAACAGATAAGAATTACAAAAACAACCAGAAAACAACTAGCAAAATGTCAATAAGTGCATACTTACTGATAATTAATTTAAATAGACTAAATGCTCCAATCAAAAGACACAGGGTGGCTGAATAGATTTAAAAAATCAAGACCAATATACATGCTGCCTACAAGAGACTCACTTCAGATTTAAAGACACACACACACACACACACACACACCGTCTGAAAGTGAGAGGATGGAAAAAATTATTCCATGCAAATAGAAATGAAAAGAAAGCCAGGTACCAATACTTAGACAAAATAGACTTTAAAACAAGAGACAGAGAAGGGCACTACATAATAATCAAAGAATCAATCCAACAGGAGGACATAACAATTGTAAATAGCTATGTACCCAACATAGGAGCACCTAAATATATAAAGCAAATATTAATAGACAGAAAGGGAGAAATTGACAGTGATACAATAATAGTAAGGGACTTTAACACCCCACTTACGTCAATGCGTAGATCATCCAAACAGAAGATCAATAACGAAACATTGGCCTTAAGCATGTTAGATCAGGCGAATTTAATAGATATATACAGAACCAATGGATCCACAAAGAAATCCAAGAGGAAATCAAAAAACACCTTGAGACAAATGAAAAAACAATGTTCCAAAATCTATGGGATGTAGTAAAAGCAGTTCTAAGAGAGAAGTTTATAGTGCTACAGGCCTACCTCAGGAAACGAGAAATACCTCAAACAATCTAACCTTACACCTAAAGGAACTAGAAAAAGAAGAACAAGCAAAACCCAAAGTTAGTAGAAGGAAGGAAATAATAAAAATCAGAGCAGAAATAAATGAAATAGAGACTTAAAAAACAATAGAAAAGATCAATAAAACTAAGAGCTAATTCTTTGAAAAGATAAACAAAACTGACAAACTTTTAACCAGACTCATCAAGGAAAAAAGAGAAAGGGCCCAAATAGATAAAATCAGAAACGAAGGAAGAGAAACTGGTGGTCGCCGGAGGGGAGAGCGCTGGGATTGGGCAAAATCGATGAAGGGGATTAAGACGTACAAACTTCCAGTTACAAAATAAATAAGTCATGAGGATGTAACGTACGGCATAAGGAATATAGTCAATATTATTGTAATAACTTTGCATGGTGACAGACGGTTACTAGACTTAGCGTGGTGATCAATTTGTAATGTATATAAATGTCAAAGCAACACACTGTACACCTAAAACCAATACAATATTGTATGCCAACTATAGTTCAATTAAACAATGACCATTTACACAACGTCCTAAGTCCACTCACGTTGTTAATTGGATTAACTTTGCAAAATTATAATCTTTTAGTAAAAAGATAGTTAATGACTACAGAAGCCAGATCGCCACAATTATTGGCCATATTCAGAATTGTCCAGAGACCCCCAGCCCCAAATTTTGCCCCTCGATTACCATCCTGGTCTTGCAACACCTGGAGCATGGGCTGTTAGCAAGCGTGATGGCAGTGGGAGGTATGGGTGAACCTCAGGTATCCAAAACTCTCTCTGACTCACACTCTCCCCAGGATTAAGATGTCTTGCTTATCTTTTGTACCTTAGAGACAGATAGAAACAAGTCTTTCCAAACTGGGAGCAAGGAATGCCTGAATTCTCTTAACCTGTCGTGGAGGCCTAAAGTCTCGGCACACAGTAAATGCTCAGCCAATCACGGTTGAGACGATTATGACTGAGTTAGGGCAATTCTGATGACAGTGAAAGTAATACAGGCTCTAATCCTCACAGAGGGGAGGGGCTTTGACAGGTGCATGCAGGAGGCAAACCTCTAGGCAGGGTTCACCCGGCATTGCTCCTCTGCACAAGCAAAGGGCTGACTGTGCTGGGTGCTGGGTGCTGCGCCCATGACGCAGGAAGCATCAAAGCTAAGGGTGATTTGCAAGTTCACTGGCCCAGTCCCTGGGCCCAACTTCTAGGAAGAAGGCACTTGATAAACATAAGACATGCTCCACTTTCCCACCACTCCAGAGAATGGGAAAGAGAACTCACATGCAGACATGGACACATAACCTAACACTTCACCATTTCCAAAGAGCCTGGCTCACAGCCACCTGACAGAAGCAAGGTACATCATTGTCACCAATCCCCAAGAGGTGAAGGGATTTGCTCAGGTCCCACAGCTCGCAAGAGGGCTGAGATGCAAATCCAAAGTCCCAGGTTCCTTTCACCATGCAGCATAGAATAGGTTGCCTTTAAAATTGAGGTTATTCTTGCTATCTGATGAGTATTTTTTTTATAGAATGAGGATCAGGCTGATTCCGTTCAAGCAGTGGGAATAACAGAGTCATCTGAGGGCCGCTGGGAAAGCAGCTGGAGGCCAGCCTGCTTCCCACAACCAGTTAGGAGTGAGTACCCGGGAAAACCCGAGAGTAAGAACCAGAATTCCAAAAAGCAAAGTGGAGACAGTAAGTCTGGTGAGAGGACAGACCTGTTCTTGTTAGCACCTTCTGAAATGACCCAAGTGCTTGCTCAGCAGAGTAAATGGGAAAATCTGGAAATGTCCTTACATAAGCAGTGTTCCATCAAGGGCCTCCCTGGGCTCAGAAGTGTGGAGGGCACTAGGGTTACCTGAGCGCCTCCCGCCCCCGGAAACATGGACAAAGGATGTCATCAGAACAGAAGTGTTGGGAAACATGTGCTGCGGTAGAGGCCCAAGGTGGGGGGGGGGGCGGGGGTTGCGGGATATGATAGCTATATGACTATAACTACTGCTAACAACACCAAAACAAATGATAATACTTAGATCTACAAGGTGCTTGCTGTGATTGTGCCCATTTTACAGATGAGGAAAAGCATGCCCTGCTGAGTTTCCAAAGCTGGGACCTGGAGGAGCCAGGGATCAATCCAGTGCCCCATCCTTCACCTCTGTGAGCCTGGATCCCAACAATGGCTTAGGAAATGGCTGAGAACACAGACAGCATGGACCCTTTCCACAGTCTCTCCGTTCCTAATGCTCCCATCTCCCCAACCTGAGGGCTACTTGAAGTTCCAGAGCCTCGAGGGGCCTTCAGCCTTGAGCCCAGCCTTTCCCCGGATAACCCGGCACTGTTTCCGTCAGCGGCACAGGTCTCCCACTGAAGGCTTGGCTCTTCGCACAACCAAAAAGGCTCACCCCAGCCCCCTGGAGTGTTGTCAGCCCCTGACTTAGCCTTCTCAGGTCTCTCTGAGAAGCAAATGCCCCCCCACCAGCACGTGCCTCCCCCTTCTGGCTCCCCTGCCCCAGCTCCCCGTGTCACGCCATCCATCTCCAGGTACAGGCTCTTCAGCTGCGCGTTTTCAACGGCGCCATGCACAGCTGGCCTGTAGCCACTGATCCCCACATGTTATTCTTTGCCTTTATCTTGTTAGCATAATGTGCAGCTTCATTAACCAGCCAGATGAATCATTTAGTAATTGGAGCTACTGAATTTAATTTTCCACTTTCTATTTTTTATAATAAAACAAAGTCATAATTTGCCCACAGGTCAAGGAAGGCTCCATGTTGCTGTTTTGAGTCAAGGTTAGGCCAAGAGTACAAAATGGCAGGCAGGGATGGAGTTTATCCCTCTCACTGATCCTGCCACAGTTGCTGGAGTTTCTCAGGCACTGCACCCAACTGGGTCACTTTCCCAGTTCTACAGAGAATGAAACTCGGGACCTGAATGAGAATTCATTTTCCTTTTTACGGTGAGATATAACCACGATGGTAGCATTGCTAATAGGTCAGCGTGAAGAACAGGAGTAGCTCATAGAATACAATGTGCAAAGTTATCAAGGAGACGTCATGGAATCAATTAGATGTCGAAGTATAAGAGAATCAATTTGTCTTGCAAAGATTTTCTCCCAAGAACTCTACTCCTCCCCACCCCCTGCAGTCAAGTGACCTGGATTGATAATATACACCTGGCTTCTCACTACCCTGTTACTGAAAAACATGAACCCCAATGATGAACCAGTACTCGAATATCAACATCGGAAGGAAGGCTAATTAGCGTGGACCCCACCCTCCTTCCTACATAACTGAAATGCACCAGTTGAAGGCTCCTTGTAATTTGACTACCCCGGCGCCTCATCCCTGATTAAAGCCTGGCTGCAAACTAGAATGCAGTTAATTTATTGTAAGTTTTATTAGGTATATAAAAGGAAGCAGGAATGACTAGCCTTTCGTTGCTCGAGATACATTTCATCCATGACTCAGAGCAGATTCCTTGCAGATTAAGCTTGTTAATTTCCCTGCCCGCCAACATTCTTCTCCGCATTGCTGAAGCAGAAGCCACAGGCTCTTGTCTGAAATGGACGGGATGAAAAGGGCTGGGCACCCCACTCCCACCCCCCGGACAACAGTTACATTAACCACTTTGTCCTTTTAATTCATCTAATTACAAGCGGGGAGAAAGCTGCTGCCTCAGAGGCTCTGCTCCTCCGCCAGAGCGCGAAGCTGCTGGGCCATTGCTTGGGGCTTTTTGTTGTCTTATTAGGGGTGCTTTTGTTCAGAGAGATGGTTAAAGCCATTTTCAGCAGCCAGCGAGATGAAGCAGTTTCAATAAGGATACAATGTACTTGTTTAAATTACCTTTCAAAATGCTCAAAACCATTAAGGGGGAGGTGCTGCAAATAAAAGTTGGATTTTTTGTTATAATGTTTTACCCTAATAACAGCTTTTATTTTATTATAATCCATTAGTTGACAATATTATTCTATAGATTATTAGGCAGCAATTTTGTTATTTTATCACACTTTCAGCACTCACTCACCGGGCCAGGATCCACAAATCTCAGTATAATATGCTTTCAATTTTGTTAAAATCTCTATTTAACTGGTTTGGCTGCGGAACATCTTGGCAAATGTGTTTTTAATTTCGTTCTAATTAACTTGACAGTTGACGGAACTTGAAGGTGGCGTGATGGTGTCCCCTTTTTCTAGGGTCCCTGCAGCTCCGTTCCTGGGGTCCATTTTTTTCTCTCTCTGGTCCTAACAAGGAAGATGTCAGAGATAACACCCAGAAGAAGGGTCTTTCGTCTCTGTCAAAAGTACATGCAATTTTTTAAAAACCGATTTAAAAAATCTGGCTTTCTTCTTCATCTTTAAAAAGAAGGTCACTGGTTCTGAGGGGTTCTCAAAAATGGCTTGTTTCTATAGGTATGGTTCCTGAAAGATGAAATGAAGGCAAAGCAAGTGAGAAGGGAGGGATTTTGTTGCCCAGATAGGAAGCCAGCTCTTTCTGAATAGATGTTATGAAAGAGAAGCCATGTTCCTTCTATTTCACCCACACTTAGTGGGGAAACAGCCTTAAATGCTCTGCTTTTGGGGGGTCAGCCCTGGGAATAGCAGCTTTAAGACAACTTACCCTTGCTTTTTAAACAATTCCAAAATTTCTCTCTTCCGGGGAATTTTGCCCTGGCAACCACTCTCAAGATACCATCTGCTACTTTGCTTCCAGAACCCTGCAGCATCTCAGAACCAGGCTTCTCCCTGACCCTGAGCAGTGCCAGCAGGGATGCAAGTGACCACGAAGCAACAACTAATTGGTTTTTTTCTGAACAAGTAATGCCTTCTTTACAGAGAGGTAAAGAGAATCTCTGTACAGAGAATCCAATCTTCTCTATGACTTTTCTTATACAAAGAAATGAGGGCATCCAGGAGTCTGCATGGAAGCCTTAAGATGATTTGAGGCCAGGTTCTTGAGTGAATATTCACAATTTGTAGTGAGCCGGCCGTAAGTGCAAGAATCACCTGAGAAAGACATTTCATGAAAAACTTCTTTCTCGAATTAATGCCAAAGAGAAGTAAAATGTTCTTCCGCTACTTTGTCTCTAAAACTGCTCTCTAGCTTGTGAACATCTGTCAAGAATATATATTTTCCGGGCTCCAAATTGCCCAGATTTTAACAGCCAGCTTAGTTAAGCCACTAGAGTTTCACTAACACGCTGCATATGAAATGGAAACAGTACCAGAATGAAAGGACGTTGGAGCTCTTCGCGAAGGCATTTCGCTCCTTCCAGATGGATGGTCGGAGTTGTGGGTGTTTCTCCTCCTAGTGTGGCCTCACAGGTGTAGCCTTACACACTGAAAGATGGCCCCCATCTTACCAGGCCAAAATTAAGTTTTGCTGCGGACACTATAGCAGGGCATGTGTTTGACCATCGAGCACCACATGTGGCCATCAGAAAGAAAAGAAAAATCAATAGGGTTTCATTAAAACAGCAGGCAATCAGGGCCCAGCCCTGGCTTAATTACAGTTTCAGTAGCATTTGCTTTAATTGGAAAGAATAAAAGAAGTGAAGTGGAGTGAATGAAGAAATTAGCATATCTATCACTGTTGTCACATTGTACCGTGGCCTTAAAATACTGTTCGCCCCGTATCTCCGAAGCTGTGCCGAGCACTGAAAAATATCTGGAATGGCAATTAGCGAACCTCAGACTCCATCTTTGTGAAATTCTAATTAAAGTCTTTTATAATCTTTGGGAGGTATTTTTAAAAATCTGCTACATACACTTTGCAACAACTGTTCATTACGCCAACATGGCACGGTCCAGGCCAGAACTGCAGTCATCTTGTGCCATATACTCAAGGCGGCTCTGAGCCAGCTCAGGCAGCCCAGAAATGTCAGAGCCTGCTTGCTGCTGAGACGGTGGGTCCCAAAGGCAGCTTCTGACAACTGGAATTTTTTCTGCTTACTGGACTTCCCAATAGTCACCGACACAGGAAATGTCAGAGCTTCGAGATCCTTAGGTATGGAATAGCCTAAGCCCCATCCCACCGCCTTTTTATGGATAGGGAAACTGAGGCCCAAGGTCCCCAGACTAGGATAGAGTACAGCAAGGACTTTTTCCCAGTCCTGTGTTTTTGGCAAATTCCAGTCTACTCTGTCATAATATTTCATCTGGTGGCATCTCAGGAAAACCTTTCCCATTGAAAGAAAATATTGTCATAAGGGATTAAATTTCATTCACTAGAAGTAAAATATTTCCTATAACCCAGGTAATATTTTCACATGCCCCAAAGTAATATATTACGTTTAATACAAAGAGGCTCCTCCTTTGGCATGGTTAATGCGTACAAATCAGTCTATGACTCTGAGTTCGGTTAGGATGTGGCCAAGGAAAGTTTTTCAAGATCACGTCCTCTGTGTTAGGAACAGAGGTATGTACTAGAGATATGTACTAGATATGTACTATACCTTCCCATTGGCTTGGATTCTGGAAAAAAAGGTCAAATGCATGATAATCCCAAGAATCTCATGGAGGTCACAGAAATGGCTCATAATAAGAGCTCCATTTTGTGAGAGCCTCTTTTGTGCTGACTCGTCACATGGTGGTTCTATTATCCCCACTTTGAAGATGAAAAGACTGAGGCAGAAAGAAGTTACGTGCCCAAGGTCAAATAAGCCACGAGCTGGGCTTTAAACTCCAATTCACTTCCAAAGGGCTTCTTCCACCAACTACCCGGCCCTCCCAAGGCAAAGGACCAATTCCAGAGTAGAAAACGAGAGAAGGGCCTATGCGTCCCACACTATGAATCCATTCTCTTCCTGAAAAAGCCCTGGCCAGGTGAAGGTCCAGGAAGCCTTGCCGATGAGGCCCCAGGCCCAGGCGGGGTCCTTCTGGACGTTTACCCAGACCAAGGCCTTCCTCCCAGCCCACTGAGGACAGCACTGCTCTTTGGTGACAAGCCCTCAGAACAGTAGCTCATTGTGCAGCTGAGGAGAGGTGCCGCGTGGCCAGGGCGCAGGGCTACCTCTGAGGTCAGAGGGAAGTGGCCGGGGGACAGTAGCGAGACCTCCATGCAGAAAATTACAGGGAGGAAACCATTCATTGTCCCTTCACAAAGTGGTCATCGAGAAGCGTGTGACTGGCTCCTCGCTGGAGCGTGGCGAGGCCCTGTCCTGGGTCAATCCTCAGGGCGACTCCACGGGGCCTTGCAGCGTCCCCACCGCAGTGGGCGTGAGTTGAGCACAGGAAGTTCTTAGTCTCCTTCAGCCCTCATTGCCCAGGAGGGGCCGAGAAATGTGTTTCACACAAAGGCATGTCAGAACACCCAGATAAAAGGGTGACGAGGGGCCAGCCAGAGGCAGAGGCCTCTGGTCACCTGAGCCCAGCTTGGCTCAGTACCTGCAGCTCCCGGGAACGAGAGGCTCTCTGACTCACCTGTCTCCAGCATCAGAAACCTTCTGGCGCTGTTTTGAGCCCTTGCTCAAGGCTCAGGGGCAGGCAGGTCGCTGCCCCGAGAGGTAGCTGTGGGAGGGACCAAAAGGTTTCGCCCCACTCTCCAAAAACGAGAAAGAGGCCGCTCCCCCAGCTGCATGGAACCCCTGCTGGCCTGACATCTGGGCATCCTGGTGAGGACTGTGGGGACCCAGGTCGTGTGAGCCACAGAGAAGTGGCAGATAGAGCCGTGGTCCCCCGAGGATCCCGCAGGCCACTCTGTTACACATCTCAGGAAGAGGCGCAGGGCTGGACGCTTCCCGAGTGACTACCATGCCCAGGCACGCCCATCCTTGGTCCCCTTTTGTCCTCATGACTCTTAGAGGTCGGGGAGAAGGCCTGGTTTCTCTCTGCAGGACCTGGAGCAAGCCACCTCTATTCTGGGCCTCAGTTTCCTCATCTGTATTATGCACCCATGCCGCTCCATGACATCATCTGTGTCTGTGACCTGAGGCACGTAGTAGCCCCATCACCTCAGTGATCAGGGCTCAGACCAGGGAGGGCCTCAAGTAGGAAAGAAAGAAAGAGAGAGAGAGAGGAAGGGAGGGAGGGAGGGAGGAAGGAAGGAAGGAATTCACCAAAAGTCACTGAAGACTAATATGGGATCCTGGGAACCAGGGGTGGGGGGCACTTAGAAACGAGGGCCACACGAGCAGTCCCCAACCCCACGAGGGGCCAACCAAAGCCAAGAGCCGTCATCCTAGCAACAGTGGTGACCGCAGCGGATGGGCAACACTCTCAGAGCCCCTGTTCCGGGTGGAGCATTGTTTTGACTCCCTATGTTCGTTCATGAACTACCAGACCCCACCTCCCTCCTGTTCATGAACTAGGGGGGCCCTGCCTCCATCCTGCACTGCCGTCAGGAGGTGGGGACCACAGTTAGTCCTCCTCTGCAGGTGAGGCCTCGGAGGTGGAGGTGAGGCACTGAAGGGGCCACGGTGGGTCAGCAGCTGAGCCACAGCCCAGCAGGTGGGCCCAGAGCCCGACTCTCAATCCCACTCCATCAGTGTCCACGCCACCTCTTCTCCCACCAGCCCCACACGCGGCTTCAGCATCCTGGCCAGGAATCAGCTGACACCTTGATGCGAAAAACAAAAGGTCAAGGAACTGAAGGCTAGTCCCTCTACGAGGACGGAAATGCCCCCAGTGCAGCCTGCCCTTGGCCCCATGTTCACCTCAGTGTTGCTCTGTTTTGTTTTTTCTGAGAGAGCAAAGGCACAAAGGCCCAGCTCTGCAAAGGCACTATTGCTGAGTGGTTAGGCCCACCGCCTTTGGAATGAGTTACTAGTCTGAGTTCAGATCCCAGCCCTACAGCTTCACAGGATCCTAGGCAACTGACTTCACCCTGGTGTCCCACGGGTTCTTCACCTGGAAGGCAGGATCAGAGGTATTCACCTGCCAGGGCTGGCTGCAAGATTCAGTGAAAGAACGCATGTGCGGTGTTCATGATGGGGCCACGGAGACTCGGAGTGCTGCCGTCTCTCTTAGCCTTGGGTGCCCCGTGGCAGCACCCAGAGTGCCTGGCAGGGCAGAGGGTCCCACATGGGGCAAAAGAAACACCGTGGTCCCCAATCAAGGCCTGCGGTAAGCATCTTAGCCCTGCCGCCGCATGACCTGGTCAAGTCCCTTCCTCCGTGGGCCTTCTGGAAATCCGCTTCCCACATGCAAAAGATGGAGCCTAAAAAGATGGAGGAGGCGGAGCTTATCAAGGACGGGGTCCCGCCCACATCTAAAACTCTCTCCTTCTCAGGGGATTGGAGAATTGCAGGCCACATACAGTAATGTGAGGAAGAGTCCCCTCCGTGTTCAGCTGCTTTTCACCCTGTTCACCCACTGCTTCTAAAGCACTGATGGACTCACCTCCTGGGGCTGCATCGTGGCCTTTCCGACGAGAGGTGGAGGGTCTTAGAGAGGAGACTCATCTCCACGCAGCTGAAATGCAGCCGCCACCATTAACTAGGACAAACACACCCCTGTGCGTGGCTTGGCCCCAGCACACAGTCACTGGGGTGGTAAT
Organism: Delphinapterus leucas; assembly: GCF_059928025.1. Lineage (NCBI taxonomy): Eukaryota > Metazoa > Chordata > Mammalia > Artiodactyla > Monodontidae > Delphinapterus > Delphinapterus leucas. The sequence goes on along the minus strand of NC_143144.1, from coordinate 78,600,276 downwards.
TGGGGGGAGGGGAGGGAAACATCCTTCAGGCAGCTTAGCTGCAGAAAACCATTTTCATTGAAAATATACATTTTGTAATTGTAAATGGAAAGATTACCTGTAATAGCGGTAACAGACCCATTTCCTAATAAGATGAACACTATAGCTGATGAGTGAAACATCTGTATATAGCTACGTACACCATTTCTGTACTGCAGGCTGCCAATTTGTTTCAGCGGCGAAAAGCGTGATTTAGTGTTTGTAGCATTACCATCTGTTGTCGTTATTACAGAAATTATATATAAACCAGTTAGTAAACACTTTGCCGAGTTGTCTGTTGTTTTGATAATCACCCATAATAACATCTAGCATCAATATGGTCTTTAAACCCGATTTGGGAGTTAATGGAATAAGAGGAAGCAGTCTGTATATGCACCGGGGTAATGTCATTAGGAATGTTTGCGAAGAACAAATTAAATCAGTTGTAAATTGTGCTCTCAAGTCAGCCAGAAAACCAGTCTTGTTCAGGAGAAGGGATTTATATTTTAACCTCGTGCAGAAAATGCACTTACACAGATTAAAATAAAATAGGGACTTCGCCGATGGATGGAAGTGGTAATTGCTAGCGCCTTAATGGCTTCCTGTTGGCTGCGTCATGCAGTGGGCACGGCTATTTTAAAAGTTAACCGGCACTCGGGGTCATACTTTCACTGATTCAGTCATTAAACCAGGCTAGACATGTCGCTAAATGGCTGATTATTCAAATCACGAGCCTGCTCCATGGTTCCCCGGTGTCGTCTTTTGAACATGGGGATTTTCAGGGATGGTTCTCGTAAAATCAAGATGAGTTGGATTCAAGTATGAGTCAATGGTAGCACGGGGCTGGGGTCTGGCCCATGTGGAGTGGCAGAGGGATGTCCCTCCTGCTTTCTCAGACAGGTGGGGGCAGGTGGGAGGCTGTGGCCGTTCAACCTCATTGCTTGGACGTCTCCAGGGTTCCAGGGGAAGAGTCAACTTGCGGATGTATCCAAAGGGGAGCCATGTTTAGCCAAAGCAATGCATGGGGGAAAGGAAGCCAGCAAAGGAGATGCTGGGGGATCTATTATTCCACTGTCAGACTATCATCAACGTTATCACTCGCCAGACTACACTGCCGGGGGGTCAGGGGCAGGGGCGGGGGGCAGGGGAGGGGTTGGATCGCAGGTCTGTCTCCAGAGCCTCTGCGTTTTACTAGTCCACAGTGCTTCCTCTTACTTCGAGAGCGCTTTCAAGGCATTTCTCTCGTATGTTCTCATGGTCTCTCTGGGAAACAGGTGTTATTAAATACTCTTATTTTGCAGTTGAGCAGACGGAGGCTTACAGGGGGTCGGGCTTGTGTGAATGAGGCCACATAGCTGGCAAGAGGTCAGCTGGGATGAGAACACAGGTTTCAGTGGAAATCTGGAAATCTTTCCCTGGCACTAAGGTGTTGAGCACGGAGACCAAAAACAGACATTTACCTAGACACTCAGAAGTCAAGACCATTCCTGTCCGGAGCGTGTGTCTGTGCTAGAGATGGGGGTGGTGGCAGGAAGGACGGCAAGACCAGTTCTAGAATCCAGTCTGGTGACTAGGGAGCTAATCTAACTGGCAGCTGCAGAAGCTGGCTTTGGGGACAGGCCGGGAGGAGGTGGAGGAAGCCCCCTCACGAGTGCTTGTCCCAGCACGAGACAGCCAGGAATTGGGAATGGTAGTCCTTCATAGGAAGGGCCGGGCCATCCAAAGGGCCGGCCAGATGCCAAGCCTCTGGCCACATTTAGCTGGGAGCACAGAAGCCTCCTGCAATGTTTTCTGAAGAGCGGACACATACGACTGATTTTCCTTAAGATGATTTTTTCAATGGCCCCCATTATGAACTCATTTTTACCTTATTTATTTTCATCTTTATTAGTTAAGCTACAAATGGCACATCAAATCCATAGTACAAAATAAATTTGGTTTTAAAGGAAGTCTTTTAAAAAGGAACCTAAGTAGGGACTTCCCTGGAGGTCCAGTGGCTAAGACTCTGAGCTTCCACTGCAGGGGACGCAGGTTCGATCCCTGGTCAGGGAACTAAGATCTCACATGCTGCACAGTGCGGCCGAAAAAAAAAAACAACCTAAGTAAAAATAGTGAGTCTATTTTTAAAATATTAAGTAGGCAATAGTACAGATGATATATAGACATAGCAACAATCATAAAAAGAATGATTAAAGCTTGGGTTTTGGAGCCAGGACAGCCTTGGTTCAAATTCCCGAGTGATTTGGGGTCGGTCTTAACCTCTCTAAGTTTATTTCCTCATGTGTAACACAGGGCTAGGCATGAGAGTAACTGAGCCATCAGAATGCCTGCAGTGCTAGGGATGCTCAACAAACAGGGGCCAGTCACAAACACAAGGCACCCCAGGGCTTTCTCCCAAGAGCACCCCAGAGATGTTAGATCAGGACCCAAATGTCTTGTATTTCAGGCATATCTGATTAACAATGGCAGAACTGGAGCACACTTAGAAGCCAAGCACCCCAGGGGCCACCATCCTGATGCCAGTAACTGCAGTACTCATCCCAGGGGGATCAGGTCCCCTGGGGCCAGTTGTGGTACCTGGATGTTCTAGTCCAACCCGGGTTTTTTGGTTTGGGGTTTTTTGTTTAATAAATGAGGGATCTGAGGTCCAGAAACATCTGATCACTTGCTCAAGGTCACACAGCCAGGGCAAGATAAGATACCCCTCAGTGAGCACTATTGTTGCTTTAGGACATGCCACGCCACATGCTCCCTGATTCTTGTAAGTCATCACATTGAATCATCAAACCCAGATGCCCAGGACAGCACCATCCTCATGAGCTCCATGTTCTACACGGCCATGCCGAGGCACAGAGAGGACTAAGCCCTGGTCCTTAGTCACACAGCTAGAAGGTTGCAACAGCCAAAACAGCCAAGCAGTCTGACTCTGGATGGAGAGCCATGCTCATAGTCAAGCTACTACACCAGGGGTGGGCAAACTATGGTCCAAGGGCCAAATCCCACCTGCTGCAGGTCTCATAATGGCTGGGGAGCAAAGAATAGTTTTTACATTTGTAAATGGTTGGAAAGAAAATTTTTAAAAGTATTTTGTGACATGTAAAACTTACATGAAATTCAAATTTCCATGTCCATAAATAAAGCCTTACTGGAACACAGCCATGCTCATTTATTTACATATGATCCATGTCTGCTTTCGTGCTAGAATGGCAGAGTTGAGCGGGGTCAGAGGTCATATTATCCATGAAGTTTAAAATCTTTCCTATCTGGCCCTTTACAGAGAAAGTTTGCTGGTTCCTACACTCTACTGCCTTGGAAGTTCTGTAAACAAAGTGATGAAGGGAAAAGAAAGGAGTATCATCTTTGTCTCCAGAGTATTGTCCCAGGAGAATAAAAGGAGTGGGAATAAAGGGAAAAGAGAAACAAAAGGACAGAGAAAAAGAAGACCCATCCATGCTGAGCAAGACGAGAAGGCTGGTTGTGGACATATTGCTGCTAACACTGAGATTACGGAGGTAAAGGAAGAAGGAGGTCTCAGTTTCGGAAATAAATGCCCCCCCTCGGCCGTCCCCCTTTCTCCCCCCAACCCGTGCTGCACCGCGGGGCCAGGGTGGTACTGACCAGGGTGAAATCCACACCCAAGTGACACCAGGAAAGGGAACCATAGAGACTGGGGCAATGTAGAAATACTTTAGGTGCTTGAGTATTTTTCATAAATTCATGTAATTATTTTAATTCAAAATCTTTAAAATATTAATGGGGGAGGGGGATCCAAAGCAGAGTTAATTATAGCAGCTCCACTCACCACATGTACTTAAGACTCCGTCAGCTTTTCCATTAGGAACCGCTGCTCTTCAGGGGGGCTATAATTCAACCAAATAAATTGGCCACAGGCTGAAGCTTGACATGCAGGTTTGCAGGGTGGGAATTAATTGTTTAATTGATTTGAATATTCAAGGCCTAAAGGTGGAGGGGAAAAAAATACATTGCCATTTCAGGGACAGTTGACCTGAAGACACCTGCCCTTTTCGTAGCTCACTGGTCATCACGGCCCCTATTAAAACCCCACCATCACGCTTCAAAAATACAGACCTATCTGTGGCTCTGCACCAAAAGGTTCTAAGTACCTTACTTAGCTCTTAAATTTGTGCCTCAGTTTTCCCTCAAATGAGCTTCATTTATCTGGAAAGGAATCTGTTCATGTGAATGTGTTTTAAAATAAGCCTTTTCATTTTGGGTAGCTTCAATATACAACCAGCAGCAATCACAGGCTTACCTTCCCTTTGGCTGAAATCTGATCATTAAACCAACTTGACTATTAGGGGGAATATCTGGCTGGAAAATGCATTTTATCCCTGAAGAATATGCCATATTAGTGAGAAAATTACTCTAAATGGGAACAAAGCTGACAACTGCTGCTTGCAGACTAATGGCCTAGTGTATATATCGCACCCAAAAAGCATGTCATCACCCAGCTGTTGAGCAAATCACTGGCATGAGATTCTGGTTGGCAGAAATGGGACATTATGGATGTCGAAAAGGTTTTAGGGATTTGGGTGGGTTTCTCCCCCCTCCTTTTACTTAAAGCCAAGGGACCCAGTATCAGCATAACTCAAAAATCCCAGTAAGCCCAATGCTGTGAGTCGACATGGCCGCCTGCAGGTAGAAACACATCCTATTCTTGCTTCTACATGGGGTTACTCAGTAGCTATTCAATGCAAAATCTCATCCCGTGAATGGCAGAGAATTTTCTAACCCACTGCAGGGTTGTTCAACTCAACCTACTTAGGGACTTGGAGGATGTCCTGGGGCCCTCCAGACAGCATGAGTTGTCAGGGCAGTGACAAGAGGGAAGAACTGTATCATCGCATCGCACAGTAAATGCAGCGGCTGGGAGAAAGGAAGGAAGGACAGAGCCCTAAGAAGTCCTCAAGATGAAAAAGTAAAGGCTGGAATATGAAAAAACAAGTTTGTTTCATTTTCAGACCTTGATACAATCTTCCTTATGAGAACAGATTCACATTTAGGCCATTTTCTGTTCTTATTAAGGGGAAAGTGGTATCAATTTTAATAAAGTCCAAGAACATTCGTTAATAGGATACATTTTTCATCCACCTACAAACATAGTGAAGTCGTGTCAGTGACTCAGAACATTCAAATAATGTTCTCTGTGTCTCCTGATGGGGGATCTGGAAAGGGTGGGATCTGAACAATACCAACCATTACAACTTTACTCTTCTTTTTGTGTGCTTCCCCAAACCTCCTAATTCAGATATTATTCCCCATCAATTTTTTTATTAGACATAATTCATTTACTGAGATTGCGCCTTTTGAAAGTTTTTGGCTATAGGATCTCTCTTGTTGAAAATTCATGGCCAAGAACATAGAAATTTGGATTGACAATGCCCAGGAACAATAGGGTGGTTCTTTACAGCCTGAAACACCTACACGTTGAACTATAAAAGGCAGGTAAGTGGACTGGGGCACCAAGCTAATGAGCAGAGAATCACCACCCTGTGCAGAGGGGTGAGGGGATGCCAGGTACTCCCCAAAGTTCCCAGGAGGTTTCTCAAACAGGAACAGACAGCACCTCCAATCATGTACCATTTTTGCGCTTTCCTTCACATGAACCTCTGGGTTCCAGAAACAAGCATTTTGCCTGCATATGCCCTGAGAACATAGCTATATATCAGACTCTTCAAAGCCTCACATTCTTTTCAGTCAGGTAAAGAACATATTCATTCTGTTTTAAAAGCTGCAGTTTGACATATGCCTCAAGAAACCCTTAAACAGGAACCCTCCTACACTGCTGGTGGGAATGTAAATTGGTATAGCCACTATGGAAAACAGTATGGAGGTGAAGTTTCCTCAGAAAACTAAAATTAGAGCTACTGTATGATCCAGCAATCCAACCCCTGGGCATATATCCAGACAAACCTATAATTCAAAAATATACATGCACCCCTATATTCATAGTAGCATTATTCACAATAGCTAAGACATGGAAACAAACTAAATGTCCATCGACAGATGAACGGATAAAGAAGATGTGGTACGTATATACAATGAAATACTACTCGGCCATTAAAAAAGAATGGAAAAATGCCATTTGCAGCAACTTGCATGGACCTAGAAATTATCATACTAAGTGAAGTCAGAAAGAGAAAGATAATTATACCATATGACATCACTTATATGTGGAACCTAAAATATGACACAAATGAACTTATCTATGAAACAGACTCACAGACATAGAGAACAGACTTGCGGTTGCCAAGGGGGAGGGGGGGTGGGGGAGGGATGGATTGGGAGTTTGGGATTAGCAGATGCAAACTATTATATGTAGAATGGATAAACAACAAGGTCCTACTGTAGAGCACAGGGAATTATATTCAATATCCTGTGATAAACCATCATGGAAAAGAATATGAAAAAGAATGTCTATATATATATATATATATATATATGTATGTATATATATATATATATATATGTATAACTGAATCATTTTGCTGTACAGCAGAAATTAACACAACATTGTAAATCAACTCTACTTGAATAAAATAAATTAAAAAAAAATAAAGAAACCCTTAAACAAGAACCCATGTTTATGACCATGGGTATTTAAGCAAACAGCAAGTTTGTGATAATTACTCAACTCATTTACTAAGCTGCGATTGGAAGCAAGGCACTGTTCTAGTCTCAAACAAAGGCTCAAAGAGCACCTAGGAGAGAAAGATTCTACAGAAGAAGATAATTAGTAACGCAAAGCAATATATCATAGGATGTCCAAGCCGAAAGGAACCTTGGAGGTTGTTTAATCTAATACGTCCATTTTATGGATGAGGAATCAGATCCAAAGAAGTGATGTGACTTGCTTGGATTGTGGCAGAATCAGAGCCACAACTGTTTCATTGATCGTGTAATATATTGCTGTGGAGTCTTTGAAACAACCCTACAACACAGGGAGTATTTTCTCTCCAATTTACAGGTGAGAAAACTAAGGCTCAGAGGGTTAAGTCATTTGCCTGAGGTCACACAGTTAGTGACAGAGCCCCCCAGATTCCAACCCAGCTCCACCTGTTTCCAGGGCTATGTCTCTCATCCATTAGGCTCTGCAAAACCAAAGCACGAAGTGTGTTGCATGCCCCAATCTGCATGGGAAATGCCAATTTACCCTTAAAGACTCACTGAATTGATCCTGTCCTCTGTGCAGCCTCCCCTGAGCCCCTCTCCGTGGGCACGCCCTGGCCACCTCTGTCTCACTCTGCTGGATTTGTATCTCTGTGCCCCACACCAGGTCTTGCCTCGTGTACCCCCAGCCTGACCACACAGGGCTTGGCACACAGCAGGTACCCAGAAAATATCAGTTGAATGAATCCAGTGAATCTGCCAAACCCTAACCCCGGTGCCAGATCATTCTTGCGGTGCAGAGCTGCCCTTGCCTTTGGGTTCCAGCCAGACCATCCACCCACACAGCGCTCCAGGCACGTGGGAAGTTACGACAGGCTTCCTGGTTCTCTTCCACTCATGACCCCTCGGGTGTCTTAGGCTAGTCTGTCTCAGGCTAGTCTGTCTCATGCCCCCAGCCAACACACATGCGCAGTCACTGTAAACCAAACACCCTCCTCCAGGAGACTCTCCTCTCCTTGTCCCCCTTCCTTTCCTTTCCCTAAACCCTACCCCTTTCTTCTTCCCAGCCCCGATACACACCAGTATCAGCCTTCACTCATCTCCATCTGTTCCCATGCTGACGGGAAGGAAGGATGCCCAGCAGAGAGAGGAAGGGGCTCTTTGGAGGCCAGTCTTAGCACATCTGCAGGACCATCGTATTTTAACAGCCCGGGGATGGCCTCCCCTTAGCACACCTCTTGAGTCCCATGATGCACCTTGCCCCGCCTTGAGTGGCATCACCAAACGCCCTTTTTGTTATCCTGACTTCAGTGAATTCCCAGGAGGTGAGTGGATGTGTGTTGGGGGGAATGGGGTGTGGCAGGCAGGAAACACCATCCTTCCACTTAATGAAACCTGACCAGTAATGAAAGCAATTTAAGGGCACAACTTTGATCTGCTGAACAATTAAAAAGACAAAATTTTGGAAAAAGTGACTTTCCTTGGGTTTCAAGAAAGCTAAATGCTGTTACTCTCAGTAGTGATAAATCAACTCCTGAAAATTCCAGCAGATTTGCAGTAAATACTGAAATGCCCACTTTCATCCGTGACGGGGAAATTGAAAGCTCCTGAGAATATAAAATTCTAATATCAGTGTCTCACCAATTTGCTCAAGTATCAAAATGCAATGAAGATATTTAGACTCAAACTACAAAAGTGCAGTGGGCTCCTTTTTGTTTTTTCTTTTTCTTTTTCGATAATTCAGAACATAGTTCAAAACTTATCTTTCCTCCAGTTCACCACTGTTACCATTAACACCGCAAAACCCTGGACCTGGAATTGTTTTACAGCTCTAGCTGATTGAATGCCTACATGTACCAGCCTTGGTTTTAACCATTTAATGAAGGTTGTTTAACCTAATCCTCCAAAGCCCTGAGAGGAAAGGTCCATTAGCCCGTTTACAAATGCAGAGCCTGGGTTCAGGTTCAGGTCCACGTGTACACAGCTCAATGGTGGTAGCATCAGGATTCTAACCCAGGTCTGCCTACACACCCTGCAGTCCCACTCTGTCTCCTTAGATTATGCCGGGGTTTGGTGTAGAACCACACCAACCCTGATATAGCCTGGGATATTGATTTTTTTCTATTGCAAGGGGATTTTTTGTTTTGTTTTCATAAATCTTCATCAGCCTGCATATCTCTTTTGCTCATCTACCTGTTGCTGTCACTTCTCTCCATCATAGGCTACCAAAGAAGTGTGGTTTGAAATTTCTGCTTTTGAGACTCTAGGTGAAGAGGCCTTGGCAAAGGTCATGGCCACTTACTGGTGATGTGAAATGTGGTGAAGCCAAAGGCAGCCTCATGCACTCCTGGTACCTTCCTAAGAGTCCACGTTTCTACCCAATAACTAAGACAAACCCCAAGCTCCTGACCTGAAAAGCCCACCAAGGACCCATAGCACTAGCATAAATAAGAAAAAAGGAACTGCGCAAACGTGAGAGAAAGGGTTAGCCACAGTAGTAATTAACAAATGCAAACTGAAAACCTGAAGTAAGACTTTTGCCTATCCAATTAGTAAAAATTTCATAAGTAACAGCACTACATACGGAAGGGAAGTGATAAACTTTCACACTTTATTTGTGGTAAAATAAATTGGTACACCTCTTTTAGAGAACAATTTAGTAATACATACAAGAACCTTAAAAACACTCACCTTTTGAATTAATAATTCCTCTGGGGGCCCTAAACCAATCATATAATCTGAAATTTTTAAAATGCTTTGCTTACAATGTCGTTTAGTGAAATCTTATTTATAGCAACATATATACACAAAACATGAAATAACCCCAAACCACAGGAATAGAGAATGGTTAAATAATTTATGGTACAGCACATAAGAAATAGAATAGGATAAAATACTAGGCAACCATGAAAACTGTAACTGTAAAACGGTGTGACTCAATTTTTTAGTTACATGTGTTTGTTACAAAAACACACATATAAGAAAAAAGAATACAAAGAAAAAGAAATACATTAAAATCCTAGCAGTAACATTCTCTAAGAACTTGTATTATTTTTATTTCTTATAGTCTTATTTTCTTATGTGCCCTTTTTACATTTTATTTTTATAATCAAAAACAAATAAGCCTTTAATACTATGTTTACAGAGCACTTATGATAATGTCTAAATAGGTGTGCAGTTATATTAGTGGGAAAAAACAAGAGGATAAAAAGAATATGATTTCAATTTCTGTATTTAAAAGAAAGGCACCAAAATATTACAGTGGGTGGTATAATGAGTGATTATATTTCTTCTATTTTTTCTATGCTTTCAATTTTTTCTAAAATATCAACACTATTTTCATATATATAAAAAAATCTATAATTTTGAAAAGTGGCTTATTTATCACAGGTAGCCATAACACTGACTCTGAAAATGCCAGCTAGATGGGCATACCTGAGGAGGGCTCTGACCTGAGGCCTGCTCCCTTTGTTTAAAAGCAAAAACAACAAACAAAATGGTGCTAGGAAAAGTTAGAGAGGTGTCGGAGACACGTCAGCCCAAACTGAGCGTTTCTCCTTGAGTTCATCAGAAAATTTGAAAGGTGAGCAGGGAATAACTTTCCCCCAGGCGTGCGTGTATCTGGGACCCTTCTAGACCCCACTGTCCCTCCCACACCCGCTCTCTGGAGGCCCTGGCAGGGCCAGCGGCCAGGTGTCACTTCCAGCGTGTGCCATGTGTCCCGCCTGCCCGGACACTCACGGACTGACCATTCTCGCGGGAGCTGAGCATGCGGGGCGCGGAACCACCTCCCCTCTCTTCAGTCAGAATGCAGGGTTCCATCCCAAAGGAGAATTATTCTCCCAGGAGGAGGAGGGAGAAGAATAATATTTTGCTTTAAAAATGATCTTATGATTGCAGCAAATCAGATTGCGTTTCCGTCTGAATAAAGATTGCGTTATACACTGCGTGGTCCAGCGTGCGGGCTCTAGGCTCAGATCCAGCCTCAACCATCACCCACACCACACCACCAGCTGGGTGATGATCGGGGTAGTTATTTAGCGTCTCTAAAATTCAAAATCCTGGTCTACGAAGTGGAGGGTCTCTCTCCCTCCAGGGACTGGTTTGAAGACTGAAAGTCATCAGGCCACATGAAGCGCTCAGCGCTGGTGTGCCTAGCACACGAGCAACACTCAGTAATCGTGAGCTGATGAGAGGGAATCGCAGTTCTGGTATCGGGATAAGGGCGTCCAAGAGACGTTTGTCAGCAGCCCACGGGCTCATCATCACACTGCTGAGGTCCGGATTTCTCAGCACCTTAAGGAAAAGGGGCAGGACAGCTGGGCAGCCGAATGACCTTGCACCCAAACCAGAAACAGTCTGAGAGCCTAAAATGACACTATTATTGACACTATTAAGGCAGGGACAACCGGAATAAGATAAGACTATCCCAGACCAACCAAGACCGTGTGCTCACCCTGCACTGCCAGAGAATGCTCCCGAAACTCTGCTCTTTGTGGTCTTTTAAGTCTTATGTTAAGGGATCGCTGGACTGAGTTAACCATTTACCCCTCACTCCTACAACAAGAGCCCAGATGAACTGAGATACCGAAGATGTAAGGGGTTTTTGCATCTTTATCAAGGTATAATTTACATATAATAAAATACGCCCATATTAATGGTACCCTGGAAGGAATTTTGATAAATATATATACACCTGAATAACCACCATCAAAATAAAAATCTGGAACATTTTCATCAGCCCAGAAAGTTTCCTTATGTGACTTTGCAGCTGGCCCACACACCAAGTCCCAGCCCTAGTCAACCACTGACCTGTCAGTCATCCGTACATTAGCATTGCCTAATCTAGAATATCAAGTTCGCGGAAGCACACATTAGGTACTAACTGTGTCTGGCTTCTTCTGTTCAGCATCATCCACATTGCATGGATGAGTGGTTCATTCCTTTCTATTGCTAAACAGTATTCCTTTGTGTGGATCTAGCACAATTTGTTTATCCATTTACCCCTGATAGATACTTGATTCTATTATGAGTAAAGCTTCTGTGCATATTCTTGGACAAGCCTTTTTGTGGGGTATATTTCATTTCTTTTGCATAAATACTTAGAAATGGCATTTGGGGTCATAAGGTAAATATATGTTGAAGTTATTTTATAAAGTTGTTCCATTTTTCACTCCCACCAAAAATATGTGAGAGTTCTACTTGCTTCCACATTCTCACCAACACATAATATTGTCAGTCTTTTTCATTTCAGCCACTCTAGTGAGTGAGTAGGATATCTTGTGATTTTAATTTGCACTTCCCTGGGGACTATTGATTCTGAGCTGCTTCTGACATACTTATCGACCATTCACATATCTTCTTTTGTCAAATATCTTTTCAAAGAGTTTTAAAATTAAGTTGTTTGTCTTCTTATTATTGAGTTGTAAGAGTTCTATGTATATGCTGAATATAAGACCTTTGTCAAATACATATATTGCATATATTTTCCGTCTAGGACTTGTCTGTTCATTTTCTTAATGGTGTCTTTCAAAGAGCAGAAGTTTTGAATGCTAACGAAGTTCAATTGACCAAATTTCTTTTTATGGTTTGTGGTTTTTTGTGGCCCAAGAAACTTGGCCTACTCCCAAATCACAAAGATTTTCCTGTATTTTTTTCTAGAAGATTTATAGCTTAACTTTTCCATTCAGGTAGAGACATATTGAGTTTAGGCTTACTGTGGTATGAGTCAAAGTTGAAGTTTATTTTTTCTATGTTAAATATCAGGCTGTTCCAACACCATTTGTTGAAAAAGACTATCCCTACCCTGCTGAATTATTTAGGCATCTTTTGAATATCAGTGGTCCATAAATATGTGGGTGTATTTCTCAACTTTTATTCTGTTCCACTGACCTATATTTTTACACTTATGCTGATACTAACGTCTCTTGTTTACTGTAGGCTTATGGTAAGTCTTGAAATTAAATAACCTAACTTCTCCAACATTTTCCTTTCTTTTTTTTTAAAATTGTTTTGGCCTGTCAATTTCTTTAACAACAACAACATAAAAGGCTGTGAGACTTTGATTGTGATTCCACTGAATCAACAGGTCTATTTGAGGAGAATTGGCATCTTAACGATACTGAGTTTTCCTATCCATAAGCATGGTATATCTCTCCATTTATTTAGAGTTTTTAAAAGTTTATCAGTAATGTTACACTGAACTTTTTAATCATTAATGAGTGTTGAAGTTTTTTCAAATACTTTTCATGATTCTTGTTGACACCTTCATTTCAGCCTGGTAATACTGTAAGCAGAGAATCACACCAACACCATACTCAGTTTCTGATCTACAGGATGCAATATTATCCGGCTGGTGTTATCATGTCTCCCAGTTTACTAAGGCACAGAGAGGTCAAGTAAAGCTGATGGTGGAGCAGAAGGACGTGTGCTCACTCCCTCTTGTGAGACCACCAGAATCACAACTAACGGCTGAACAATCATCGACAGGAAGACACTGGAACTCACCAAAAAAGATACCCCACATCCAAAGACAAAGGAGAAGCCACAGTGAGACGGTAGGAGGGGCGCAATCACAATAACATCAAATCCCATAACCGCTGGGTGGGTGACTCACAGACTGGAGAACAACTATACCAGAGAAATCCACCCACTGGAGTGAAGGTACTGAGACCCATGTCAGGCTTCACAACCTGGGGGTCCGGGAACGAGAGGAGGAATTCCCAGAGAATCAGAATTTGAAGGCTAGCAGGATTTGATTGCAAAACTTTGACAGGACTAGGGGAAACAGAGACTCCACTCTTCAAGGGCACACACAAAGTCGTGTGCGCATCAGGGCCCAGGGGAAGGAGCAGTGACCCCACAGGAGACTGAACCAGACCTACCTGCTAGTGTTGGAGGGTGTCCTGCAGAGGAGAGGGGTGGCTGTGGCTCACCATTGGGACAAGGACACTGGAGGCAGAAGTTCTGGGAAGTACTCCTTGGCGTGAGCCCTCCCAGAGTCTGCCATTAGCCCCACCAAAGAGCCTGGGTAGGCTCCAGTGTTGGGTCACCTCCGGCCAAACAACCAACAGGGAGGGAACTCAGCACCACCCATCAGCAGACAAGCGGATTAAAGTTTTACTGAGCTCTGCCCACCAGAGCAACAGCCCGCTCTATCCACCACAAGTCCCTACCATCAGGAAACTTGCACAAGCCTCTCAGACAGCCTCATCCACCAGGGGGCAGACAGCAGAAGCAAGAAGAACTACAATCTTGTAGCCTGTGGAACAAAAACCACATTCACAGAAAGATAGACAAGATGAAAAGGCAGAGGGCTATGTACCAGATGAAGGAACAAGATAAAACCCCAGAAAAACAACTAAATGAAGTGGAGATAGGCAACCTTCCAGAAAAAGAATTCAGAATAATGATAGTGAAGATGATCCAGGACCTCGGAAAAAGAATGGAGGCAAAGATCGAGAAGATGCAAGAAATGTTTAACAAAAACCTAGAAGAATTCAAGAACAAACAAACAGAGATGAACAGTACGATACCTGAAATGAAAACTACACTAGGAGGAATCAATAGCAGAATAACTGAGGCAGAAGAACGGATAAGTGACCTGGAAGACAGAATGGTGGAATTCACTGCTGAAGAACAGAATAAAGAAACAAGAATGAAAAGAAATGAAGACAGCCTAAGAGACCTCTGAGACAACATTAAATGCACCAACATTCACATTATAGGGGTCCCAGAATGAGAGGAGAGAGAGAAAGGACCCAAGAAAATATTTGAAGATATTATAGTTGAAAACTTCCTTAACATGGGAAAGGAAAGAGTCACCCGAGTCCAGGAAGCGCAGAGTCCCAGGCATGATAAACCCAAGGAGAAACACGCCAAGACACATAGCAATCAAATTGACAAAAATTAAAGACAAAGAACAATTATTGAAAGCAACAAGGGAAAAACAAATAACATACAAGGGAACTCGCATGAGCTTAACAGCTGATTTCTCAGCAGAAACTCTACAAGCCAGAAGGGAGTGGTGCGATATATTTAAAGTGATGAAAGGGAAGAACCTACAACCAAGATTACTCTACCCGGCAAGGATCTGATTCAGATTTGATGGAGAAATCAAAAGCTTTACAGACAAGCAAAAGCTAAGAGAATTCAGCACCACCAAACCAGCTCTACAACAAATGCTAAAGGAACTTCTCTGAGTGGGAAACACTAGAGAAGAAAAGGACCTAAAAAAACAAACCCAAAACAATTAAGAAAATGGTAATAGGAACATACATATTGATAATTAGCTTAAATGTGAATGGATTAAATGCTCCAGCCAAAAGACAGAGTCTCACTGAATGGATACAAAAACAAGACCCATATATATGCTGTCTACGAGACAGCCTCTTCAGACCTAGGGACACATACAGACTGAAAGTGAGGGGATGGAAAAAGATATTCCATGCAAATGGAAATCAAAAGAAAGCTGGAGTAGCAATACTCATATCAGACAAAATAGACTTTAAAATAAAGAATGTTGCAAGAGACAAGGAAGGGCACTACATAGTGATCAAGGGATCAATCCAAGAAGAAGATATAACAATTATAAATATATATGCACACGACATAGGAGCACCTCAATACATAAGGCAAATGCTAACAGCTATAAAAGAGGAAATCGACAGTAACACAACAATAGTGGGGGACTTTAACACCTCACTTCTAACAATGGACAGATCGTCCAGACAGAAAATTAATAAGGAAACACAAGCTTTAAATGACAAAACAGACCAGATAGATTTAATTGATATTTATAGGACACTCCATCTGAAAACAGCAGATAACACTTCCTTCTCAAGTGCACATGGAACATTCTCCAGGATAGATCACACCTTGGGTCACAAATCAAGCCTTGGTAAATTTAACAAAATTTAAATCATATCAAGCATCTTTTCTGACCACAACACTATGAGACTAGAAATAAATTACAGGGAAAAAATGTAAAAAACACAAACACATGGAGGCTAAACAATACGTTACTAAATAACCAAGAGATCACTGAAAAATTCAAAGAGGAAATCACAAAATTCCTAGAGACAAATGACAATGAAAACACAACGATCCAAAACCTATGGGATGCAACAAAACCAGTTCTAAGAGGGAAGTTTATAGCAATACAATCCTACCTCAAGAAACAAGAAAAACCTCAAATAAACAATCTAACTTTACACCTAAAGGAACTAGAAGATGAAGGAGGGAGGAGATATGGGGATATATGTATATGTATAGCTGATTCACTTTGCTATAAAGCAGAAACTAACACACCATTGTAAAGCAATTAAACTCCAATAAAGATGTTTAAAAATATTAAAAAATAAAGGAACTAGAGAAAGAAGAACAAACAAAACCCAAAGTTAGTAGAAGGAAAGAAATCATAAAGTTCAGAGCAGAAATAAGTGAAATAGTAACAAAGAAAACAATAGCAAAGATCAATAAAACTAAAAGCTGGTTCTTTGAGAAGATAAACAATATTGATAAATCTTTAACCAGATTCATCAAGAAGAAGGGAGAGGACTCAAATCAATAAAATTAGAAATGAAGAACGAGAAGTTACAATGGACAGCACAGAAATACAAAGCATCATAAGAGACTACTATAAGCAACACTATGCCAATAAAATGGACAACCTGGAAGAAATGGACAAATTCTTAGAAAGGTGTAAGCTTCCAATACTGAACCAGGAAGAAACAGAAAATATGAACAGACCAATCACAAGTAAAGAAATTGAAACTGTGATGAAAACTCTTCCAACAAACAAAAGTCCAGGACCAGATGGCTTCACAGGTGAATTCTATCAAACGTTTAGAGAAAAGCTAACACCCATCCTTCTCAAACTCTTCCAAAAAATTGCAGAGGAAGGAACACTCCCAAACTCATTCTACAAGGCCACCATCAGCCTGATACCAAAACCAGACAAAGATACTACAAAAAAAGAAAATTACAGACTAATATCACTGATGAAAATAGATACAAAAATCCTCAACAAAATACTAGCAAACAGAATCCAAACAACACATGGAAAGGATCATACACCATGATCAAGTGGGCTTTATCCCAGGGATGCAAGGACTCTTCAATATGCACAAATCAATCAATGTGATACACCATATTAACAAATTGAAGAATAAAAACCACATGAGCATCACAATAGACGCAGAAAAAGCTTTTGACAAAACTCAACACCCATTTATGATAAACACTCTCCAGAAAGTGGTCATAGAGGGAAGCTACATCAACATAATAAAGGCCATATACGATAAATCCACAGCAAACATCATTCTCAATGGTGAAAAACTGAAAGCATTTCCTCTAAGATCAGGAACAAGACAAGGATGTCCACTCTCGCCACTATTATTCAATGTAGTTTTGGAAGTCCTAGCCATGGCAATCAGAGAAGAAAAAGAAATAAAAGGAATACAAATTGGAAAAGGATAAGTAAGACTGTCACTGTTTGCAGATGACATGATACTATACATAGAGAATCCTAAAGATGTCACCAGAAAACTACTAGAGCTGATCAATGAATTTGGTAAAGTTGCAGGATACAAAATTAATGCACAGAAATCTCTTGCATTCCTAGACACTAACAACGAAAGATCAGAAAGAGAAATTAAGGAAACAATCCCATTCACCATTGCAACAAAAAGAATAAAATACCTAGGAATAAACCTACCTAAGGAGGTAAAAGATTTGTACTCAGAAAACTGTAAGACACTGATGAAAGAAATTAAAGATGATACCAACAACAACAACAAAAAAGATGATACCAACAGATGGAGAGATATACCATGTTCTTGGATTGGAAGAATCAATATTGTGAAAATGACTATACTACACAAAGCAATCTACAGATTCAATGCAATCCCTATCAAACTACCCAATGGCATTTTTTACAGAACTACAACAAAAAATCTTAAAATTTGTATGGAGACACAAAAGACCCCGAATAGCCAAAGCAATCTTGGAAAAAAATGGAGCGGGAAGAATCAGACTCCCTGACTTCAGACTAGACTACAAAGCTACAGTAATCAAGACAATATGGTACTGGCACAAAAACAGAAATATAGATCAATGGAACAGGATAGAAAGCCCAGAGATAAACCTACGCACCTATGGTCAACTAATCTATGACAAAGGAGGCAAGGATATACAATGGAGAAAAGACAGTCTCTTCAGTAAGTGGTGCTGGGAAAACTGGACAGATACATGTAAAAGAATGAAATCAGGACATTCTCTAACACCATAAACAAAAATAAACTCAAAATGGATTCGAGACCTAAATGTAAGACCAGACACTATAAAACTCTTAGAGGAAGAACATTCTTTGACATAAATCACAGCAAGATCTTTTTTGACCCACCTCCTAGAGTAATGGAAATAAAAACAAAAATAAACAAATGGGACCTAATGAAACTTAAAAGCTTTTGCACAGCAAAGGAAACTATAAACAAGACGAAAGGGCAACCCTCAGAATGGGAGAAAATATTTGCAAATGAATCAAGAGACAAAGGATTAATCTCCAAAATATATAAACAGCTCATGCAGCTCAACATTAAAAAAACAAACAACCCAATCCAAAAATGGGCAGAAGACCTAAATAGACATTTCTCCAAAGAAGACATACAGATGGCCAAGAAGCACATGAAAAGCTGCTCAACATCACTAATTATTAGAGAAATGCAAATCAAAACTACAGTGAGGTATCACCTCACACCAGTTAGAATGGGCATCATCAGAAAATCTGCAAACAACAAATGCTGGAGAGGGTGTGGAGAAAAGGGAACCCTCTTGCACTATTGGTGGGGATGTAGATTGATACAGCTACTATGGAGAACAGTATGGAGGTTCCTTAAAGAACTAAAAATAGAATTACCATATGACCCAGGAATCCCACTACTGGGCATATACCCAGAGAAAACCGTAATTCAAAAAGACACATGCACCCCATGTTCATTGCAGCACTATTTACAATAGCCAGGTCATGGAAGCAACCTAAATGTCCACTGACAGACGAATGGATAAAGAAGATGTGGTACATATATACAATGGAATATTACTCAGCTATAAAAAGGAATGAGATTTAGTCATTTGTAGAGAGGTGGATGGACCTAAAGACTGTCATACAGAGTGAAGTCTAAGTCAGAAAGAGAAAAACAAATATTGTATATTAACGCATATATGTGGAATCTAGAAAAATGGTACCGATGAACTTGTTTGCAGGGCAGAAATAGAGACACAGATGTAGAGAACAAATGTATGGATACCAAGGGGGGAAAGTGGGGTGGTGGTGGTGGTGGGATGAATTGGGAGACTGGGATTGACATGTTTACACTAATATGTATACAATAGGTAACTAATAAGAACCTGCTGTATAAATAAAATCATAAACAAAATATTTTTCCTGCATCTACTGAGATAAACATATGGCTTTTCTACCTTATTCAATGTAAATGGTGATTTAAATTTGATTGATTTTTAATGTTAAACTAATCTTACATTCCTGGTATAAATCCCACTTGATTATAGTGTATTATCATTTTTATATAATGCTGAATTCAATTTACTAACATTTGGTAAGGATTTTTGCATCTATATTCACAAAATTTATTGAACTGTAGTATTGGTCTGTTCTTTGTAATATCTTTGCTTTTTTTTTTTAATGAGGATAACCGTGGCTTTATGAGAGATAAATTTGTATAATGAGAGTGGTAAGGGCAGAAACAGGGCAGGGAAAACAAGGTGGAATTAGCACATTTATAAAATGAGACCCAACTGAATGGCTGCATACAAATAGAAAGTTTACTGGGTCTTAGTTACAATTTTAGTCTGAGTTAAAAAAATACTAATTCAATATCAGACTGGTTTTACTTTAAAACAAAACAAAGAAATAACATCCAGAACAAGGAAGGCAATAATTAATTCCTCTTTCCTCTAAGACAGTTGAGTCTCTCCAAGGTCCAGAGTTCAGTTCTGCCCACCACATTTAAAGACAAATTGGACTGAATTCCAGGGTACCACCACCAGGATGGTGCCTTGAAATTATGAAAGGATTAGAAATGTTCCCACAGTGAAGGGCAAGGGGGTGAGGAGGAAGGACAGGCTGGCTGTTTCAGGCTTGTGAAGGGCTGTCAGGAAGGAAAGGAATTAAATCTGTTTCCTATGGCCCTAGAGGGTAGATCAAGGGACAAAGGGTGGGTGGTGGGTTTCAGTTCACCATAAGGACTTTTAAACAATTACAGCCAGCCCAAAACTCCGGCTTGGATGTAGTAAGTTTCCCTTCACTGCCTGAGTTCAGGAAAAGGTAGCCCAGTCACCATGGAAAGGGAAGATGCTGTAGAGGGAATTTGAATCTGCTTTGGCTAAATACTTCACATGGTGCCCCGGCCCTGTTCCATCTTGCCTGTAATTGCCCCTTGAACAAAAGTCTTTCTGTGTAGCTTCCACACTGTTTGCCAAAGAAAGAAAAAAGGCCCAAATCCTTACAGTTGGGGTTGCCAAACACCAGGACTAATGTTTGATAAAGTTTTGGTGAATTTAAAAAAATAGAACAATACCATCTGTTTTTCATAAAATCAGATTTGTTCAATTAAAGGATTCTCCTTTATGCCCAGATTATGCCCTTACTGCTTTTCTTCTGGTATTAAAATGTCTTTTATGGAACGTTGGTGATAGTAGATGATCTTGTTTTTACATCTTTACCCAACAAAATTAAAATTGGCAGTTCTATCTCAAAATCTCTAAGTTTTTTTATGGTTATTGCTTTGTTAAATACAAAGTCTACAGCAGCGCCCCGACTCAGCTACGTCACCATGAGGACCCTGTACTTGTATCAACCACAAGTAACTAGGCTAGATCTTCTTAAAGTGTGCTCCTTGAGGGGGTGGGGGGGAATTGAAGCAGTTTGTGTCTAGATTTCTGCATGTCTGTGAAATACCTAAAACTGGGAATAGTTTTCACAGCTTTTATCGATCTTCAAAGGTGACCAACCGCTAATTTAGTCTGAGGATACTGAAGTTAAGTTGAGTGATTGAACTGAAATGACCTCTAAGGTCCCTTTCCAACCCTACAATTCCAAGCCATCATGTTTTCAAGACCCCAAGCACAGAAGGTTCTTTGTTCATGGATAGTTGTCTGAGCCCACTTAGGGAGCCCTGGACAGTCAGAGAACGTTCAGGAAATCGCTGAGAACCCAAGGGTGTAAAAGAGATTCATGCCTCATCTCTCTAACTTCATTTCATCTGGACTCTCCCTGGACACTCCAAACCCCAATGTAATCCCTTCAATTCCTAAAGCAAATAAGGTCATTTCAAAACAGAAATTCTCACATCCTTCACTTATTAAGTCCCAATTATTCTTAATCTGCCGAAATGTTAAAAGGTGATGGCGTCAGCGTACAAATATTTGAGTTGCCAACTCATGGTCTCTGCTTAAATTCTTCTTTTTCTCGAACACACTCAGACCCAGTTTGAAAATATGCTGTCAGCTTCTGCAGTGTAGATAAGTACAGCCAGTCCTGGAGAAGAAGTTTTCATGATGAGAATGCTTTAGACATGCTGGCCTGTTCTACTCTGAGACTACAGAGCAGCTGAGAAGCTATACAAGGTGGCTTTTGTTCAAGTGGCAATTAGCATAAATTATAGACAGGGGGCAGTGTCATTGTGCAAAGGATTCTGCCAAAGTAGACCCAGACCAGTGTTCATTAGACCAACCAAAAGCTGCAGAACCCTCTTCTAAAAAATTAAACAAGCTCTCAGCCTATTTGCTCCAGTTATAACGATACTGAGAAGTGTGCTTCCTCTCGCTTACAGATAGTACCTTGAGGATGCTCTAGGGGGGAGCTCTCTAAGTGTTGGGTCTTCGATTGACAAATGTATTCAAGGGGAAATTGCTGGTGTGATTTTATTCATTATTAGGAAAATGAAGGAGTTGAATTGTCCTGTCTTGCAGCTTCTGTGCCAGTTATTATAGTATCTCTGGTTATTTTATTATTTTAAATTATACATTAGAGTATGAGGATCCATTCTGGTCTCTATGGGGTGGGAGGGAGACAGTCTGAAGAAGGAGATCAGAGTAATTAAAGGGAAGAAGGGGAAATTGGGCACAGCAAGTCAAAGAGCCTCAGACGTGGGAGGGAGCTCAAGGCTCACCTGATCTACAAGGGGTCCCAGTTCAGCCCTTTTAATGGTCATTAAGTATTAACAGTATCCCTTTGTGTACTTGAAGAGAACGACTGTGCCCAACCACCCCAAGTCTTCCCCACACAGAACGCTCTCCGGTTTTACATGTTTCTGGGCTCCCAGACCCTTCACCATCCCCTTTCCTTCGTCCTACATGTTTCTGTGTCTCATCATTCCACTCTCATCTAAAATATGGAAGATTAACCCTGGGGAAGGAAAGCCTAGAAGCCTCTGATAACCACTCCCAAGGCTTTCGAGAGTCAGCAATAGGAGAATGCTCTTGACACTTCCAACTTCCCAAGCAAACAAGTAACACTGTGTTGTCTTAGAAGGAGCTCCCAGCTCTGTAGGACCTCAGGCGTGCAGGCTCCTTCCTGGTTGTCTCACGTGCTAGTTAGTGTCTGTGTGACCTTGCAAAAAGCCCACAAACCCAGGGGTCAAGAGCCTGGGCCCAAGAGCCAGCTCTGCCCATACTTTTTTTCTCACTGTTGTGGCCTCTCCCGTTGCGGAGCACAGGCTCCGGACGCGCAGGCTCAGCGGCCATGGCTCACGGGCCCAGCCACTCCGCGGCATGTGGGATCTTCCCGGACCGGTGCACAAACGCGCGTCCCCCGCATCAGCAGGCGGACTCTCAACCACTGCGCCACCAAGGAAGCCCCTGCCCATACTTTCTTGAGGGGCTTTAGGGATGGCACCCTGTGCCCCTGAGTCAGTCCCACCTCTGGACTCCCAGAAGGACTGGACTTCTGAGGTTCCCAGTGGGTTGGGGTAACTGCAGAATTACTGCTGGTAGGGCTCGAGAACCCCTGCATTCATGGAGCCTTGTCTAGAGGCCAAATGAAAGGATAGCTATCAACCCAGGAAAAACTGATGTTCAAAGGGCATCCCTGAGCTGGAAATGTTGGGACCCACAGGACAAGATGACTTCCAAGGTCCTGAAGCCCCCTGCAGTTTAACTACCCCATAGAAGGCGCCCTGCTGAGATGAGATATCTTCTCCAGGTCTACTCTGCCTCTAGACAAGAATTTGGAGAACCTGCTCCCATGCATGAAACCTTCCCACCTTTCACATAATGGTTTTTTTTTAATTGAAATTAAAAAATTAAAAGTCAAATGTAAAATCTTAACTTTTAAAAGCATTTTATATAGATAGCTAGTGGGAAGCAGCCGCATAGCACAGGGAGATCAGCTCGGTGCTTTGTGACCACCTAGAGGGATGGGATAGGGAGGGTGGGAGGGAGACGAAAGAGGGAGGGCATATGGGGATATATGTATATGTACAGTTGATCCACTTTGTTATAAAGCAGAAACTAACACACCATTGTAAAGCAATTATACTTCAATAAAGATGTTAAAAAAAAGCATTTTATAATAGTGATTTTTACAGATTCCACCTCATGCAGAGCCCTACATATTTTGTCAAATCAAGCTCCTTTGTTCTCAACTTTTTTAAAGTGGTTTATTACAGTGATAAAGAGTTTGAGTTTAGGAACCAAACAGACTTGAGTTTGAAACCTGGCCTCACTACTTACTTAGCTGTGTGACCTTGAGAAAGTTACTTGAGCCTCTGAGCCTTAATTTCCTCACCTGTAAAATGGGTGTAAGTGTCTAGGTCTTCAGTGGTGTGGTGAGAATTAAATGAGATACTCCCTGTGAAGCACTTAGCAGGTCTAGCCCCCAATATCAGCATGATCTCTTTGGAATCCATTGGATCATTTTTATTAAACCAAATTTTACACCTTGGGTTTTCAGATTACATGGCAATCAGGTCTTCTATGGGAGGTTTATACCTGATAGAGGAATCTAGCCTAATTCTCATATTTCAAAGTGAGGAGTTACACTCTCACAATTAATTGCACAGACAAAAACGCCCCCTGGGTAAAGTCTGTGAATTCAGTACCCCTTGGTTAATTTTCCAAGGACCTCTTTCTCCTCCCCTCACTGAGCACCTGCACCTCATCTCCTCTTGGCTTGTGGATTTTTCTGGATGAAGTCCCACCTCCTCCATCATCCATCCCCTGAGCCCGGCCTCTAGCAGCTTTAGAAGTAAATCAGTCTTGCTTCCCCTGGTCACCCAGGTCAGCTCCCCTTGAGGAGAAAGAGAGAAATCTGCCTAATGTGATGTAGCTAGGAGACTCCCTCAGCTCAGTCCAGGCTCACCCCTTCCCCATCGCATGAATGTCTTCATGTGCCCTGAGAGCAGATGTGGTGAGAGCATCCCAGGCAGGGGGAGCCACTTGTGCAACGGCCCTGCCTAGAGGTGGAAGACGACGGTGCTTTCTACCTCAAGAGAGGCTAGGGTTCCGAGGCAAGATCTGAACTTAGAAGGTCCTGGTCCCACACTCTCTAGTTTTGTTTTGTTTTTTTTTAATAAAGAACCATTTCTTTTAGTATCTTTAGTTCTTATTTAGTATTACAAATGTTTATAAAGGACCCTTAGGTCAATTCTCCTGGTGAGTATATAGTCGTACAGAGTGAGGGGAACATTTTTGGACACTACGCTGCTTTATACAGATGTCTAGTCTTGGTTTATTACCTCCTCAAAATGGAAGAGGTGGCTTTATTTGCACCACCAGAGTCCTCGGGAATGAGGCAATCCAACCCTGAAGTGATGCACTGTTTCAAAACTTCAAGTCTTTATGCAAATAAATGCAAATGTGGTACCCGTTATAGTTAAAGACCCAAGGTACGCACCCCAGGAGAGACTTACTAGCACACTGTATGTCTGTTGTGGTTCACAAGGATTGTTAGGTTTAATTACAGCTTTCTACCTTAAATCAGGGAGTCCACTCCATGAAAGTGTTCGCCAGGTCTAATTCAAGAAATTCAATGTATGTGTGAATCACAAATAAGCTTTCACCTCCTGGAGCTGGTCATCAAGCCAACACTTTTGACTTCACAGCTCTTCCTTTCTAATGGTCCTGGAAATAAAAGGATCAACATCAGAAAGACCATTTGAATTTTCCCCTATTTGTGACCAGGCTGAAGATACAGTCGGGGGCACTTTGGAGCCCGAATCTTGGGTCCTAGCGCTAGCTTTGGCGTTGGTGTTCAGGAGACCTAGCAGGTCCTAGCAGGATAACTCTGAGCCTCAGTTTCCTCATCTCTAAAATCAGAATAATGGGGACTTCCCTGGTGATCCAGTGGCTAAGGTTCTGCAGTCCCAATGCAGGGAGCCCGGGTTCGATCCCTGGTCAGGGAACTAGATTCCACATGCCGCAACAATGATCCTGCATGCTGCAACTAAGACCCGGTGCAGCCAACTAAATAAATAAATATCTTTTTAAACTAAAATAAAACAAAATAAGAATAATGATCATTTTGTCTCTCGTCTACAGCCTTAGAAGATGAATCATTCTACCCTTCCCTGCTCTCCCAGTCCAACTCCCCTTCCTGAAGAGGCTATGGATTGTTGTGCGATGCTTGCCCTCATGGGAACTGAAGGTCTTACGTGTGAAGTGCCTAGAACAGTACAAAGTAAGCACTAGGCACAAGGAAGCCTTTGCTGTCACCACCTCCGTGCTAATTACTCCCGGTGTGTGTCCCTCGGCCTCAGCCTTGGCTGGCTTTACAGCCTGCTACACTAGTATCCATTTGCATGGCTGCCCGTAGGCAGCAGCATCTGTTTCCAGGCATTCTTCAGCAGGAGGATATTCTTGCCTTTGGTGTAGAGTCATGGTAATGATTCAGACACTCCTCTACCCTAAACAGATTGTAAATTTTCCCTCAATGGAAAAGAGAATACACTA
The DNA here is from genome assembly GCF_059928025.1 of Delphinapterus leucas. Lineage (NCBI taxonomy): Eukaryota > Metazoa > Chordata > Mammalia > Artiodactyla > Monodontidae > Delphinapterus > Delphinapterus leucas. The sequence continues at coordinate 78,574,659 of NC_143144.1, read as the reverse complement.
TAAAATATAATGTTTCCTGAAGGGTTTGCAGATTTTCTTCCTTATAGTTAATCATGTTTTGAAGCATTTAGGAAACAAATATAATGCATCTATTTTTTCCTTAATCACGCCCAAGTAAGTTCCCCCTCCAGATGGAAAAACTCTAGGTTTTTAAATTAAGACCATGATATCTGCCTACTTTTCAATGTTTCATTCAGTTTTAGAGCTGGAAGGGGCCTTGGGGACCACCTCATTCAATGCCTTGGCTTTCAGACCCAAAGAACCAGGGCCCAGAAGGATGAAGTGACCTATCTAAGGTCACACAGCATGTCAGGGACACGGCTGAGATGGACCACAGGCTTCCAGATCCACAGTCAACTGCGCCTCATTCCCCACTGTGCTGCCAGAAAAAAAAAAGCACCTTGGGAATGAGAATGAAATGAGGCCTCTTTCTGAATGTTCGTGCATCGCCCACAATTGGCAGGCTGGACTTTTAGTATGTTTGCAATGGTCTGACTTAATAGGTGTCTTACGTGTAACATTGAAATGTACTCAGGGGGAAGTGCTGGGGAAACCCCAAATCCCTCTGTCCACTGAAGCAGGAGTTCCACGAGATGCCAGAGGGACACCAACCCAAGCAGAGAGGTCAAACATTAAGTCACCAGATGCAGCAGGCAGTACATGGAACATCCTTATACTAAAAACCAGGATTTGTTGTTGAGCAGAAATTCAAATGTAACCGGGCATTCTATATTTCATCTGGCAACCCTAACCAGATAGGTTTTAAAAATACAACATTCAAATGTAAGTCCCAAATTGGAAGCCACAGAGGAAGATGCTCCAAGCTGTTGTTTTGAAACCAAACTGCTTCTCACATGGGCAACTCTATGTAACGTGCTTCAGGGTGATTCTTGACAGGACTTTAATTACATACTCAAGGTGAAAGTTTCCAAAGTGACATAAGAAACTTAAATTTCAGGTTTGTCTCTCAGTTCAGTCAAAGAGCACCTCTCACGTATAGAGCAGCCCCTCTAGTCTCCCTGTCTCACTCCCGCTTCTTGGAGGCCATGTCTTTATAGCCACTTGCCCTCTACCCTCTGTACCTCTCATTCAATGCTCAAAACACCATCATACTTTTAATATGCAACCAGGACCATTCTTGCTAAGATATATGATGACTAAATACACTAGATACTCATTTGTGGTAATGTTCCGTGAGGTCACCGTGAATACTGAATTAGCATATACTGAATCACTGCCCCAATGGGGAATACAGAGTTAGTTTTCTGCAAGCCTCTGGGCACATTTTCAAACATCCGTAAATATACAACCTTCTTTTATGTGTGTTTCTGTTTAAAGGCATATTATTTACTATATATGGTTTATTCATTAACACTGAATTTATGGCCAACAGCATTGTAACTTGTGCCTGAATGAAACATCTACACACATATTTTCACTGTAAGGCACATCACAGCCTTCCTGCACTTAAGGAATACTACACAGCACTTCAGCACTAGACTTGGGGCTGTTTTAAAATAACCAACAAAAAGCACAAAAAAAATGTGAAAATCATGGCACTCAATAGATTGAAAATGACACTTGTTACAAGTGACCATAGACCCCGCCAAGCCGGGCGTCGGTCCTGGGAGCAGCCCCAGAATCCCACATGTCCAGCTCCAGCTTCTCCAGTTCCAGAGCTCCCGGTCCACCCCAAAAGTTCCTGGAGCCCAGGCCACTGGCCCTGCAACTTCCACTACTTCACATTCTATTAACCGGAGCAAATGAAAGAAATGGATAAGCTCAAGAAAAGGGACACAGGCAATCACAGGTGAGAAAATGAGCGACCACTACTGAGCTGTGCCCAGCTCTGTGCTAAGGTGATAATCTTCTTATTATTAAGAGATAAGCTCCATCTCTTCATCTAATCCTCAGTCCAGCCTCGTGGTAGATACAGAAAAGTGAGAAGTTACATACTTTTTCCAAGGTCACCATCAATAGTTGAGTATCAGACAGATTCCAAATTATGTTTGTCTGATTCCAAAGCCTTTTGCTCCAGATCAGAGCTTAGCAAACTACAGCCTGTGGACCAAACCCTTGCCCATTCATCTATGTATCATCTACGCTGCTTTTGAGCTACAAGGGCAGAGATGAGTGGCTACAACAGAGAACTCATAGCCCGCAGAGCCTAAACATTTACTGTCCATCTCTTCACAGGAGAAGCTTGCCGATCTCTGCTCTAGATCACTCTGAGATGCTGCCTCTTGGTGAGAAAAGCATAAAGAAATGACGCTGCGGGTGAGTTCAATAGGCTGTAACTAATCCCCACGTAGGTATCAGTCTCCCTGTCTACAAATGAGGAAGCTGAGATGCAGTCATTCAAGTATTTTCCGAGGCTCCAGCTCCTGAGTGTGACAGGACTGGGATTTGAGATCACGTAGAACTTCCTCCAAAGCTAACCCTCAGGCCACCAAGATCTAGAGATGAGGCCAAGGCCTTCGTGTTTGGGGCCCTGAGACTTTCACTTCTGCTTTATCTTCATGCATTCGTGACAGATCTACAACGCAGGGCGGAGAGACCAATCTCTGCCTTGTACATTAATTGTTCCTAAAAGAATGCCACAATTCACAAATGCTGATTTTGATTAAAATAATCAAGATGATTTCCTACTTCCAAAATACTGACAAAATAGCTTTTTTATCTGTGTAGACAAAAAAGTAAGCGAGGATTATTTAAATCAAGATTATGTACAACATGCATCCTAATTATTACACGATTACCTAGCTAAAAAGTGGATATTAGTGAATGTTGTTTTCGGCTGGCAGTCAAATCCAAATTAAGAGCATTCTAGGCTGATCTGGATCACAGATAAAATTAAATTAATGTGACTCCAAGCCAGCTCTCTATTTATAAGCAAAGCTCAACTACAAAGAGAAAAGAAACATTTTCAGATGCAAAAATATGCCTCTGAACACAAGCCAAACATGGATTTTTAATTAAAGCACCAAGATTTTTTTTTTCCTACCAATTGTTCCTTTTGGGTATTGCTAGATATGTCAGGGCTAGCCTGGAAATTGGGCCTGGCATTCTGAGGACAGCTGAAGGTCGGAAAGCAATGAGGATGGATTTTCCCAAAGTTCAACCAAAGGAGTCATATGAGATGGGAGTCTGAGCTCCCACCTTCAAAAAACTCCCTGTGTTCCAAGATGAAAGAACTCCAAGAGGAAAAGAGAAAGAAGACTTTTATTTTGAGACAAGTTATCTGACTTCCAGCTTCGTCTTATTCCTCCAACCACACCCCGGAGTGAACAGGAGAAAGAAATGATAGCCTGGCCCAACGTTCCTCTGACCCAAGAAGACCGACACTTCACAGGTCCCCAGCGTTGCTCTCCACTCTGCATCTCATATGGATGATGGCACGGATTTCTCGGCACAAGGAAAATGGGTAACAGGAAACTGGTACCCCATTAGCAGTGGGACCATGTCCTATGGTCTGTCCTGAGGCTCCCATCTGTAATTTGACAGAGTTTTATGACCACCTGCCATGATAGAGCAAGACCCAGCACTGGATTGGAAGACAACCGGATCTGCGCCCTGGTCTCAGTTCCCACATCTGCCGAATGGGCACATCTATCTCACAGCATGGTGGCCTGGGTGAGAGGGGCTGTAAGGGAGCAGGCTGTCAGTCAATAGTAGTTCAATACAAAACACACTCTCAGAGCATCAGAATTGGAAGAGCCTTTTGAAGGCTATCTGGCCGAACCCCTCTTTTTCTAGTTAAGGAAACTGGCTTGGGAACCAACGTCACCCCTGGTGGGATGGGAACAGAACTCAGGCGCCGTACTCCCAGCTGCCGATCCTTCCTGCCCCTCTCTCCTCCTTCCCCTTTGACTGATGCTCACTGAATCCAGTTGTCACTTCAAGTCTAGATGGGCCTGCAGGGCTTCCTGATCCCTTATAACCACATCTATCCTACAGGCTCCCCGAGCCCCTGCTCCCTTATTCAGGAGTTTAACACATATTTATCAAGCACCCTTGGGCCTCATTCAGAAACGTAGGCTGGCAAAGAGTAAAACGCCACCAGCCTCATCCAGCCGAGGAAGAAAACTGCCCCCACGCCGATGGTGACCTCTATCTGACGGGACACGTTAGGAGCCCCACTTTTAGAGGAAGAGAGTGAGATTTAGGGACATCAAATCTCCCGCTGACTCTACGGCCCTGTCGCTGGATGTTGGCCATCATTGGTTATTTGCATCGCTGTCTCTTCCATTACCCCAGCCCCCCACCTTCCCCCACCACGCCTTCCGGCTGAGTTGTCCCCTGCCCACCCCAGTTGAAAGGGGCCTCCTGCTCCTCTGACTCAGGGCACCTGTCCCTCTGTCCCTATTTGGTCTTCCAGCCCCTGCGCACAGTGTTTTGGGGTGCTGGTGCCTCACAGGCTCCTCTGATGTTTGCATTACGTGACCTCTCACCTGGGAGTGAAATGCCAGCACCCCTCCCACCTCCCACCCTCCCCCCAAGGGCAGGAAGGGGTTCTCATTCCCTTGAGGAATGCCCTTCTTGGCTCCCAGCACCCCAAGGTCCCAAGACCCCGGCAGTGAAGGAGATTCATCCTCCACCCATTCACAGGCACCCCCAGGACAGGCCTGTGAACTTCCCTGGAGGACCACACTGGGCTCTCCCTGCTCTGAGAATGTCTGGAAGGCTTTTTGCCCCAGGACTTGGGCAGAGATAATCCAAGGGCATTGTTGCTGGGATGCTAGGGAAGAGACCCCTCTTGGGGAGCCCTCAGTCCAGCCTCAGCCACCTCCCCAGCCTCAGTCTTGCTTGACCTTCCAGAATTCCTAGACTGGGCCCTGGAGGTGACAAAGAGACCTCTCTCCCCCCAACTTGGCTGCCTGTGTCCACCCCCTCTGATGGGGCCTTGACCCAGATAAACCAGACAAACCAAAGGCAGCCAGCTCGTCGGGAGCAGCTCTGACAGTTAACACGTTCTTCTCCACGAGGCAGATCTGCACAGCAGAGAAAGCCAGCCACACCCGAGTCCCAGCCCCAGCTCACTGCCCCCGTCCCCAAAACAGTCCTTCCAGCTCTTGTTCCTGACATCTCTGCGCTTCATCGTGAGCAAGGGATCACCCTTTTCGTGTGATCTTGGACAAGCCATAACCTCTGAAGTTCAGTTTGTGCACCTGTAAAGTGGAGACAATAATCCCACACCACATACTCCCCGGGACCGCTCGGGAGATCACATGCAGCGTTGCACGTAAGGATGGTGACGACGACGATGACAGTGTTTTTGGTACCACGTGCAGCTATGGGTATGTCCATACAATTGATATAAGAGCTAAGAAGGGGGCAGTCACAGGACTGGTTCCTTGGCTCAACAATGGGCCCTGTGCTTCTGGGATGAAGGTCCTTGGAAAGCCAGAAAGGGCATTCTTGGTATAGGAGCCGTGGGGAAAATAGGAACAGTAATGAGACCTTGTTTTGGACCCCCAGCTGGTGAAGCAAGGTCTTCCCACACCATAGGGTTGGGGAAGGGCCCAATGTGTGCTGAATAAATGGAAGCTGTTTATACTGGGGGCAGAGTGAACCTCTTAGTTTGCTCTGGAAGCTGCTTGTGGGCTCAGTCTGGCCCCTAGGGTTGAGGGAGAACCTCATGAGGTGTTACAGGGCTACCAGGAACCCTGCCCCTCAAGGTTTGCCATGCTCCCTGGATGTCATCGGGGCCAGTCTCAGGCCTGCCTCACCTACTGAGTGGGGATTCTTGCCAGGTTCTGCCTCTGGGGCATGTGCTCTGATGAGCCTTCTGAATGTTCTCCGGCCTGAGGCTTGGGGCCATGTCTGCTGGGCTGTGAGGGGGTGTGGGGGGCAGCTCATGCTGTGGGTGGAACCCAGCAATCCGTAATTTTCAAGAGTTCTCCCAAACACACACCCATGAAATATCCGGAAACACCATTCTGAACTATGACCTGCCACCTAATCTAAGTGTGCTGTGTCCTGTGGCCATCCTAAATTTCTTCTGCTCCTTTATTATTCCATAATGTCTCTGACCTCCAGTGTTTCCACATAATGGTTTCCCTGCTACCCAAAACATCCATTGCTTCTCTGACCAGGAAGCCTTCCTTGACACCCACCCCCATCCCTATCAAAGTGCACTTAGGGCCCTTCCCAGGTGCTCCCCGAAGGATCTAAGGACTGATCACTTTAGACTGTAATTGCCTGTTGGCTTGTAGGTCACTGCCTCCAGAAAGTGAGCTCCATGAGGAGTGAAAGCACCATTGTAGGTCCAAACACCTGGCACTGCATCTGGCTTATAGTAGCAATCTCTACAGACTGAGTATATGAGGAAATTTGTCTTAGTAACTCCCCAACACCCAATAGAGATCATGGCTCTACCTTCTGAGACCACACATCTCTCCCAAGAGACAGAGGTTGTGCATGGCTGGCCACTCAAGGAAGTGGATATGTTTGGGGCTCCTCTCGATGGACGCTTCCATCGAAAACCAAGAGACCAGTGGGTAAGAAGGACCCCTTCCATTCTGGTCACTGTGGGACAGTCCCCTAGCTCGGCCTCACACCTATGGTCTTTCTAGGTTGTGGGAAGACTAAAGATCTGGTCTTCCAGCCTCTAGTGCATGAGATTTTAATTTGCTGAGGGCAGGTTTGAAAAACAGTGTGAATTCCCTTCCTTCAGTGCTCAGAGAATCAAGAGAGAAATAAACGTTTTCAATTTTGACAACTTCATCCCTTTGGCTGGTGATAGTATATGCAAACTTCTTTGCCAATTCATCTGGAACAAGGCTCTTTCAAGCATCAAACCAGACCAGAAAGCTATAAAATGAATACAGATCTCTGAATGACAAACTGGCATGCAATCTTTCTCCAACCCAACATCCAAGGACAGGGCTGGCTCTTGTGAGCACATAGCGGGGAGAGCTTGTGGGTGCTGTTAATTTGAGGGGTTTGCTTTTGTTTGTTTGCTTGTTTGCTTGCTTTTGCTTATTTGGGGGCTTAGTTTGTTCGCTTATTGTTTTTCACTTTTCGTTTTTTCCAATCACCTTTGTGAAAAAAGGCTGTTCTGTCATCTCCTGTCTGCAAGGTCAGGCACAGCCTCTATATTTGAAGTTGGAAGACATAACGGAAATCTAGCACTTGAAAAACCCGAGTGATTTAGGCAAAGAACGGCCATTCCCATTTGTGAAAAATCTGTGGTTAGCCCAAACTTTTTTTTTTTTTTTTGTGGTACGTGGGCCTCTCACTGCTGTGGCCTCTCCCGTTGCGGAGCACAGGCTCCGGACGCGCAGGCTCAGCGGCCATGGCTCATGGGCCCAGACGCTCCGCGTCATGTGGAATCCTCCCAGACTGGGGCACGAACCCGTGTCCCCTGCATCGGCAGGCGGACTCTCAACCACTGCGCCACCAGGGAGGCCCAGCCCAAACTTTTCAACAAGACATTACTGATTATGAACTGAAGTCATTATACCCAAACGTATAAGCCACTGGACAAGGACTTAAAAATGAGAGACATTTCATAGGTTTTCCTCAGCCCCACCTTTCACAGCTGCCATCCACCAACAACTTTAAGAACAAACTTAACATTCCTAAACAAAAATAATTTCATCATTTTGTGTGGCATTAACACCCCGCCACTTCGATATGTTATCTATATTTTTCTTGTTGACATCCAACCAATTCAGAGCTAAAAATACATCCTCCAGTTTTTCTGTGGGTCGTAAATCATAGAAAGGTTATATTTTATGAAAGCTGAAGCTGAGGAGTAAACAGCATATTTATATCCAAAGAGTTTCATCCATTAAGCAGCAGTGACAGGGCCCTGTGGGCCAGAATCTAGTTTTCTTACTTAAAAAGCTTAGTTCTTTTGTAGACTCCTGCAGGGACCTATAACAGTTGGAATTGGCTTTTTTATGCCTGTGAGGCCACCGAATGAATGTTACACTTTTCCATTATTTTCTTTTTTCTTCTGAGAAAACTAGGCTACCCGCTTATTGCCTAAAACCTACACCCCATGATCGTACTGTCGTAAAATCTGTCTTCTGCTCTTTCCTCCCACATCTTACCAACATCCCCAAACCTTGTTTAGACGTAGTGTCCTACAAGGTTATGCTGCATTTACTGAGGTGTGGGAAGGCTCCCTGCGATGATTCAAGCTGATGGGTGGCATACCTGTATAAAACTTCAGCCCAAGGGGTACCTGACAGCTATGACCTCCTCTACCTTACAAAAAATAAAAAAGCTTAAATCTTAATATCTCCCTTGTTCATGCCTGCGAATGCCTTAAAGTCTCCATCACGAGGTGGCTGAAATAAAAAGGCATAAGTCTGGATCTTGCATTTCATATTACTGCCCACTATTAAAATGTTAGTATGACTGCCCCTTGGGCTATTAAAAGATGATGCACGTATCCTGTCCGCAAATGGTGTAATTTGTGGTCATGAATCCAGATCTAGATCTATGCAGATAAGGATGTAGATTTCACACACCACTATTACATCAGGCAAGTAAGTATAGGTTCAGCGTCAGCAGAGTGACCACCCCGAAACTAGCCAAATAATCACTGACAATTAAGAAAATGAAGTATCTGAGTCTCAGTGCTCTCTTAGCCACTTCGCACATATATTTGTTCTTTTGATGTCCTGTGTGAATAAGGGTGCTTCATCTGACTGCTGATGGGCTAAACAATGTGTCTGAGTTGTAATATAGAACTCAATTTGCTGGGTCTGTCATCTGAAAGGCCTGGACAATTTATCGAACACTGCAGATGAAAGAAAGAGAGGGAAAAAAATTTTTAAACTGACCACTTCTAAAATGAAGAAAATAGGACAGTAAAGGGTATTGTAATATACTTTAATCTTCCTTAATGTAGAAAAATATGAAATGCCATTAAATCTTCCTTTGAAATGGATGTTGTCGCATGGCTTGAGCACCCAAATCTAGTTAATGAATCTATTTTTAAGGCAAATAAACAGGAAAGAAGCGGTGAAGGAGTGATCTGTGCATTATACAACTAATTCAGAAGATGAAAGGAAGAAAAATTAAAGTTAAATTCACATAAATATTAGAGGTAAGGAGAATGGTTGCAGGTGTAAAAAGGGAAACCTGCATTTCCCTTTGGCTGGTGTTGGAAACAAGCAGACACTTTCTTCTCAAGAGCAAAGTCGGGAAAGATGAAAGTGTTTCAGAGGGCCCAATAATTAATATTTTAGAAGGTTTTCTTAATAAAAAATGATCCAACAATAATAGCAATTTAATCATTTTATCTGAAAAATTGATTGCAAGCGTTCATTCGTGAGGAAGTGGCCTTTACAGAATTTGGATGACCTTATCCAATCAGATCTCCCCTTTAATCACTTTAAATGGAGCCAATATACAAAGAAACGCTGGAAGCAGTCCAGATTCGAAGGGCAGTAATCTGGGGAGATTAACAGTCCTCCACAAAGGGCCCACACCAATCTATTTACCCTTCCTTCTTTGTTGCAGCCAGAACATTACTAATGGAACTCAGACCATGTGACTAAGAGTCTGCTGGGGAGATCGGCTATACTGGGGAGTCTCACTGGTGTCCACATCCACCACCCATGTGGCAAAATGGCCTCGGGGGCATATATCTTCTCCTTAAAATAAAGAAACTTTTAGCAAGTTAACAGAGCACAGAGGATTAATCTTGGGCAACCTTAAATTATGAAGGATGCCAAGGCTTAATACCTATTAACTTTTAAAGCATTATAAATGACACTTTGTCCCAAGAGAAGAGTATATAAAACATTTTCCTCAGACATTTTTTAATGTGATCTTCACATTGGAGCCCCTTTTCTTGTAAGAAACAGATACCCACTCCCTCCTTTCTCTGCTTTGGTTACCACGTGGGCAAACAGGGACATCCCCACCGCCAGACTCCACACATTTAAGCAAACAGTGGACAGCAACCCATCTCTCAGCATCCCAGCTCCATATTCTTAGAACCTGAAGGCCCAGCTTGTGTCTAATGTCCACTTTGGTCCAATTTATAGTCAGGGAACAGATCACATCACATAAATGTGGCTGCAAGGACATGGGGGGGTTGGGGCCAATCCTCAGAGAAGGGGAGAAGAGCCTGGAAGACAGAGCAGGGGAACATAAAAATTAAAAGCATGAACTCAGATACCAGAGTGCCCAGGTGTGAGCCTGAGCAAGGGTCCTAACCCCTGTGCACCTCTGTTTCCTCACCAGTAAACTGGGGTGGTAAAGTCACCTGTCCCCTAGGTTGGGTTAATGTGGGGATTAAATGAGTTAATAGAACACTTCTCGAACCATGCCTGGCAGATGGTATAGGGGACGTATCCTTTATAACTGTTGACTATTATCGCTGTTATCTTTGTTTGCCCCATTTCTTTACATGAGGAAACTGAACTTCAGAAAGTTTGCACGCCAGGCTCACAGTCATAAGGGGTGGCCTCTGACATCAATCTTCAAACTACTGCTCTGTTTATGCCCCATCAGGGCTGGACTGCGTGCACAGGCACTCTGGCAGGCTAATGTTTTACACCATTCATTCATTCCTCAACAACTATGCCCTGAGTGCCATCCCAGCTAGGCAGAGAAGGGAGGCCATGGGACAGCGTCCCGCCATGCACTGGACTAGCCCACTCGTCAAAACCAAGGCCTTGGGCTTAGCCAGACCTACCCTCCCAGAAAGCCCACTAGCTCTGGTCACTCAGGCTTGCCCCTCACCTCACCCCAACGGGCTATCCGGAGTGTTCCTTCCAGCCACATTCACTCCTCTGCCTGGGAGCAGTGTAGGGACACTTAATTTCTCCATCACAGTAAGCTTCCATTGATGTAAAGCTACCACACAGGGCCTGGCATTAGTAGTTGCTCAATAAATGGCAGCCATTACTGTTCTGAAGGGAAAAACAAACAATGACGGAGCACCTACAGGCTCCGGGGAAGGATGCGGGTCCACACGTGGGGCCAGTGCTGATGCTTTCACACCAAGCCTTGGGCTCAGGCTCCAACAAGAGCCTCTTAGTGCCAAGATGACCAACAATTCTGGACTGGACGTTGGTCAGCCCAACCTCACAACACACTCTGTTGTCCAGAGAGCCGTGGACAGGGGCAGGATACCCCAAGCTTTGCTCTAGCCTGGGGCTCTTCTGGGTGCTCAGAGAGTCTTCCAATATTTAACTCAAACTAATCTTTTACTGCACGTTGTTTTCTTTTATCATAACCGTGTGCCTTCCGAACCAGAGCACAGAGGAGACACTCCAATGCATTAACCAGGGTTGCAGCTTGTTTTTGAGCACATCCCAGAATAAATTTTCTCCTTTATCGCTGTTTAATTGATGGGTATCCTTAAATCTCAAGGTAAGCCATGTTTTATCATTTGCAAGCAAAATTTATTCACCGTATTAAAAAAATAATCTAACATGAATTGGAGCTGAGGCTGCTATAAGTTGCAAAGATAACTCATAAACTCAGATTCACAACAGTTTTATGGTTCTTATTGACTGATTTTTAAATATTGTTCATTTGAACTTCTAAAATAAATTTAAACAGTCCTTTTAATCTGTTACATATGTTAGTTCTCCCAATAAAATTATATTTGAAAAAAGACTGAAAGTCTCCTAACAAATCTCTAACAACAATAATGTTGGGGGATAAGTATGTCCCAAACAGTGCATAGAATTTTTTTAGTATTTTTTTTTACCATTTTTAGTAATTTTAGTATTGGTAGTTTATCTGAAATTCACATTTATCGGGCCATTCTATATCTTACCTGGCATCTCTACCCCATATCCAAACCAAACTGATTCACTATACTGAGGTATTTTTTGTTCAGTTTGGTTTGATTTGGTTGGGTTTTGTTAGTGCTAGTTTAGGTTTTGTTTGTTTTTCATTGGCTTCCCTGCCAAATCTCTTACCCTGGGCAGTCCTCGGTTTTCTCACATGAATGAGACAAGTTAACAGCCATCATTCTACCCACCTTACAAAGGGCGAAGACGTAAGAGGATGACAAGAGGAAGAATGCTGAAAGCGGAGCCACCAAGAGGTGACCCTCTGAACAAAGGCAAAATGGGGAGAGCGGTGGGTTTCTTGGGGGTGGCCTTTCCCCTTCCTTGATGGGAACACTGGGACATTACCCCTCTGTTTAAAAGACTATGCCGGTGCTCGCTTCGGCAGCGCATATGCTAAAATTGGAACGATACAGGGAAGATTAGCATGGCCCCTGCGCAAAGAGGACACACATATTCATGAAGGGTTCCCTTTTTTTTATGGTTACCAAAGCAGGGGGCGGGGAGAGGGATAAATTAGGAGCGTGGGATTAACATATACACACTATTATGTATAAAATAGATAAACAACAAGGACCTACTGCATAGCACAGAGAACTGTACTCGATATTTTGTAATAACCTATAAGGGAAAAGAATTGGAAAAAGAATAGATATATAGAGATTTAGATAGATATGTATAGATATGTATAACTGAATCACTTTGCTGTATATCTGAAACTAACGCAACATTGTAAATCAACTATACTTCAATTAAAAAAAAAAAAAAGACTATGCCGTAGGTACACGGACAATTAAACACTCAATATGCAAACAGCTCCAGTAAGTTAAAGAGAAAGTTGACAGCCCCCAGTAGAAAAATGATGGGACATGCCCTGCAATGCAGCAGGCTCTAGCGCCTACTAACCGTGCATCTCAGGAAGGGTCCTCAACCTCGCCAAGCCTCATACAGACCATAGGGTCTATGAATGGGGTTAACATAAAGATTAAATGAAATAATACATCCCATAAAACATTCGGTGCTGGCGCTGTTCCCTCAGTTAATGAAAGCTGTACTTAATCATCTCAAGAGAAAAAATACATATAAATAAGCAAAAAAACAAAGAGAAAAATTCTACTTTACTAGAAATAAAGTAAATTGAAATTAAAATAACAATGAGGTATCATACTGTAGTTAGGAAACTGGCAAAGATTTTAAGGATTTTAATAACATTACTTAAAGGAGAAAAAAAATGTTCATAAACATTCAACAAATGAAGAATGATTAAATGAATAGTAAGAGAATAAACATATAGACAATGATTAAATAAACAATGAAATTTTTAAACAAATAAGGGAATGGTTCAACAAATTATGAAATTCTTTATGCTGTCCATTACAATAATGACCATATAGTATTTTTGTGACAAGAAAAAAATTGTTGGTTAACGAAAATTGATACTGAAATACTGGAAAGTGAGTGTGGGTTAGGAAGAGATTACAGGATGCTCATTGTATGTGTGTATAACCATCTTTTTCCTCCCCCCTCACCCCTGTTCTTCCTCTTCTGTCTCTGTGTCTCCCTGTCTCTGTCTCTCTCTCTCTCTCTCTCTTCCTCCCTCCTTCCCAGGAAGAGCAGTGACCCCCAGTTTCCTACAATGCACTGCATTCGGTGAGTGTCCGACAAAAGTGCTGACTGATGTGGAGTACAATTACGGACGCTTGACATTCTATTTTGAAGCATCCCACATTGAACATCTTGGGGCTACTCTTCCCATTAGAACTACTCCTCGTCCAGCCCCTTGCAGATAACCACTATTCATCCCAAGAGGTGGGGGCCGCCCCGAGAAACGGAGGACCTGGTCTAACTGTAGACACACCAAGAGGGTTCACGCTGGACCCTCCCAGGCCATTTTCTCTAATCCTACACCAACATCCAGTGACTGCATTCTGCATTCATTCTCCAGAACAAGATGTAACAAGCACCAGACCTTCGGGTCCACTCAGGGAGCCCTCGGTCTGAGGCGGACACTGACCCTAAGTTACAGTACCCCGAGATGCAATAAGACTGCTGCTGTAATGGTGAGGTAGACAGAACAATGAACACCAGGGGAATAAGAATAGGGGTTTGGGAGTCTGGGATGGCTTCACAGGGGGAAAGTGCGGGAGCCACTGGAATCTTTGAAGCAGGGAAGAATATTCCAGACCAAGAGAAGCGCATACTCCAAGCCACCAAACTCGAGACCATGGCAGATCAGGGACCCTACGGGTGTTCAACACAGGGCGGGGTAGAGGTGGTTGGACCAGGCCGAGCAGAGCCCTGAATGCTCAGTAAGGGGCACCTGCTTCATCCCAGTCATGCTATATAATGGACGGACAGGCAGAGATTGGCCAGGATCAGCTCCTCGTGGACACTCGATCGCGTGTCCCCTCCCCTGCCTCTCTATGCTCAGGGAGAAGTCGGCCTCAAAGCCCCAGTTTTCAGATGGTCACAGCAGAGGGTTTGTTCAAACACCAGGACAAGGAAGTTTCTGAGTAACGGTCATCACTTCGGCCACCAGGATAGCAATCCTTCCCAAACGCAGGCCCATAGGACCCTCACCCCCTTCTCTAGACTTGCCTGGAGTGCCCAGCCTCGGCCCCAGAGTAGACGTCGTCTAGACAGTGGCTGAAGGCCATGCCCCTGTTCTCACCAGGTCAAACCAGCAGCCCAGGGGCTCTGGTGAACCGGGAGTGGCCTCTCTCCCCAATCCTGATCTCAGGTGGCAGCTGGGGAGGCCTGGACACACCGTCCTCCTCCCGGGACAGGGCATGTCTCCAGCCACGGACGGCAACTCCGAGAAAACAAAACAAAGCACCACCATTAACTCCTTGCCTGCACCGGCCCTGCTTTCTTTAAATCCAGTTGCAATCTTAGAAGCCCGACATCGCCTGAAACAAAAGCCTCACTGATGCTGGAAGATGGCTTTGGTGAAAGTAGAGCTTATTTCAGAAAATCAAAGCAAAGAAAAATATTGAATACAATTCAGACGCATAATGCATTATTATGGGCTTTTATGGATTTTATGTATAATTTCATGTAAAGTTAAGAGGCTGAAGCGATCTCTTACATTCAGCTGTGTTATCAGCCCAGCTCCAAACAATGTTCCACATCTTATTATGTTCACGGTTGACACAGTATCAGAGAAGTGTGCAGCTGTCTTACTGCGCTATTCATTTCCTCATTACTATTTTATAAATATATGATTAACAGTTATTGCAGCTGCCTAATTCACATTTATTGCAAATGCAACCCCACAAATGAATACTCAAAGCAAAGAGATGTGGTTTTAGAGTAATTTAAATTTTACAGTTCCATTTACCCTGCTTTTTAATTTACTGCATAATGACCCCATTAGAATAAAGCACATCTGGAAGTTCTTTGGGGAACATTTAATTTTCTGTGGCTTCAGTACTAACAGAACTTGTACCATAAAGCCCACAGATGCCTTGAAGACTGTACAAATTTCCACATTTTATGCCAAGATGCTGGTTAATTGTACAGACGAGACAACTACAGCAAAGAGTGAAGATACGCTTCCCCGTGCTGAGAAGTGAACCGGGATCTCACTCTTTGCAAAGTTTGCACCTCAGAAACTTGAAACCAGCTGTCTGCTTTTCGATGTCCATTTAGCTCTGTTCCTTTTCAGGAAAGAGGCCACCTCGGACCATGAGTTCCCCTGGAGCTTCTCTTGCTTTTCCCACACAACTTTGCCCCAAACCCTATTTGGCCCTCACCGTGTGTAAGGGAAAGCAAGGTAGTTTGCAGAGCTCCAGCAGCCACGAGAGGCGGGTGCACGAGCTGGGCTCAGCCTAGCCCTCATCTGCTCACGAGGACACTACAGCTGCGGCCAGATTCCAGCAGGCCACGTTAGCGGACTCATGCAGAGTATTCAAAATTGATTTGAATATTCAATACAGATCACTGCAGCAGAACTCATGTATGAGAAATGTGAATCCATTGCCATTGATTAGCTAATTTATGTTCTACAACTAATCGAAGCACAAATCTCATTAGCCACAGGTCAGTAAGGCTCAGAGAGAAAAAGATAATCATTTTGGTAGCCTAGTTGGCTGTAAAGACACAATTAGAAGCTGGCCGGTTTTCCAGGATTCTCTGCCCATCCTCCTGGCTCTCAGGCCAACTGTGAAGGGAAAGAAAGGTAGCTCTTCCCCACGGTTCTGCTGGCCACTGTGAAAGACATCTTCATATGTAATGATCCGAGGTGCTTCTTTCATCTCATCCAACAATAACAAACACGACTTTAGTGCTTCTAGACGTACATAAAGCCCATAAGCTATTTAGAGCCACCACATGCACTGGAAGTACAGTGTTAATTATTACCTTTTCCATATTTTAAGCATTGGGTCAATATCAGCTTTCATGGCTGGGGTTGCGGGCGGGAGACGGCCGAGGCTTTCCATATTCTGATGTTACATGCATTTTAAAAACCTCCCTTTGTGAAGCACAGGGAAGCCATGCATTATCACATTAGGATGTGCAGTTTAAACCTTGAGCCCTGCTCAGTCAGTTTTGGGCAGAGATTTTTAACCAATCTTAAATATGGAAGATGACAGGAAAATGACCCATTGAGAGGAGAGCAGAATCCTGTTTTAACTTCACAGTAAGAAGCAAAATCCCTGATATTGATCAAATTAGGATGGCCAGGGCTTCCCTGGTGGCGCAGTGGTTGAGGGTCCGCCTGCCGATGCAGGGGACATGGGTTCATGCCCCGGTCCGGAAACATCCCACATGCCGCGGAGCGGCTGGGCCCGTGAGCCATGGCCGCTGAGCCTGCGCATCCGGAGCCTGTGCTACGCAACGGGAGAGGCCACAACAGTGAGAGGCCCGCGTACCGCAAAAAAAAAAAAAATTAGGATGGCCAGCAGCAAGCCCCTCGTGCTAATCTCTGCTGGTGATGCCTACAGGACGGCATTTCAAAGGGACATGGTTTCAAAAGTGTTGGTATAAACAGAAAAGCAAGACTCCTGGTGGACTAGCCTTCTGCTGGGCATGTAGCCCCTCTGTGTCTTTTGTCATAAAAGACAATGGATTAAACTGGGGACCTTTGCTAAATGACCAGGAACAGAACCCAAAGTGAGATTTTTCTGAAAAAGCAAATAAGAAAACAACACACCAAACTCCAGATGTTTTCACTGACCCATGATTTCCAGGTCATTGCAATGTCACACTGGGTCCATAAAAGGCATTACTGTTGGCCGGCCAATGCATCTTTTAGGAGTGTTAATCCATATTCTCTTGAAACAAAGGACCATCCACATTCCTTCAGGTCCACTATAGTGAGGAGCAGGGCATTTTTTAACACAGAGGGCTGGGAGCGGAAGAAACGGGCATCTCATCTTCCCCCACTAGGACCTGGTACTAAACCGCCGGGCAAAGGGTCATCGCATCGTAAAATTGAAAGAATACTCCACGTTTTCATTCTTTAATTTTACTTCCTTGAAAACTCTCTAGAACTATGGCCATTTTGATGGACTAGCTCCCTCCCACTCAAAGCCACTGTGTCCCCAGACCTGTAGAAAATAGAACATCCCAGTTGTTCTGACAGCACCATGTCCTTACAGACAGATTAACTGACTTGAGGCTGAAGCTCACAAGGTTCCCCCGTCGCAGCAGCTTTATTTTTTATGTTAAAGAGGTTTTTTTTTTGTTGTTGTTGTTGTTGTTGTTTTTGTGGTACGCTGGCCTCTCTCTGTTGTGGCCTCTCCCGTTGCGGAGCACAGGCTCCGGACGCGCAGGCTCAGCGGCCACGGCTCACGGGCCCAGCTGCTCCGCGGCATGTGGGATCCTCCCGGACCGGGGCACGAACCCGCGTCCCCTGCATCGGCAGGCAGACCCTCAACCACTGCGCCACCAGGGAAGCCCTGTTAAAGAGTTTAATAACAGGCTACACTGTACAACACTAATATCGGACATCAAGTGGGAAGAGAATCCCCAAGGGATCGCAGGTGGCCAAACCAGTTCCCCTCCCCAGGATTTCCAGGCTGTTCTCTTTCGTATGTGACCACACTTGAAGGGCACCAGTTTCCATGTGTAGTCCCCAGCCTTTCCCAGGATGTTGCCAAATGTGTTAGATCTTGGAAGGAGTCTGCAACCCCTTTCAGGCTCTTCTCTCATGAGAGCATCCCCTCTCCTCTCCCGCCAGCGTGAGCTCAGCCCCTCTGGTTACATTGCACAGTGGTCTCTTCACTCCCACCTTCCAGGGAGCCCACCAGTGACTGTATCTGCAGCTAGTCAAATCCTAGCCCTTCCGTGCACTCTGTTGTTATTTCTGTTTTTAATTATGCACTACTTGACACACAGAAGAATATATGAAACACGTGTGCAAGTTATGAAGCACAACAATAACATACACATCATAAAACCAGCGCTCACCCAGAGAAACAGAACGTTACCAACGCTGGTAGTGTTATCTCTTTGCTCCATCTCAGTTCATCCCCTTGCCTCTTCCAAAGGGTTAGCCAGGATCTGGAATTGTGTGCTTATCATTCCGTCACCTAAACAATATTCTTTAGTGTTGGTTGGTTTCCGAGTTTTATCAAAATGGCATTTTCCTCTGTGTGATCTTCTGCAGGTTGCTTGGTTCGCTCAGCATCACGTCTCTGAGATTCACACAGGTTTTTGTGGTTATAGCTGGAGCTCATTCATTTTCACATACGTATAATGTTCGTAGCCCATTTAACCATTCTCTTATCAATGGATATTAGGGTGGCTTCCCATGTTTTGCTTTTCCCCCCAGCACTGCTATGAAAGTCCTCAGAGCGCATGTCCTGCTGCACACGAACAAGAGTTCCTCTGAGGTCTAGGATGTACCTAAGAGTGGGCTGCTGGGTCGCACATACTTAGCTATACAAGACAATGCCAATTTGTTTTCCAAAATGTTTTTCTGCTTTACCCTCTCCAGCAATATGTAAGAGTCCCCATTCTCCACATCCTCACGGAGGCATGGTATTGTCAGACTTCTTCGATTTTGTCAACCTGGCGAGAGTAAAATGGTAAGTCTTTGTGGGGTTTGTGGGTATGTGTCTAAATATAGCTATATCTTTATTATCTTAAGGTGATGAGGAATACTCAGGAAGAAATCAAAGAAGAAAGAGAACTTCAGTAACTGATTATATGGAAAAAGCAGGACTGCTCACACCAGGTTACTGGTGATTTGATCATTTTTTTTCAAGCTTTATTGAGATATAATTGACATATAGCAAACATTGTACAGATTTAAGGTGTACCATGTGATGATTAGATTTTTGTATATATTGCGAAATGATCACAATAAGGTTAGTTAATATATCCATCACTTCACATAGTTTCTTTGTGGTTTTAATTTGCATTTTCCTAATTACAAATGAGGTTAAGCATCTTTTCATATGTAATTGGCCAATCCTTTTTACTATTTCCTAAAATGTCTATGTGAACAAGTCCTTTCCCCATGTTTCTATCACATTGTTTGTTTGTGTCTTATTATTTCCCATTTGTCTATACTCTGGATACTAATCTTTTGTTATTTATGTTGCAAATATCTTATCCAACTTTTTGTTGAAAGAAGTTCTGAATTTTAGTGTAGTCTAACTTATCAACCTTTTTGCATTTTGCTTAAGTAACCCTGTCCTACCTTGAGGTCATAAAAGGATCTCCTCTATTTTCTTCTTAAAATGTTCAAGTGTTGCCTTTTAATTTAATCTATCACATTTAATCTATCTGGGATCGATTTTGTGTATGGTGTGAGGTAAGGACCCATTTCACTTATCCCACGTGGTTAACCAGTGCTCCCAGCCTTCTTACTGAGTTGTCTGTGCTTCCCCCTCAATGGTCTGCAGTGTCATTTGTGCATGGTCTGCATCCAGGCTTTCTATTCAGTTCCGTTAGACATCTGTCTATCGTTGGGCCAGTACCACACAATCACAATGACTGTAGCTGTATAATACATCCTGATGTTTGATAGGGCAGTCACTCCCCACCCCCTTCACGCATACACAACTTTTATTTGGCTATTTTCAGTTTGGTCGACCCACTTTCCAGGAGCAAAAAGAAGAAGGAGGAGGAATAAAAGGAAAAGAAGAATGGTAGCTGATTTCTATGTGCCAACCTCTGTGCTAAGAATCTGACATATATTATCCCATTTAAACCCAATAACTCTGAAAAATATTTATTTTTTTACCTTTATTTCATAAATAAGAAAAATGAGGGCTTCCCTGGTGGCACAGCATTTGGGAGTCCGCCTGCCAATGCAGGGGACGCAGGTTCGAGCCCTGGCCCGGGAAGATCCCACGTGCCACGGAGCAACCAAACCCATGCACCACAACTACTGAGTCTGCGCTCTTAAACCCGTGAGCCACAACTACTGAGCCCGCGTGCCCAGAGCCCGTGCTCCGCAACAAGAGAAGCCACCGTAACAAGAAGCCTGCACACCGCAACGAAGAGCAGCCCCCGCTCGCCGCAACTAGAGAGAGCCCGCGTGCAGCAACAAAGACCCAACTTGGCCAAAAATAAATAAACAAATTTATTTTTTTAAAAAAAGAAAAATGAGGTTCAGAATGGTTTAATGACTTGCCAAATTTAAACACCAAATAAGCAGCAAAGATGCAAATCCTAACTCAGTCTACTGGACTCTCAAGCCAGTGCTCTTTCAGTTCCACTGGGGAAGCTTAGATTCCCAGAATCGTGGTAAGAATCTCTGCTTTAGATGCCACCAGACTTGCACCTTTTCTCTGCCCTGCTCGGAAACCGTGGCTGGGTGTCTGAGGCTGGGCCTTCACCTGAGGGCTTCGTGAAGCTGACCTGGCTGCTCCGAATTCCTGCCTCTGACACAGATCCTCCCCAGAACATGCTGTCAGCCTGGAGAATTGTCCTTTGTGGAGCATTCCTCTTTAATCGTGAAGCATTCTCTGCTCACCCTGGATTGTGGAAGGGATAGGAGGGAGCAAAGTGGAAACTATTCCAGAAGAGGTTCAACCTTCTACCTACAGCTTTTGCTGAGAAACTCAAGAAAATGCCCGGCACTGTCCTTTTCAGATGAGAACAGCTGAGCTCTCCACGCCCATAATAAACCCAACCGGCCTGGTGGAGTCACCGGCGTTAATTACGTGGTTGAGGTTAAATGTATTTTATGGACAAAAGCAATGATAGACGGGTTCTTCGCACAAAAGATTTCAGCTCATTTGAGATTTAACCATTTTTAAATTTAATAATTTTTTTAAAAGCCATGATTGTAAAGGTCAGATCTAATTCCACTGCCTATTATGAGCAGCCAAACCCGAGGCTGCAGCTCGGAGCCAGCAGAAGATGACTCAGGACTGGGGGATGAGACAGCTGGACGAGGAAGGGACAGGCCTCTGCGTGCGACTGCGGGTTCGTGCAAAGATCTGCTGCATCAATTACGGCTGGTCTCGTTTCCTGTCAGGTCTAATGGCAAATGTCTAATTTACTTTTCCAATTTTATCACGGTATTTTCCCTTTCAGTGTTCATCTACCGTCCTGATTTCCTTTGCCAACTGCCCTGCCTGTGTCTGTGAATTTATTTTTAAACAGTGTTAAGAGGCCTTATGTTACATTTCAAAATCAATCCGAAATATAACAGGATGCTGTCTGGAGCAGCGAGGCAGGATAGTGGGTACAAACATGTGACTTGCTGGCCACTGAGCCATTGGGGAAAGTCAGTCCACGAGTCAGAAAGAGACACCAGGAGACTCAGCTATGAAACCCACCCGCTCCAGGAGATCTTTCTGCGGCTCTTCTGGTTCTGTGCCCGGATCACATGGCTAGTTGGCACAGACCCATACCGTCACCCCTCTCCCGACACCTCATTGCGTTTACCTAGAGCTCCTGGTCACTGGGCCTGGTGAGGGATTTGCAGAGGAAGTGGGAGGGACCCTCACACCCCAGGACTCTGAATGCAAGCCGGGCCACAGTCCCCAGGGCTCCAACTCTGCGGTACCATGATCCATGCCTTGCCCAAAGTGGGCATTTGCACTGAAAGTGCAGCCTGGCTCTCTGTCCACTGGGCTGGGTAGGAGGCTCTAATAGGGGACATTTTGAAATAGTTCAGCCCAAGAAACTAAATTCTCCAAAAGCTCCCTTAAAGAAAACTGTGTGAAACGAAATCCATTGAAATGTACCACCACCAAGGTCCTCTTTGGAATTGTTGCCAAACCTCCCTGCTTCTAGTCTTGCCCTGAGGTTGAGGGATTCATTCTCCACTGTGTCGCCAGATGATGTTTCTAAAACACCTGTCTGATCATCTCCCTCTCCCCTGCCTCCCCTGCCATGAGGCTCCCCATGGCATTGGGGCAAAGCCCACCACCCTTAGCCTGGATCACACGTGGCTGCAGGATACGGCCTCTGCTGCCGCTCCCCTCTCCTCTGTGGTCCAGCCACGCTCAATGCTCTCTCGCAGCACTGGATCTTAGCACAGGCTGAGCCCTCACCTTGGAACGCACTTCCCGTCCCCACCCCTAACAAAGCCCTGCCAACTACCTAGTGAGCCCTTAGTAGACGACTAGACAGCAAGCCCTCTACTAAGCACTTCAATGACATTACCTACTTTTGTTCTCCACGGCCCCAGGTAGATGTTTTAAAGATAGAAAAACTGAGGCCCAGAGATGGTAGGTGATTTATCCACTGTAGCACAGTCAAGGCCAGGCTGGGATGCTGAGATGCTGCACGGCCTTCCTTATCCACCTTCCACCCCAGGAGATAGAGACTGGGGTGCTCCTCTGTACCCCCAGAGCCTTCTGTGCTGTGTTGTACTCTCCGATTGACCCCCAGAAAGCAGTCCCCCTGAAAGCATTTGTCTTTGTGTCCCCAGCTCCTGACCAACGCCTAGCACACTGCAGGTGCTCAGTTAACATGTACCAAAAAAAAAAAATGGATGAACCATTGGGAGAGATACTTATTGGTAAATGGATTTGTTATATAACAGCCACAGAAGAATACTACGGAGCTGTGTGCTGTGTAGTTACTCTGGAGAATGCCGTGGGGACATAGCCACTCAGTACCCCAGTGATGGCTTGAGAATTGGAGGGTTGTCCTTGGCAAGTTTTGGTCCCCAGCCCCTCCTCTCGTGCCACCCAGCATGCTTCTCGGTTAGCTCTCAGTGCCATTAGCTGTATAATCAGGGCCCAAGTTTGAGTATTCTCTATTAAACATATTATTAGAAAGATAAATGGGTTGCCTGATCCAATGTTTTTTGAGGCACATGCAGGTAAATTACATTTATCCAGATGTTTAGCAGATCCGTGCCAAACCATTTAAAACGTAAAACAGATAATTTCCTTAAGCCTTATTTTCAGTTTCCCAAGGATCAGTCCTTGGCAGCTGGCTGGGCAGATGAATGCTGGAGAAAAATTAAGGGCTGTCTGTATCTTTCAAATTGACATGAAGAGCAGTTGGGTTCTGCTAGAGACTAAGAATGACCACAAAATGTAATTATGATTGTAATGAGAATGGGTTAAGCTTAAACTATTTCTCATTTTCATTGCAGTCACTGCTACAAGATGGAGTGGAGATTAATGCCAGGCCATTTCCTGTGCTTGTTATACTCTTTGTCATTAGAATAAAACATCATCATTTGAGCATCTCATGTGTACTGAGAAGGATGGCCAGGGAGGGGTGGCCACACTGAGCACCGGCCGACTCTCTGTGCTCTGGCGGGCTCCTCTGCAGTGGGCACAGGGAACAGGGTAGATTCGCTGTAGCCCAGAGCACCCATCCCATCTCACCATTCTGCAGCCCAGACCAAGACTTAGAGCCTCATTCTCTTCAACTGCAGAATGGGGACAATAGCACAGTTCTTCTTCCCAGGGCTGCTACAGCTCTCCACAAAGAAATGGCTTATGAAGGGCTTTGCAAACTATAAAGCACTTTTCCCCTGCAAGAGAGGAAGATAACGCAGGTGCCGGCTTCTGAACTAAAAAGATCTGAGTTCATTTTCCAGATCAACAGCCCTAATTGTGTGAACTTGATCAAGACATTTGACGCTGAGAGCCTCAGTTTCCTCACCTGTAAAATGAGGATAGACCACCCCCCCATTAGGGTCTTGTGAAAAGTAAAAGAGGTGACGAATACCACGTGCCTGAAATGGGGTCTGACGTGTATTTAGTGTCCCGTGAGTGGTGGCTTAATTGTGGGGGATGGTCACTGCCAATGTCTTCATCTCCATTATTAGACGCAGACTCACGAATATTCTAAAACGGTACAATTAACAACGCTGGGGATCGTTCACTCAAGTCAGGAGTTTTGCATCACAGAATTCTTTGTTTGACCAAAGTCTTATCTACAAGTCCCACCTGTGAAACAGGAGGGAGCAGAGCTGTTTTGGTTCAAGAGGAAGTGGGGGGCCCAGGGCCCATCATCCAACTGCTGTCCCCAGCAGCTCCTAAGGGTGCAGCTCTGGAGAGCCCAAGTACTAAGCGAATACATTTTTTGGTCTGGATCTTGCAGCCCGTACCTGCTGCCTGGCTCCCTGGAATTCCTCCTCATCCATTATGGGACTCCTCCAGGGTCACCTCTATTTGACATCCCCAAGCAGAGTTAGTCCCCGTCCCTTGTGGGCTAAATTGGTATTTAGCAGCTGGGAAGGACCTTGGCAGCCACATATTTTTGAAAAGTTGTATAGCAACCATTACCAACTCCAAAAGATTTTCATCACCCTGAAAAAAAACCTGTGCCCGTTAGCTGTTACTCCCCATTCCCCTCCCCGCACCAGCACCTGTCAAGCATTACTCTACTTTCTACCTCTATGGATTTGCCTATTCTGGGCAGTTCATACAAATGGCACAGGACCTGATCAGTAATACATGTCTAATAAATGGATGTAAGAACATAAGAGTAAGAATTTCAATTAAAAAAGTATAAAGTTTTTAAAAAGATTTCCTCACCAAACATCAAGTGTTTTTTGATGTGATAAATTACGAAGTACCAAACACTCCCTATGAAGTATTCTTGCCCCCAAAATGTTCATTAAACCTAACTTCTAGCTCACGGAAAATATAGGACATAAAGGTACAAGTGAAATGACACCACAAGGAAGCAAACAGACAAATTCAGAATGTAGAACATTCTAGAGGACAACTGATTGTTTTCTCCAACGGGTCAATAACTTGTGGAAAAAAAGGTGTGTGAGTGAGGCTATTCTAGAATAAAAGATACTTACGAGGGACTTCCCTGGTGCCACAGTGGCTAAGAATCTGCGTGCCAGTGCAGGGGACACGGGTTCAATTCCTGGTCCAGGAATATCCCACATGCCGTGGAGCAACCAAGCCCATGCGCCACAACTACTGAGCCTGCGCTCTGGAGCCTGTGCGCCACAACTACTGAAGCCCACGTGCCCTAGGGCCCGCATGCCCCAACTACTGAGCCCGTGTGCTGCAATTACTGAAGCCCACGCACATAGAGCCTGTGCTCTGCAACAAGAGAAGCCACCACAATGAGAAGCTCGCACACTGCAAGCAAGAGTAGCCCCCACTCGCCGCAACTAGAGAAAGCCCACACACAGCAAGGAAGACCCAACGCAGCCAAAAAAATAAATAAATATTAAGTAAATAAATAAATAAAAGCTACTTAAGAGATAACTGGGAGATTCTATTGTTTGCTTTAAAATATACCCCCAGTCAACTCTTTCCTAAAGGCCCCTCTCTGTAGAAGGATTTCACTCCCAGCCCCTGGAGAGCAGGACGAGCAAAAGAGAGATGAGAATACGGGACATGGATACTTCCCAGATGCAGCTTGACAAGCCTTTGCATGTCACTCTCTTTTCCCAGAAATGGGCTGTTCCTTCAAGCTGGGCCTGAGGATAAAGCACTGAAGCCAATCCATGACGGATGTGAAACGTGAGCCAAGAAAGAAACCTTTGTGGTCAGAAGTCACTGAGATTTGGGGGTCACTTGTTATGACAGCATAACATGTCCTAAGCTGACTAACATAACAACCCCTATCAGATATTAACATGAAATTGTAGTTATAAAAAAATGCTCATAGTTTGTAGAAATGCATATTTAAGAAGGTAGGGGTGAAATGTCCACATGATAGGCAAAATTCTAAGCTAGCCCCCAAGAGTCACACGCCCCTGCTGTACCCACTCTGAATAATGCCTTCCCCCTGAGTAGAGGCAAAACCTGTGAATATGATGGTATATCCCTCCCGTGACGGGTTGCTGATCAGTTGACTTTGAGTTAATCAAAAGGAAAATTACCCTGGGTGGGCCTGACCTAATCGGGTGAGCCCTTAGCTGAGGGTAAAGTGTCAAAGAGATTCTCCTGCTGGCCTCAAAGGAGAAGCAAACAGCAACGTTGGGAGCTGCCTATGGAGAGGACTGCCTCTAGCAGCTGGGGACTTCAGTCCTACAACCACAAGGAGCTGAATTCTGCCAACAGCTACATGGGGCTGAGGCCCCTGAGCCTCAGGGGAGACCCCAGCCCTAGCTGACATCGGGATTGCAGCTTTCGGAGACTGAGTAGAAGATCCAGCTAAGTTGTGCCCAGGTTCTCAAACCACAGAAACTGTGAGATGACAAATGTGTGTTGTTTAAGCAGCTAAATCTGTGGCAATCTGTTGCACAGCAATGGAAAAGGAACACAGTGTCTGTGATCTGCTTCAGAATAATTCAGCAAAAAACACGGGAGACACGCAAAGCAAACATGGCAAAATCTTGTTAATGCTTGAATCTGAGTGACGGGTAGATGATGTTCATTATACTATTCTGCCCAGTCTCATGAAGGTTTGAAATTTTTCATAATAAAAAATAGTAAAGTGTGCCAGAATGTCATCTCCCTTAGGTCACGGGCCCTGACAATTCTGTCCATCGCTGTAACTCCAGCAACTAGCACCGCGCCCGGCACATAGTAGGTGCTCCGTAAATAGCTGTTAGATCAATCGACTGACGCACGGGTATGTTACAGTTTATGAACTCACAACATCTTTTTGCATTAACTCCATTTTACAGATGCAAGAGCTGAAGCCCGGGGCATTTGTGACTCAAAGTTGTGTAATGAGTAACTGATGAGACTAGGATTCAGGTCTTCCAGTCCCTGAGCAAAAACCCACTGGTCTCTCTGGAGTATAATACCTGCTGTCCAGGTCTTCTCTGGGATTTAAATAGCTGCTGTTTCATTCCGGTTTGTCCGGAGATTTACGCACACCACCCCAGTCACATGGAGACATCCGCTAGAAAACCCAACCAGGCAGGTGAAACGTTAATTTCCTTTCTACTGTACCATTGCCTAACCTCCTTCCATGAATCAAAGTGAGTAAAAGGTTCTTCACTTACTGACATAAAGCAAATTGAACAAATTATGTTACTTAACTGAAGACGAACTAGTCCCGCCAGTGATTCTGGTCCAGCCTGAGCTGAGCTTTCTCTCCTTATTAACATTCACTTCCAAATGAGGTTTGGATTTTTTAATGGAATGTTGCGCTGACCTCATTAGCATATCTGACTGCATCACATCGGTGGTCTTAATTCCCAGGCACTGCTTCTAGGTAACCCAGCCGCCTCTGCCCGCTTCTTAGCAGCCTATGAATCACAGTCGTAAGCAGGCCATGAATCAGAGCCGTAGGTGGAAGCCATTTCTAACGATGAGATCAGTAACTTTAGAGTGCACAGAGGGCTCAGAGTGAGCAAAAGCCTTCCTAGATGTTAAATAACTAGCACAGACGGCTGCACATTTCTTTTTCTTGAAAAATGCTGATCACAGAGAGCGGGAGTTTTAAGCTCTCATCCAGGCCCATTTTGGCTTCCACGGGCTGGACCTCTGGGGGATCCTGGGGGAGCCGTGTCTCTGAACACAAGTCGTGCACAGACACACGTTGGTTGGTTATTGTTGGAAGGACTGCTATCTGCACGGAGCGTGTGTGAAAAGCCCGGTGCCCTCCTGGTGAGGCTGGACGATGGGACAAGATCTCGCTGGGGACTCAATGGCCCCAGAGAGGGCTGCGCTCTGCCCTTCGCCACTCTGTATTTGGGCCCCCTAATTCACCTCTCTAGATCTTATATTCTTATTTCTGCAAAGTGAGGATGACAATAACCATTCTTGTTAACCCTATTTCACAAATGGGGAAACTGAGGCTCACAGGGGAAGCCATGATAAGGCCAAGCCTGGAGCCCAGACCTGCGCAGCTCCAAAGCCCAGGATGTTTCTCTATGGAACACGAGGTCTCAGGAACATCCTGTCACTGGAGGAATGCATTTCTGCAGAGGAGTCAGGGAGCTAACAAATGACATTTGCAGTTCCCATCGCTAACTTGCTCCCTCGGCCTCTCACAATGCTGCGTGACCTGAGGAACAATCAAAGGAGAAGAACTTAAAAGCCACTTTAAATTTCAGACCAATTCAATTTGGGGATATCACTCGTGAGGTGTAGCTTCTAGACGAAATTTCTAAATGACTAATACTCTTCTTTGTCCATTTCAGGGGAAAATGAATGTTGCTGCTAACATTTGACATCAATCGCCCGATCAC
This sequence comes from Delphinapterus leucas, assembly GCF_059928025.1. Lineage (NCBI taxonomy): Eukaryota > Metazoa > Chordata > Mammalia > Artiodactyla > Monodontidae > Delphinapterus > Delphinapterus leucas. The sequence continues at coordinate 78,546,396 of NC_143144.1, read as the reverse complement.
ATGTTGTCACATCATTACTCAGCTCTGTGACAAAGGCAGAGGAAAGAGTCCACGGCTGAAATTGTGCTGTTGGGCGAGGAACCAATTCAGGGACTCTGGCGATGATGGAATAGGGAACAAAATGAAATTTGGCTAAAGAAGCTCCATGTAATGGGTCATGTTGAAGAGGAAATGGAAATAAGAGGTTCATGCTTTATAAGGATGGCTATTCATTTCACGTCTAGTTTTGTAAATTCTATCTGTGTATTAACTTGGTTCCAGGATGCCACTGATGAGCCTGTCAGGGAAAGTGACTGGCCACAGGGCAGAAATGGTGAGGTGTCCATTACTGAATTCCTAGGGCAGGCCAGGTCCACCACCTGCAACTTCAAAATCAGGCCTCCGCTCTTCCGGTTCGCATACCCACGAGGAATTATTTTTCTACTGCCAACAACAAAAAAAAGGAATCCTCTGAATCTAAACCAAGGCCAGTGTGTGGAAGTTGGTAACCAGAGCTAAACTGGAACTGCCAAGGCTCAGAGATACTTTTGCAATCTTCTCGTGACAGGAGAACAGGTGAGAGATTCCGAAGATCACTGTGAAAGGTGTGGGCTCAGTGGTTTCTGTTGGCTTCTGTGTACACCATTTTTGCTGTAAGTGACTTATTTATATAGGCCGCATTTCTCCATCATGACCCAATTTTGCAATGATGTGATTGGTGGGGCATGGGCAGCTTTGGCCAGGAGAGAGCAGGTGTATCACAGATATTAATATTCAGAGAAGAGAACAGTCAGGACTTCATTCCTTCTTCACTGTCCGAGGAAGGACGCAGAGAACCCAGGGTTTCTGGGCCCCCGACAAGCTTTTCATTCCTGCCCTGCACCTGGAGCTGGTCTTCCAGAGGCAAGTGTGAAGGTGACAAAGGTGAATGATGGGGATAACCCCACCCTCCCACCATAGGGATATACTTTTATGGCCATGTCTTTGAGGAAACAGCTTGGCTTGTCCCCAAGGTCCTTCTTGCATTATCTATGAAAGGCATGTTCTATGTTATTGACTGTCGGGGGTTAGTATCAATAGAGGGCAGGGACCTAGTCATGGATTAAGGTTTTTTACAGTAATTCTCATAGACATACTTTCTCTTTAGAAGTTCTTTCTCCACAGGTTGTGCTTTCCTGGGATGCGATCTTGACAGATACCATGGAGCCCCTTGAATGAGCAGCAGCGGTGAGAAGAGCGGGGGCTGCAAATGCGGCAGATACCATGAAGGTAGAAGTGACAGGATCTGATGACGGATGAGGTAGGTTTGGGACAAAGTGGTGAGAAGACCAGAAAAGTAACTGAAGTCTCAAGTCTGGGGAAAGGATGGTCCCATTCGCAGAATAGGCACCTAAGGAGGAGATGTAGATGGCAGAAATGGGCGTGATGCTGATGGACACCCCAGGGGACACCTGGCCTAGACAGAAAGGTCTAGGCGGGAGGCGCCGTTGTGCCGATGACACAGTAGATGAGCCCTACAATCACGTGGGCTCACCAAGGGAGACACACACATGTAAATATTTATTTGGAACCATTTCTAAATCTGCATAAAGGGTGAGAATTTTAATTACCCACAGAAATGAATGGAAATGTGATCAAGACCCCTAGGAAAAAGGGACCTCTTTCCTGATGGGTTCTTGTCAAAATATACATGGCCGCTTCCTCATCGTTTAATTGGGTGGGCTAATCTCCTCCCAGATATAAAATATTGACGTGAGTTGCTTATTTTCCTAAAAGCTCTAAGTTCAAATACGTAGCTTTGTGTTTTCCTGTAATTAGCATGCTGTATCTATTCAGAATAACTGCGACATCCCTTCCTGGTAATGAAAAGTGATTAATTACCAATTATAGCAAGTATCCAATTTCGTGCAGTTTACCGCTGGTCTGCACCACTGAATTGCTAGCGTTCTAATTGCAGACATTAAAAGTTCTAGGTAATTATTGCTGAAAGATCAGTAATATTAAAAATATTGGTTGCAGCTATTATTACATTTGCTCTAAACCCAACCAAGGCTTAAATTTATGTCTGAGCTGCCAGCTGTTTCATCAGTCTATTTCTGTTACTAGTTTGGAACAACTGGGTTTTCTTTTCCCGTTTTCTCAGAGCCTATTACAACAAGTCTATTAACAGCTCTGGGCTCCCCATTTTGTAAAGCTTTCATTAAGTGAAACAAGCTAAAAAATCACTAGTAGGTGCCCTTTAGCAAAGTAGGGAGGTAATTATCTCATTTACAGATCACTATGTGCATTTCATTTTTCAAAGCACAAAGAGAAAACCAGCTCTAAATGACACTTTTTCGTATTCATTACATTCACCAGAGAAATGTCAAATTAGGAGTTTTCAGTGCAAACGCCAGCATGAACTCTGACAGCAGCTATCAACAGGGACATTTGGAGGAAATGTCTTTGTGCCCAAAGTGGAAATCAAGGAAGAGTCCTGGGAGCTTGAAAAGGTGTTTGTCCTCCAAACACCTGAGCTGTACCTCTCCATGGCTGGTTTATCTGCGAGCATGCCAGGCACAGCTCAGGAAACTAGAGGTTCCATGCAAGCCAGGTGGTCCTGGCCAGCCGAGGGTGGCCAGAATGACCAAGGCAGATGACTTAGCTTGCACTGTGCATCTACAGACCAACAGAGGGAGACCAGAGAGATGGCTAAATACCATTCAGTGAGCTCCCTGATGAGCTAACATGGAGGCCCACACAAAGAAGAGTGTGGCCGACTCCATGGAGAGGGAGAACCAGGAATTTACAGTGGAGGGGCTGCTTCAGCCAGGTCTTGAAGGATGAATAGGAGTTCATCAGCTCCGTAGAGAAGGCTAGGAAAGGGCCCCCTAGTGAGAGTCCATATCCAGAGGGCACTGGGACTTCATACTGTCCTTGGAATGAGAGAAGATATTTGGAGACCAGGAACTGTCCCGTTCAGTAGGTCATTAAACGTGGAATTGTTTCAGAAAGGCTCTCAACCTGGCCCCTTTTGTTGATAACAACAAAATATGATAAACTATTAAAACACTCAACACAAAAGAATTGACTAAATAAACTACAGTACCTACCAACAATGAGATCAAACATAAAACATTAAAATGCTCAGAGAATTGTTTTAAAAGCAAGAGACAAAACTGTATTAGGCAGATTACCTCAAATAGGTAAAATCACATGCACAGAAGGCAGAAAATACAGTACGTGCTAACAGAGGAGGGCCCCGGATTGAAGGGAGGCGTTTTCTCTTTTCCATACTTCTCCGTATTTTTCAAGTTTTTCAATAATTAACTTGTATTTGTGATTTTTTTCTTAAAGTGAAAAAGATCTGCATAATAACCAACCCCTAGCCAGGGCATAGAAGGAACATGGAAAATTTATATAAAGGAGGTCGCACATTATCAAGGGCCCCACCCCTGACAAACTTAGGTAAGTAGGCCGGCATCTGAAGGCACTTCAAATCTGCAAATAGGTCGTAAGAATTACTGAGTAGATATGTAGATTCTATAGTCGCAAAGATTTTGTAAAACTTCCATCTCATTAGAGCTGAATTTTGCCCCCATCTGCCAGACCTCATCACCACACGCTGGCCTTCAGAGGCGCCCTTTTGAGATGACCTCATTATAAGAATAATGGGAGGTGGTAATCTTGAAATAACAGGCTACTTCAGGATGAGGACATCCCTCCCAAGGGATCCAAACACTTCCGGCTGTCATCACGAGGACCACGGGGGTGGGGCATTACTGGCGCATTCAGCATCCTAGAGCCCTCCAGGAAGGGGTGCACTTTGGTAGGTGTTACGTATTCATTTTGGGCACATCTACCGTGTATGTGGCTTTCCTCTTCACAGGCTGTATACAGCAGGCAGGCCTGCTGCAAGGCCAACCAGGGCTATAAAACCCGATTGATTGGTATTATCCATCACCATTTTTAGGGTCCGTTGCACAAACTATTTTGACAGTTGAAGCTCATAAATTAACGAGCAAGCCCAATGCGACACAATGAAGAAGATGTTGTGGCCGCTTCAATTTAACCACTGGGTGATTACTCAGAAACTCGGGGTGCAGAAAGCTGCCTCCTGCTTTTGTTCCCGCTTAGCTAGAAGATAAATGTCTGAAACTAAGGACCCCGGGCACTCAATAATAAAAACCTTTTAGAGAGGAGAGCCTTGCACTAGTTAAAAGAAACCTGTTCCGTTTTTCTGGGGGAAAAAAATGGAAGTAAGATTTCCCGAAGGCAGACATCAGCCCTTTTATTGAGACTAAAAAGTTCGAATCCACAAAGGAAGAAAAGGAGGGAGGGAGGAGAGAGAGATAAGAAAGAGAGAAAAGGGGGGGGAAACAAAGCTGACAGAACCACAACTTAAGGCAGCAGGAGGAATTGCTGAGAAATTAAAGCGAATGAAGTGTATGCATTTGGGGGGCATGACGAAACTTCTAAGGTGTTCGCGAGATTAAGAAGAAAATCTGTGGCTCCACATCCCCCAGTGAGCTATTACAGGACTTCAGAGCACTCTGTCTTCTCAAAACAAATAGTGGCTGCAGTGTTTTAATCTCTAAAGAGAAGGAAACTCAGATGTGAGTGGGAGGCTTAGATCTTAAAAGGATTACGTACATTCACGGACTTCACAGAACAGAACCCCCAAATGGACTCTCTGTTCACATCCAAAAGTAATTATTGCCAAAGACAAGCCATGGTTTAAGAGATCGCCCTTCCCAGAGGTATGGTGAAAGGTAGAACCGATTGGAAATAAGAGTCACAAGTTAGATCCGAACATCCATTTCATAACTGAGTATAATGTACTCCTTCCTCCTTCTCCTTATGAAAGTAATTCCCTGAAGAGAAAAAAATCAAGTGAACAGAATTACCTAGGTACAAGTGGCACCCTTTCAGCTGAGTGGATATCACCCCGTATTTCAGTTGGAGCAACTTTTAAATTACTTGGAGAATTCATGGAATGTTTTTCAGTTTGACAGCTGTCGAGCCAAAAAGCATGCTGCTATGTAGGAAGCAAACCCTCCAAAGATTTTTTTTTTAATGGATTGGAAATTAAAAGGGCTTCAGAATGCCCTTTAGAGACCCACCTTGGGGATTGGACTATGTTACAAGGAGACTTTTTCTTACAAGTGCTGAGAATTGGGACTGAAAGCGCAGGTCAGAGGCACCTGGACTGTGTTTACATGAAGCAGACAAGTGTTTGAGAAGTGAAAGATGCAATCCAGCTAGTGGGTTATTGTGTCTACACAGTACCAAAACACCAGGTTGCACGGATGTCTTCTACCAACTCTGCAGTCTAGGAACGGGAACCAGAAAGGGCCACGGACAGACAATCCAAGGCACAGAACGGGGGAGAGGAGGACTTGCCCAGGGTCCCACGGCCAAGGAAGGGACAGAGCACAGTCAGATCCTGGGCACCAACAACCTCAGAGGGATCCCCCAAACCAATGGGCATGACCCCAGTTTGGCGTTTTAATTGAGCCGGGGGAACCATTGAGTTGCCAGAGTTAGCAAATAAAAATTCAGGACGACTGGTTACATTTTAATTCAGATAAACAGTGAATACTTTCTTAGTATAAGGATGTCCCATAAGGTGTTTGGGGCATAGTTAAACTGAAAAATGTGTTAATATTGAGTATCTGAAATTCAAATTTAACTGGGCATCCTGTGCTTTATCTGGTAACCCTCTGAGGGGCCATTTCTTGGGACAGGGACAGAGTCTGACGCCCCTCCCCTGACCCCATCTTACAGCCCTGGACCGTGGTAGGCACAGAGCAGGCCCCGAGTGGATGAACGACTGTCCGCTAACCTGGTAGATGGAGTCAACGGACTTCAACGGCTGCCTAAAAATTCAAGATCGGAGACAAGGAAGAACCTGCCGAAAAAGCAAATTTCCTTAAGCTGTAGGAGGCATGCAGAGACGGAAGGAGCGCCTGTATGTTAGGGGGTTACATGAGCCCGATGCTTTCGACGAAGGTTCCCATTTAACCTTCCTAATCGTCCCTCAAGATACTCCTCGTTACCCGCCACGCCTTACGGATGAGGAGACCAAGGCGCAGAGAGGGCCTTGCTGAGGGGCAGGAACGGGGCTCGTCCCAGGTCTGCCAACTCAGAGAGCACTGCTCTTTCCAGAGTTAATAAAAGCATCAAACCCGGCTGGAGCATTACTACCCAGGCCAGACGCTACTCCAGGCACCGTATGAGTTTTATCGTAGTTCAGCTTCTCAACAACGCTGTAAGATTGCTAGATGTTTCTCCTCCTTTCCCAGTAGAGAAGCTGCAGCACAGGGCAGTTAAGACACTTGCTGTGGGTCACACAGCTGGGACTCACCCAGCTGCCTGAACCGGGCTCTCCCTGCTCTGCAGCCTCTGCTACACAGCCTTGTGCCCGCACTACCGACCTCACCATCCAGACGCGGGCTTGGCATCTGCAGCTCATACAAACACAGCCAAGCCCCAGCCAGTGCTCTGGGAGGGGTGCAAAACCAAAATGGGCTCTCACGGCACACGGCTCTGGCCTCCCGTCTGGCCCGGTCCTCTTGCCTGGACTTGCAGGACAGCAGGAATTCTCTTCACTTAGGAGCCAGCTGTGGAGCAAAGGCACTGAGGGAGGGCCCAGGGGGTGGTGGTTTATAGCCCACAGGCTCCCTCCCAGCAGCAGAAATCCTCTCTCGCCCATCCTCCACTCTGAACACCAATATTCAGATCTGCTAGGGATTTTGTCAGAACTGCACTAAACCATAACGTCCATCTGGTGAACATTGTCCTTTAATTACTTTGCTTCTGGAACAAACTGACAATCCTCCTTAGTGGAGCTAAAAGACTATGCTTTGTTCCTCTAAATTCTGCCAAACTTGACTTCGCCTTGTATTTAGAAGTGCCTTTCTAATTGCCGGTGATAATTCAGCACAAAATAGCAAACACTCCTTGGGGCCCCATGTGCCACGTACTCTGCCCAGACCTGGCAGGGAAGACGTAGCTGGGCCCAGGACAGGCTCTGGAGGCGTGCCGTCTGCAGAAGCACTTCTAGGTCTTCCAACAAAACATCACAATCCCAGATGCGATTTGCGCCCTTGGCTTCCGAAAGCAGGGGAGCTAAGAGCTGAACTCTGCAGTCGGATGGCTACGTGTGTGCACAGCCTGGTGACACCACCCCGGGGTGTCTTGGGCAAGTTTCTTGCCTCCCCTAAGCCACAGTCTCTCGTTTCATCCTCATAACACGGATCGAGTGCCCAATAAATATTAACAAAAAATCAATCAAGAAGTAAATCCTGTCTGAACTGCAAACTCCATTGTGCTATGAATTAGACTCGCTATCCAAATATGAAAAAGTAGAGTTTACCACTGACACAGCGGAAACAATCTAACCCGTAACCAAACAATGTATGCCGCAGTATTAAGGCTATTGTGTAAAGGAATGAGATCAATGAGCACAGTGCTGAACGGACTGATGACGACATTTCTTTATATGACATGAGAAAGCATACTCATTTCTGCATGAGAAATCGCCCACAAAGATGCTGGTGTATATTTTTGTCGTGTTTTTCCCCATGTTCTTTTCATTAAATGGAGTGAGGCATCCCAGGTCTGTCCTAAGACCTGCAGACCACAGCCTTGGCCCTACCCTGCGGCTGAGCCAGTGAGAACCAGGCCTGGCAGAGCCCTGCTCCGGAAACCTTAGCCCGTTCCTCAGGGTCACCCATGCCTGCCCGACACCCCTTTCCCTGAGGCTGGAGTGCAGTGCACCCCACAGTCAATGCCCCTGAGTGACCCCACCACACAATCGCACAGGTATCAGAAATCCTGGCCACGATGCCCAGGGCACAGAACCTTTTCTCCTTCTCTTCAAGCGTTCACTTGACTCATTTATGGAAAAGGACCTTCCACCAGGCATCGGTGTTAGTTTTCCGTAGCTGCTATATTGATTACCATACAGTGGGTGGCTTCAAGCAAGAGAAATCCTCTCATAGTTCTAGAGGCCAGAAGCCAAAATCAAGGTGTCGGCAGGGCTGCGCCCCCTCTGCAGGCTCTAGGGAGTCCATTCTTCACTTTCTCCAGCTTCTGGTGGCCGCTGGCGTTCCTTGACTTATGGCAGCATCTCCCCAATCTGGCCTCCATCTCCACACTGCCTTCTGCTCATCTGTCTGTGTTGAATCTTCCTCTGCCCCTCTTATTAAGACATGTGTGGTTGTATTTAGGGTCCACCCAGACAATCCAGGATAATCTCCCCATCTAGAGGTCCTTAACTTAATTGCATCTGAAAAGACTTTTTCACCTCACACCTGTCAGAATGGCCATGATCAAAAAGCAAAGAGATAACAAACGCTGGAGAGCGTGTGGAGAAACGGAACCCTTGTGCCCTGTTGGTGGGAATGTAAATTGGTGCAGCCACTATAAAGAACAGTATGGACCATCCTCAAAAAATTAAAATGAGAAACTACAGTAGGACTTAGCAATCCCACTTCAAAGAAAACAAAGTCACTATCCCAAAGAGACATCTGCACTCCCATGTTCATTGCAGCACTATTTACAATAGCCAAGACATGGAAACAGCCTAAGTGTCCATTGACAGATGAATGGATAAAGAAGATGTGGTGCATATATACAATGGAATACTATTCGGCCATGAAAAAAGAAGAAAATCCTGCTATTTGTGACAATATGAATGGACCTTGAGGGCATTATGCTAAGTAAAATAAGTCAGGCAGAGGAAGACAGATACTGTACGATCTCACTTATATGTAAAATCCTTTTTTTAACATTTTCATTGGAGTATAATTGCTTTACAGTATGTGTAAAATCTTAAAACACCAAACTCAGAAACAGAGAACAGATTAGTAGCTGCCAGAGGTGAGGGATGGGGAAAATGGGTAAAGGTGGTCAAAATGTGCAAACTTCCAGTTATAAAATGAGTAAATTCTGAGGAGATAACGTGCAACATGGTGACTATAGCTAACAATACTGTATTGTATATTTGAAAAGTGCTAAGAGAGTAGATATTGAAAGTTCTTTTCACAAGGGAAAAAAATTTCTTATAACTATGTGAGGTGATGTTTGTTAACTAAACTTATGGTAATCATTTCATAATATACGCATATATCAAAGCATTATGTTGTACACCTTAAACTTATACAAATTTTATAAGTCAATTATATCTCAATAAGACTGGGGGGAAAAACCTTTTTTTGTAAGGTAACATCCACAGATGACCGGGGATTGGTTCCAGGACCCTCCGTGGATATCAAAATCCAAGGATGTTCAACCCCTTTATATAAAATGGCCTAGTATTTGCTTATAACTTATGCACATCCTCCATTATACTTAAAATCATCTCTAGATTACTTATAATACCTAATACAATGTAAATACTATGTAAATAGTTATAAATACAATATAAATACTGTGTAAATAGTTGTAAACATAAGGTGAATGCTATGTAAATAGTTGACAGAGCGTGGAAAATTCAAAGTTTGCTTTTGAAACTCTGGATTTTTTTTTTTCAAATATTTTGGATCCACCATTGGTTGAATCTGTGGATGCAGAACCCCAGGGACATGGCGGGCCGACTGTATCTTTAGGGGGCATCATTCAGCCTGCGACAGCATCCCTCCTCTCACGGCCCTGAGGAGGGCAGGCCTGGGAAAGATGTCTCCTCTTTCTTTGGCCAGCCACCTCTGCACTCACTTCTCCCCTGCGATTTTGTGCAAAGCACAACTTTCCTAAGTGATCCCTAACCCCGTGGCTGCCTGGAGGTATAAGTGTGTTGGCACAGTTACAGCTCAACAGCTGTTGGAAACCCACAACATGCCCTGCTGTCCTGAGCCCCAGGATCAGGCAGCAAGCCCACCCCCATCCTCCAGATAATTAAGAAAAATCCAATGAACCCTTAGGGGAAAAACAACGTCCAATATGCACAGGATGCCTCCCTCTGCCTCAGGCAGTGAGTTTGAGTGTCTTACTAGCATCACCTTGTGGACCCTCACAAACCCCTCTAAGAAGGTAGAAGTAATTCTCACCTGCGTTTTACAGATAAGAAAACTGGCTCAACAAGCTGAGCTATACTGCTCCAGAGTCGGGACTTGAAGCCTCAAGCGTGGACAGAAGGGGACCAAAGGGATGCTTTCCAGGGTGACATCTTTGGAGAAGGGATGCTTAGAAGCTCTAAAGAAGCCCCGTCTCCTCCACTCCCCGAGAGACTCTCTGGGAAGGTTTTCACCTCTAAAACATCTGCTGAACTTTGGTTTGACAAATCATTCCAGAAAGAGAAGCCCATGTTCAGAAGCCGAAAATGGAATGGATGAGGAAACAGGGACTACCACGTCTCTCCCTGCCCCCGTCCTGCCCCTGCCTTCCCAGAGGCCCTACAGCTCCTGGCCTCACCTCTGCCACTTGTGAGGGACCCAAAAGCTGCGTGTGTGCGCATGTGCTGCTCTCAGGAGGGCGGACGGACCCCTCATTCTCCACTTGTATTTATGAGCCTGCACTGGGAACCAGTCCATCCTGAATCCCTCATCAGTCCAGAGGTGCACGTGAAGCCCTTTAAGCTCATCTCACAGAAAGACCTCACTCATCAGCCCAGTTTGGGACTGGCTCCTAAATGGGAAAGAAGCAAACTGTGCGTGTTGGATTGAGGGTGGGCAAGGGGAGGTGTCCTGGAACAGCCACAAAACTAATTTCAATCTTTTTAAATTAACCAAATCCAAGCGGATTGTTAACAGTGGTCAAATCGATTTTTGTCTTCCACCTTGCAGATCTGAGCATTTTAAATTGACCCCTGGCCCTCCCCTAACAAGAAGCCCCTTGGATGTCCCCAGGCTCTGGACCTGGCATCAGATCCCCACAATCCACACCCTCGCAGCCCCCCTGCTCCCTCGGCCGCCACCCACTCCCTTCCCAGCCAGCAGCGACTACCCAGCCGAAATTGCTAAAGGAGAGGGGCCGCTTGTTTGCCACCTCATCGGGGAATGATTAAAGGTAGAAGTTTTTCAGACATTAGCGACAGAAAGAGTATAGTTAAAGCTGCTTTAAAAAGGGAGAGGCGTATAAAGAGATGGTACTCAAAGCACTATTAAAAGCATCATGCTTGTTAAAACCCGTAAAAAGGCAGGGAATCGGCGAGGGAAAGGCAGCTTCCTCTCCAATTACTATGAGGGGCACACACCTTGAAGGTCTCTTTGAATTGTGGCCGCCAGCCCCTGCCCCCTCCCCTCCCCGGCCGCCCCCTCTGCCGGGCCATTCAGTGGTACATTAGGGACGAGGCGGAGGGTGACAATGCTCCCCCAAGTTCACTTCACGCTTGTTACAGGCGACCCATTTAGAGCTGAATGACTATGTTCAGAGACAGCTCTAAATGACACCCTCCACCTCTTCACGAAGCCACTTGGTTTTGTCTTTTTTTTTTTTTTCCTGTATCCCAGAGAAATAATTGATAAACCGAATGGCTATCCACCTTAAAGCGGGGCGCCTCCCTGCCACCTGGTTAAAATTCCTCCTCCTCTCCCCACCTCCCTACATCCATTTTGCTCTGTGCTGTTTAAACAATACTTCATCAGATGCAGCCTGGAGCAAATAAGAAAGCTCAGTAGAGTAAATAAAAAGTCAAAAAGAAAATTACCGGCTGGAGGGTAAGTACTTTTATTCCTGTACTTTCATTGCCTGGGGAATTATTATTCCACTGCCCGACCTGGGAGGGAGGGAGGCCGACGAGGACTGTGTTATTCACAGAATGGATTGCTTCTCTCCCTTTTCACTCCTCTGGCTCTCGAGAGCCCACTGATTACAACCAAGTGTGGCCATCTATTCCGTCTTATTGACAAAGGTCCTTAATTACCGCGGCAGCAGTAATACCTGCTATTAAATTCTGCTAAACAGAGGCCGCAAATTAGCTGTGGATCTCAGGCACCTTTTGTGTGTGATTACGGGGAGGGAGGCCGGATAACTGACCCCAGCCAGAGCAGCGGGGAAACCTTTGTTTATCACCTGCGGCGGGGGCCAAAATGTGAAATTAAAAGCTCTCCATCAGCTGAAGGCCTTTGGAAGGCCCAAGGGAAGAAGAAAGAAAAAAAAAAAAAAATGCAACAGGCCAAGCAGACTGTGCTTACCGGTATTTATACCGGTTGAGCATTTTGCTCAACCACAATTTACGCCGACAGTTGATTAACCGAAAGCCCTGCTAATTCTGTAGCTAAGTAATGCAAAGTCCAAAATGGCAAAAATTTAGGCCACATTTTAAGGTATATTCTATATTTCACGGAGGCCTTTAACCTGCGTTTAAGAGCCTGTTTAATGCAATTGCGAACCATAAACACCTGTCACTTATATTCTGAACTTTTCACATTGCTCCTTCTGGAGACCCTGGATTAATGAAAACCATTCTAAACATAGTAGCTCTCATCTGCAGCCGCCCGATTTGTAAATTCAATCCCGATGCCTGCTTGGTGTTTCATTGAAGGCAATTATTTGGGGGGAAATTTCATTTAAATATATTCAACTTTCCTTTCCATTAAGGCAGAGGCAGGTATGCTGCCCTGAGCCTGCAGCGAACAATGAGTGGTCAGAATGCAATAACTTAACACAAAATGCTTAACATCAGGATAATTAAATTTCATTAAGGTTTTAATCACTCTGAATGGAGGCTATTAAAATTCATGGGGTTCCTGTCACACTCCAGACAATGGGCCCAGGGCCCAGAACAAGTCTGGAAAGCCCACTTCTAGCCTTGTCCCAGGAAACAAGTAACTGGGGACAGCAAGCTTTTCCTCCAGCTACCCATGGGCAATAACCAGTTCTTGGACAAAGTCTGGGGGCCCCTCAGAGATGGGATGCCCCAATCCCAGCCAAGCCTTGAACTGGCTCTGCTTCCCCACTAGCCCTCCATGCCTCTTGTTGGTGCCCAGTACAAAATCTTCAGCTGCCACTCATGAAAGCACAGATCTTTAGATGGATGTCATTTGGCCCCGTGCCACCCTTGCACAGGTGAGGTGGAACTTGAGGCCAGAGGTACTGGGCAACTCCCTGCTCAGGTCTGAACTCAAACCTGAGTTTGAACCTGACTCAAAGGCTTCATCCGGGAAGACTTTCCTGACTAGACAAGCTGAAGTGCCTCATTCTCAGCACAGAGGCGATAGGGCTCCTCTGAAGGCATTATCTTATTACACAGTAATTATTTGTATGACATTCTACCCATAACACACCGAGTCCCATGGAGGGAGAGGCAGTGTCTTTCATATTTGGGTTCTAGTCCCTAGTAACTGTGGATGTTTGGTAATGATGGATATATGGATGGATGGATGGACAGGTGGATGAATGTTTAGATGGATGGATGGACAGATGAATTGATGGAAGGATAGACTGGTATTTGAATGGGTAGATAAATAGCTGAATAGATGGATGGGTAGACAAATGAATGGGCAGCTAGACGGTTGGGTACAAATGACCTAAGTTCACAGTGAAGCAAAGCCCAGGCCTCTTGATTGCATTCCTGATGCCTACAATTGTCTCTTTTACACACATAGCTCAGCTCAATCTCTCTCCTTAGACTGAAATAATCTTGTATTGCCCTTCTTGTTCATACCAGGTCCTTGGCTCCCAGAGGCCTATCTGGTATAGTATGTTTTGTGGTGTGTTTGGAGTTTGAATGAGGCCAAAAAGATAATTTAGTGATTTTTTTTTTCTCTCTCTAATCAGGCCTACACTGCAAAAATGTGTAGCCCACGGCCCAGTGTCCTCACATCTGGGAGAGAGACAGCATCTTTGCATAACAGGTATACCCCATTTTAGATAATATTTACAAACTCAATTTGGTCACAGAAAAAATTTTAGTTTCAACACACTAGGAGAAGTCCACTCTTAAAGGATACTTCTGCATAGCAAATAACCCCTTCACTCCCAATTTCCATTTTATTTCCCTGCTTTGGCATAACTTTTATAAAAATCTGCATTGAGTTTCCTCCAGCAACATGGAGACCTGAGATTCTGAAGAACCCCCTCCCACCCATTAGACATAGAAATGCGTACATAAAATGTAAGCAGAAAATACCGTGTACAGATAGGCTGTAAAGAAAGGAAGAGAAATCTCCAGGTACCAGAATTAAAGAGGGCCTTCAAAACCACAGTGATAAACACAGAAGATGAAAACTTGGTGCCCAAGTAAGTAACAGATCCAGATATAGACTCCACAGCTCGGGGCTGAGGGCAGAACACCCAGATGAGGACAGGGGTCTGGGCCTTTTCTGTGTCCGAAACTGAGACAGAGCATAGCATAATAGAGGGGCCTCCAAAGGTTGCCTCTCCAACAAAATGTGACTAGAAAATTCCCACCCTAGGAAGTATCAGAGAAATACTGCAATATGATGAGGCTCTAGGTGGGGGGAAAGTCTCCCCCATCCTCCAAGAAATAAAAACCCCAACATACAGAGGTGAGGAGTCCAAATTTGTACTTTCCATGTGGTACAGGAATCTCAAGATAAAAATTAATGTTGTAGGGCTTCCCTGGTGGCGCATTGGTTGAGAGTCTGCCTGCCGATGCAGGGGACACGGGTTCGTGCCCCGGTCCGGGAAGATCCCACATGCCACGGAGCGGCTGGGCCCGTGAGCCATGGCCACTGAGCCTGTGTGTCCGGAGCCTGTGCTCCGCAGTGGGAGAGGCCACAACAGTGAGAGGCCCGCGGACCAAAAAAAAAAAAAAAAAAATTAATGTTGTAACGGTTCCTAGTAGCTAAAGCAGTGTTACAATGTACTCTCTTGATAATGTTGATGCTGTGGAGAAACAGGCGGGCTCACACGTTGCAGGATTACAGGGGTGCACAATGATAAAGCTCTATAGAGGGGAATTTGGCATTGCCTAACAAATTTACTCTGCATTTGCCCTTTAACCCAGCAATCCATTTCTAACAACCTATCCCAAAAACACACTGGCAAAAATGCAACGCAATGTAATCATAAGGCTGTTGATTTCAGCATTGATCATAATAGCTAAAGGATGCAAACAGCCCATATGCCCAACACTTAGGGTAGCAGCACAACGCAGTACCAAGCACACTAAAAGGTATGCATCTTTTGTCTAAGAAAAGAGAAAGTGTGGGTGTGTGGTGGGTGTGGCGGTGGCATAATTTCAAAAGGAAACAGTTGAAGCACAAGCCAAAAACGAATGAAAACGGTTACATTTCATTAGGAAGGAAGAAACAGAAGAGGAAAGGACGGAAGCAATACTTCTGTGGATATATCTATTATACGTAATTAAAATATAATATATATTATGTAACATATGTTGCATACAGTTTTGTTTTTCTTTTTTACTTTAGAAACTTCTAATTTTTTCTTTGTTCAAAAAAGAAACAAATCCTAAAAATTGAAAGCACACTGAAACAAATGAGCCTAAGTGCCTATCACGGTGGTGGTACACACACTAGAGGGACAAAATTTACTTTGATTGATATTAAAGCGCAATGTTTGATTGTACATCCCTAATGGGATATAATCTAAGAACAAAAACAGGAGAAAAAAGAAAGAAAGAAAGAAAGAAAGAAAAAGGAAATCTGAAACTATGTCTAATATCTTATCATATAAATGTTGATATTATTTTGAAACCACTATAGATATATTCTAGAATAAAATAAT
Source organism: Delphinapterus leucas (assembly GCF_059928025.1). Taxonomy (NCBI): domain Eukaryota; kingdom Metazoa; phylum Chordata; class Mammalia; order Artiodactyla; family Monodontidae; genus Delphinapterus; species Delphinapterus leucas. The sequence goes on along the minus strand of NC_143144.1, from coordinate 78,530,784 downwards.
TATGTTAATTTAACAGAACCAAGATTTTCATTATAAAAGATATACAAGTATAAAATCAAAGGAGTAAGAAGACTGTGATCCTAATTTTGAATTTAAAATATCAGGATGAATTTATAACTTTTCTCTTTAAAAAAACATGCATTTTAGCTCTCTTTACCAAAAAACCTGAAACAATGACAATCCTCTAGCAGTGGGCACACCAAGTACCCAGGCTGTGGTGTCTAAGTACCATACCCCAAAAGAACCAAGTCTCATTGGAAAAATGGCTGATTTCAGAAATGAGTAGCATGATATTGTGACTTACAGTAAGAAATATATATTGTCTCATCCCCATTCCTGGCACAGAGCTCCTAAAATTTCCTAAGTGATAAGAATTAGAAAGGTGGAAGGAGTATCGTTTGTTATTCTTTTTTTTTTTTTTTTTTTTTTTTTGCGGTACGCAGGCCTCTCACTGTTGTGGCCTCTCCCGCTGTGGAGCACAGGCTCCGGACGCGCGGGCTCAGCGGCCATGGCTCACGGGCCCAGCCGCTCCGCGGCATGTGGGATCCTCCCGGACCGGGGCACGAACCCGTGTCCCCTGCATCGGCAGGCGGACTCTCAACCACTGCGCCACCAGGAAAGCCCCTCGTTTGTTATTCTTAACAAACCCCTTTCAAACCCACCTGAGCTTATGTTAATGAGGTGATTTTTTTGAAAGCCCCTAGATAACCACTAGATAGTGGCTTGTCGCCAGAGGAACTCTGCATGTGACTAGAGCACTGGAACTTTCAGCTTCACCCCAACCTCTGGACATTGAATTGGACCCAATGGCCGATCATGCCTACAAAATGAAGCCTCCATTAAAAATCTCTAAAAGCACAGGGTTTGGTGAGCTTCTTGGTTGGTGAACACATGGAGGTGCTAGGGGTGGGGGGGCCGGTGGCACGCCTGTGTGAAGAGGACATGGAGGACTTCCCTGGTGGCGCAGTGGGTAAGGCTCTGCGCTCCCAATGCAGGGGGCCCGGGTTCGATCCCTGGTCAGGGAACTAGATCCCTCATGCCTGCTGCAACTGAGTTCGCATGCCACAACGAAGATTCCGTGTGCCGCTACTAAGAGCCAGTGCAGCCTAGATAAATAAATATTTTTAAAAAGAGGACATGGAATCTCCACACCCCTTCCCCCATATCCTGCCCTATGCATCTCGTTCATCTGGGTATGCCTGAATTGCATCGTTTACAATAAACAGATAAACATAAATGTTTCCCTGAGTTCTATGAACCATTCTAGTAAATACTGAACATGAGGAGGGGTGATGGGAACCTCCAACTTATAGTCAATCAGAAGCACAGGTGACAACCTGGACCTGCAATTGCTGTCTGAAGTGGGAGAAGAGAGGGTCTTGTGGGATTGAGCCCCTGGGAGATCTGATGCTATCTCCAGGTAGATAGCGTCAGAATTGAATTAAATTGTAGGACACTCCAGCGGTGTCCACAGAGAATTGGAGAATTGCTCGGTGTGGGGAAAACTCACACATTTGCTGTCCAGAGTGAAGCACTGAGAGCGGAGTGGTGAGCGCAACAGAGCAAAGGAGATTTTTCCCTTCAGGTAGGAAATATACAAGATGAGTCTGGGACACTTTGTTGTGCCAGAAATAAAAGAAGTGACAAAAGACTACTGAAGCTGTCAAAGAATGCAAGAACCAACTCGAGGAGCTATAAAAAAAAAACCCCAAAAACCTCATGGGTCACCTTTGTGGGATACTGGTACATCAAACCATTATTCTGAAAATTGGTATGTAAAAAGAAAATATTAGAAAATCACCATTGTGTGACCTAAAATGAAATACAGGCACACCTCAGAGATATTGCAAGTTTAGTTCCAGACCACCACAATAAAGCAAATATTCCAATAAAGTGAGTCACATGAATTTTTTGGTTTCCCAGTACAGGTAAAAGTTATGTTTACTGTTGTCTATTAAGTGTGCAACAGTATTATATCTAAAAAACAATGTACATACTTTAATTAAATTACAGAACAACAAAAAATTACAATAGTAACATCAAAGATCACTGATCACAGATCACCATAACAAATGTGATAACAATGAAAAAGTTGCAACTATCGTGAAAATTACCAAAATGTGACACAGAGACTCAAAGTGAGCAAATGCTGTTTGAAAAATGGCACCAGTAGACTTGTTCAATGCAGGGTTGCCCAAAACTTCAATTTGTAAATATGCAATAGCTGCAAAGCATAATAAAGCCAAGCACAGGAAAGCGAGCTATGCCTGTGATGGATCTAGACAAATATCATCGGTGAATAAGAAAAGCATTAAGTGAGGGCACCCACGTTCATAGCAGCAGTATTCACAATAGCCAAAATCAACCCAAGTGTCCATAAACAGGTGAACGGATAGACCAAACGTGGCCATCTATACAATGGAATAGTATTCAGCCATACAAAGGAATGAAATTCTGACACATGCTACAACACAGATGAACCCTGGGGACATTATGTTAAGGGAAATAAGCCAGCCACAAAAGGACAAATCCTGTATGATTCCACTTATATGAGGTACCTAGAAGAGGGAAATTCATAGAGACAGAAAGGAGAATGGTAGTTGCCAGGAGCCGGAGAGGAGGAGAAATGGGGAGTTATTGCTTAATGAGTAAAGAGTTTCAGTTTCAGATGATGAAAAAGTTCTGGAAATGGATAGTGGCGATTGTTATATAACATTGTGGATCTGCTTAATGCCGCAGAACGATGCACTTTAAAGTAGTTAAAATGACAGGTTTTATGTTATATATATTTAACAGTTTTTTTAAAAAGCATTACGGGGACTTCCCTGGTGGCACAGTGGTTAAGAATCCGCCTGCCAATGCAGGGGACAGGGGTTCGAACCCTGGTCCAGGAAGATCCCACATGCCGTGGAGCAATTAAGCCCATGCGCCACCACTACTGATCCCATGTGCTGCAACTACCGAGCCTGCGTGCTGCAACTACTGAAGCCCGCTCACCTAGAGCCCGTGCTCTGCAACAAGAGAAGCCACCACAATGAGAAGGACACACACCACAATGAACAGCAGCCTTCGCTCGCCGCCGCTAGAGAAAGCCCGTGCACAAGAGTGAAGACCCAATGCAGCCAAAAATTAAAATTTAAATTTAAAAATTTAAAAAAACTTTAAAAAGTTAAAAAAAATTAAAAGCATTATGTGCAAAGTTTTATGGAGAACTTCATAATGAGAGACTTAGCTGCTACCACCTGAACCCTGATCAATCTTAGTATCAATAAAACCATGGGACACCAGATATTTCTGTGCCTCTTGATGTGATGCAATCAGTACACAGAAACATCTCTGAAGTGTTACTACACAAAAAGTCCTGAATTTCAAATAGTCACTGAATTTAAACACAAGTTTATAATACCTCAGGGAATAAAAGAACAAATTATAGGACACCAAGTAAAAGCAACATGCAAAATCCAGGCCATAGGGCATTTTATGTTTTCTTCAAAATATAACTGTGATATGCAAACCACATTTGGCCACTTATTCAAACAAACCATCTGTAAAAAGATTTTGGGGACAACTGGGGAAATTTAAGTATGGAAGGGATATGTGATCATATTAAGAAATTATTGCTCATTTTGTTTGCTGATAATGACACAGTGGTTATATTAAGGGGAAAAATTTTTTGTCAGCTAAGTATTTCTAAGTGGTGAGACATGACATCTGGGATTTTCTATAAAATATTCCATAATAGTAATAACAATAGTAATAATAGTAATAATGAGAGGGTTAGATGAAATAACATTGCCAAAATGTTATTGTTACTGCTGGCTATGTGTAATGTTTTAATGATCTCATAGTTTAAAAGAAGGATAAAATACTGAGAAACTTTGTTATTTGTTAATAGAAGTATGCATGTTAAAATGTTAAAGGTAGCCACTAAACAAACAGAAATAACCCATATCACTTCCAAATCTTGATTAATCCAATGAGGGGGTAGTTAGGGGAAGTATTCAGAAGTAAACCCAGGTAAACCAAAATCTCAAGGAGCTGGGAAGGGATTGTTCTATGTACAAAGCGCGATAAAATAATCATTCCACAAGTCAAGAAATAATTCACAAAGAACTGAGCAGGCCCTTTCTCTGATGGTGCTCTCTAGCCGTGGGTCATGAGGGGCCCCTGAAATCGTGGATTAGAAGTTTGTGCTTACACTAAAATCAGCATGTCCCAATCAGTCACTAACGGACCCCTGCCTGCCAGAGACAGCCTAGAGCTCCCAGCTGGACTTGGCCAAATCATGGTCAGGCATGTTCTGACACACCAAAGTACTTCTCCCTTATGGGCTGTACACACGGTGACCCATATGGCAACTCTACAGCTTCAGTCTTACTATCTTCACTTCACAGAGGAGAAAACTGAGGCATAATGTGGGACAGCGTTTGTCCACGGTGACACAGCTAGGAGGTGGTGAAGTTAGAATTCATCTGATTGAACAGTCAAAAGAGTACGAATGGATGTTGAGAAGCCCAGGTCTGTCCAATAAACCCAACCCTGAAGGTGACAGCTTAATAGTGAGAAAGAAAACGGAGTGACGAGACTGTAAGGGCTTCTATATTTGGGCCGCACGAGCCTGTGTGGAATAGGAATGGTGCTTTGCTGGTGCAAATTACAAAATAAGGACTGGGCGATAGGAACTGGTCCTGCCGCGGTTTTTCAGCACATCTGGGTCTGGCCCAGAGGCGCTAAGATATACAGAAAACTGGAGTATATGACAGAACCCGTGAAGCACACACCTGGACACATCTTGTGCTGCGACCGTGGTGCCCCGATTAGTCCAAATCCTGCCAGTATTTGTGTGGCTTGTCTGCGAAGTAAAGTAGATATCAGCCAAGGCATTCCGAAACAAGTCTCTCTATCTCTCTGCAAACAATGTCAAAGATATTTCCAGCCACCAGGAACTTGGGCACAATGTGCCTTAGAATCCAGGGAACTTCTTGCTTTGTGTTTGAAAAAATTCAAAGCCCCTCTGAGTAACGTACGTCTTGTAGATGCAAGCTTTGTTTGGACTGAGCCCCGTTCTAAGAGACTTAACGTTAAACTAACTATTCAGAAAGAGGTGATGAATGGTGCTATCCTTCAGCAAGTGTTTGTGGTGGATTATGTTGTTCAGCCCCAGATGTGTGGAGATTGCCATAGAGTGGAAGCTAAGGATTTCTGGAAGGCTGTGGTTCAAGTCAGGCAAAAGACTTTGCACAAGAGAACCTTCTACAATCTGGAACAGCTGATTTTGAAATATGGCATGCACCAGAATGCACTTCGTATCAAAGAGATTCATGATGGTCTGGATTTCTGTTGTTCCTCAAAACAACATGCTCAGAAGATGGTAGAATTTCTTCAGTGTACTGTTCCCACTAGATACAAAGCCTCACAGAGACTGATGTCTCAGGATATCCATAGTAACACATACAAGTACAAAAGCACCTTTTCTGTGGAAATTGTTCCAATATGCAAGGATAATGTTGTTTGTCCGTCTCCAAAACTGGCACAAAGCCTGGGAAACATGAGCCCGATTTGTGTGTGTGTTCGAGTAACCAGCGTCATCCGTGTCATAGATCCGAATCCCCTACAAGTTGCAGACATTGATGGGAACGCTTTCTGGAGTCACCCTTTCCATAGTTTATGCCACATCCCAAACAGCTAGAGGGGTTTATTGCTATGGAATGCAGCGTAGTCCGAGATCTAAAACGCAGTGCAGGTGCTGGAACGGTATCATAAAAGCATACCCTCGGGGAAGTCTGGGTACAGAAAACATCTGAAATGAGTACAGATAAACAGTATTTTTGTCGCACTCATTTGGGACATCTTCTGAATCCTGGAGACCTGGTGTTGGGGTTTGATCTGGCCAACTGTAACTTACATGATGAGCATATCAACAAAATGAAATCAGATAGAGTCCTAGATGTGGTGCTAATCAAGAAGAGCTATGACCGTACCAAACGTCAGTGTCTTAGAAACTGGAAACTGAAAGAGCTTGCAAGAGATAGAGAAAACATGGATACAGACGATGAAAGGCAATACCCAGATTTCCTTGAAGATCTGGAAGAAGATGAGGCAATTAGAAGAAGTGTGTATATTTATAGAGATTCAACGATTCCTGTGGAAAGTGACACAGATGATGAAGGAGCACCTCGAATTAGTCTGGCTGAGATGCTTGAAGACCTTCACGTTTCCCCAAGATGCTACTGGTGAAGAAGGTGAATTGATGATGACCTAAATGAGATCATGTCGTAGATGGTTTCCACATCCATAGGCTCAGAATGTTGGACAAAATAATTTTACTGTCTATTCTGTCTATGCCTTCATATTGAGAGAAGAGAAATGTGGTTTTAAACCTGAATAAATATGACTATTTTGACTGCTCACTCGAAGTACTGAAAAAGGTTGATGGTTTGGAAGTTTTAGATTAAAAAATATTATGCAGAATGTAATTATTACTGATATTTATTTACATATGGAAGTTTATCGGCTTGCTTTTTTATGAGGCACTAGTGTTTTCACATACTATAGCTCTGGGTTTAAAAGCTCACAAGTTGTGATTCCTGGGAGGTTACCTAAATCTTCAAGCAGAAAACAAGTTTTAGGTTCTTTTTATATTGATTACTTTCGTAGAAGAGCATATGAAGAATCATTTTTCATACGAACTTGCCGTGCACTTAGTCCAATTTAGATTATTTTTATGTCCTTGGGATAGAAACCTTAGGGTTCAGTTTATCATTGGATATTCACTAGGAAAGTTATCTTTTTTATTCGTAATATTTGCATCTTCAAAAGCTGTTAAGCTGGGGATTATCTTAATTTTCATTGCAGAAGAAAGTATATTTAAAATATTTGTAGATTTGTAGCAAACAGTATTTAAAGGTTAAATAACAATTTGTACCTTTGTCGTTTTGGCTTGTGCCAGCAGCTTAGTGAAGTAGCTGTTTATGTCATAAAAATGTCTTCCTATCACTTCAGGGATTTTGCTTTTAAATTTTTGGTTTACAAATTGAGAAGGAATTCTCTCTTTATAAGTTTCTATCACTGAACACATCACCATCAAAAAGAGTATTAGAATCCAGCATATAGATGACGAAGTAATAAAAGTGATCTTCATGCTTTATAAAACCATGAATCAGATTTGAATGAGGAATGCCTTCCACACCCTTGAAGGAAAAGCATTGGCTTGGGTTTTAAAGTGTTCTGAAAATGAAGTATTAAGAACCTATTTCTGTAAGCAAGATCAGACTTACTAAGCATGCCAGAACTAAGAGCTAATTCATAAATCCTATATATATCACTAAATAAGGAAATTAAGTAAGTACTGAATGGAACATTTTCCTTTTTTTAAGATCAGACTCCCTAATTCTGAAGTTTCGAATAAAGGCCTGTGCTTTCTAAAGTGAAAAAAAATGAACAAAGAGCCATGGTGTAGGTGGTGCAATTTGAGTTTATAATATCAAAACTGTAGAGTACTTTGTTGTTTCACAAGTTCTCACTGACCACGTAGAGATGGGGAAACTTCAATACCCAGACATGTGCTGGATGCCTACATAGTTGCTTCAATTCATTCTCAGAAGAAGGTGGGATAAAAGTTATGAAAAAAAAAAAAAAATATATATATATATATATATATATATATACTTTATATATATAAAAAGCACTATTCTGGATGATCGTCTGATTAAGAAGCTGTAGGCAAAATTCTTACACTGGAAGGGAGAGTAATTTTTAGGCACTGATGCCAGGAAATATCTGGGAGTTGGGACTTTTTAATGGGACCAACCATCCCAATTTGCCTGAGAGTCAGTGGGTTCCAGGCAATTGAGGACGAACTGGTTGCCCTACTGGTGGCCTTGACTTCAAATGCATAATACAACTGACTCTGTCAGACAATATTTGATGTGAAGACAACCCAAACTTAGGAATGAAACTAAAACCCATTTCCACCAAACACACGTGCCCATCTCTGCAGAGAGAATTCTGGGATGAATGATATTTTAAAAGTATAACGAATGAGTCACTCTTGAAATTGAGGTCTTCCCCAAAAACTGTGGGTTGGAGCCTCCCAGCGTCCCCAAGGACTATTTTTAATGGAAGAAAACTTCTGGAATTTAAAGTCAGGCTTAACGTACCACTTTCACTTTGCTTCCCTGATCATGCTTATAATTGAGGGAAAAAATTTACAGAAGGACTGACAATTTAAATCCCTATACTCCCTGGTCCATCCCATGAATTAAGACCAAGCCTTAGCAAGTGTGCTGAGTGAGGAGGAACAATTACCAAGTTCATGGCTCCAGGTTCTGTTCACTCTGATATTGTCCAGGATAATCATTTATTTCCTGCTGCCTCTAAGTTTTATGAAGCTGTTCAGAAAAGTTTCAGCCATGCTTTATGGCTGTGTGAACTGCCGGTGTATCCATTTCACAACTTGATTCATTCTGATTAAATTGTTCGACTGTTAATGAGTTTTAGATTGCAGGATGGAGAGGCAAACAATTCAGAACATTAAGGCAGTAAAATATCTTAATATTTCACGAGTTCGCTCTGAAAACATAAAACAAAAGGCTCATTTCTGGAAGGAGAGACTGTAATAATTACCCTCTGTAAAAATAAATGTGCTGGCTCCCTATACATTATCCAGGCATCTGTGTAGGCACACTCACATGTAGGGAGCCAGATGGTACATGGAAATCTCACAAATATTCATAGAAATTCTGATATTTTCAAGCCAATTGCAACAGACGAGATAACCATTTGGACATATTATTCCAAAGAATTTCTGGGGCTAGACAAAAAATTGATTCCTACTCAGCTCAATTCACAGTCTGATGAGTTTTGCGATCTGAAGGCAATGATGCGGGGTGAGGTGCTGAAGGGTCTCAGGTACCGAGGGCTTCGGAGACGGATGGGAATTATGAATCTGGTGACCAAATACTGCTCTTCGAGCAGTTCAATGCCCCTCCCTCTCCCTCCTCGCACCTCCTGTGGGTTCCTGGCCCACCATCTGCTTCTCCTGTGATGTGGTATTGGTTTTGACGGTAACTGAGTAAAGATGCATGCACGGGCCTCCCCCTTTGAACATTTTTCCTTGGAACTGCCCCCTTCTGGTGACGGCCTCCCACACCCCACCGGGAGAATAAACGTATAGCAGGTAGAGGCTACCAAAATGCTGAGGGTAGTGAGGCCTTGCCTTGGTCGCTTAAGCTCCGGAAAATTCAATTGTTTCATTTGTGAAATGGAAATTAAAACATATTATCAGCCTAAAGGCAAAAGCTCAAATGGATTTCTTCATTCCTTCCAGCCCAGAAGCCACACCTGTAATATACACAAGACCTCATTTCAAACCAACTTTCGAGTGGAGCAGCTCTTCAAGCTCGGGAAGAGAAGAGGAATTTGCATTTGGCCATGAAGACTCAAAAGGTCTTTGCACACATTTCTTAAGGGAAGGACATTTAGGAACCCGGAAAAGCTTATGCCATATAATCGCAGAATGTGGGGAGGAGGGCATCTCTGAGGCTGGCAAGGCCAAGGATACCATTTTGCAGATGAGAAAACTGAGGCCAGAGACATCAAATGAGTCACCTGAATCTGGGACTAGCCAAGACAGATGCACCATTAAAGAACAGCTGTTGAGAGATGCAGCTCATAGCCAGATGCTCAGCCAGAGTGTTCCAGCTTCATGCAGTCCCCGCTGATCAGGTGGGCATTATTAAGAGCATTTGACACGTGAGGAATATTAATGGATTACTTCCTTTAAGCCACAGTCCTAGGAAAGGGCAGAACTGAGACTAGAACTCAGGTTTTCTGGCCTCAGAGACAATGCTTACTCTGCTCTGCGTCATCTTACGGAGAGAAAACTGTGAATGAATTTGTGCAAAGGAGGGTGTGAAGTGAAGAATAAATATGTAGACGAAGACACCTCGGTGCATTCAGGTTTTGTTTCCATCACCACAGTCATTTGGGGCTGGTGGGACTCTACCTCTGTATTTCCCCTTCTTAAGACTCCCCCTATTCCATCCCCAAAGAAAAAAACCCTAATTGACATGAGTTTTTAAATTAAATTAATATAAATCAATGTTGTGTTAAGAATGTGAAAGGTCTGTAAACTTAAAATTAAATAAATTACAGTTAAAACAAAGCTTTAAAAAAAAGAATTTGAAAGGTCTGGAAGCACCCTGAGTATGCCCAAACCAGCTTTGGAAGTGGTGATATACAGCAGTGAAAGGCAGAGCAACTATTGGGTGAACTGCCATGGAATCAGCAGCCAGGCCCCCAAATCCGAATTGGGACCCGAGTTACTGGGGTCTGCCCGCCAGCCTCCCGCATGCCGCAAAGTGGCAACTGTCCACCTTGCTACGTTCTCTGCTGCCTCTCCATCAGCTGCAGCCTTAGATGTGCACCAACTGCATTTCATCCATCACAAGTCCTCTTTGAGATATTTTCATTGTCTCTAGAAAGGACCTCAAATGCTTTTTAAAATCATGCTAACTGCCCAACACTCCGTAATGCATAATATTGCGCTACCTTGCGTTACATCAAATGTATAACATCACAACCTTTGACGGCATCTGTCCTGCCCTGAATTCTCAAGCATTCTTGGCCTTTGGGTTCAAAGTCATCTGACCCATGGTGGCCTACAGCTCACGGCATGCCATGCCCAACCACAGAATTCTCCCCCTGGCGGCATCCAAGATGGCAGACAGGGCAGCTTCAGAGATGTCTCGGGGACTGGGCTTTCAAAGGGACATCTCAGTTAAGAAAATACGAATAACAACAAACCAAGCCAAGGGCTGTATATAATTGTAGATACCCATTTCACCATAAATAAACAGTAAAATGAAGAAGTAAAATGGTTATGAGATATGTTCCCTTCATGCAGCGTCTGTGTGCTCCTGGAAATCTTTTCTTTTTTTTTCTTATTCCAGTAAAGTACAAGATATCTCAATAGCAACATAAACACCGTATTATCTACTAGTTACTATAGCAACTGCTATCCATGTAATTTGCTCATGCCTAAATTAAAGCTGCCTAGGGTAGCTTTAACTTGCATCTCTCACATATGACTTTTTTGTCAGTGTTTTTCTTTAATGAGAATTGTGTCTCTCAAATTGTAGGCAGCATGCTGTACCACTCTACCTTACTTGGAGCTGACTTTTGCCATTACCTGACTTTGTTTCTCCTATTACTTTTGGGTATTCATCAAAGAGAGAACATGCTCTCTTAATGGTACATATATTCCGTGAGAGTGGAGGAGGGGGTATGTAGGAGAAACAGGTTTTTCATCCGAAAAGAACATAAGCATCTACCCCGCAATGAACTTCACTGCTCTTGAACTCGTCAGTTCTTTTCTACCTCTTCATTCAACACGATGCGAAAGGCATAACCTGAAAAAGGGCGTGATGAGAAGAGGTACTGAGATCCACTAAAGGAAAAAGCACAATAGTTAATCATCTCTTCTCTGGCATCCTTCCCACAAAATAAACAAGTTGAGAAGTTCTTCAATTTTTGTGGCTGTAAGCAATGTGGTGGATTAATGTTCCTAAATGCTAGCACTGAATAAATGAATTCATTGTTAAGAAAGTTCTGGATGAGCCAGTAGCCAAGTACCATTAATTCCATTATTTAGCCTTGTTTGTGTCTGCTCTGGGATACAGTTGGGAGAGGAACATTGCCATGAAGAAACCCATTAAATACACCTACCTTTGTAAAATAACGCATTTCAAACTAAAGATTGACTATGCTTTTCTTAAAGAACCCAAAATTCTCAGTGGCCCTACCGAGATATGCAATAAGTTTCTCAGAAATCACATTGGCACATAGCTGCTAAAAACTCTTCAGTGAATGTTTAAAGAAGATACATCCACCTGGAATTAAACCAGGATGGATTCCTTAGAAGAGCCATCGGGATCACTGTCCGCCATGGTCACCCTCAGGACAGACAGACAGTGAAAGTCTCTAAATGTCCCTTTGCAGGGCTTCAAAGAGCTCTGGATTCAGGTGCAGGAAACCTGTCTTTAATATTTTCGTTACTGCTCCCGATGCATTTCCAGTGTGGTTAATTCACACGCAGCATTTCACTCAATGGTATCCTCTTTGCAAATACTGTTTCCTATTCTTTCTTTCTTTTTTCCTGTCAATCTTCATCTAAATCTGAGCGCATTTTGTGCTGGTTATTCGCAGCAGTGTGGAAGCTTGGAAACATGGTCACAAAAGTACCACGTGCCTCTGGTCTGCAGCAAGCCTTTCTATTTGCTGGTTTAATCCTCCAGACTTCAGCCATTTCCCATTTGGTCCTTCACATCATCTCGGGCTAATCCGTCAAGCATTTTAGACAGCCAAGCCAATCTCCAGTTGCTGAGGACTTTCCCACAAGCACCATGTCTGTTAATAAGATTTTCATTTGGAAAGATGCCAGGGCATCCATGTTTTCTATCGTAAATAAATACTATGATTTAATAGCTTCAGGTTTTGTTTAATGTTAATGCCAACTATTTAAGAAAAAAAAAAAAAAAGATCCTCAAATGCCTGGCCCGACAGTGAAATGCCCCACTGACAGCTATTTGCAAGGGTAATGTTGTGGAAAACAACATCCATCTTGGAAACAGCTTCATTAGCCCCATCTAGCTGACCTCTCCACATAATGTTGTCAAATGTGACGGGCATCAGATTATTGGGAATATGGAGATCAATAAATATGCAACACCGGCGCTTAGAATGCTTCTGGCATTGGAGCCATACAAATGCCATCTAACATGGCTCAGAGTCGCTGTCATCTGTCACACCAGCTAGTAAATAGACAAGCTTAAGGGGAAGGCTGTCCGTAATGGTAAAATATATGGGTGAAGATGAATTAGACAGGCAGTGTGTAGTCAGAGTTCTGATGCATGAAGGTTCCAAATGAAAAACCCTAGGCAAACACTCTGGAGCAGCTGGCGTTCTTAGGGGAATGGATGCAAATTCTTGCCGCATGGTCAAAAGCTGCTCCATGGTCCTGCTTCTGTGTTTTTGATGTCAGCTGCCAAGGAAGTTTTCTCTGCATCTGGGATGCTTGCTAGAAACGTGGAGTATCCTGAGTGCATTTCTGTACACCGTGAGGGAGCCAGATCACCCATTCCCCCCAAATTCCTGTGCGTGTGAACCGCACGATGTCCTTCTGTGTGATAGCAGCCCAAGGCCAAAGAAAGTGCCTGCATTGTCCAATTACTTTAGCCTCAAATGCCTACAACTTTGGGTCTACAAAAGAACAACCTGGTTGAACTGCTAAAGGAAACTTCCACCCCAGCTGGTGGACATCAAATTGCCCAGATAATCAGACCTTTGGGAACCACTTCTGTTGACAGCGTCTCTATCAAGCCACCCCCTTCTAAGATCCCTACCTGCCGCCTGCCCAGTCCGCCGGAAGCTGACCGACACTGCCCAACATTTGTACCTATCACTACCTGAAGATCCCTTGCTCTGTCCTCAGTAGTGTTTTCCAGATTCCCCAGAACAGGCATCCCTGTTCATAAACCCTCTTCCCCCTCCAAAAAGTGCTTGAGTCCAGCCACGTCCATCATTAAATTAAAGCAACTTAAAGAAAAGCAAATTCTTGAAACAGCAAGCACAGAGGATGTAAGCCACACGTATGCATATATCCAGACACCCAGCGCCGGAACAAACACGTTCCTCAAACCCGAGTAATGTCGATGACCAATGATGACCAGCATGCTTCCACCCCTCTATGTTTTAAGAAATGTCCCTCTTCTCTGTGGAAAGGAGAACAAACAAGAAGCATAAAGGTATTTTTGAAGTACACTGTTACGAGGTACTTGGCTAGTAATTTGCAGCCTAGGTACACACCATACCTTTTAGCACGGCTATTTATCTCTCAGGGAGAATGCTGCCATACTTACGATAAAGGCTCTGTTGGACCTCTTCATCAATAGCAAACCTTTAAGCACAGCACATCTCATAAATAGGAGTTCCACTAACACAGACTTCAAAAGGATAGAACTTGATAATTCAAAAAGAGCTATATTAAGTGTTCCAGCAGTCCCTCCATAAAAGCTGTTGTATATTCCAAACGCCAGAGTCCTTCAAGCAACATGACAGGTCTATTAGAATAATAGCAGGGGAAAGCATAATTAGAAGTAATCATTGGCTGGAAAGGAGCTAGTTGTTTTTGTAGAGCAAAATGCCGCTCTGAGCCCCGTGGAAAATGCAGCCAGAGCAGCGGCAGCGAGAGCAGATAACCATCGAAAATAACCATGGCGCAAACCCTGCACTATTTATTTCTATTTATTAAGAACTCTCTGTATACCTTAATGTTTTCCTGGTGAAATCATCTTAATTTGAGCCCACATTTTCTTTGGATAAGATTATCATGTAATTGCTACTTACTGGCCACTGTTTTCTATACATTTGTTGGTCAAACAGTTAGGGTGTCTGTCTTTTCCAGCCTGACAGAGATCATTCCGTCAAGCAGGGGCTCCTGGTTGGCTCCATGGAGCCATATTGAATATACACCGTATCCCAAAAGATGAAGAACGTTTGGCTAAGCATTAACTTTTTAATCCATAGATTAATGACTCCAACTGTCAAAGGACTGGGCCATTTCCCCCTTAGAGGTGGCAAAGGAGGAGGCATCTGGGGGCTATTTCCCTACGGAAGGGACTGCATCCCACACCAGGAACCCCATTCACCTGGTGCCTTTTTTTTATCCTCCTCCTTAACTTTAAAATTTAGAATTTCCAAAATGCAGGGAGAATAACACACCCCAGCTGAGCCTTGTCAACAAGCCCAGGAGGGAGTCAGGGCAGGAGTCATTAGCTCTACTTTGCAGACATGCAAATTGAGGCTCAGGAAGGGAAGGGGCTCCCCGGAGGTCCCACAGTGGACTTTCTCCACATGCCATCGTCCTGCCCTGACAGAATGCTTGCTTTGCCCCTGGTTCTCCATCTCACTTACCCTGTGGGACGCGCCCATGAAGATAAAAGCCACATACCTGGTGCTGTTGTGCAGGCGCCAGCCGGGTCTCAGGACGGAAACAGGCCACCCGCTCAGCCTTCAGACCGCAGGGAGGACGGGGCAGAGGTTCACACCCAATGTGGAAGGCAGCCTTGCTCTCTGCATAAAGAGAAATACAATCAAGTCAGATTCACCCGGGTCTTGGCATCATTCACTTACCTAACATTTATTGATCTATAGGCAGGGTACCAGGAGTGAAGGGAGGTGGCAGAGGAAGGGAGTAGAGAATGGGAGAAATAGAATGAAATTTAATATTTAGCCCAGATATGAGAAAAATGCACCTCTGACGACTCAACCTCAAAATAGTAGGTAGAGTCGACTTGGAGCACCCAAGACAGACAGTGGGCAGCCAGTGAACCAGTGTTTCCAGGAAACACTGGAACTCCAGCACCTGCACCGACTTTCTAGCCTCCTGAATCTGAGCCACTGACTTAACCTCACTGAGGCTCAGTGTCTTCATCTGGAAAATGGGAGTAACAATACTGCCTGCCTCCAAGCGTTGTTGTAAAAGTAGATGATCCGTGTGACGCCCCCAGCACAGTGCGTGGCACACAGGAAGCGCTGATTAGGTGGCCCCCCTTCTGATACTCCATAGGAAGCCAGAGGAGGGAGTGACCCATGGACTCTGACTCTTAGGAAAGACCCCCTGGAGGTGGTAGGCGGCCAGCTGGCCCTCAAAGGGTAGAGGGCAGTTCTCCACAAAGCAGCACCCCAGGCCTTGTCATGGTGGTCCAGAAACTCAACTGGCCTCCTGCCAGGGGCTCATTTCTGACAAAAGCCTGATAGAGACCCTCAGGTTTGCTGATATGTTTGCTTCTCATTTAGGCTCCTAGCAACACTGTGCGAGTCGGGACTTTAAAATCGTTTGGATTTCAACAGCATATCCCTGTCGGTTACAAAGTTGTAATTCACAACCCGGCTCCTCACCCACACTCAAAATATTCAAGCTTAAAATTAATTTGGTTTTGAGATACGACACCAGGATATCATCAAAACAAGGTTAGAAATCCCAGTCCAGTGACTATATTTAGAATTTAGGCTATAAAGGGATTTCAGCTTGACGAGAGCTGGATCTTCCCATCTTGTGCAATAAATTTCCAAAAATGCTTAGCAAGACTGTATCATACATCCAATGCACACGCCACAGAGATAAGGCACCAAGAAAGAGGATGGTGATGATGGTGGTGGTGGTGGTGATATGATGGTGACCATGATGACCACGCAAGAGGAGGAAAGGGCAGGTTCAGGGTTGGTTTTGAGAAAGGGATCCAGGTAGGCAAAGAACGCTGATCTATCAGTTCACATCAGGGTGAGTCATGAACGTGGGCCTGAGACCTGAGAAAATGCGCTTTCCCAGCTTCGTCAGATTGAAGGGTTCAGGCTAGGCAAGCTGTGGATCTCCAAACCCAGAGATCTGTCAAAAGGGTTTACCCTGGAGAAGATCATCGACCCCACCATAACAATTTTAGGCATATCTTGAGCTTGGAAAAGGTTCAAACAGTAGTTAATCCAAATAAGCAAGAATCTGTAACAACATTATAAATCCACACACCTCCTGTTTGACCGAACGCCACACGTGTCCCTGCCACTCGCTCCCTGGAAACTGGCACGGCACGTGTCCTGGCCCTCCCTTCCTTGGCCTCACAGTCAGGTTCGCAGGATGATTTCCGAAATCACCTCTTGAAGAAAAGTCTCATTACCCAGTGACATGTTGTAATCCCAACCAATGCTTCCAGAGAAGTTTCACTATCCATTACATTAGCTAACCTTAAAATTGAATACAAATCCATTTTAGTCAATATGTTGTAATAAATAGATATTAAGGCACATGGCACTAATGTACAGGTAGACTAATTAAAGCGCCAGCATTTGCAGCACTCACATACCTCAATTTTCTCTACAAAATCCTTATTGAACCACTACCTTAAAAAAAATAATTGCATTTGCAATTAGAAACACTGAAGTTACATTATCGACTTTCTGCTAAAAACCTTTTTAGTAAACAAGCACAAACTACATTCATTAAACGTAAGTGCTTGGAGCTATGGTGTGAAATTCA
The DNA here is from genome assembly GCF_059928025.1 of Delphinapterus leucas. NCBI lineage: Eukaryota > Metazoa > Chordata > Mammalia > Artiodactyla > Monodontidae > Delphinapterus > Delphinapterus leucas. The sequence goes on along the minus strand of NC_143144.1, from coordinate 78,513,692 downwards.
ATTCAGCCATTATCATGAATTACACTGATTATTGCTGTAATTATTTTCTCTTGGATACAACCGCATTTCTGTCCCTTGCTAGTTCTGTTGGACATATAACCACGTTCATTTTATAGCTAATAATACTCTGTAGTCCCAGCAATTACTATCACTTATACAAATCATCAAGTTAAGCTCCGGGTACCTAGTAAGATTCAAAGAAATTAAGTAAAACATCCTTTTTTTTAACCCTTTAAATAACTAATAGCATTAGAGAACAAGGGAAATTACAGATGTTAACTGATTTACATTGCAAGCTTTAATCTCCTGTACTTGACTCGTCAGAAATTTCTGCTGTCCTAAGCACACATTTTGAGAAGAAATCCACCAACAGACCTTTTTTTTTTTTTTTTTTTAGAAATGAACAGTCGATGGATTGGATTACGGGTCTGAAGCATTCTCAGGAAGGAATAAAGCCATGATCATTTGGTGTGTTCAAGAAAATAGATTCTGTATTTTAATCAGAGCAAAAAAAATGGCCTTGCATTGTATGTGTTTGTTTGTTTAGGTGTCTTATTAACTAATCAGATTTTTAAGAGAGAACACTCCACTTCAGTTTTTCCTCCAGAGGCAGCTGTAGCTTTCCACAGTTGTTAAAGTGAATCCTCTAGGCAAAATAGATGTTTGCAAAGACCTCCTTTTCTCCCCTGGGGTGAGGGCATTGCACAGACAGGGCCAGGGTAAATGCATCTGGGCATATTCCCTCAAATTGAATATGATCTCTGGGGCTTCTGGTGGGGAACCACCTGCATGGGAAAACTGGTGGGGAAGAAAGAGGGAAGTCAGAGAGTGTGATTTTTAAAAATGTGTACGTGCATATGTATATAGCGATGGAAACGGCATATTTCATCGCAAGAGGATTTGCAGACTATGATCTCCGGGCTGGGGACAGAACCCTCACCCACCAACCTGAAAGGCCCCTGTCCCACGTGCCAAGACCACGCTCCAGGGCCCTGACTTGAAGACCTCATTCACAAACAGCAGAATCGCTTCTTCCCGTTAAGTTTAAGAGCGCTTTGGGAAGTGGGCTTCCTGGGCCTCCTTGCTAAGCACTCCTTAGCCACCCTATCAGCCTGGATTTATCTTTGTACTGCCCTCCCCACTGGGCACTGGAGGGCCCAGCTCTGGGTGAGACCCTGGGGTGAGATGTAAATGAAGCAGAGACACCCAGGTGGGAGACCTCAACCCCAGCAGAAAAACGAGAGACACCTTCATTAGGGGCCTCACCATTTTCTCAATAAGCAACGTTTTTGATTCATATTTTATATACCTCGCTTTATTTTTTAAGAGGTGGAGGAGGGAGGTACATAGCTTATAGAAATTCACAAACAAAATTTTATCAATTAAGAGAGAAAAAGTTAAGTGGGGTGTGGTGTGGAGTGGAACTAGGTTTCTACACCCCTCCAAATTGCTAGAAGCTGGCCACAATTTTGGCTCAGAGCTTCCTGGTGGCCAAAGCAAGATGGAAAACACAATCTTATGGATATAAGATTCACTGTTAGGAAAAGAAGAAATGTAAATTTAAAAATAAGTAAAAATCTTTTAGTGTGAAAAGAAAGATATAAGCAAAATCTGATGTTAAGATTCAGAAACCAAGAATTAAAGGCACCTTTTTAAAAAAATCAGATATTACTTCTTTCCTAGATTTTTTGGGTTTTTATGCAATATAAAACTCTGAAGAGCATCCGTTGAAATTCTGATGCTAATCTTCACTATATGGAGAATAAAAAAGCAAGAAAACAGGACAAAATCATATTGTCAACACATCTTAAAAGCTGAACAGTACTTCCCTGGTGGCACAGTGGTTAAGAATCCGCCTCCTGGGCTTCCCTGGTGGTGCAGCGGTTGAGAGTCCGTCTGCCGAGGCAGGGGACACGGGTTCGTGCCCTGGTCCGGGAAGATCCCTCATGCCGCAGAGCAGCTGGGCCCGTGAGCCATGGCCGCTGAGCCTGCGCGTCCGGAGCCTGTGCTCCGCAACAGGAGAGGCCACAGCAGTGAGAGGCCCGCATACCGCAAAAAAAAAAAAGAAAAAGAATCCGCCTCCTGATGCAGGGGACACGGGTTCGACCCCTGGTCTGGGAAGATCCCACATGCTGCGGAACAACTAAGCCCGTGGATCACAAGTGCTGAGCCTGCGCTCTAGAACCTGCGTGCCACAACTACTGAACCCACGTGCCACAACTACTGAAGCCCGCGTGCCCTAGAGCCCATGCTCCACAACAAGAGAAGCCACCGCAATGAGAAGCCCGCGCACCGCAATGAAGAGTAGCCCCTGCTCGCCACAACTAGAGAAAGCCCGCGTGCAGCAATGAAGACCCAATGCAGCAAAAAGAAACAAATAAATAAATTTATTTAAAAAAAAAAAAAGCTGAACAGCTGGAAGACAGTATGTTTAACCACATTTAAAAACTCTAAGGCTTCCCTGCTGGCGCAGCGGTTGAGTGTCCGCCTGCCGATGCAGGGGACACGGGTTCGTGCCCCGGTCCGGGAGGATCCCACATGCTGCGGAGCTGCTAGGCCCGTGAGCCATGGCCGCTGAGCCTGCGTGTCCCGAGCCTGCGCGTCCGGAGCCTGTGCTCCGCAACGGGAGAGGCCACAACAGTGAGAGGCCCGTGTACCGCAAAAAAAAAAAACCCTCTAAATTAGCTGATTCACGTCATCATTTTGAGATCATCAGAATTTTCCCAAAGGTGCTAAATGAATTTTCTGACCATCGTTGGCCATTTAAAGTATTAATTGATATCATGCATTCAGTGTAAAGAAGTCACTTTGCTATTCTAAAAGAAGTATTTAAGGATCTTTTTTTAAGGAATAACTTTTGCTTCTTCTACTATCTGCGAAATTACCAGTAATAATTGAATATAGTTTTGAAATGTTCAGAACTTAAAATTCTCAGCACCCTCCTTGTATCTATTTTAAATAAATAGGCTTTTCTTTTTTTTTTTTAAACCAATGTGATTGGGAGTTATGATATACAAATATCAAAGGAACCAGTAAAAAGAAGAGACAAGTGCCACTCTAAAAACAAGCAGAAACATGTACTCTTGACTTGCACCCCCAGGGAAGAAAAGATTTTTAAAATGTTAACAATTTGGCTATATCTGGTTGTCTGTCTGGCTTGGGTGCTTCCTGGGGAATCACATTAAAGAATTCAATAGGCAGGCTTGAAAATTCAGAAAAGGGAAAATTAAATTCCTAGAGATAGTCAAGAATATCGTGTTCATAAAGAGCCTTTTCCGCAGGAGCTTGGAAACGTGTAATATAACCTTCAAAGTAAAAACGGTTTGTTGCATTAGTTCTGCTTAGCTGACCATGAATACTAATTGCAGGAAGAATTAACTGTGCCCAGTACCTGGGGGCAGGAACACACAAAAGTGACCGGTGAAGGCAAACAATGGAAAAGGTAAAAATGAACATCCACACCCCCATTCAACTCAACATGATCTGCAGCAAAACCCTAAATTACAATGAAGCCAGTATCTGCCTCTTGCTCCTCAGAGATTAGAAGAAAAAAGAGAGGCGGCTGCAGAGAGATTGGGTTTTGGGGGTAAAAATAATCCATGCTTTTGCTCTCATTTCTCTTATTCAACCTTTCTTCTTTGCCCAGTTGTGGCAACTCCTCCACAGGGTCAGGAACTTTATTCTCTGGGTCAAGTGTCCCATTTTGCAGGGTATCACCACGTGAGAAACAACTGGTTGGTGGAAAGAAGGCTTTGGGGTAAGGATGGGCTTGAATATGAATTTCAGCTCTGTAATTTACTAGCTGTGTGAACTTAAGCAAGTCACTAAACCTCTCTGAGCCTCAGTTTCCTCATCTGTAAAATGGGAACAATAGTGCCCAGATCACAGAATTCTGAAGATAAAATGAGAAAATATTTGTCAAGTGTCTGGTGCATGAGAAATCCTGAATGCTACCCTCTGAATATTTCCCACAGACACAGAAGCTGCTAGAAATTCTTGCAACACACTCAGTATCCCTGCCCCTTCCTGGAAAGAAGAGCCTCTACCCCACCCCCAACCAGAGCTGATTGGCCAAATAAGAGCACCTGACATAGGCTCAACCAACCAGATCCTCTCTCCCTGGAATGTGAAATTGGGCCTGAGGTTGTTAGGGGCGGGAACTGTGTGGTGGGCACTGGTGCTTTATGTCATGCACTAAAGTGAGAAAAAGTCAGTGTGTCCTCATATATAACAGATCCAAGAGCTGATTATTAAATCATAGGGAGTTTTTCAAGCCAAAATTGTTAATACAACCATTATTAAAAATTAAATTATATAAACTTATGTGTAAATAAATTATGTTAATTACAAAGGTAATGAATACTCATACTTCCTAATTATTTCCTATTATTTTATATTATGATGATGAATTTACATTTTATTTTATCTATGCTCTTGAGATTACCTACATCCATGTATCTTTACAGTAGAAACATTATACAATGGTGTGCTCCTGGGCACCTCTGCCCAGCTCCACCTTCGTGTCGGCAGATTTGAATCAGCCACAGTGGGAGTATTTACACCATGGAGGTTGGAAAACACTCCAAATCAAGGCGTTTTTCCCTCCAGAAAAGCTGGTTGTTAGACATTTACCAGAACAGCTATGGAGAAAACTTCTAAGTAGACGGGGGAAAAGTGAGGCAGTGGCTACAGGGAGCAGAGACAGAAGATGTGGAGAGAGTACAGCGTTTTCCGATTCACAAGCCCACTCCTTTCCAGAGGTCGAGCTGCACTGATCTCAGGTTCCAACAAAACACCCCCCCACACACACACACACACACAGACCCATAGCCTTATGGTAAATTCCTTTGTTAGGCTGAAACTAGCCCATGTTGGTTTCTGCATTCCAGTCTTAACCAATGAACGGGACATAAAATCAATGAGAACATTGCACTCTCTCTTTTGGGGTCATTTTAATCTATTCTTAGCTAAGCATAATAATAAAGCCCCTATCACTGGTCAGCCATTGTTGAGTTTTTTTTCAAATCTCTGTATAACATGCCATGTATCCTGGAGATATTCCTGCTACTTCTTGCTCATCACACGTGAGTCTCGACTGGATCCCACAGGCCCTCTCGGACTCCCCAGCAGTGCTTGGTGCTGCTCAGACTGACTTTTACGTAACTCCTCCAAGCTGTGCGTTAACTACTGTGACACCGCACCAATGATCCAATTAGGCCTTAAATGTTTACTTAAGAAAAGGCTCTGTTCATCAAAAAGATTGGGTGGCTGGTGGGCAACTAGAACATTTGGTGTACTAAGTGATCCGCGAGCTGGCTTTTCACATAGCAGACAGGCCAATTAGATTTTCCAGGAAGATAAAATTGCTTTTAATCTTGAAATTTCCTTCAAAGAAGCAGAAACTCCAACTGCTTGCTTGTTTTCCCCTTTTCTGCCTCCCTCCCACTTCCTCCACACCTCTCTTTGATAAATTTTCTTTCTTTTTAATAACGGTTTCCTGTCCAGTGAAGTCTGCATCCTCTTCAAATCTGTTGGTGTTCGAGGTATTGAAATGGCAGATGCTCCCTAAATGGAAAAGAAAGGGTAATGACAGAAACACATTCAGAGTGGTTCTCTGCACTGCGTTTGGCAGGTGAGATATCCTGGTGTCTGCACAGAAAAGTAAACTTGAACACAAACTGCCCATGAAGTACATGTGGTGATTTAAAAATTTATTGCCAGCTCTCACACATCTCCCACCATTAACTAATGCCTTCTGAGAATCAAGGTGATGGCTAAAATGTTCATCTCAGCAGCTGTCTAACAGATTCAAGTTCAGCTTCCTATCTCATCAAAATCCTAAACATATTCAAATTGCCATTTGCACATATGCCTGAATCAGGGCTTGGAAAACAAGTTATTTAACCTGCCACCTAATCTATCCAATAATCTGAAAACAGGTTGGTCCACATGGAAATTGTACATAAATATTTGAATTCATAGATGACAGTCCATTTCTCAAGAGTCATGAGGAGGCCCACAGTTAAAAACATCTATTCCAAAGCTCACTTCTTCCCTTCAAGGCTTATCATTACTCACATATATTTTCTACCCCGCTGTAATTTAGGTTTTTCTTTATGACAAGGGTCAGCAAACCAGCCATAGCGTGAATCTGGCCTGTCACCTATTTTTGTCTGTCCTGAGAGCTCAGAATGGTTTTCAGTTTTACATTTTTTAAAGCTTTTTAAAAATCAAAAGAGAGTTTATCACATATGAAAATGTTATGAAATTCGAATGGGACGCCAGGGGACCCATTAACATTTGGTGAACAAACGCATGGATTATCAGGAAATGTGTGTTGACGGCAATTGAGCTGGAATAGATTTGTCTCCACCAGTAAGCCACCGGGTAATACGTATGACCTTCCTGTGCCCAAGCAGAAAAGCAAGAGAGCCTGGCCCCACCCTCAAGGTGCAGAGATCAACACACTCGAAAAAAATTAGTAAAGAGTAAAAGTAAATGACGTAAAGAATTCCTTACCACTCCCTACATATGACCCCTCTGTTCCTTGTATGTCCACCCATCACAGCTCCTGTTGCTGTGGGGAGGCATTTATCTGTCTCCTGGGCTGGAAATAGTCATTCCTTTAGAGACCACTAGCTAGGAAACAGTGCCAAGCGCTTCACACACAACACTTCTTTTAATCCTCACAGAGAACCTGTGAGGTAAGATCTCTCATTATCCCTGTTTTGAGGATAAGGAAACTGAAGCACAGAGAAGTTCAGTAACTTGCCTAAGGTCACAAAGTAAGTAGCAGAGGCAGGATTCAGACTTTCTGAAAGAGTCTGGCTTCAGAGCCTGAGACCTGGAATGTTACATTATAATGTAGCCATTTATATGGCGAGTGCTTTTGAAGCTGGTTCATGTCTTGGTCACCTTTGTATCATCAGAGCCTGGAAAATACCAGCATTCCTCATAGACGTTGCAGGTTCGGTTCCCAACCACCGCAATAAAGCAAATATCACAATAAAGTGAGTCACACAACTTTTTTGGTTTCCCAGTGCACAAAAGTTATGTTTACACTATTAAATGTGCAACAGCATTATGTCTAAAAAAGCAATGTACATATCTTCATTAAAAAAAATACTTTATTGCTGAATAATGCTAACCATCATCTGAGCCTTCAGCGAGTTGTAATCTTTCTGCTGGTGGAGGGTCTTGCCTCGATGCTGACGGCTGCTGACTGACCAGCGTGGTGGCCACTGAAGGCTGGGGGGTGGCTGTGACAGTTTCTTAAACTAAGACAACAGTGAGGTTTGCTGCATCTCTTGACACGTCCTTTCACGAACGATTTCTCCATAGCCTGCAAAGCCGTTTGATAGCATTTTACCCATGGTAGAATTTCTTTCAAAATTGGAGTCAGTCCTCTCAAAACCTTCCACAGCTTTATGATCTAAATTTACGTAATATTCTAAATCCTTTGTTGTCATTGCAACAATCTTCACAGCATCTTCACCAGGAGTAGATTCCACCCAATAAACCACTTCTTTTGCTCATACATGAGAAGCAACTCCTCATTCGTTAAAGTTTAATCATGAGGTTGCAGCATTCAGCCACATCTTCAGGCTCCACTTCTAACTCTGGTTCTCTTGCGGTTTCTACCACGTCTGCAGTTCCTTCCTCCACTGAAGTCCTGAACCCCTCAGAGTCAGCCATGAGGGTTGGAATCAACTTCTTCCAAACTCCTGTTAATGTTGCTATCTGACCTCTTCCCATGAATCATGAATGTTCTTAATGGCATCTAGAATGGTGAATCCTTTCCAGAAGGCTTTCAATTTACTTTACCCAGGTCCATCAGAAGAATCACTGTCTATGGCAGCTGTAGCTTTATGAAATGTATTTCTTAAATAATAAGCCTTGAAGGTCAAAATTACTCCTTGATCCATGGGCTGCAGAATGGATGTTGTGTTAGCAGGCATGAAAACACCATGAATCTTTTCGTACATCTCCATCAGAGCTCTTGAGGTGCATGCACCAGGTGCATTGTCAATGAGCAGTAACATTTTGAAAGGAACCTTTTTTTCTAAGCAGTAGGTCTCAACAGTGGACTTAAGCTATTCAGTTGTAAACAGATGTGCAATCATCCAGGCTTTGTTGTTCCATTTGTGAGCACAGGCAGAGTAGATTTAGCATAATTCTGAAGGGCCCTAGGATTTTCAGAATGGTAAATGAGCATTGGCTTCAACCTCAAGTTACCAGCTGTATTAGCCCCTAACAAGAGAGTCAGCCTGTCCTTGAAGCTTTGAAGCCAGACATTGACTTCTCCTCTCCAGCTATGAGAGTCCCAGATGGCATCCTCTTCCAATAGAAGGTTATTTCTTCTACATTGAGAATATGCTGCTTAGTGCAGCCACCTTCATTAATTATCTCAGCTGGATCTTCTGGATAACTTGCTGCAGCTTCTACACCAGCACTTGCTGCTTCACCTTGCACTTTGATGCTATGGAGACAGCTTCTTTCCTTAAACCTCATGAATCAACTTCTGCTAGCTTGAAATTTCTCTTCTGCAGCTTCCTCACCTCTCTCAGCCTTCACAGAATTGAAGTGTATACACTATTATGTATAAAATAGACAACTAATGAGAACCTACTGCATAGCACAGGGAACTCTACTCAATACTCTGTGGTGACCTAAATGGGAAGGAAATCCAAAAACTAGGGGATATATGTACGTGTATAGCTGATTCACTTTGCTGTACAGCAGAAACTAACACAACAGAGAAAAGCAACTATACACCAATTTAAAAAAAGAAAGAAAGAAAGGGAGGAAGAAAGAAAGAAAGAAGAGAGTTAGGGCCTTGCTCTGGATTAGGCTTTGACTTAAGGGAATGTTGTGGCTGGTTAGTCTTCTATCCAGACCACTCAGACTTTCTCCATAGCAGCAATAAGGCTGTTTTGCTTTCCTCTCATTCGTGTGTTCACTGGAGCCACACTTTTAATTTCCTTCAAGAACTTTTCCTTTGCTTCCACAACTTGGCTATAACTATTTGGCACAAGAAGCCTCACTTTGGGCCTACATTGTCTTTCGATTTGCTTCCTCACCAAGCTTAAGTCATTTGTAGTTTTTTGTTTGTTTGTTTTTTTTGTGGTACACGGGCCTCTCACTGATGTGGCCTCTCCCGTTGCGGAGCACAGGCTCCGGACGCACAGGCTCAGTGGCCATGGCTCACGGGCCCAGCCACTCCGCGGCATGCGGGATCTTCCCGGACCGGGGCACGAACCCATGTCCCCTGCATCGGCAGGCGGACTCTCAACCACTGCGCCACCAGGGAAGCCCAGCCCTGTAGCTTTTGATTTAAAGTGAGAGAAGTGCTTCCTTTCACTTGAACACTTAGAGGCCACTGTAGGGTATTAATGGGCCTACTTTCAATACTGTTGTGTCTCAGGGAACAGGGAGGCCCGAGGAGAAGGAGAGATGGGGGAACAGCAGGTCAGTGGAGCAGTCAGAACACACACATCTATTGATTAAGTCTTAGGGGCAAAGTTGGTGGTATCCCAAAACAACTACAATAGTAGCATCAAAGATCACTGCTTGGGACTTCCCTGGTGGCGTAGTGGTTAAGAATCCGCCTGTCAGTGCAGGGGACATGGGTTCAAGCCCTGGTCCGGAAAGATCCCACATGCCGTGGAGCAACTAAGCTCGTGCGCCACAATTACTGAGCCTGCGCTCTAGAAATGAGAAGCCCGTGCACCACAACGAAGAGCAGCCCCTGCTCGCCGCAACTAGAGAAAGCCTGCGTGCAGCAACGAAGACCCAACACAGCCAAAAAAAATTATTTATTTATTTTTTTAAAAAAAGATCACAGATCACCATAGCAAATACAATAATAATGAAAAAGTTTGGAATATTGAGAGAATTACCAAAATGTGACACACAGACACAAAGTGAGCAAATGCTGTTAGAAGAATGGCACCGATAGACTTGCCTCACAAAGGGTTGCCACAAACCTTCAATTTGTAAAAAACGCAATTATCTTCGAAGCACAATAAAACGAGCTTTGCCTGCAGTAGGTTCTCAACAAATACTGGTTGAGGAAGCAGGATCAGGCTACACTCACCTTCAGCTGAAAGCGGTGTCCACGTCCCAGCTCCGTGCCCAGCTGCGGCCCACCACACCAGCCCCGGGTTCATATGAGCAAGTCATCCCCCGCTCCCCTCTGGCTCCAACACTGCCCGTGTGTTTTCTGATACCTCAGCGAGCTTCTCTGTAAACAATTCGGCACAATAACGTGGCCATCCTGCGCTGATGGGACGTTGCAGGCATATCTGTCACCAGTGAAAAGGCTATATTTATATCTTGGCAAAATCCATTCATCCGTTTAAGTGCCCAGAATCCTCCACGGAACATCACAAAACCACCTAATGTGCCTGGTTCTCAGCTTTGTATCTGAGTCTCTGCTTTAGCTGACAGATGTTTAAACTCCCAGTAGGTCCACACAGCCAGACAAATCCCAAGTAGTCCGTCCAGAGGCCCAAGGGTGTAAGTTCCATCAGCTGAGGGCAATGGAACTCAGACTCACAAGTTGCCTCTGGAGAGCCTCTCTCTGGCCTTGGAAGGTAATCATGGAGACAAGGGTGCAGAAATGTGAGGGTTCACAGCTTCACCTCCCGGGCATCTCGCGGAAGAGAGCACCTTTCTTGGATATCTGTTCATATCGTAGATTGATAGTCACCTCCTATGAGAAGTCCTCCTTGATTCCCAGAAACCTCGATGGAATTACTTCCTCAGAGCATTGAGTGTCAACCTCTGTTACAGCAAATGTCAGTTCGCTTTGTAATTACTTATTTACCTGCCCCTTCTCTCAGTACCTAACCCCTGGAGCCCACTCTGAGCCTGGCACATGGGAGACATTCAACAAATACGTGCTGAGTGAGTTAAAATCCACAGCCTCCCTGAATTTCAGTTACGTGTAGCTCCTTTATAAGCACTGCTACCCTCTTAAATAGCAGATGCTCATGTGTGCTGCCCATTGGGCTGGACCACAAGTTCCTCCGAGAAAGGATTATGTCTTATTCAATTGTATCCACTGCCCCTATTACAATGTCTGGCACAGAGTATATGCCCAATAAATATGCAGCTCTATGCCAATTCTAGAGTCTTTAAACCAAGATTTTAAGTTGTTGAAGCAAATAAACTGAATTTATTTTTCTATTTTTACCAAGCTAGTAAGTTTGCCCCTTAAATTGTCCTTAGATTTGCCGAGGATGGAAGCTGTTCCCCGGAAGCAAGAATGCACAAAGCACTCACCCTGGTCACTCAAGAAGTCAACAATGAAACATAACCAAAAATTAGAAACAGAACAATTTTCCAAGGTTATTTTTTACCCACTCAATTAACGCTGCCTTTTGAGAAAGCATTGGTCCTGGATTGCCTGTTTAATTAATATCCTTTGTGTTAATCCCCTTTGTTTCTACTCAAACTGCTGACCCCTGAGGGATGGAAAAATGTTCACTCTAAATTGTCTCCTTTGGGGAAAAAGAGGATGCATTTCTTTGGAAATGTGTCTCCTTTGGAGTACTGGACCATGATAATGGCAACTGGGATGCAGCACTCTAACAGATAAAGTTAGGAAGGATGCCAGAATATGATATTTTGTCAGAAATCCCTTCCAGGTCTTTAGAATCGGGAGGAGGAAAAGCATCGACTTTCAACTTCGGTCAAGTAGCAAGGAGAGAGCCCCCTAAGCACCCGCGTCGTGCTGTGTGTGAGCCCTGGGCGGAGACTGAGTTGAGGGCAGGTGGACGGCAGGGGCTGCCCCAAGGCTCTGCCAAGTTAGAGAGGGAAGGGGGTGAGTAAGCAGGCAGCTGTGCCCAGTGATGTGCTGGGAAACTGGCTCTCTGGGAACAAACAAACAAACAAAAATGCCGTGATTTGTAGCATTTACAGTAAATATTTCCACTGTGCCGATTTCAAGCTGTCTGTATGACAGCACTGGACTTGGAGCTGGGGAGAGTTGCCTGGTGTTGGTTCTCAGAAGCCAGCATGAGTCAGGATGAGCTGGTACCAGCCGGGGCGAGCTGATGTGAGTTCGCACCAGCACACACTGAACATACACTGCGGCCTGCGGGGGGCTTTGAGCACGACAGAGGGCCCTTGGGGAAAGCACCAAAGCCAGACCTGGAGCAGGGACCTGCAAGAGGCCTCTCAGAGGAAACTGAGACTTGAAGGCCAAACGAGAGGTAACCAAGGAAGGAAAGGGAAAGGAGGTGAGGACGGGCATTCCAGGCAAAGGGAAGAGCCTAGGCAAAGGCCAGTGTACTGAGGCTATGGAGAGCAGGGCTTGCTTATGGCACGTGTCTGGTGGCTCCAGCAGGGTGGGAGGAAGAAGCGGGAAGGGACCCCAGAGCTGGGTCTCCGTCAATCATGAGGGGCCCTGTGGATTCTCTGGGTGGTAAGGATTTTAAGCCGTGGAGGGACGTCGTGCCTTACTTTGGAAGAGCCCCTCTGGCTCGTGGATGGATGGGGTGAGAATAACCTGGAAAGCCTAGGGCTATTGAGAAGGTCCAGCGGTGGTGGTGCTCTGACCAGAGTCAGCAGTGAAGCTCAGTGACGTCAGAGGTGGACGCTCTTGAGAGATAATGGGGGGTGGGGAGGAGATCGGCCAAACTTGGTGAATGATGTCATGGGCAAGGTGAAGAGTGAGGGAGAGGTGGGGGCAAGGACTCGCCAGGTCCCACCTAGAGCAACTAGGTGGATGGCAATGCCAATCAGCGTGGTGTGCACAGGAAGATGAGAGGAGAAGGAGCTGCCGGTGAAGATGAGGCCCCTTCACCTGGGGATATGTTGGGGCAGTGGTGCTACCCACACAGCCAAGTGGACATGTGCAGAAAGCATCTGGGTCTACAGGTGGTGAACTCAGGAGGCGGAGGTGGACTTCCCTGGTGGCGCAGTGGTTAAGAATCCGCCTGCCAAGGCAGGGGACATGGGTTCGAGCCCTGGGCCGGGAAGCTCCCACATGCCGCGGAGCAGCTAAGCCCATGCGCCACAACTACTGAAGCCTTCGTGCTCTAGAGCCCGCGAGCCGCAACTACTGAAGCCCGCGTGCCACAACTACTGAAGCCTCCGCACCTAGAGCCGGTGCTCCGCAACAAGAGAAGCCACTGCAGTGAGAAGTCCGCACACCGCAACGAAGAGTAGTCCCCGCTCGCCACAACTAGAGAAAGGCCGTGTGCAGCAACGATGACCCAACATAAATAAATAAATAAATTTATTTTATAAATTATTTTGAAATAATAATTTCAGCCAAAAATAAATAATTTTTTTATTATTATAAAAAATAAATAAATAAATAAATAAAATGAAAATAAATTCATTTTAAAAAAAATAGATGGATGCGAGTTTAACTTAAGTCATAGTATAATTTAAGTGTAATCTTAGTATAATTTAAGTCATGGAGGAGAACCAAGGTGCCCAGGGCAGGTATGGAAGTGAGAAGCAAAGAACCGAAGACAATACCCTGCAGAGCACCAGCCTCCAAGGGATGGAAGAGGAACACGCTTTTGGTTACAAGTGACGGAATGGTCAACTCAAACAATAAAATAAATTCATGAAATTGGAAAGTCCGGAGGGAATCTCTGGCCTGGGCCAAGGCCTGATCCAAGGACACAGCCAGGTCTGCAGGGACCCATTTTCCTTCCATCTCTCTGCTCAGCTTCTGCCAGTGTTGCCTTCATCCTAAGGCTGGTGCCCAGAGCTATACCTTCCCTCAAAAAAGAGAGAGCGTCTCTGCCCCAGCACAAGTCCTGAGCTTCCTTCCATGTGGACTGGCTCAGATGGATGCCTGCTTATGAATCAGTCTCCCTGGCCAGGGGCATGGAATGTGCTGATTGGCTTAACCCAGGTCATGGGCTCTACCCTTAGAACCTAGGGTGGCATCAGCTTTCCCAAACCACAAGAATCAATGAAGTTAGAACTGGGAGAGAGAGAAAGGGGCCACCAACAAATGTCCATTGTCAGTGAACTCTCAGAAAGGAGGCTGAGGTGGACCACCCTAGGGCTAGGAAAAAAACCAGCAGACAATGATGGTTCAGAAACCAGGGAGGAATGAGTTTCATAAAAGAAGTTGTTACAAGTGCTCAGTGCCACGGAGTGGTCAAATAAAGATGGGGATTAGAGAGTACCCTGGGTCTTATGACGAGGAAGGTAAGAACATGCTTATCAATCAGTAAATACTTATCAAGACCCCAAGCCATGTCAGGCCAGGTATTGGATCCTGGCATAGAGTGGCAACCAGGCTGGGCTAGAGGCTCGAGTCTAGTGGGACAGGCGACAGCTAAGTAGGCACATATGTAAGTACGATAATAAAGGAGACGTGGGAACGAGCAGCAGGGACACTAACACAGACTTGAGGACTCAGCGGACGTTCCCCAGAGAAAGTAGCACGTAACCTGACGTTGGAAGGAGGGGCGGGAGCTGGGCAGGCAGCTAGAGGGGTGGAAGGGGGGTCGCGTTCCAGGCAGAGGAAGAGCACGTGCAAAGCTCAGAGATGCGAGGAGCTGCATGAAGCTAGGTGTGGCTGGGGCACAGAGGCCGGCTCCACTGTGCCCTCATCCAGTGCCCTGAATAAAACAGGTCAGAGCCCTTGGCACACCTCCAGAGGCCTTGCCCCGCCCCCCAGGCCATGAATCGCTGCTCTTCAAGCAGGGTTATAAGTCAACCCATGGTGTCTCCATCTTGCCTTAAGGATCCCAAGGGAGGCCTGATCTAACATCTTCCTGAAGGAAGGATATGAAACACATTTGACTGGAAGCTCTGGGAGGACAGCGGTTGTCATTGTCATTTCCCAGGTCTGAGACATGTCAGGCTCTCAATGAATAACTGTGGAATGAATAAAGGAAGCAAGCAAGGAGGAAGGATACCACTGACCTCCTTGCCTGAGTCACCTTTCTGGTCACCCCATCAAAAAAATAACACAGGTTAGTAAACACACCTGGTACTTACATTATTCCTAAAAGGTCGCAAGGTACCTTTAAAACCACCTGTCTGAGAATCAATGTCAAAGCTTTGGGGAGTCCTTCCCTTTGTTGTAAGCGTGCCTCCATTCATAATTCAGCCTCAGAGGAGGCAGGGGATGGGGATGGGAGAGGACAAAGGTCTCATCTCTAAGTGTCATCTGATCCCTACTATTTCCACGTGCTTTTTTCTACCTAATAGGTATATTGTATCTTGAAATGGAGCTGGTCAGGATCTCTCCACCTTCCATTTCAATGAGGCTGTAGTTTAATTGGAAGTAGAATAACATTTACATATATAATCATCACACCTCAACAAGAGGTAACTAAAAGCTTCTTATGAATGCATATCCTGCCACCTTGGTGTGGGTTTCATGAGACATCCTTAACGCTGGCTAATTTTCTGTATGGGTGACATCGATAGGCATCAATGAAAATCTTTGTTAAATTAGAATATGTGTCCGGGGCTTAAAAGAGATCCTGTTATAAAGTGTCAGTTTCTCGTATTTAGAATGAAGCTGCTCGTGATCCTATGCATAATAATAATTTGTGTACAAACATTTAGTGCTTTTCAGGCTCCTTCAAATAGTACTCTCTTGTTTGAACCCTGGAACACTCTGCCATGTACATCGGGAGAGACATCACCCGTCATTTATCAGAGAGGAAAACAGAGGCCCTGTGAGGTGAGGTGACCTATCCAAGGTTAACGGAGTGACCAATGCCAGTTCTTAACCCCATACTCTTTCTACCATTTCATGTGATGAGGCAATACATCCTATGGTTTTCTAGAATTACTGTTTGCCAAAAGCTTGTATCACTTAGATGCAGAGTGACATTCTTAGCAAAGAAACCATAAGAGATGCATAGAAGATATTCGTTGCAAGACTTCATGAGAGAGAGAATGCTAGAAGGACCATGGCTCAGAGACGGGCCTCTTAAGATTGGCTGCCTGGGTTCAGATTCAGGATCTGTCACTAACACCTGAATGAACCATGGACCAGTTCCTTCATGGCCCCGTCCCTGATGGACATGTGGGGTCATCTCCATTCTCCCAGGCTTCCATTTAGGGGTCCTCATGGGTATAAGAACTCCGACTCTAATGACAGCTCCCAGGGGAACAAAAGTGATCTAAGCTAAGCCAATCAATTCATTCCATCCTTCAGGCCACGTCATTGATTCAGCCATGCCCATGTCACCCCAGCTAGTCCAATCAGAGGGAGCCCCAGGACTCTTGCAGGGAATGCTGGGACAAAAACCTCCCACTGGTGTGAACCAGGAAGCACAGAGTCCTGGCAGCTGCAGCAGCCACCTTGGATCCACAAAGGGGATCAGCCTTAGGAAGAAGGTGACAATCTGGAAGGCCGAGCAGACACGTGGAAAGAAACTGGGTCCCCGATAACGCTGCTGAAACTCTGACTCAAACCTGCCCTTAACTCCGGGTCTTTCAGTTTCTTGAAATAATATATTTTAAGCCAATCTGATTGGGTTTCCCAGTGCAACCAAAAACATCCTAACTGATTTGCCCAGTCTCCTCAACTGCAGAATAGCAATAAATAATAACAGTCACCTTCCTAAGTCTGTTGTGAGGCTCAGAGGAGGTACCACACAAGAACTCTTGGCACCATCCTGTTCCTGACAAGCCCGCTACTCCACCTACGGACAGGTGGGAACATCTCATCTTTTTCTCACTGTAACGTCTGGGTCTTTGTGCCAAAAAAGCCAAGTCTTTCAAAGATAAATATCACATTTAGCCTGAGGGCCCCAGACAAACCACACTTACCCACCGTTTTATGCACAGGCTCAGTTAGAATGTGCTACCTTGAAATTGTGCTATATTAGAAACTGCTGTAGCAGGAGGGCAGAGCTATTTTGTCATCATCATATTGCTCGTCACTTCCAGGCGTTTGGTGATTTTACTACCTTTTTCCCCAGTATCCCCTGGGTGGGTGTCCTTAACCTATTATGTAATGATATTTCAGGGTCTGGGAGATAAATTGCTTTCTGTGTAAAATATGGCAGTGGATCTATACTCCTAAGCTCCGATAATTAGTTTTTAATGTAACTACAATTCTTTCGAGGAGATGTTTTTGCGCTCTAAAATCTTCTTAAAAGCATCCCTTAGGCTGAAATTAAGTTGGAAGGAGTGTCATGGAGGGCTGTGGTGAGGGGCCAGTTGGGCTCAGGTTACCAGGCAGCCCTCCGTGATTCATGGGCCTCGGGCAGGGGGAGGCAGGCCCTCCTCTCACCTCCGTGGCCAGGCCTGCTCTGGCTCGCAGCTGCCAAAGCATCACCCAGCATGACCGCCAAGTACTGGTTACAAATGAGGAGGGCGGGGACTCAGAGAGGGGGAAGAGAATGGGGGGTGGGGCACCTCCCAGGGCCTCCCTTTTCACCGTATCAAGGAGTTTTCTCTATCCCAACAATTGTGGATTTCTTTTCTGTTAGGTCAAAAGTACCTATTTCGGTTAAGGCATTTAAGATTCATAAGGGACCACAGCCAGCCAATCTGTTCCATCAGATTCCTTCTGGAAATGCTTCCCAGCTGTGGATTCCCAGCATCCTCCACATCCTTCCCCACCCTGCACGCATGAGCACCCTCCCCCTTCATTCTGGTATTCTCAGAATTAGGGCCGTGTGTGCTCTGCAAAGACACACTAGCTACCCTGTCCCGAGGTAGCGCCACTCCCCTAGCTGGACCATCTGGAGTGATAGTGCTACCAGCCTCTAGGCATTTAACCCTTCGTATGCTTAACTGGTTACATAAAGAACAGCAAATGGGAACCAGCATAAACATGAAGACCCAGAGAGCACAGGATACCATAAAATGCGAAAGTCTCTGCCAATTCCAAAGAAATTCCAAGTCCCCAGATGTCTAGCAGATCTATAAAAACATCTCCTTTCCCTTGGCCTCGAGGTAACCTTAGAAAACATTTTAAGTGGTTTAAAAATAATACAAGTGGGTGATTTACTTTGATCACTGGATACACACGGAGGCCCTTTCCCTCCATGTGTCGGGGGATGGGCAGTCCTGACAGCTCCCGTCAAGGTGTGCTCTGGCTGTCAGGTCAGGGAGCCCACCTGGCGTGTGAGCCAAGGCTCAAGCACTGAAGGCTTGGTCCCTCCTCGTGGTGGGAGGTCTCATGGTCTTGGAAAGATTTCTGGAGGAACTGGAATTCCTTGTCTCCCCATTTCCTTGTCATTTTCTTCAGTGCCTTGGGCTGAAGGCCATCGCTGGGGGTGAGCACTGAGGCTCAGGGGCCGCTCCTCGGCTCCCCTCCACCTCAGCTGGGCCGGGCTTGCAGCTCTCCCCCTTCTCCCCTGGGCTGCTCAGCGCAGCCAGGCTCCCCTCCCCCAGGAGAAGCCAGACAGGAGCTCCATCTCTGGTCCACAGTCAAGTCCCTCTCACCTCCCCCAGAGGAAGTAAAGCAGCCGCGAAGACCACTGGAGGAAAACATTTCAAAAATGGTAACATCCGGGCTTCCCTGGTGGCGCAGTGGTGCCGATGCAGGGGACACGGGTTCGTGCCCCGGTCCGGGAAGATCCCACATGGCACGGAGCGGCTGGGCCCGTGAGCCATGGCCGCTGCACCTGCGCGTCCGGAGCCTGTGCTCCGCAACGGGAGAGGCCACAACAGTGAGAGGCCCGCGTACCGCAAAAAAAAAAAAAAAAAAAAAAGGTAACATCCAGTGTCATCAAAGAAGGAAGGTGGGGATGAGCCCTCTCACACATGCACGGATGTGGGGGTCGGGCGGCGCGGCAGGCGGAATTTTTTGGAACTGGAGGCTGACAGAACGGGCGCAGACCCTGGCTCCACCACTTACTAGCTGTGTGACCTCATGCGAATGACTTGACCCTCCCAACCTCAGTTTTCTTATCAATGGAATGGGAAGTGGTGACAGAGTCACTCCGTCTTACTGTTGGGAGACTCGGAAGAGGGCCTGACAGAGTAGCTGAATCTCTTCTTACTTCTGGAGAGCAGTTAGTGATGTTCACCCCTCTGACCTAGTCATTCCACTTCTAGGACTGTTTCCCAAGGAAATGACCAGAAATGTCACATAAAGACTCATGCACAAGTATACTCGCCTAAGCATTATTTAAAGCAGGAATAACTGGAAATGAACTGAACAGCCAGGAATCACGACTGGCTAAATAATTATGGCACATCCATGTGTCAGGACACTGTGCAGCATGGTGTCCCCAGAACAACATCAAGTGTAACCAACAAAGGAAAGAGTCAACTTGCACTCAAAGTATTATGGGATATCTCTGCACATACAACCAAGGCAGTATTTCAAAACGTCTGTTCATCGTAATTATTAATAATAAAAGTCAGTATTAATAACAATAAAATTTATTAGTAACAATAAACTTGGATAAAAAACAAATTTATTTTCTCACAGTTCAGGAGGCTAGAAGTCCAAGACCAAGGTGTCGGTGGGTTTTGCTTCTTCTGAGACCTCCTTGGCTTGCTGGTGGCACCTTCTCACTGTGTCCTCACATGGCCATCCCTCTATACACATGTGCCCCTGTGCACCTTGCTTTGCTGACTACCTACCTCTGTGTTTGAGATAAGAAAGCTCTACACTTGACCTCATTTTACCCTCACAAGAGGTGGGCACCATTATTCCTTCTCACATTTTCCACAAGGAAACTGAGACTCAGTGAAACTGAGCAACTTGCCCAGCATCATACAGCCAGCCAGCGGCAGAGCCAGGATTCGAGCCCAGGTCTGAACGATCCCCAGGTCACTCTGCAATTCAGTTCCCTAATTGGATTGCTTGGCCAGCTCACCAGCTGAGAGGCTTCCCAAATCAGAACTTCAGAGAAGAATAGGGCCTCCAGGTGACAGGATCCTATCGTCTCCAGGGAAAGAAGAGTCTAGAAGAGCTATTTTCTCATCTAATTCCACCCAGTAGCCCTTACGTAGTTTTGCCAATGTGATGATAGACTTGCTTTAGTCAATTCTGAAGTAAAGTAGAAAATCTCTCACTGTGAATTATGCCACAGATGACGTTGACACGTGAGAAGGCCAGTATAGATTCTGTACAGAGAAGACAGGAGTGCTAGATAGCATCAGAAAACGTCCTGAAGACCAGTGTCCCCATCTGTCTCGCAGCACCCACACTGACACGCACAACGTTCCCATGGGTGTTCTCCATTTGCAACAAGGGAGAAGACAGAGTCCAGAGTGTAGCCAAATCCCAGAGGACCAGCCGTCCCACCATCTTTTCTCAGAGCTGATGGCTGTCCACCAGTCACATGACACTCAGTTCAGACTCATGACCCTGGAGTCCTAGACCAGTGGTTCATAAGCCTGGGTACACCTTAGAATCACCTGAGGAACCTTTAAAATACAACGCCCAGGCCACACCCCAAGCCTCTGTGGATAGAGCCAAGGCACTGAGAATTACTTCCTTATGATTCCAACTGATAGCCCAAATTGAGAACCACTAAAACTTATTAAAGTAGAATTCAAAAAGTTCTCAGAAAAGATGAGTTTGACAATCAGTTCAGGAAATATGAGAGGCCCCGAAGAAGTCAGTCCTATTTATGCAATCAAATTGTTCCCAAAGGGGAATTCCCTGGCGGGCCAGTGGTTAGGACTCAGCACTTTCACTGCCGAGGACCCAGCGTCAATCCCTGGTTGGCGAACAAAGATCCTGCAAGCTGTGCGACGTGATCAAAAAAAAAAAAAAAAAAAAATTGTTCCCAAAGAGAAAGGGAGAAAAAAATGTAACAAAAACCAAACCAAAACAATGTATTGTAGTCCCACAGGAGGCTGTGAAACTAAAACTTAGAAAAAGCCCTGCAACAAAAAGAGGTACAGAGCAAAGGAGAAAAACATGCACATAAAGTATGTCCTAAACTTATAAGAAAGACTCACTGTTGGTCACAAAACATAAAATGGGTGATGCTTATAAAGCTGTGAGGACAGAGGCTTGGACCTTTTGTTGACTCCTAGAGTTGGACAGCAACATGGAATTCATCCAGCCTCTGTCCATGAGGCCCATTCTCATATTCCCCCATCCATGGAAAGAATTCCCCTCAAAAGAAAAAGATAACCTTGTGTGTTTTTAGCTCTGCTTGGAACCTAAGGGAGGAAACGAACATAGTCACATCATTTGGGTAAGATGGATAATAGGACTCTTTTCCATCTTAAGAGAAAAAACTGACCTTCAAAAAAGAAAACAGTAAATTATTCATGGTTAACAAGTAACTGAGGCCCAACATAGGTGAGAAGATTGTATGAAAGCTCAGGATCATTCAAATTGGCTCAAGCCTCTAAGCCCAAATAAATACATTCAGAGATAAAAGAAGAATTTGTGGATTTAATCTAAGGACAACTGTCAGCATTCACTGGAAAACAGGCTAAAACTGGAAACCTAGAGAGGGACAAATACCACTGCCATTTTCAAATAAAGTTGTATCCTAGAAATTTGGGGTTGATGAACTTTAATTTACACCTTCACAAAATTCTTACATGAATTAATAAACAGATGGCTGGTCCGAATTGAGGAAAGGAAGGAAGGAATGAAGGAAGGAAGGAAGGAAGAGAGAGAAGGAGGGAGGGAGGGAGGGAGGGAGGAAGCATTCATTACCAGCAATCAACATGAACTTCCTCAAGAATTTACTCCAAACAAACACAGGGTAGCTAGACAGGCAGATCAGGGAGAAACACAGAAATGGTACTATGATATCACTATTCTTCCTTGGTAGCCTTATGATGAGGACACACATCTTGAGCCTTGATGATAGTAGATGGTGAGATGAACACCCAAAGCCAGAATCCTGGTCTCTCTATCATTCCCAGCCTTGAAAGTTCCTGGTGGTGAGTGTGGGAAGGTTCAACCACCTGGGCCCACCCTCGTCACAATGACGTCATCTTTTTTTCGCCATGCTTCGTGGCTTGCAGGATCTTAGCTCCCTGACCAGGGATCGAACCCATGCCCACTGCACCGGAAGCACTGAGTCCTAACCACTGGACTGCCAGGGAACTCCCACAGTGGCATCATCTTTTTTAAATTTGACATCTGTCTGTTTGTCTACCTATCTATCTGAGGCAACTTTAGAAGGTATGCAGAATAGGTTATTAAAAATAGAATCAGGTCTAAAAATCTTATATGTTCTGGTATAAGTCATAATTCTAGTTATTGCTTTAAAATGTATATCTCAGAAATTAAAAAAAAAAAATAGAATCAGGGATTTCCCTGGAAGTCCAGTGGTTAAGAGTATGAGCTTCCACTGCAAGGGGCTCAGGTTCGATCCCTGGTTGGGGAAATAAGATCCTGCATACCAGGCAGCACGGCCAAATAAAAAAAAAAAAAAAATAGAATCAGAAAATCAAAACCATGAAAAGGAAGAAGAGATGTACATTCTAACCAGAAATGTTTCCAAGAGTGAGCATTACATTTGACTCTGAGCTTCTCAGCAGCCGAAGCAAGAAGGGAAGCATGACTGGTTTCATTTCTATTCATAGAAAGACAATGCAGTTTTATCTTGGTACCAGATCAAGAGAGGAATCTATCAGCTGGGACCTCACACAGGGTACACACAGCAAGCACATCACAGCAACGTCTTCAGTGAGGGTACCAGCAGGAAACATTCGGCACACTCAGTTTGGGATAATTTGCAGAGAGTTTAATAAAGGGACTCCTTCCAAAGGTATAAGCAGGGTGCAGGAAGCCACAGGAGCAGTGCAATACCCTGGGGGGCGGCTGCTAGCGTTGGGGCTATTACACCCCAGGCTGGCAGAGACTACAGAGGGATGCAGTCAACCCAAGGCAACCTTGCAAAAATGGAGCTCTCCTCCCACCTTCCAATCTCCTGCCAAGTCTCCTCACCGAGCTCAACAAGAAGTCAGAAGGAGCCCCTTGGATGCAGTCCACACAGGGCGGCCTCCTGGGGCACAAGGCAGCGGGGAGAAAGTCAAGGAGTAGATCTGGAGGGGTAAAGAGCAGAGAACTGGCATAAGTGGTTTCACAGAAAGTATAAACAATATTTGATAATATTGCTTTTCATATAAAAGAGAGAGAAATGAATATTCAACATAATTCAGAAAGGACATTCTACAAAGCATATGCTGATATGATTTGGCATGTCACTTTATGACGATGTGGCATGATACGAAAAGTAGAATTTAGAGCTCCCAGAAGATTAGATGGACTGTGTGTCCTTTATGTTTTATTCTAAAATTGATACTTCCCTTTTTGTGGGGGCGTCATTAAAGAGCACCTAGTATGCTGATGTGTTGTTTTGGTGGCTGAAGAAAGATATGTAAGCTTTAAATCCCAAAGGGACGAGTGGGAGGATGGGGAGAACAGTCTGTCCTGACCAGTGTTTTGCCCAGATCAAAGACCAAGGAACTCAGAACCATTCATCTGAGGAGTCGTGAAGGGAAACAGGAGTTGTATCTAGAGAAGACAATTCATGGGAACATAATAACTGCCTTCAATATATGAAAGACTGTCTTTCAGATAAGAGAATGTCCAGATCTCTGTGTCATTCCAGAGGACAGAGCCAGGACCAATGGTACAAAGAGATCAATTGCAGCTCCATAAAGGAAGAACTTTCAAAGACTTCAGGCTACCAAACTAAGGAATGAGCTTCTGCAAAATAGGAGATGGCCTCATATTCCTGCAGCAGAGGCTGCAGGTAGATGACAAACGGATGAAGACAGGCCTGTGCTTGTGCTTTACTTTCTTCCAAGCTCTTTGCTGTGTGCTTGACAGGCATAGATGCATTCACTCTACTAAGGATGTACTGGTATCATCTCCAATTTCAAAAGAGAAGACCAGGGGCTTCCCTGGTGGCTCAGTGGTTAAGAATCCGCCTGCCAATGCAGGGGACACAGGTTCAAGCCCTGGTCCGGGAAGATCCCACATGCCGCGGAGCAACTAAGCCCGTGTGCCACAGCTGCTAAGCCTGCGCTCTAGAGCCCACAAGCCACAACTGCTGCGCCCACATGCCACATCTACTGAAGCCCGCACGCCTAGAGCCCGTGCTCCACAACAAAAAGAAGCCACAGCAATAAGAAGCCCATGCACCACAACGAAGAGTAGCCCCCACTCGCCGCAACTAGAGAATGCCCGCGCACAGCCATGAAGACCCAACGCAGCCAAAAGTAAATAATAATTAATTAATTAATTTTAAAAGAGAGAGAGAAAAAAACAAGGATATGCTTGGTAACTAACAAAGCCCAGATTCAGTACTGCCCATCCAACTCCAGAGCACATGTGTTTAAGTAGGCTGCCCATCCCCTTCTGCCCTAGAAGGGATTCCTACTTTCAGCGGAGGGTTAAACTCAGTATGCAGCCTCTAAATTTCTCCTTACTCCCCAGCTGAATATAATTATGCTAAAATCCAGGGACCCTCTTGAAGGAATTATAAAAGGTGAGATCCTTGTGGCCTGGGGTGGCAGGAAAGACCTTCAGTCTTGTGGGAGGGGCTGATGTGAATGCAGGTAAGAGGGGGAGGACATTCTAGGTGAGGGCATTGGGGAGAGGAAAGAAGCAGAACCAGAACAAGAACTGGAGAGGAATCTGCAGTGGCTAGAAGACCAATCTTGAGTTGGAGCCATACATTTAGAGCAGTTGGCTGGGCCAGACTACAGAAAGCATTGAACGCCAGGTCAGGATTTTACATCTTATTGGTAGATAAACGGAAATCATTGAAAGTGTTAGGGCAGGAGAGTGACACAATAAAATCACCATTTTAGAAAGATTAGCCTGGCAGTGAGGTAGAGGATAGATTACAACAAAGACACACTGGAAGTGGGAGGCCATTTAGGAAGTAATGGAACAAAGTGGAAAGGGCTAGGCAAGACAAAGGAGGAGTCAACCTAAGTAACTCAGTGTCATTTCAAGGGTGCGTTTCAAGGTGGGGATTTGCCTTCTGAGCTAAGAACAAGACTGCAAGTTAGTGCTGGTCTCCACGGTCAACGAGGTTGGCTAAATGTGATGTGTTTAGTATATGTACACCTTCTTGCAACAGCTAGTTAATTAAATATGTGAAGTTGATCTGATCGTTTTCTGTGATAGAACTCTTGGGTCTTCCTGGAAATCTCCCGTGAACCACACCTCCGGGGAGCCATGCCTTTGTGGACTCGCCTCCCCTCATATCTGGGCTGAGCTTGCCACTGCTCTAACCTATAGAATGCAGCGGAAGTGACATCGTGCCAGTTGTGAGCCTAAGCCTGAAAGTTTGGAAGCTTCTGCTTTTAATCTCTTAGGAGTCATGTAAGAAGTCCAGCTACCCTGCTGGAGACAACACATGGCGAGACCACACGGAGGGCATTACAGGGAGAGAAAAGCCCTGAGACCCCCTGGGGGAGGAATGAACCCAGCCGCCGGTGAGCCCCAGACACGTGACCCCAGTGGAGCTGCTGCAGGCCCAAGCCCCAGAGCCTTTCTAGCTGAGCCACCAGACACAGGAGTAAAGAAGCCACATGGCTGTTCCAGCCCCAGCAGACATCAAGTGGAAGAGAGGCAGACTGATCCCACTGCGCCCTGTCCAAATTCTCAACCCACAGAATCACGAGAAATAATTAAGTGGCTGTAGTTTTAAGCTACTAAATTTGGGGGTAGTTTCCTATACAGCAATAGATACCTGAAAGAGAGATCTCCCAGATGCACTAAAAAACCCTTTCTGTGAAAGCAACTTCTCCCAACCCAAGGAAGGGGCCCCAACAGCCTTGCCGAGAGTACTTAACTCCATCCCAACCACGCACTACTGGCCTGGGGATAGAGTCTAGAATCGAAGCTGGGATGTGTTAGCCTTGGTCCCCGAGACTGGCAACAGTGGCGACCTGGCAACTCTCAGGGTTACAGGAGAGCTATCCCCAGCCACAAGGTGAGAGGGAAGGAAAAGAGGACGAGATGGCGGCCTCGGGACACGACACTGTCCAGTTCCTGCTTCTCCTTCCCTGGGAGGTCCCACAGTAATTTGTGTGACTGTGAATTACTTACACTTCCCTTGTGCACTTGGTAGCAAAGCAGGTGGTATCAACATACCTTTCTCCCTGCCTGTCCTATGAGCTGGTCATCCTGGAAGAGGGAGCTGTTGTGTGGCTGTTTCTAAGGCTGGAAACGCGCATTTGGCTGGCTATTAAAAGACCTGCACAGGGTTTCCCTGGTGGCACGGTGGTTAAGAGCCCGCCTGCCAGTGCAGGGGACACAGGTTCGAGCCCTGGTCTGGGAAGATCACACATGCCGCAGGGCAACTAAACCCGTGCGCCACAACTACTGAGCCTGCGCTCTAAATCCTGCGAGCCACAACTACTAAGCCCACACTCCTAGAGCCCGTTTCCCACGACGAGAGAAGCCACCACAATGAGAAGCCCGTGCACCACAACAAAGAGTAGCCCCCGCTTGCCGCAACTAGAGAAAGCCCGCACACAGCCACGAAGACCCAATGCAGCCAAAAATAAATTTAAATTTTTTTTTAATTTTTAAAAGAAGACCTGCACGATGTTAAGGCAGCCCTGAGTCTCTCAACAGAACACCTCCTCCCTACAGCTACTGTGTGTACAGAGACCCACAATCACCAAAGCACTTTCACTTCTAATTGATTTTGATAATATGATGATGAGAGCTAATATTTATACAGCAGACACTCTAACAAATGCTTTATATCCCTTGGGGCATTTCAGCCTTCCTGCAGCTGTATTAGGTAAGGATGTGATTCTCCCAGTTTACAGACGAGGAAACTAAGGCTCAGAGGGGAAGTCACTTGCCTCAAGTCACTTTCCGTACACCTAGGAAATGGCAGAGGCAGCATTCGCCCACAGGTTGCCCACCCTCAAGGTCTCTTCTTGAGCTATTCTCTCTTTACAGATGGACGCTCCAGCTGAAGGACCACAGGGAGGCCTCTGTCCTCTCTGATGGTGACCCGGGAACTTCTCTGAACTTTTCTGCAGCTTCATTCCACAGCACTTGCCCCATCACTGGCCTATGTTGGCGGACTGGCAGGAAGAGGAGAATGGGGTGGCGGGCAGCAGTGGATGGTCAGGAAGGAGGGAGAAGAAGGGGGACACAAGCCACATCCCCATCCTGCTCCTCACCCAGGGGCACCCCCAACACACAGCAACTTGGGCCCAATGGGAGAAGAACGTCCAGCCTAAGGCAAGGAAAAGTAGGGTGAGTTCCAAGTCACCCAGATTACCACTAGTCTGTCTGGATCCACTCCAGCTACTCAGAAACACACTCTTTCACCCAATGCCTGCATCTCTAAAAATCCAGCTTATGTATCCCTCTCATTATTAAAAAAATATGTGAGAATCACCAACAGATGCTGAAACTATTGGGTGAAAGTTTGGTGGGGAACAGGATATTTACAAGACTCAGATTATTTATTAATTACAAAGGAAAAAACAGTAACTTAACTGTGGCAGACACCCTCTTACTAAGTAATCCAAGTCAACATCTCTGTATGGTACCAACAGGTGAATCTAGGTGACTCACACTTACGAGTTCTTCCTATAAGTTTGCAATTATTTCCAAATAAAAAGTTTTCAAAAATTATGCACAGGGCTTCCCTGGTGGTACAGTGGTTAAGAATCCACCTGCCAGTGCAGGGGACACGGGTTCGAGCCCTGGCCCGGGAAGATCCCACATGCCACAGAGCAAGAAAGCCCATGCGCCACAACTACTAAGCCTGTGCTCCAGAGGCCGCGAGCCACAACTACTGAAGCCCATGTGCCACAACTACTGAAGCTCGTGCGCCACAACTACTGAGTCTGCGCTCTGGAGCCCGCGAGCCACAACTACTGAAGCCCGCATGCCTGGAGCCCGTGCTCCACAACAAGAGAAGCCACCGCAATGAGAAGCCCGCACACCGCAACAGAGAGTAATCCCCGCTCGCCTCAACTAGAGAAAGCCCACGCACAGCAACGAAGACCCAACGCGGCCAAAAATAAATAAATTAATTAAAAATATATCTATTAAAAATTTTTTTAAAAATTATGCACAAGTACATTTGTAAGCTGGGAGGAAAGATAATTTAAGGACAGGCTTTCAGCTGTGGTGTCTTGCAGCCAGTCCCCAGAAAAATCCTTCTTTGGATTTCCTCAAGGTCTCTAAATGCATGGTCCCACTCTTTGCACTCCCCCCATTGGAAGAAGCACCCCCATCCTCAGAACTGCAGCTCACTGGCCCGAAGTTACAATGGCTGAAGGAGGTGCAGAGAAGGGCAGGGGGAGCCTGTGAATCCCCTGAGACAGTGAGAAGCAGCCCTCCTCCTCCACGGCAATTTGATCAAAATGGTCCCAGGGACACTCTAGCCCACCTCTTCTCACTGTGGCTCGATGACCCTCTTTGGCTCAAGCCAGCTCATTGATTTTGCTCATTTCTTTTCCTGTTGAACTCTTTGGTCCACAGTGGAGATCATCTGCAAATAAAGCCCAGGGTTTCAAGGGGTTTCTGAGGCAATCAACCAGGCAGGAATATAATCTCCCATGTCAAATCCACCTCTGACCATCCTTTATTATCATTTTTTTTAATATCACTCATTTTTTTTCTCTGTTAAAGTTGTTCCCATTCATCTCACTTTGGCATTGCCCAGACAAATCTTCCTAAATTAGCGGAGTCCTACAGCACCCTGCCTGGTTAAGGAAAGGGGAAAAAAAAAAAAAAAAGACAGACAGACTGTCTGCGGGAAAACTATTTAATTTGAGCTGGTCGCCCCTCTGAAAAATGATGTCCACATCAGATAAGGAGACGGACGGTTTAAATTGTTCTATCAGAACCGAGTTGCCTGGTTTTGAAGCTTCATTCCACACAATTGGAAACTGTTCTCTTCTCCTTTCTTTATAAGGCAATTGCCCAACTTGAAGGCTGTTTGTGATTGAAGTAGAGGCCACAATAATTTATACAGGAAAAGCCTCTAGATCAAATTGTATATCTTCTAGGTAACCATGCTGGGTAAATATTCCCTCAGTTTTATCTTTAATGCAATATCTGTACTTTACGCGTTCTGTCAAGCTAACACTCCCTGGGGAATATTTACACACTGATATACAGGCAACTTGCTACTCATTACATTTAACGTGGTTTGTCTTTTCAAAGATGAGAATATTAAGTGTTATATCCTCCTTCTATAGAACCAGTTTGCCCTATGAATGTGCATTTGTTGCCCTAATGGGTCTCTTCCTGTTCTAATTAATATGACAACATAGCATTGTCATCAACCAATATTTATGGAGCAGCCCTCTGAGGCTTGTGTCTGTGCTGGGGGCTTTAATTGAAAGTCCTATCTTATTCTAGGGATCTATGCAACAGAGATACTCACACAGCTGTGCAAGGGCAGCTGTCCAAGTAGCTGGCAGGAGCATCGTTTGCTATGGCAAAACAATGGCATTAGCTAAATAGATTATTATACTGCCATTAATGAACTAGATCAATGTATAGTAACTGACATGTTATCATACCATGATATATTGGGGGAAATTGAAAAAAATGAACTGAAAAACACTACTGATGGAATGATTCCATTTTCAGGGGGAAAAAATCTCAGCATATGCAGTGTGTGTGTGTGTGTGTGTGTGTGTGTGTGTGTGTGTGTGTACATGTAGACATGTATGAAGCTTAACAACAGTAACCCTTGAGGAGTGGGACTAGAGCAGAAGGCAAGAAGACACTCATACTTTATTTCAGATGATTATATATTATTTGAATTTTCTACAAAATAATATGCTACTTTTGTAAAAAAAAAAAAAGAAGAAAAAGAAAAATTAAAGAATTTTAGAAGACAATGTTCATTCAGTAATCATGTATTGCTAGGCACTGTGCTCTCTTTATAACCATGTGAACAAGCAGCAGAGAGTAAAAGAATTAAATAAATAAGCAGAAAACTTAATTTTCACAAACAAAAACTCTTTAAGCTAGGCTTTTTGCTTTAGGATAACTTCTATCAACATTAGCTAACAAAAATCTAAGAACCGAGATACAATGGCATTTCTCTAAAACAGGACACACTGTAGGGCCCCCTGAACATTCAGTGAAGCAATGACACCTCCACGTGCCTAGGGGGCACTGTTATTGCCAATTCTTCAGTGGAGACACACAGCAAAGACACCTCCAGCGCTTCATGAGAGGCTCAGAGCAGCAGAGGGTCCTAACAATGGGCAAGTGGAAGAGAAATCTAGAGAAATAATAATAATAATGCAATTCTCTTAAAGGATTTAGGACTTGAAGCTCTCAGTTACATGCCAGATATAGAATTCAGGACCCAATATATTCTGAAAATGCTGTCCTATTGAGACCATAAAAGTCACCAAATTTCTGGGAATTGACAGCAACTGTGTGGAGTGGAGGAGAAAAAAAAGGCAAAAAGCTCAATCCCAACCTTGAGCCGCGAACAGGTGTCTACCTGGATGTGTGCCAGAGAGCCCCCAAATCATGTGAAATCACCAAGCCCTCCACCTAGAAATAACAGTGGAAACACAAGACCCTCTCGGGGTTTTATATTTGGGTGTTTTTTTTTTTTTGAAAGGGGAAATTAAAGGCACACATGCCTGATGCCCATAAAATAATGAGTAGTAAAAAGTGAATACTGTGGAATCTAATTATATGCAAATTTAACTTGGGAGCCTACTTTAGAACCTACCCCTCAGGGAAGATTTAATTCTCCAAGGCATCCTGAGACCAGTGACAAAGGTCACGAGAGGGATGGCATTTTCTGTTCTGGTTCCGCTGATCAGCCAACTTGGAAAGGCAAGAAGCAAGCAGCCATGATCTTCTCTACAACATTTTAAAGAATGACTGTAGACGGAATTGATCAAGCAAGTTTTAGATTCAAAACAAGCAATTTTTGAGCATGTGCTATGTGCTGGATACTGTGCATGGTGTTTTCACATTTATCACCTCCTGAGTCCTCAAAACTCACTGATGCTTTAAAGTGTATAGAGGTGATGACTAGACGGTGATGTTGAGTTAAAATCAGGTTAAATCCTGCAGATTATCAAGAGCCCTTAAATACCCAGTTCCCATTCACCACCAGGAATTTCAGGTTATCTGAAAAGCAGAATACTCTGATGACCCAAACAACTGTATATGCATTTCCTTTTCATTCTTTCCTTTGGTCCACTCAGGGTTCTCAGTCTTCAATGAGTATAAGTACAGGGGTATTCTCAAGGACACTCATCTTTTTTCGTGGAGGAGGAGGGAGGGGAAGTGAACTGCCTAGCATACAGTCTCCTCCCAGTCTTGGAAAGCAGTATAACCCCTGCTACCACAAAAGGTAAAGGAATCAAAGCCTCCGTCTCCCCACACCCAGGCAGCCTGCTCAGCCAATCAGACACCTTCACCGGGGACTTTGAACATAGAGCAAATGAGGAAATACAAGAGAAAGTTAGAATTCAAATGCAGTGGTAGCAGTGGTGGTATCTAGCGGAAGCAGCAGTGTCCTGGACAGACTATTATACTTAAAACATAGTTGATCTATACCCCAACTCATTAGGCTAGCATAAGATTGACATGAAAACCTGATAGAGACAGTACAATGAAGGAAAAATACATCTTAATCTCTCTCAAGAGTTCATATAGATGTAAAAATCCTAAACAATATTAACATGCTAAATCCAGCAATATAGGAAAGGAATATTATATTATAGCCAAGTTGAGTTTATACCAGGAATTCAAGGTTGGTTTAACATTAGAAAATCAGTGAATGTATTTTACCACCTTCACAGATTAAAAAAGAAAAATTAAGTGATTTTTTTTCATAGATACGTAAGAAGCGTTTGATAAAATTCATTGTCCCTACATGATGGAAAAATAGAGTTGTAGTAAGCCAGAAATACCAGAAATAGAGGGAAGCTTCCTTAAACTGATAAAGGATATACACCCTCAC
Organism: Delphinapterus leucas; assembly: GCF_059928025.1. Lineage (NCBI taxonomy): Eukaryota > Metazoa > Chordata > Mammalia > Artiodactyla > Monodontidae > Delphinapterus > Delphinapterus leucas. The sequence goes on along the minus strand of NC_143144.1, from coordinate 78,481,857 downwards.
CAAACATTATACTAATTGGGGAAATGATGAGAATTTTAAGATCACAAAGAAGACAATAATGTCTACTATCACCATTTCTATTCAACATTTTAATAGAGGTCCTAGGCAGAGCAATAAAGCCAAAAAACAAATAAATAGTGTAAGAATCGGAAAGGAAAACACCAAACTGTCATTATTTGTGGAAGCTATTATTGTTTACATTTTAAAAATCTAAAAGAATTCTTAGATAAATTATTGTAATTAATAAGGGAAACTGACAGGGTTACACAATTTTTAAAAATCAGTACAAAAACTAATTGTAGGGCTTCCCTGGTGGCGCAGTGGTTGAGAATCTGCCTGCCAATGCAGGGGACACGGGTTCGAGCCCTGGTCCGGGAAGATCCCACATGCCGCGGAGCAACTAGGCCCGTGAGCCACAACTACTGAGCCTGCGCGTCTGGAGCTTGTGCTCTGCAACAAGAGAGGCCACAACAGTGAGAGGCCCGCGCACCGCGATGAAGAGTGGCCCCCGCTCGCCGCAACTAGAGAAAGCCCTTGCATGGAAACGAAGACCCAACAGAGCCAAAAATAAGTAAATTAATTAATTAATTTTAAAAAAAAATTATAAAAAGAAAACTAATTGTATTTCTATATACAACACAGATAAATTTTTTAATGATACAATTTTCAATAGCATCAAAAATAGCAAGTACTGGGACTTCCCTGGCGATCCAGCAGTTAAGACTCCGCGCTTCCACTGCAGGCGGTGGGGGTTCCATCCCCGGTCGGGAACTAAGACCCCGCATGCCACACGGTGCAGCCAAAAAAAAAGAAAAAAATAGCAAGTACTTATAAATATAGCTAGCAAAAGATACTGAAGTCATAGAGAAAACCGCATACCTATGAAAAAAGTAAAGAAACCTAAGTAAACAGAGAGATATATCGTGCTAATGGATTGGAAGACTCAATATGGCAAAAATACTAATTCTCCTCTAAAAGTATCTATAGATTCAAGGCAACCCCAAAGAAAACTCTCAACAGATATTTTGTGTAAATTGAAAGATGATTCCAAAATTTATATAGAAAAGCAAAGAGCCAAGATTAGCCACGAAACTCCTGAGAAGAACAAGAGGGAGAGCTTGTCCTGCCAGATACTGAGAGCAGAAAATAAAACTTATGATGAAACTGGTACTGCAGTATGGCGCTGGCTTTAGGAGACACAAATAGACCAGTGGAACAGAATACAAAACCAAGATACAAATTCATGCATATATGGACATGTGGTTTATTGTAAAGGTAGCGCTGTAAAGCAATGAAAAGTGATAATAAATAGAGCTGGGACAACTTGGTATCCATATGGAAAAAATTTAATTGGACCTTTACCTCATACTACACTCAAAAATCAACTCTAGGAAGATTATGGACCTAAATGTAAAAGGCAAAATTATATAGAAGACTATCTTTGTGGGAAAAATTATAAAACAAGACAGAAAATATTAACCATAAGGGAAAATCCTGATATAATCAACTACACTAAAATTTTAAGATTTCTGTTTATCAAAATGTACCATTAAGAGAGGAAAAAAAGGAAGCCACAGAGCAGAGCAGAAAAAAATGTGCAATCCTTAAAACCAACAAAGGCTCGGATCCAGGACACATAGAGAAGTCTCAGAAATCAGTTTGATTAAACTCGAACAATCCAATATTTTTAAAGGGCAAAGGACTTAAAGAGACATTTCACATAGAGGAAATCCAAATGCCAATAAACATACAAGAAGGTAATCAACCTCTCTTGTAATCAAGAAATTCAAATTAAAGCCACAGTGAGCTATCCCTACACACCTACTACACAGGCCCAGGCTGCTAAAAGCGTCCTTCTGATTTATCATAAGGGAGGGGGCTTGGGTTCCAGGCAAGGGAGCCCCCTCATCCCTCACTGCCAGTTCTGGTAGTGATTGTCTCCCCATGACTCAGAAGAGTGTCATTTTAGAAATGAGAAATTCGCTCTGACTATAAACAATCCTCCAAGCCGTTTTTGGTTGGCATTCTGTTAAAGCTGATGTCCTACTCTATGTAACGAAGTCTCAGGATGGGAAATGCCATTCATAAAAGTCTCTCTTTGTTTTTTCTAATTTTTTTTTGAAGCAACCCACTCCACCACTCTGGCCCCCACAAACCTCTCTTCCCCTCCTATTCTTGGGCTTTGTTCAGGCTACTGCAAAACTGCACCTTTCAAACTTTGATTGTAAATGTCATTTGCTACAAGTACTAAGTCACTTTGTGGTTTGGTCCAATGTACACAGCATCTGTTTTGTTTTGTTTTTTAAGGTTTTAAAAAAATTTTATTGAAATACAGTTGATTTACAATGTCGTGTTGCTTTCAGGTGTACAGCAAAGTGATTCAGTTACATATATATGTTCTTTTTTAGATTCTTTTCCATTATTGGTTATTACCAGATACTGAGTGTAGTTTCCTGTGCTGTACAGTAAGTAGTCCTTGTTAGTCATCTATTTTATATGTAGTAGTGTTTATATTTTAACCCCAAACTCCTAGTTTATCGCTCCCCCACCCTTTCCCCTTTGGTAACCATGTCTGTTTTCTATGTCTGTGAGACTATTTCTCCTTTATAAATAAGTTCATTTGTATCATTTTTTATAGATTCCACATATAAACAATATCACATGATATCTGTCTTTCTCTGTCTGACTTACTTCATTCAGTATGATAATCTCTAGGTCCACAGTGTCTTAAAGCACATTTTCCATCAGAGCCTCCACCCGTCAGAGCCATAAGACAGGGTCGCTGATGACCCTGTCTTATCCCTCGAACTTGGTCCAGGGACCAAGGTAGATATGTGGCCTTGGGAACGGGATGCAGCCTGGCCGCCCCTCCTCACACCAATGGCTTTCTTTTTCTTCCTTTTCTGTGCACTTGTGTTTCAGATAAAGTGCCCATCTCCCACGGCCAAGAAGAGGTCAAATTAAGAATGGTGCTTTTTAGCAACTACAAAAAGTTCTCATTTTCTCATCCAGTAAAATTCCCTAATGGCTGATATATAAGCCCGGTCTCTAAACGGTCCTGAATTGTGCCATTTCCCTCTCAGTGGCTCGGGCTCCCCGTGGGGCAGACTGCCACAGGCAACGCGGGTGCTGGGAGGAACCAGCTGGAATCATCATTTTCTCCCTTCCAGGCTTCTTGCCTTTGGTGCTTTAATTCATTCCAAAGTCCTAAACCTTAGAAGCGAACTGAGGAATCACAAGGGTCCTTAAACCGCCCCCATCTGAATCGGATGCAGCAGCCCGTGTTTATTTAAAGAAAACCAGTTCCTCTTTCCCAGGCTGGGCTCGAGAAGACACAGGGTAAAACCGGATGGGAGGGGGAAGGGCTCAAGCTGTATAAATGATCTAAAAAATTACTGTCCATGAGGCTCTTAAATCAGAGCCTCTGTATTTATGGCATTTAAAGACCCTGGAAATCTACCCCACCCAAGCAACAGCCTTTGTACTGAGATGGATTCTGTCTCTGGACAAAGAAGTCCCCAAAATGAGGTTTCTGGGCTTCCCACCCTGGCCCCATGCATGCCATGCCGGCCTGTGTCGTCTCCTGCCTAGTCTAGAGCCATGAGACACATGACCCAAGAGCCTCCGTTCTCTATGCAGTAGCTCAAGGCATCTGGAACACATAAGAAACCTTAACAGAACTTTAATTTAGGGTATTAAGGCAGTTGTATCTTAAATCCAAGTCTAAGGACTTGGCTCTTAAATCTAAGGACTCTCTTGGCTACAGCCAACGCTGTCACCGCTGGCCTGGCATCGGTACCTGAAGCCCACTGTGCACAGGCAGTAGAGGAAGCAGATGCCCTGGGACCCTCTTGTCTATGGCTGCAGACACTCCCCTTCTGGGGAAGGGCCCTGGGCTGGCTTCTGTCAAGGAAAGGTTCACCCTGTCCCTGTGTTCCAGAGGGTTTTCTACCACTGCTAAAGAAGGGAGTTGCATCGCTAAAGTGGTCCCTTTCTCTCCACAGCCAGCCTTGAAAGCCTTCAGACTCATGGAGAAATCTGAAGTTGACGAGCTCTGATGTAAGTGAACCACATTGGACTCAGTTCACTTGTCTGTTGCTTTGAACTGGAAACAACAGATGTTACGTTTTGAAGAACTTCTGTGCAGCAAGCACCTGCTACATGTTTCACATAAGTGATTTTATCCTTTCCTTGTGTTAAAAATGAGAAACCCAAGGCTCAGAAAGGTTAAGTGACTTGCCTGAGGTCACACAGCTGTCTGATACCTGACTCCAAGACCGCTCCAGTCCCTGGATGCTGAGTTTCCTTGCACTGGGCATGCACTTTGCCATGTCTTTCTGCAGTGGGAATCAGAATTCTGAGGTCATCCACTCTCCCCACCAGGAACCCCTTGTGGCCGCAGCAGAAGTCTGAACCTCACAGGAAGAGAGGAGAGAGAGGAGCGATCATGTTTTTCCCCCCTGTGAGCCAGGCTGGGGCCCCTTCAGACCCACACCACTCCTACTCCAGCCACTTCTGCCCTCGCATCTCCTTCACGGCAAGTGGCGCTGGAGTCTCATTTTCTGCAAATTTCCTTTTTCAGATGAAAGCTGTTGAGCATGAAGAAAACGTGACTGAAAGCAAAAACATGAAGGGACATGGCTTGCGGGCGAGGCTGCCAGCTCCTCCGCGGTGGGTGGGTTAGGGTCCCCGGGCAGGGGCATTCGGAGGCGTTGGACGGGACTCTGCCCAGTGCCACACACCCAGCTCAGCAGACTCTGACCTGACTCTCATCTACTCAGCAACCTTCTGTGGCTCCCTGTCTCCCACACCAAGGAACATCTATGCCTCTCAGCTGTGGTCCCCTAAACTTCCTCCTGGCACCTCATGGTCTAGGAGCACAGACCTGCGTCAGTCCCCGCACGCCATGCTCTCTCTCACCTCCATGCCTGGGCTTGTGCCACTCCTTCCACCAGACTCTGGCTATTCCCGCAACTCCTGACTAATACTCAGGTGAACCCTCCTCCAGGAAGCCTTCTCTGATTCCTCCCACCAGACGCTTGCCTCCCTACCAAAGTCCGTATCCCCTGTCCAGTAGCAATCTGGCTGTGTGTGTCCCACCCAGCAGCATCCAGAGTATGGGGACTGCATCTGGTCACAACTTTGTCCCCAGTGTGGCCTTCAGCTGATGTAGGGGGGTCAAAACCTGCTCTGGGATTGCCTTGCTTCCTAGCCTGGAGAGGGCACTGGCCCAAAAATGGCCGCAAGCGTCAGCCCCAGTGAGGCCCCAAGTTTCCGCCCTTGGAGCTGCAGACAAAGGCCATGCTCACAAAAGGCACAGCGCGGTCACCTCTCCTGGAACAAAGAGACGGCACGTGGGCATCACCCTCGGTGGCGGCGGACACTCAGAGCCTAGCTACCCGCACCACGCTGGTTGCCATGGCATGTTTTAATTAAGTGTAAGGATTTTGTGTCTTGATAACAGCAAACACGACTCCCTTTTGTTTGTCTCCGCTCCCTCTGGGAACAGAGATAGGGTGTGGAGCTCAGAGCTGGTTCTCAGGGGAGGGATGGGGAGGGAGGCCCCTGCGGAGGGGCCCTGGGGAGGTGGGCTGCCCCTCTGACATGTCCCTGCTCCACTGCCCTGGGACCAGTTTCCCCTGTCAGGAGGCACCTCCTCAAGCTGTCGCCCATGATGGGATAAGGGCATGGGACAGTACTGGCAGGCTGATCTGTTCTCACTCCCTGGTAGGTAGCCTCCGCTTCCATCAGGGATCAAGACAAGGCCACAGAGGGACACAGAAGCAGAACAGGAAAATCAGAAAATCCAAAGCTGCTTCTGCCAACGGCCACCGTGTGGCTGGTGGTACAGGTACAGGCCTGCCCATGTGTCTCAGCTCACGTGCTGCCACTCCTTAGCCTAGTCCCCAGTGAGCGCCTTAGCTGCTTCTAGCCTGAGGCCAGCGTGCATTTATACGAAGAACCTGCATAATGAACCCTCCCGTTAGTCCAAGGTCCCACCTCATTTGCATTTTCATCTGAATTGAGCAAAATGAGCTGAGCAGAGACTGGGGGAGGCATTCTACGGGTGTGGAATCTCTGATCATACAGGTTAGGGACCTTGGAAATGGAGCCAGGATTTGAATCCAGGTTTGTCTGACGCCAAAGATCTTGGTATTCCCTCTCCCCAGCTACCTATTCTGTACTGTATACCTAGTATACCTAGTATACTACCTAGGTATATACTACCTAGTATATACCTATACTGTATACCTAGTATACAGCTACTGTGCTCAGAGCACTCACTCAGCCATGCACTGAGCCCTCTGGAACTTCTGCGGGGGAGATAGATGAGGACTCCAATCCCGGGCTCATGGCCCAGGCCAGCGCTATCTGATGAAATAAAATGCCAGCCACATCCGTCATTTTAAATTTTCTAGTAGCCACCTTAACAAATGAAAAGAAACAAGTGAAATTAATTTTAATAAAAAATGTCTTTAGCACACTATCCAAAATATCATTTCAACATTTAATGAGATCATTTACATTCTCTTTTTCATATTAAGTCCTAGAAATCTGAAGTGTGTTTTACCCTTACAGCACCTCTCATTTCAGACGCCTCATCCTGTCGTGCCCCAAGCCTGAGCTCCTAACCATGACAGCACGTCCCACCCCTCTGCTTCTCTGAGCTCTTTCCCACACAAGATCTCCTTTTCTTTTTTTGGCTGCTTTGGGTCTTCATTACTGCGCACCGGCATTTCTCTAGTTGCAGCAAGCGTGGTACTCTTCGTTGCAGTGCACAGGCTTCTCATTGCAGTGGGTTCCCTTGTGGTGGAGCACAGACTCTAGGTGAGCAGGCTTCAGTAGTTGTGGCACACGGGCTCAGTAGTTGTGGCTCGTGGGCTCAACAGCACAGCCTCAGTAGTTGTGCCACACGGGCTTAGTTGCTCCGCGGCATGTAGGGTCTTCCCGGACCAGGGCTCGAACCCATGTCCCCTGCATTGGCAGGCAGATTCTTAACCACTGCACCCCCAGGGAAGTCCAAGATCTCCTTTTATCCCCACATCAAGGCAGCGGGCACACACAGTTGCTCTCTTACGGGTGGGGTTGCCAGCCTCCAGATGGTCCCCAGTGATCCTTGTGTCTGAGTATTTACGTCCCTGTGTGGTCCCCTCTGTATGAAAGAGGGCTGCCCTGTGAAACCAACAGTACATTGCAAAATGGCAGAGCGTGACTCTGAGGCTGGTTCTGAAAGTCACTGCTTTCACCTTTGGATGCTCATTCTCAGGGAAGCTGGCCACCCTGTTGTGAGGACACTCAAGCAGCCCGATGGAGAGGTCCACGCGGCAAGGAACTGAGGCCTCCTGCCGACAGCCAGCACTAACTTGCCAGGCAAGCAAGTGAGCTCTCTTGGAGGTGAATTCACCAGCCCCAGTTGAGCTTTGAGATGCCTGGAGCCCCACCCACCAAGAGCTTGACTGCAGCCTCCTGAGAGGCCCTGTGCCAGGGCCCAAATAAGCTACTCGTGGATTTCTGTCCCATGGGCTGTTTGAAATCTGAATTTTTTGTTTGAAGCCACTAAGGTTTTGGTAGCGATAATTAATACACCAGGACAGACTTGGACACCTACCCAGGCTGACTCATCTCACAAGCCACAAGGCTGAGCAAACACAGCTCAGTCCTGGAGAATCCCAGCTCTGATCTGGGCCCCAGGGACACCAGTCAGGTGGCCCCCGCACCACGTGAGCCCCCCACCGACCCCTCTGTCTCTAGCTGCCACTCCTCCTTCAGACACTTGGCACCAAATTGCTTTGTGACGCATTCATTCTCTCCATCACCCTCAAGGAATTATGACTGGCTCATCTCAAATCACAGGTCAGGCTAGATGGAGTGGCAGAGGCTGCAGCGGAGCAGGCAGGAAGGGTGCATCTCACTGCCCAGGCCTCCAAGTTATAAAAGAGTAACCCTTCACCCTGGCAAGCCCCTGCTCTCTCTTGCCAATCTCTCTCCTGCTGATGTCTTTTCCCAGATTGCTGCCGGAAAAGCCAAGGCTCCCTCTTAAACTCATTCATCCGGCCCACCTCCAGTTCTGAGGCAGCGAGTGTAAGAAATGGCCCCATTAAGAGCACACCACGGGGGACTTCCCCTGGTGGCGCAGTGGTTAAGAATCCGCCTGCCAATGAGGGGACACGGGTTCGACCCCTGGTCTGGGAGGATCCCACATGCCACGGAGCAACTAAGCCCGTGTGCCACAACTACTGAGCCTGTGCTCTAGAGCCCGCGAACCACAACTACTGAGTCCACGTGCCACAACTACTGAAGCCTGCGCACCTAGAGCCCCGTGCTCCACAAGAAAAGCCACCGCAGTGAGAGACCCGTGCACCGCAATGAAGAGTAGCTCCCGCTCACCACAACTGGAGAAAGCCCATACTCAGCAACAAGGACCCAAAGCAGCCAAAAAAAAATAGAGCACACCACGGAAGTTCCAGGGAGAGGGGGCACATGTGCATGACATGGGAAAGAACCCACCCCCCCGCCCTCCCCCACGCCCACCCTCAAGTCTCCTCTGTTTTGAGGGACCCTTAGTCTTTAATTGTACAGGCTCAGGGGAGGGATAAATCAGGAGCTTGAGATTAACATACACACAGTACTATATATAAGATGGATAACCAACAAGGACCTACGATACAGCACAGGGAACTCTACTCAGTATTCTGTGATAACCTACATGAGAAAAGAATCTGAAAAAGAATGGATATATGTATATGTATAACTGAATCAGTTTGCTGTACACCTGAAACTAACACAACATTGTAAATCAACCATGCACCAATAAAATTTTTTTAAATTAAAAAAATTTTTTAAATAAAATATCTTAAAAAAAAAAAAACCACCTTACAGGTTTGATATTAACTCCCCACTCTCCTTCCTTCACGGTCTCCCTGAAGGATGGAGGCAGGTGTGCAGGGGTGATTTTAAGTGACTTTCCCCTTGGACTTCTCAGTACTGAGCAGTTACTTTCTCATTCCTACCCTCAGCACCTCCTACTTCCACTGCCCAGCCCCTCAGGGACCAACCTACCAGCCCCCAAGCTTGGAGGGATGAGGGGGGAGTCAGCACCCTGGAAACAGGCACCCTCAGAAGTCCTCTCACCTCACGGAGTGTGGACTCAGATGTCACAGCCTGGCTGGCAGGATGGCACCATCACTCATGTGTCCATTTATCCAGCAGGCATGTCTTTTTTTTTTTTTAAACATCTTTATTGGAGTATAATTGCTTTACAATGGTGTGTTAGTTTCTGCTTTATAACAAAGTGAATCAGCTATACATATACATATATCCCCACATCTCCTCGCTCCTGCATCTCCCTCCCACCCTCCCTATCCCACCCCTCTGGGTGGTCACAAAGCACCGAGCTGATCTCCCTGTGCTATGCCGCTGCTTCCCACTAGCTATCTGTTTTACATTTAGTAGTGTATATAAGTCCATAGCAGGCATGTCTTGAGGGCCCAGGAAGTCAGCTCAGGTGCTGAGCCAACTGTGTGGGCACAGAAACGAGAGGCTCGGGGACGTCCTCCATCTGGTCGTATGCCCAGGTGTGCTGTAATGACGCTGTGCACGTGCCATGCACACGTGCGGGTGATTGGATGGGGGTATTTCTTTTTTTAAATAAATTTATTTATTTTATTTATTTTTGGCTGTGTCGGGTCTTCGTTGCTGCAGGTGGGCTTTCTCTAGTTGCGGCGAGCGAGGGCTACTCTTCGTTGTGGTGTGCGGGCTTCTCACTGCAGTGGCTTCTCTTGTTGCAGAGCACAGGCTCTAGGCGCGTGGGCTTCAGTAGTTGTGGCACGCAGGCTCAGTAGTTGTGGCTCGTGGGCTCTAGAGCGCAGGCTCCGTAGTTGTGGCACATGGGCTTAGTTGCTCCATGGCACGTGGGATCTTCCTGGACCAGGGCTGGAACCCGTGTCCCCTGCATTGGCAGGCGGATTCTTAACCACTGTGCCACCAGGGAAGTCCTGGTGGGAGCATTTCTTGACTTTGTTAGTCTAGTTAATGAATCAGCTATTTAAGATTTTACTCAACTGGTATGTTCTTTGTTTTTTGTCACTTTGAATGGTTTTGCTCCAAGCGGATTCTCCACACTGAAGCTAGAGTGAACTTTTCAGAGCCCAAATTTGATCTGTATCGTTCTCCTGGTGAAAACCCTCAGAAAGCTTCCCACTGCTCTCAGGATAAGGACAAAACCCCGTAACATGGCCCTGACCCCCTTCCCCCACCATATATTGTCCCACCCTTACTCCCTGCTCTCAGCTCCAATGCCTCAGTCCCTTGGAGCTGCCCCAGGGCCTTTGCTCAGGCCTCCCTCCCTCTTTATCTTCCTTTCTAGAAGGCGGAAGCTGCCCAACAGCCTTTTCCAGGCCCTCCTTACATCACGTGTCTGCCGTTTGCAGAAGACTGCATCCTTTACAACAGCACAGCTCATTTGTGTGGTTAGTTACTTGCTCTGCCTCCTCCATAGCCCAGAAGCTCCATGAGAGCTGCAACTGTATCTGGTTTTGCTCACCATGGCGCCCCAAACACCCAGACCAGTCCCTGGTACATAATATCTGCTCAATAAACATTTGTTAAATAAATGAATGAATTATGAACTCCAGACCCCAGCTTCTGAAATTAAATGTCCTCAGCCCCTACTGCCTAGCATTTCTCCAGGTATCGGGTCCTCTCTCCAACCTCAGTTTCCCCATCTTTTAAAGGGGTTATTAATTCTTTCCTGGCCTCCAGAACAGGGTGGTTTTGAGACTCACAAAAGCTAGCAGGGGCCCTGCAGTGTGGTGCCTAAAAACATGGGCTTTGGTCTCTGAAGGACCAGAGTGCAGATCCCTGTTCAGCCCCCACTAGCTGGGCAGTGGTTATCCTGCTGGTGTTGCTTATAATTGCACACGATTCCATCAACATTTGCACCTGAACATGTAAGATAGTCTAAGTTCTCATTATTCGTTCATATATCTCCTAACATCTTCATAACTGTGTGATACAGTGATTTTTGCACCCCATATAGCACCAACATGTAAAACAGGTTTTCTCCTTTACAGACAGGGTTTTCACATTTATTCTCCCCATGAAGACTATTATCCCCACTTCTAGATGATGAAACTGAGGCTCAGAGAGGTCCACTGACTTCCCAAAGCCACGCAACTGGGAAATATAGTGACAACCCAAGTCATGCTGCAAAGTGGAGCCAGGAATCCCCACCATAGGGTGGCGGGTGAGGGCTCGGCCCAGGACGCGGCACCGTGCCACACACACAGCACTCAACAAGCACAGGCACCACTCACTGCCCAAGGAAGAGCCCAGGAAGGCAAGTGCCCAGGAAGGCAGGACAGTGGTTCTGTGCCCACCACCCCTCCCCTGGCGCTGAGCCTGGAGTGTTCAGGAATTACTGGTCGTTGATATGCACTCTCTCTCTCTCCATTTGCCTTCACTTAAGGACCATCCCCTGTCCCTGTCAGTCCTGTGCCACAGGTCAGCATGCCTGCATGCAGGTCCTGCCCTGCAGATGGACCCTTGTGGCACCAAGAGACTCCTGCCAGTCTCAGCCCTTCACCAGGGAAGAAGGCCAGCTACACCAATGAAGACAAGCCCCCTCCCGGTGCCTTGGTCACTGCAGGGACAGGTCAGAATCTCTAGCAGATCCAGGGGTTCTCAGCCCAGAGAACCCGGGACCCTCATCCTCCCTCCAGGCCATTTGCCTTCTGCTGCAGAGAGAGGGCCTGGTGGGCTGAGATGCTGTGTTTTTGGAATCCCAGGACACCATTTCCATAGAGCAGCGCCAATTGACACCCACTGGGGTCCCACGTGAAGGGCGGAGCGGGGGGTGTTTGATTGCTTGGTGTGCTCATGAGGCTCGTGGATCACGAAAACGATTAGAGTTACAGTCCAAACGCCTGGCTCCAGCACAAAGCGCCTGGCCTATTCATCCTGCCCCTCAGTGGGCCCGGCCGCCACACCCCCGCCATACCTCTGCCCAGAAAAGAGAGGTTCATTACTTGTTGCCGTGGGTCATATGGACACAAATTTCACTGCACATTCTTTAGACAGAATTAACCAAGAACGGCAGCAGAGGCCACCGCTTTCCCCCCACTATGCCCTCCATTTCCCTGATGCTCTTGTCCCCGGAAAAGCAGAGAGGAGTGTGGGCACTCAACTGCCCCAGCCACAGAGATTACCCCGTCCGTTTACTAAAGAGCAGGGCTGGCCTCAGCATCGTGGAGCAAGGTTAATGACCGCGTCTCTCCCAGACTGTCTCCTTTCCTTAACTGGTTCTTGCCAGCTTAGAATGGAAGCCTGCTTTCAGCAAAGATACCTATATATTTATAGGAAGAACAAGGAGATGGTTTGCCTCGGGGCTAAAAGTACTTACCTAAAATAACAAGTGTAGGCAAGGATGTATAGAAACTGAGCCCTCATACATTGCTAAGGGGAATGTAAAATGGTGCAGCTGCATGGAAAACAGTTTGACAGTTCTTCCCAAAAAAAAAAACCACAGAATCATCATATGACCTAGTCATTCCATTCCTAGGTATATATCCAGAAGAACTGAAAGCAGGGACTCAAAGATACTTACACATCATGTTCACAGCAGCACTATTCAGAATAGCCAAAGGTAGGCAAAACCCAAACAACCCCATCTGTCCATTGACTGATGAATGGGTAAACCAAATGTGGTCTACCCAAGCAGTGGAATATTATTCAGCCTTAAAAAGGAATGAAATTCTGATACATGTTACAGCATGGATGAAACTTGAAAACATGCTATGTGAAAGCAGCTAGATACAAAAGGACAAATGTTGTGTGACTCCAATTACACATGTCTATTCATTTGTCCAATTACATTTGTCTATTCTGAGGCACCCAGAATAGACAAATCCATAGAGACAGAAAGAAGGATGGTGGTGGCCAGGGGCTGGGGGAAGGGAGAATGCGGAGTCATTGTTTAATGAGTACAGAGTTTCAGAGTCAGGTGATGAAAGAGTTCTGGAAATGGAAAGTGGCAATGGTTGCACAGCATCGTGGATGTGCCTAATGCCACTGAATTGTATGCTTAAAATTGATAAAATGGCAAAAAAGAAAAAAGTGCTGTCTATAAGCAGAATTCATTCTTCACTCAACCGCAGTTCACTGCGAGTCAGCCTCAAGGCAGAATGGAATAAAGTGTTCTGTATCCATAAGGAGCTCCCCTATGAGCGGGTTCTGGGTGCAGACACTTAGATCACAGTCCTAGTGCAGGGAGATCATAAAGATACTGTCCAGCGAGTAAAGCTCAAGGTTCAAGGAAGAGGCCCTGCAGTATGGTAGCCCAGCTCCCACCTGAAACCTCTCCGCAGGTTTTGGGGCTTGGAGGCAGCAAAGGTGACAAGTCACCGCCCAGTGTATTCATGGGGGAGGAACAGAGGGAGAAATGGGGGAGGCGGGGCAGCCAGGGGGGTTCGGCAGGCCTAGAGTGCCACCTCTGCCCTCAGTTTAACCCTTCATCTACCCTGCCAAAGAGAGCTGAGAGGTCTGCTAGCCACCCAAGTGTTATCAATTAATAATAATCAGAAGACGAAGGCAAAGACAATCTAACTCTCACTGAGTGCTTCCTGTATACAGGCCAAGCAGGGTGCCAAGAGCTCCACCTGCATTTCCTTATTTAATGTACCCCACAGCCCCAGGGGGTAACCAACATTATTATCATTTTACAAATGAGAAGACTGACCTGTCCGAGGTCACAGGTAGAAAGACAAACTGTCAGTTGGAAACTCTGCGCAAAAAGCATTTTTCTTTTCTTCTCAAAATGAGTAGGGCACATGCCTGAGGGCTAAAAACTCGTACACCGTAGGTGGTTTTTTGAACCCTAAACTTCCCCCCATTTGTCTGTCTCCAGGGCTGACCTCCGAAGACCCCAGCCAAAAATGTGGGGCAAACTTATCACCCTGAATTATCTGTGGACTTAGGTCTTTGTCGGATTTTTAAGTATACAGTGGCTCTGACCTGGGACGGGGCTCGGAGGGGCTCAGGAAGAGGCCTGGACTGGACTCAGGCTCCCTGCTGCCCTCATTCTGGAACAAGCTCCAGTGCTTGCTCACTCAGTGAGGCCTGAAAGATGCTGATGCTGGAAGACAGTCTCTAATACAGATGCCTGGCATTGGCCGTGGGTTGCATTCACGGGCACGCGCTCACTTAACCCCTTGAGAACTCTGTGGAGTAAAACATCCTATCTGCGTTTCTCAGATAAAGAGCTGAGGCTCAGAGGGGCAAGACGACTTGTCTCCGAGTTCCAGAGGGAGCGCAGAACCAGCTACATAATTTCCAAGGCCAGTGCCAAATGAAAACGTGGGGTCTGCTGTTTAAAAGTGATTCAGAATCTCAGGATGCTGACAATAGGAAACCAGATGCGGGGGCCCTTCTGAGTGTGGGGACAGGTTGCAGGCCTGTGAAGTCAGCCCAGGGAGTTAGAACTGAGCCAGGATCTCTGGGCACATGTTCCAGAACCCAACAGCTGCCTCTTCTGCCCCTCTAAACACAGCTGCCCTGGGGCCCCGGGGCTGCAGCCCGCAGAGTGGGGAAGGGGCCTGTGAAGTGAGACAGTGACTAAAGGCCTCGACAGAGCCAGGTCACAGACTCCAGCTCCTATGTCATTGATCGCATTAGCTCAATTCAATTGTGATTCTCTCTAATTACAATCCTTTTCTAGGAACAAGAGGGCCAAACTGAATTAGGAGGGGGAAACAGCCCATACTTTCATTCAGAAAAAAAAAAAAAAATTGGAATAAAAGCAAAATTAGATTTCACTCTGTGGGTCCTGGATTGAGGAGCTAGAGGACCCAGGCTGAGCCTTGCCTCTGCCACTTGACCTTGCACGGCTACCGAGAACCAAGGCTTCTCCACTCATAGCCTTAGTTTCCTAACCTGTGAAATGGGAATAAAATAGCTATTTTTGGAATTTTTATGAAGATTAAGATAGACAGTGCAGCGGTAAGTGCTTTATCTTTGGAGGAGGCTCGTAAAAATTACATTCTCCTATTTAATTTCAGGAGTGTCATGGTGCGCTGAGGTACAGTCACAGTATCCCTGGAAGTGCCTGGAAGTCAAGTTAAGAACTGCTAAAATAAGGAATGTAAAGGCACAATGCAGCTAAGTATTTGTGGTTATTTTGTGGGATTTCAAGCCACTGTAATATGAATACACTGAATTCGAAAGGCTTTGTTGAAATATTCAGCCTTTTAAACAAATAAGCCAGAGGACCTATGCATTATTTTATTCTGCTCTAGCATGAATATTTCATAAATTACATGCAATTATTAACAACATCAACACTAGCAAATTAATTACTGTCAATTCATATTAATAAAATTGCATTTTGTAATAAATAAAGTTAGTTTACTGTGCCCCATCAGTCTCAGAGGTATTCACATTTGTCAATTGTCCTCTACTTCAGGCTAAAACAAAAGTAATCAAATAACTAATTATTGTACTAAATGTAGCACTGCTTTCCCGTCAATGAAAACTCACATTATTTATAACCCTTAGGACTGAATATTCAAATCTGTGTTGATTCCTACGCTAAGAGGAACTGCCAGCCCTCCCCCTTTTCACCTGCTCCCTCAGCCTCCACCCTCGGCCACCCAAGGAACAACACGAGGGTCACCTGGACATTGGTGAAGATGTCTCAGCAAGTGGTCAGTGGTCACTGCAGTGAACAAGAACTCAAGCAAAGGTTGCAGAATCTGCTGGAAGCGTCCCCAATGCCAGTGGCCGGGTGTCCCATTTCTTGAATTCAGTGCCACACAGGTTTCCTCTACCATTGTTCATTCTTACAAATAAAAATTCCTTCTCCGGAGTTGTAACTTGAGATTACAACCCCGATTCGTCTCCAGGTATCCATTTCAAAGCCTAGGGGTCAGCTTACCAACATGAAATCAAAATAACAACAATGACAATTATCTACCGAGCTCACTGCTGAGTTAAATCACATGTTCTTGATTTCACCTGACGCTCACTCACAATTTAGTGCGTTAGTAGTTCCATTTTACAGGTGGAAAGACTAAAGTCAGGAAGGAGGAAGGGCAGCCAAGCCTGCCCTGCTGACCTCACCTCCCCTGAGATGTCCACTGAACACCCCCAAGGTTCCCTCAAAGTAGCAACAAACAACTGGAAGCTTGTATTAGGCCAGGCCAGGGGTTGGCTTCCTCCCTGGGGATGCTCAGGCCTGGACGAGCAGACAAAACATTCGGCCAATCCCGCATGGGCCAGTGGCATCTTACACCCTCCGTATTTAACCACCAGTTAAAATATGTGTCAATACAAATGGCCAACAGGTACATGAAAAGATGCTCAGCATCACTATTAATAAGGAAAATGTAAACAAAAACCACAAGGGAGACAACACCTCACACCTATTAGAATGACTCATCAAAAAATTGAGAGATAACAAGTGTTGCCGAGGATGTGGAGAAAAGATCAAACTTGTGCACTGTTGGTGGGAGTATAAATTGGTACAACCATATGGAAAACAGTACGGAGGCTCCTCAAAAAAATTTAAAATGTTGCAGCAATCCCGCTTCTGGGTATATATCCAAAGGAAACGAAGTCAGGATCTTGAAGAGATATACGCAGTCCCAGGTTCGCTTCAGCATTATTCACAAGAGTCAAGACATGGAAACAACCTAAGTGACCGTCAACTAATGAGTGGATAAAGAAGATGTGGTACAAATACACAATTGAGTATCATTCAGCCATGAGAAAGAAATCCTGCCATTTGTGACTACACAGATGGACCTTATGGGCATTACGCTAAGTGAAAGAAGCCAAAGACAAATACTATATGATACCCCTTATGTGTGAAATCTAAAAAGAGCCAAAATCATAGAAACAGAGTAGAATGGTTATTACCAGGGTCTGAGGTCTGGGGAAAATGAAGAGATGTTGGTCAAAGGGGAGAAACTTTTCAGTCATAGGATGAATATGTTTGGGGATCTAATGTACAGCATAGTGATTATTATACTGTACTATATACTTGAAAGTTGCTAAGAGAGTAGATCTTCAAGGTTCTCATCACAAAAAAAGAAATGGCTGTTATGTGGAGTGACAGAGGTGTTAGCTAACGACACAGCGGTAATCATTTCACTGTATATAAGTGTATCAGATCAACATGTTGTACACCTTAAACTTACACCATGTTATATGTCAATTATATCTCAGTAAAGCTGGAAAAATTAAAAATACAGATCCATTTTCCCCCAAGGGGGAAATTCTTTTCTGAGATTTGTATAGATGTTTATAAGTGACAGAAATATGTCAAACTAATCGCACACAAAAAAGGTTTCATCAGCAGTTTCTACCTAGATGCAGAATTATCAGAACGTGCCTTAGAGCCTGTATTAGTTTTCTATCGCTGCTGTAACAAATTACCCTGAACTTGGTGACTTCAAACAACAGAAATTTACTCTCAGTTCTGGAGTCCAGAAGTCTAAAATCAAGGTGTTGGCAGGGTGTGCTCCCTCCAAAGCCTCTAGTGGAGGCTTGCCTCTTCCAGCTTCTGGTGTCCCCAGTGTGCCTTGGCTTGTAAATGCATCACTCCAATCTCTGCCTCCATCTTCCTTCTGTGTGTCTGCACAAATGTTCCTCTTCTTATAAGGACAGCAGTCACATTGGATTTAGGGCCCACCCTAATTGCATATGGCCACATCTTACCTGGATTGCATATGCAAAGACCCTATTTCCAAACAAGGTCACATTCATGGGTTCTGGATGGACATGAATTTTGTGTGGACACTATCCAACCCAGTGTAGAGTGTACTTCTTACTGTGACACAAGGGTACTTAGGCCACAGGTGCTGGCCTGTGCCAGGTCCCCAGGTTGGGCACCAGAGTCATCCAACGCAGAGGAGACAAACACATTCCATCAGGAAGCAGCACATGAACCTCGGTGATCCCAAGGGGAAAAATGAAGTAAGTAACACAAATACCCTAAAACAGAATTACCCCGAACAGCAGTTTCTTAAAATAAAAACTCCAGATGGGAGGTTTTTATTGCAGGTTGATGACACATGTGAGTGAGAAAGGCTCATCATTTCAGTGAACATTCCCCATTCCCGAAACATGGAGAAATCAGCCCACATCAAACAGGTGTTTTCCATTTATACGAAAAGGACAAACAGAAAGAGTCTTCAGTCATCCTCAAGAAAAAGAAAATACTGGGACATCGATTAGAAGCCACAGGTTTATGTTCCACTAAAGTAATGCAACACACAAACCTCAAATCTAGGCTGCTTTGGAATGACCCCAATACATGATCCTTTCACTAATTAAAATGGAGACCTTTCAGGTTCCTAAACTCTTACAGCTCTTCTGCTGGAACCCGTGCATTTTCCAGAGGAGGAAACTGAGGCTTGAAAAGGTCATCACGCCCAAACCACACAGCCAGGTGAGGCAGAGCCTAAAACTCTAGCCCCTGACTCCCAGTTCTCGGCTCTCTTTTTCTCCTTCCATCCCATTCTGCTACCTAAGAAATGTTTCTTCTTCAGAAACAAAGACCAAAAAAGCAGAAGCAGACACACACACACACACACACATGCATGGACGGACACACATGCACACACACGTACTATTCTAAAATCAGTACAAATATGACATGACATTGTCCTTAATTAATGATGTTCTCTTCATATTTTTCTCTCTTCAAATTTGCTTTTTAACAACAGCAAGAGTTAGGGAGAGTGACTATATTAACTCTGAATTTCTTGCCTTTTAATAGCTGGTGTCACCACTTTCATGTGATTCAAATTTAGTTGCTTTGCATCTAATTGAAGCACTGCACAAAAAAAAGGTAATTTGACATCCAAAGGAGGAGTGAGGGGAGAGCAGAGAAAGAGGGGACATATTACTTAACTTTGTGATGATAATTAACCGAACACAAAGACGCTTACAAGAACATTCTACGTTGGATATCAGCCAGAAAAATTAAACCTATGTTGCTGCTTCAATACATCTGAATACTAGGAATTGGCAGAAAAACATCTATTCTATGAATAATAGCCTCTACAATCCCAGAGGACAGCAGTACATGAATTTAAAAAAAAAAAAAAAAGAAAGAAAAGAAAAGAAAAAAGAAAGAAAGAAAAGAAAAAGAAAAATAGTCTGGAGCTTTTTCCAAAATGGTGCTAATGCACCACTGAAACTTAATTTTATAATTTACTGGCAGTCAAGATGGCAGGAAATAAAATAATTTGCTATATTCTGTGCAACAAACCCTGCTTTTCCTGGGAAGGGGTAATTATCCCCATGGAAAAAAAAAAAGAAAAAAATACGCCATCTCATATTAGGCTAAAGTCTCATCAAGAAGAGAAAAAGTGCCTCATTACACGTAATTACCAGGGAATTAGAAACATCATTTAACTAAATGAGCGAATAATGCTCAGGATATTGAAGAAACTTGCCTGCACTTCTGCAAAGCACTCTAAGTCCCATTACAAAAATTGCCCCTCTTTAATGGAATAATTTTAGGCCTTGTCTGCCTTGCTTTAAAAATAAAGAGCCTCCGAGAGGCAGAAAGAGGCTGAAACTGCCATAAACAACTGTTGAAAGGGACTGAAGAGAAGGCGCTGTCTCTCTTGGAGACCGAGACGCAGAATGCCTCATAATCTACCGTAATCATGAAAATTAAACCTGAGGACTTGAAAAAAGGATTACGCCTTTTAATTGTACCTCCCCAAGACTGCGATGTACTTGTGAGTATGTATTAGGGCTAACAGATGAAAGATTTTCAGATTTGGGTCCAGCTTTCCTACTCCAATACAAAAGCAGTTACAGGTAGAAATGTTCTCTAAAAAGCATAAAACTATAACATACCTGCAGACTGATGTTTATTATGGCTTAATGCAATGATTTTTCTAGCCACTCAAAAGCTTCCTGGCTTGGGTTGGGATCCCCTCCCCGTATACTCTTCACTTTTAATATTTGTCAAGATTCAGCATCAAAGCAGTGAATAAAATATGACCGTCCCACCTTCTTGCAACGATAACCTTCTTTCATATGGGGAAACAAGAGAAGAAAATGCACCAATCCTGGTTGCTTCATCTGAGTTGATTTGGCTTTAGAGCAAGTTAAATTCAGAAAGGAACTGGTATTGGTCAGATTCTTAGAAAATGGCCAAAGAAGGAACTGAAGAGGCCACTTTAAAGAAGACACCAGAGTCAGGGGTACTGCAGAATCATCCTGAGGATCCTGCCCCAGGAACCCTCAAGGAGCTTCCCTGCAGTGAGGACCAGCCCCCTTCCCCAGGACAGGCACAACCAGAGCAATAAAAAGTGCCATTCCCTGTGCTGTGGACTTTGAGCCATCCACAACTGCAACATCCCCATGTTAGCAGTGAGGAAGCCCAAACCAGCGCAAGGCCACAGAGCTCCCCGCTCAGGCTTCTTGTGGCCAAGTCCATATTCTTACATGTAAATCACGGTCGCCTCTCAGCAGGGCAGGAATGATGTTCCTACTTACACACCACGTCTGAACCCTCTGTCGTTTTGGAGGTTCCATGGTCCACATGCATTCCTTCCTGGTGCAGCTCTCATGAGTGGCAGTAAGAAGAGAAAAGGACAGACAGCCCGCACCGTGGGTGTGCTCATCACAAGCACCTGTCCTCAGGAAGCGTGGAGGTGGTGGGCAAGGAGGACAGGGTGCTGGGTAGGAAGCCAGCACCCTGAGCCTGACCTGCCTCCCTGGGCCCCTTGGACATGTCCCTCCGAACCTCTTCCAAGTCCTAGGGCCCTGTAGCCAAGGAATCAAACAACAATGAAATGCAATTGGTTAGTTTTCTCAGGGATGAGAATGGCTTCATATAGATAAAGCTCTGGAAAGAGAAACCACTTTGGGGGTTGATAAAGGGCAAAGTGCCTGGGCTTCTCAAGTCCCCTATTTAACTCTGAGATGGAAATTGGCCCTACTGAAGTTTCCAGATGACACAAAGGAAAGTTGACCTCTGATCCTAAGCTAACAGAACAAAGTAAAAGGACTGAGGAGTGACAGCTACTGTCTATCTCTGCTAAAGAAGATGAGTCAGGTTAACCGATCTACCCACTAAGATCACACAACTAGTAAGAACGTAGATCCACCTGCTTCCAAAACCGTTTTCCCGGACCACACAACACTACTCTCTCCAACGAGAATTAACAAGGAGTATTAATAACAATACCACTCACTGTGGCCTAGCTCTTCAAAATGTTTTTCAAAGTGTTTTCACAGCTGTTATTTCCAATGACGTAAATCAGGATGGCACAATCTCCATTTCACACCGAAACATGAAATGATCTGGACAAAATCATCCTGCCATTAGCCAACCAAGACAAGTGGCACTTCCTCCTGACCTGGTGGTCATAACAGTAGTGGTAGTAGAATAAAATCTGAGAGAGGATCCACCTGACCTAAGATTTGCAAAAACAACCCCTTCGTTCATTTCATCAACCAAAATTTATTTTCAATGTAGGCAATACCAGGAGACTCTAAATATTTGAACCACTACTTTTGTTTTCTAACTCTTTCCAGTCAGATCATCCATCTTATGCCATTTGTAAAGCAAAAATGTTTAAATCACATGAGCTAGCTAGTCAAGACAACACACTAGGCTCACATTTTGATCACCCCTCTGCTCCAGACACCACAGCAATGACAGCCAAATTGTAAGGGAAAACAAAAAGCGACAGATTCAGACTCCAAAACAAGAAATAAACATTCCTATGGACTTGAGTAGCTGATCTCTGGGACTGGAAGCAGGAAGCAGCAACAGGGAGTCTAATTTCTGCTGGGTAGAAGGGGACTACTAGACAGGAAGAGGGAAGTATAAAGAGAGAAAAATCAACATCAACAACGAAGGACCAAAAGTTAAAACCCCTATTCAAAACTCAATGGGGGAATCCTGTCACAATGTATACGTATATCAAATCATCACACTGTATGTTTTAAATATCTTATAATTTTGTCAATTAACCTCAGTAAAGCTGGAGGGTAGGGGAAAAAAGGCCTAAAAAAACAAAATTACAAGTCAGCCACCAAAATCAAAATTGAAACATGTATTAAACTCCAGATGAAACTGATGTTACAGCTCCGTCAACCAAAGATTTTATTTATGTTCAAAATATTCAAAGAGGTAAATGAAGGCATAAATTCATTTAAAGCAATTCAAGGAATTATACAATTGACCCTTGGACAACATAGGTTTGAACTGTGTGGGTGCACTTATACGTGGATTTTTTTTTTCAATAAATATGTACTACAGTACCACACAAGCCACTGTTGGTTGAAGCCACAGAGGTGGAACTGTGGATACAGAGGGCTGACTATAAAGTTATACACAGATTTTCAACTGCAAAGGGGTCAGTGCCCCTAACCCCCACATTGTTCAATGGTCAACTGTATAACAAAAATAGGCGAGTGGGGCTTCCCTGGTGGCGCAGTGGTTGAGAGTCCACCTGCCGATGCAGGGGACACGGGCTCGTGCCCTGGTCCAGGAAGATCCCACACGCCGCGGAGCGGCTGGGCCCGTGAGCCATGGCCACTGAGCCTGCGCATCCGGCCCCGCAATGGGAGAGGCCACAACAGTGAGAGGCCCGCATAACGCAAAAAAAAAAAAAAAAAAAAAAAGGGCAAGTGTAAAGCAAGAAGAGGTAGATATGAAAAGAACTGAAACCCTAGAAATGAGAAAAACTTACTAGGTGGAATAAATTCTGGACTAGATACAAAGAGAGAACTAGTAAATTGGAAGACCATTCTGAGGAACTCACCCAGAACACAGCATGGAGAGAAAATAAAATTAAAATATGAAAGAGCAATTAAGAGACATGGAGGAAGAATTATAAGATTCCAACATTCATCAAGCAGGAGCCAGAACAAGAGGCTACAGGGAATACTGGACAAGCAATGTTCAAGATATAAATGCTGAAAATCTTCCAGAATTGAAGATTTGTACTATATTTTGAGTATCAAGCAGGGATATAAATAAATCCACACCTAGAAACACCACAGTAAAACCACAGAATATACAGAATATAAAGGATACAAAGACAATATTTTGCAGAGTGTGATGGTTAATTTTATGTGCAACTCGGCTGAGCCATTATGCCCAGATACTTGGTCAAACATTATTCTGGATGTTTCTGTGAGGGTGTTTGGGATGAGATTTATACTTAAATCAGTAGACTTTGAGTAAAGCAGATTGCCCTCCATAATGTGGAGGAAAACTTAATGTCCCCACCCAATCAATGGAAGGCCTGAATAGAACAAAAGGTTGACCTTCCCCAAGCAGGAGAGGTTCTGCCGCAGACTGCCTTCAGATTTCATGTGCAACACTGGCTCATTCTACTTCACCAGCAAGCTGCCTTTGGATTTGAACTGCAACTCTTTCCTCAGTCTCCAGCCTGCAGCCTATTCTATCAGATTTTGGACTCACCAAGCCACCAAAATTGCATGAGCCAATTCCTTAAAACAAGTATCCACACACAAACATACACACACACACACACACACACACACACACACACCTTATTGGTTCTCTCTGGAGAATCCTGACTAATACACAGAGGGGGAAAAAAGACAGACGTTCTGTAAAGGAACAATAGTCTCACAACAGACCTGTCAACAGGAAATACAGATGATTTAAAAAAAAAAGGATGCTGAGGAGAAAGTAATTTTCAACTTAGAATTTTATATCTAGCTAAACTATCCTTCGAGAGTGAGGACAAAATAAAGGCATTATCTGGAATACAGACATATACTCAGGTTCTTACTAGGAAAAAAAAAAAACTACTAAAGGATATATTTCAGCAAGAAGAAAAATTATCCAAAGGGAACAAACAACTATGGGCAAAGATAAAAAATATATATGTTAATACATTTAATTAACTGCTAGATTATACAAAAAAAAAACTTTGATAATTTAAAATTGGGTAAAACTAAAACTATAAACATCAATTAAAGGATAGTGGAATAGAGTGTTCAGTGAGTAGGTAACATATGAGAGACCACTGTGGTTGATGGGAAGAGGCTATAATTACTGAATAATTATAGAGTATGACAGAAAATTTTACAGTTAATTATGAGTGTTAACATTTTAAGGGTAACTACCAACTTATAGTTTCCAAACCAGAAGTGAGGTGGAAGAATAGAGAGGAACATGAAAAACTCTATCAATCCAACAGAGAGCAGAGAAAGAGGAAAGAGAAAACAAAAGCATAGTATACAAAAATGTGCAATAAGATAGTAGAAACTGTAGAAATAAACTCATATGTTCCGTGATCACACACACCACACAAAATCTAAATGGATTAAATTCATCAGTTAAAAGACTGATATTATTAGATTGCTTTTGCATTTTTAATCCAGGTATGAGATACTTAAAATAGATATACGTGGGCTTCCCTGGTGGCGCAGTGGTTGAGAGTCCGCCTGCCGATGCAGGGGACACGGGTTCGTGCCCCAGTCCGGGAAGATCCCACATGCCGCGGAGCGGCTGGGCCCGTGAGCCATGGCCGCTGAGCCTGCGCGTCCAGAGCCTGTGCTCCGCAACGGGAGAGGCCACAACAGTGAGAGGCCCGCGTACCGCAAAAAAAAAAAAAAAAAAAAAAAGATATACGTGAAATCCCCAAGGCTGAAAACATACATATATATAAATATACATGACATGCAAATGTTAACCAAAATAAAGCTCACAGGGTAATATTACATCAGATAATACTTAAAGCAAAAGGTATTCATAGGGATGAAGAGGCATACTTTGTAATAATTAAAGGAAAAAATCCACCTAGAAGTTATAATAATCATAAACTTGTATATATCTGATAACATAGCCTCAAAATATTGTAATTCATAAAATATATAAACATACATAAAGCAAAACGCAAAAAAATACACAAAGAAAAATCAGAATTACAAGCAGAAACTGACAAATCAACATAGTGGGAGAGCTTAACACATCAGAAAACTGACAGATGATATAGTTCAAAATTAATAAGAACATAACAGGACTTCCCTGGTGGTGCAGTGGCTAAGAATCCTCCTGCCAATGCAGGGGACACGGGTTCGAGCCCTGGCCCAGGAGGATCCCACATGCCACGAAGCAACTAAGCCTGTGTACCATAACTACCGAGCCTGTGTGTCACAACTACTGAAGCCCCCGTGCCTAGAGCCTGTGCTCTGCAACAAGAGAAGCCACTGCAATGAGAAGCCCGCGCACCACAACAAAGAGTAGCCCTGTTCGCCGCCAACTAGAGAAAACCCACGCGCAGCAACAAAGACCCAACGCAGCCAAAAATAAATAAATGTATTAAACAAACTAAAAAGCAATTTAAAGATTGGGTCTATTTAAAGAAAAAAAAAAGAACATAACAGATCTGAACAACAAAATCAGCAATCTAATAAATATAAAAACTGAACCATGCACCTGGCAAGTAGAGAAAAAAAATCTTTGTAGATGTATAAAAACCTACTTGTGTCACAATGGAAAACTTAAATCACAAAAATTGGTATCATTCAAAGGGTAAGCTGTGACGAAGTGAGAGAGTGGCATGGACATATATACACTACCAAACGTAAGGTGGATAGCTAGTAGGAAGCAGCCACATGACACAGGGAGATCAGCTAGGTGGTCTGTGACCACCTAGAGGGGTGGGGTAGGGAGGGTGGGAGGGAGGGAGACGCAAGAGGGAAGAGATATGGGAACATATGTATAACTGATTCACTTTGTTGTAAAGCAGAAACTAACACACCATTGTAAAGCAATTATACTCCAATAAAGATGTTAAAAAAAAAATTGGTATCATTCAGACCACTCTTTCTGACTACACTGTCATTAAGCTATAAATCAATTAAAAAATAGCCCACATGTTTGGAATTTTAAATGTACATCTCAAGATAATTCATGGGTAAAAGAGGAAAACTCAGTGGAAATAATTATTAAGTATGTGGAACCAAACAACTATGAAATAACTCATATCAAAACTGGTGAGATACAATGAAGAATGTACTTAAAAGTAAATATATAGCTTTATATACATTTATTTTAAAATAAGACAGAATTAGTGAGTTTTGTGTTCCAGTAAAGAAGCATGAAAGAGAACCAAAGAGCCAGACTGATCTATAAAAGTCACAAATAATCAATATCAGGAATAGTAAAGTAAACAGTAAAGATTTTTTAAATCAAAAGAATACTATGAACAATAAATTTGAAAATTTACATGAAATAAATAGGTTTTTAAAATATATATGTTCAAATTACTAAAATCGACTCAAAAGAATTTGCCTAAATAAATCAAATTGAATTGCTAATGTAGAGTCTCTACCACCCCTAACACTTAAAGCCTACAAGGTCCAGATGATTTTCTACACAGCTTTTACCAAACTTTCAAGGAATTTATAATCATTGTTTTAAATCATTTCAGAGACTAGAAAAATTAAGGAAGCTACCCAATTTATTTTATAAGGTGAACATAACTTGATACAACTGGACAAGGTCCGTACAAGAAAGAATAAATGGACCTATAGAACTGCATCTCAGAGACTCCAAGAAATGCAAGTAAGGCAAGAAATATAAAAGAAGACACAGCCTACATACCACTGCAAAAAATAGCCCCAGACCAAATATGTCGGTGGAAGCAAGATCTCCATTTCTCAGGGGCCCCAAGGTCTCTGCTCCTCGGTGCACACCTCTGTTCCCTTCTCCTTAACTTACCTGCTTGCACGTGGGCCAGAAGTGGCTTCCCCAGCTCCTAAATATGTAGGACCCACCATTCAGTTGTGGAACCCACCACCATTGCCTCAGTCTCTTTAGTGCCCTAGGAAGGAATTCCATTTGATCCAACTCATCTTTCTTCAGCAAGACAACAAAAGTCCAAGGTCACTACTCCAGGTCCAACCAGAAAGTCAGCTACCCTTGAGTCAAGTATTATCTTAAGTCCGTTTAAATGTGCTGGAGAGGGGTGAGCTGAGGTTATATACACAGTCCTGTGGCTTTGTGTCCATCCCATGGAGCCTTGGTCCAGGACTGAAAGTGCAATTGTGCAGAAGATATGTTGGGGGGTGGTAATTTGAGAGATTTTTTTTTTAACAATGATTATTATCATGATATGTAATATATTTACATTTGGTATGTATCCACATAATGTTCATTCACTACACCTCCAATATCTCTAGGCTTAAGAGGAAAATATCTAATTCTTATCTCCTTCCTCTCAGCCTCAGGCCACTTCGCTGGCTTATGTGCCTGCCCGACCCAGTAAACTGTAAGCTTCTTGAAGACAAAAGCAAAAATTCATCTTTGATTAATTATAACAACAATCATACGTCAATTATATCTCAATAAAGTTGGGGACAATAATAACATCACCAATTAACATTTTGTAATGGTAACAGACCATATATCAGTGTTAATCACTTTATACCCATTATCTCATCTAATCCTTATAACCACCCTATGAAATAGGCACCACATTATTACCACCACATAAAAGACCAAGGACATGGGGCTCAGAAATTAAATAACAACCGCAAATTCCATAGTTAGCTAGTAACAGCAACTGCACTCAAACCCAACATGTCAGCTACAGACCCCACCATCCTGAACCCAATGCTGTGTCCAAGTCAGGTCATTTAGAAGTGTAGGTGGATGGATGGATGGATGGATGGATGGATGGATGGATGGACAGACGGATGGACGGACAGATGGATAGATGGGTGAATGGATGGATGGATGGGTAAATGGGTGGATGGAGGAAGGGAGGAATGGATTGATGGATGGGTGGGTAGATGGTGGACGAATGAAAATGTTAGGAAAACAAAAAGTGACCCACAAAAGGAATACTTTGGTGGCCAGTGAGCTTAGTGGCATTAAGGCACGTTCCTGAGTAAGGTTAAGGGCATGGATTTGTTATATTCCTACTCTAGGTAAAACCTGGACCCCTAATAAAAAATCCCTACCACTGGTCCTAAAAGCGTAAGGGTCGTGTGTGTGTGTGTGTGTGTGTGTGTGAAAGAGAAAGGGGGGGAAGGGATGAAGGACAGAAATAAACACACGGTGAGTGTCAATTCTCTTTTAGGAGCTTTCACAAATCTGAGTTTGTCTGGATCAGCACAAACCCACCCTCACAAATGCTAATGGGTCAGAAGGGTCATCTTCTCATGAAAGACATCTTATTATGCTCTAGAGACCACGGAAGCAAGTCAGAAAGGTTTTAGCACCTTTGTTCACCTCTAAACATTTGCCCTTTATAACAACGTTAAAAGCAAAAGGCTCTGAAAGAATGAAATGCCTTTTGAAAAGACTTCACACTTGCTTCTAATTCTCCTACTTGTGTCAGTTAGGTTCGGTCAGGGGAGCAGAGCCACCACGAGGTCATGGAATAGGGCTTTATTATAGGAATCTGACCGTATATAGTTGTGGGAAAAGCTGAGGGAGGGGCGTAAAGGTCTGGAAGGGATGCTGGAGGATCAGCAGTCACCAAGCCGTCTATCAGAGAGGGCAGGCATGTCCAGACACCAAAAGGACTGCAAAGGGAAGCTGGGGCGAGGCCTCTGTGCAGCTGCAGTCCTGTCATTCTGCAGCCACCCATCTGGTGGTGAGCCTCAGGGCCAAGAGTCAGAAAGAAATGCTAGATGCAGATCAGAAGAAAGCAAGGAACCCATCAGACACCTCTGCTGCCATCCATCACTGCACCTGACATCCAACAAACCTCAGAGAGTAATGGCCATCCCAGTCTGTGTATGTTCCTCTTTGGGCCAACTCTAACCCGGAAACAGGCAGGCAAGGGGATGCTGGGAAACGTAGTTCTCAGCTTAACCAAGGCAACCCAGCACAGTCCACCAGACTCCTTTAATTAAATATAGAATACTTAACGTTATTACTCACATCTTTGGGGAGACTGTGCGTTTTAATCATAATTACATGATAAATATTTCATGGTATATATCTTTGTCATATAATTAGGAATAAAAAATGTAATCTCAAAAAGATGCTAAATAATTCAAATGGCTGAGGATGTGATTAAAGCCTTGACTGAAATATGGTCAGAAGGTAACTCAAGGTCTTCAAGCATGATCTCCCAAGAAACATGTCACAATCAGGCATTTTTAAAAGTGCATTGAAATGGTAACACCCCAAAAGGAAAGAAAATTATGTGGCTTTAAGTATGGGGTGAAAACCTAAAGAATATATCCACCTCAAGCTACAATCTGGCAAAAAATATTTTAGCCAGTTTATGAAATCAATATCCTTTCTTCTCTGGCCACTGCTAAGACAATGGCATTCATCTCACTCATTCATTTTGAAAATATCTTCATTTTTTCAAACCCCTGAGGTTAGGGACGATGCTATGTTACTTCTAAAGGCCCTCACAGCACCTAATACAAGGACATAGGCACTTGGGGAAAAATCTCTGGACAAATTTCAATCTAGTTCCATATTTACTGCATTCACTTCATACAACGCACTGTTTGGTGCTAGGGAGCTGTGAACAAAGGGGTTCCTGACCTCTAGGGGCTCATAAACCAGTAAGAAACTACTAATGCACAAAATTTACTCTGAAAATAGAAATAGATGGGGCTTTGATAAGTGCTGTAGCTGAAATACAAGAAAGTATGCTTTTGGGAACATAGGAAGAGGTGAGATTAATGTGATAGAGGGAATGTAGGAAGGTGTCTTGCAGGAGGTGGGAACAGGCCTTGAAGAGTAATCCTTCAAAAGAAGGATTCTGTGTGTGGATTTTGTACATGTGCGTGTGTGTGCGTGAGAGAGAAAGAGAGGCGATAAGCACGGAGGAGGGAAGAGTACAGCTGAAGATAAATTGAGGAACTTGTTGGGGATAAATTAGGCATGACTTCCCAATGGATCAACTTAAATATTCTCCATGCTTCTCCCTCAACCTACGGCAAAGTCAGTGCCCATGGCTTCCATCGTTACATCCTCAAACTCAGTAAGAAACACTTCTATCAAGGGTTACATCCTAGGTTTGAAGAACTCACATCCTGTGAAGGAAACTGGAAACTCTTAGGTGGGTCAAGCAAACTCTTGTATCCACGAACTACACTCCCCCCCCACCTCTGGCTGTCATTCATGTAGCATACATACATTTATTATGGTTTCCCCACCTGTAAAATAACATCACTCTCATTTGTTTGTTGTGAGAGGGAAGACTATGGAAGGAAATAGTGGGAAAAAACTATGGAAACAATAGTGTCCTTTAGAAGCGATGATTATCAAGTCATTTAAGGACTCTAAGCAGGAAGAGGTAAAGCATTTCAGGTTTTATTTCAAAACTTCATGCACTGAAATACTTAATATAACAAGTCCATACTTGCAGAAGCTGAGAACCTTTGCCTTTCGAAAGAGACATCAGGTCAGGCCACGTCAGCATGGGGATGAGCCTCAG
The DNA here is from genome assembly GCF_059928025.1 of Delphinapterus leucas. Classification (NCBI taxonomy): domain Eukaryota; kingdom Metazoa; phylum Chordata; class Mammalia; order Artiodactyla; family Monodontidae; genus Delphinapterus; species Delphinapterus leucas. The sequence goes on along the minus strand of NC_143144.1, from coordinate 78,451,432 downwards.
AGAGCCTCTCAGGAAGAGCTGGAGCCTCAAGTCCCTCACGCACCCCAGGACACCCAGCTAACTGGGCCAGACCTCGGTTTCCTGACGTCTAGCCCAAAGCTGTTAACCCTACTCCACATTTTCCCAAGAAGTTGTATTTCAGGGTAGAAATTTTGCTTCAGTATTTTCCCAACATGTTCCTCTTCAAAGTTACTAGACTTGAAAAATCTATACACCATCCAAATAATCAGCTTACTAAGATGCATGTTTTACAATCCAGTGGTGCCCACAAACACCTACTGTTTTTCTGAATCTCCAGAGGTATGTTCTGCTTAAATGTGAGCTGGGCCCAAAGTGAGGACAACGGCATCCCCTAAGCTACTGCCTGGCACAGTGCATGTGTTTTTGTTTTAATTACTGGAAGTAAAATGTGCTATTTCACTGTGCCCTCAAAAGGCCCAATTATTATGGCATAACGCAGGCCACGTCAGAGCCAATGCTTGGTCTTCAGGCATGCAACGGGCTGATTTATCCATTGCCACCCCCATCGCCTGGACCAATGGCACAATGGCGCCCCAAGCATCTACTTCAAAAACCCACCAATGGCCTCATTTTCCTAAGTCAACTTTTGCACAAACGGCTTTCATTATCTGCCTATTGATTGAAGGAAAGGAGAGAGGGAAAGAGGAAGAAGGAAGTGAGAGAGGATCAAAGGAACAACAAAAAAAAGTGAAGGACTATATGGTCTGAATTACAGATCTGCATGATTAGCTACAAGCAGTGGCCAACAGAAGACCCTGAAGGGTGTGCCATTGTCACCTTCAGCCTGGCACAGGCTTCTGATCCCTGAGGGCTATGAGGCTGTTGTGAGAGATCCCTGATATTTTTTCCAGCAAGCAATTGGCAGTGATGGACGATTACATTAGAAGAACAGCGATGATGCCATGTTTTCTGTGAGGCCCTCAACATTATGAAGCTTTTCGGATCTCAGTTCTCTAGGTGTCCAAGGAGTTGGGATACCCATCATTCAGTAAGTTCCCACATATGTCAGACAAGGCTCGTTTCAAACTGGTTTCTTCAGTTTCCAGTTCCTGAACTTTATTTCTGGAGAGCCAATAAAAACAAAGATGAATCCCCTTCTCCCAAAAGTAATGACAACTCCACCCACATATATTATAGGCTTAGCCTCTAGCACAGCTGGCACTCCCTCCAACATGTCCACTTCCCTCTCCTGCCAGGTTCTTCTCCGGAGTTACCAAAAAGCAGAACCTTTCACAGGCATTTTTGTCCCTTTAATTGCAAATCTACAATTAGCTGCTCAAGGCAACAAGTATTAAAAATAACTTTCCCTAATCTTATTTTTCTTCTCATCCACTCCACAAGAAGCTCTAATCAGGGAGAAACCAGTCCAGATTAAAAAGATGAAATCAATCAGGAAGGTTGGCAAAACAGGTCTAAACACTGGCCAAAAGAGGAAACAGGAATAATCCCCTCTTCTGGGCTCCATTCATTTTGGATCGATAATGAATAAGAAAACCTTTTCTGAAATTTGGACTCTAGCCAAATCAAAATTTTGCCTTGATAGCCCAATTTAAATTTCAGTTTAGTCCTACTATTTCCCAAGTAATCCCAAGAGGCTAGTTTTTCTGTTTCCACAGGCTTGTCCCCAAACTGTTTTCACTATTTTCAGCCACAAAGTGCTTCTTTATAAATATTGAATGTGCCCAACCCCGGTAATGCGGATGGTTATTCTGCTGCTTCCAGGCAGAAGTCCTGTTCAAAGTACAGACCAAATATTACTACTATTGTTAGCAATATTACTACTAGTATATGCTAATTTCCATAAAGGAGTCTCCCTTCAAGAATTAAATATATTCCCTCTGACCTCATTTGCTTTTCCTCCTAAGACAAGTCAATTTATCACAAATTCTGATAGTGAAGTCCAAATAAATGAGATTTCTCTTTCTCTTCAATAGCTTCAGATCTGAGTCCGAAACGAAACTCTGGATAACGCCTGGCAGGCACAAGCACAGGATGTTTTGAAATGGCACAAATGGTAGGTCTTATTGCAAAGTAAAGGTGAAGCCCAACATTTAACAGAGCACATTCCGTTAACATAAGTAAAGTAAGCAAGGAGGTACCAAGCTCTGAATAAACAGTGCCCATTCTAACTTGTGCTGGTAACTGAGGTCCATGTTCACCTGATGAACAACAGCAACTAAGGGCAACGATCATAGTCACAGCCTAATGGGTAACATCCTTGCCCTCCATTCCACGACCCCCTTCACGTTAGTCACATATGGAAAGCCGTGCTTCTCCACAGTATCACCAGTGATCTTGATGAACGAACAGTGAACCCAGCCGGAGAGCCGCTTCTACACCCAAAGCTTGAAGGCAAACGTTGCCATTGTTCCCAACAAGGGCATTTCTTTAAATGGAGAATGCTAATAACTGACTGCCATGTTAAGCTGTGAAATAATGAAAAAAACTGAAGGATTTCTGTCTGGCAATTCAGTAAGAATGTTAGGGCTTACTGGCTGAGGACACATGGGTAACGTAACACTAAAGACAAATCATCTGGGCTCTTTAAGAATACATGGCTGATGCTAAGACAATCTTCAAGAGCCAAGTATTTTGAGAATTATGAAGTGGTGTTATAACAAGGTCAGGAGTCTAGGCACCCAGGTTTTAAATTACTGCAGTAGTCTATAACAGAGTCCTATAAAGGGATGAAAGGTACTTCGTTACCACACTGGAAAAGCAAACTTAGGTGCTTCTGAGACCAGTAGGCATAATTCGTACGGCTTCCTCAGGTTTGTGTTAACTGCACAAAGTTAGCTAGGATGGTCAGAGGTGAAAGAATATTTCTTGGGAAATTAGTTAATGAAATAAACCACTGGAAAAGAGCCTTCAATTACTTCAGTCTGACACCCTGCTCAGTAAAGCAAAGCATTTCTTTTTCCATTTCTCTATTCAAGTCAGGTGACTGGAAAAGTCATCCCACCAGTGGTGTATTCAAACAAAGCAAAACAAAATACCACCAATTGCTTTTCATTTAAAGTAAGTTCTGAGAGCTGGTTGCCAAATCCTGAGTTATACTAAACAAGCAGGCTAACTCATGCGTGTTCCCCCAATTATAGCTCTCTATAAATCACAGTAGAGTCCAGTTTTTACGTTCAGATTTCTTTACATCAGGACACAAAATAATTCCCAACTAAGAAGCCAATGCCCCACGACAACTCCGTAAGTTCTGTGGGTATCCGTCAAAATGAAAGCATTGTTGCAACACACCACTGATCAAGGGCAAAGTGCCTTTGTACGTAATGGTCCAGTCGGTATTTGTGGCCACCAGGCTCAGCAGCTCTCATTTCTCTTAGCACTAGTCCCAAAGCAACGTAGCCAGGTGCCACTCTGAAAGGAAAACTGCTGCAACTAGTCCTAATAGCTTAAATCAGTATTTTCCCAAGTGAAAGATGGGCTACCCAGAGATATTTCAAAGACTGAGGAGGGTAAGTCACAGGAGAGAAGAACCATGAAACTAGAGCTATGGTTTCCTTCCTGGATGGCAACAAGGGTGTTTTATTTTTAATACACCTAACCTACTGGGTACTATTAACACACTCATCTATTTTCTTGGGGAAAGAACAACCACTGTTAGATTAGGCAGTTTTCACCCTTGAAGACCCAACACATCAGAGAACTGGTATTCCTTTTGTCATAGTGACTGATCTCACAGTTCAAGAAAGGGGGGCACTCAGGGGGACTTTCCTGACAGTCCAGTGGTTAAGACTCCACACTTCCACTGCAGGGGGCACGGGTTTGATCCCTGGTCAAGGAACTATGATCCTGCATGCAGCCCACATCATAGCCTAAAAAAAAAAAAACCCTTTCCTTCTACATCTTATTAACAACACCCGATGTCAAATAGGGGTCGGTTCATTCCAGAATAGAAAACAGTATACCATTTATGCAAATTTTTTTAAACATATACAGGCAGACCTCGTTTTTCCACGCTTCACTTTATTGTACTTGGCAGATGTTGCGGTTTTTTTCTTTTACAATTTGAAGTTTTGTGGCAACCCTATCTGTGCCATTTTTCCAACAGCAGTTGCTTACTTCATGTCTGTGTCACATTTTGGTAATTCTCACAATATTCCAAACTTTTTCATTATTACTATGTTTGTTATGGTGATCTATAATCAGTGATCTTTGATAATACTCTTGCAAAAAGATTACAGCTCACTGAAGGCTCAAATGACGGCTAGCATTTTTCAGCAATAAAGTAATTAAGGTATGTACATCGTATTTTTAGACATTGCACACTTAACAGACTACAATCTAAACATAAATTTTATATTCACTGCGACACCAGACACCTTGTGTGCGTCCTTCACTGCTGTAATACTCGCTTCATCGCGGCGGTGTGTACCGAACCAACAACACCTCCCAGGTCTGCCTGTATATGGATACTTCACGAGCATAAAGGCGTAAGTGAGTACAATACTGAAGAATGGAAAGTGGAAATGTGGTGAGACGGGGTACAAATGAGGCTTCAAACACATGCAGTGTTTTATTTTAAAACAAAGGGAAGTAAATATGACAAAATATTAACATTTTAACATCTGGATGGTGGGTTTATAGATGTGATTCTGAGTTTTTCTGAATGTTTAAAACAGCTGATACATGTTTTTAAAAAGATGAATATACTGACAAATTTAAGAACCTGGAATCCCACAGATATCTAAGAACATTAATTTATGGAAAAGAAAAGAACCTGAAAAGACAGCTGATAACTGAGAGCAATGGATTGAATATTTTTTCATCCTAAGAAAGCGATGACTGTGTCAGGCATGCCCTAGTCAACAATTTACATATTCATTTATAACTCCACGAGTTAGGGATTACTTTCATTTCACAGATGAGGAAACTGCTACTCAGAAATTAACTTGGCCAGTGACGCAATGAATTAAACAGCAAAGTTGGGATTCAAAGCCAGGTTCAAAGGCTAGACTCCAAGATTCAGGCTGTCTCATACGGAACAAAGGAGTTCCCCCCACAACTAACATACCTTTAAGTTTTTACACGGTGGAACTCAGACCAGGTATTGCAGCCACCAGAACATTCCGACCTACCTGTCAGAATTCCCAGTGAAGGACACCTCCACCCCCATTCTTCTAAGAGTACCTTGACAGTGCGCAGTCCCTTCCTGGTGATCTGCAGGCCTTGGAAGCATAGAGTCTTACAAAGTGAATGAAGGGGAACGGGGGCACTGGAGGGTCTCAAGCACAGCATGATAAAAAAGAGCAAGAGTTTTAAAAGTTTTGTGTGGTATAGAGCTGTTTTTCAAATTAGAGGTGGTAAGGCATTTGTTATAAAATCCATTCAGGGGGCCATAACGAGAATTTCCTAAAAAGGAAGGAAGGAAGGAAGGGAACTGATGTATCACATGTACAAAGGGCAAGTGATGCTTTACACAACTGTCACCACTATACATACTGTACTGACCTCTGTGTGTTCTGGACTGTGGTTTAAATGTATTTCTTACTTGGGTCACAACCGAAAGGTTTGAAAGTCACTGCTCTAGAAGACAGAGCATTTAGGGCCCAGACTGGAGGCTGCTGCATTCCGCTAGATGAGCAGAGGGGGCCCTTTAAGGTGGTGGGATAGTAGCAGTAGAAAGAAAAGAAAGGTAAACAGAAGAGACACTGAAAAACAGAGAAGAGAATCTGGGTAAGGGAAACCAACGAAAATGCTAAGGTGTTACACCTGGGTCATTTGAGGGGCAAGGTGGCAATAATCATAAACAGGCCAACTGTGAAGAAGAGCTGGTGAAGAGGTCCACAGAAGAGGCAGCAGACACCTTTAAGGTGAGATACATTGGTTTCAAGAGACAAGAAGACATCGTGATAGAAAGACAAAAAAAGTTCTGCCACGGCATGCCCTCAAAACCAGGTCCCCCACATTGCTTTAATTTAGTCACCTTTTACAATACTATATTAATTCTCTTTCAGCTAAACAATGTTTTAAATTTATGCTCTGTCCTCAACCAAGTGGTTATGACTTTAAAAAGCACATAATCACACTAAAGAACCAATACCATCAGTTAGTGTCTGGCTATTACATTATTTACCATCCCAGGGGCTTCACTTTGATTTAGCATTTGATGGATAAGTACAGACGGGTCTGTCACTTGGCTGCAAGTGCGCCTGCTGGCTGCATCAGCACCGGGCTGGGCGAGCTGCAGGAGCCCGGCCGCACCAGCTACCGGGAGAGAGTCATGCCAAAAGGCGCCCGGCAGCTGCCATGCAGTCTGTGCCCGTCCCGTGAAGCTGCACAGTTGGCTCAAGGGCCCTGCTGATCCAGCGAGAGGGCATGAGGGAAATGGCAGAACTCCAACAGATCACTTTATCCAAGACTGAATCCCCAAAGTACATCAGAATAGACATAATTAAATGAGGCAGTGTGGACCTAAAGGTACAATGTCATCCCCACCAGGCCCTCGATGAAGGGAGTTTTGCTTTACAGAAGCCTTTTTATAAAGTAAATTACATTAATTACCAACATTTAAAAACATCCAACATTTAAGGGTTCTGAATCTCTGATTTATTAGACAGCATGGAATTAACAGGTTTAGGTTATTTTACAAAAAGAGCTCAAGCTGCTCATACACAGCAACTGGGCTTGCTGGGGGAAAACAATTCTTCAGACTACTGCAAAAGGACACAAAGACTCCTCATCCTACACACAGTCAGTATGAAAGGGCACACAGACAAGTTTTTTGCAAGACAGAAAACAGAGAAATCCACATACTAAATAACGCGTCCACAATGACTATAACACATCCCTTAGGGGATAAGCATGTAACTGTAGGAAGCAAAACAAAGCTTTCCATAGAGAAACCACTTTCACGAGATGATTAGGTGGACCTGCAATGAAGAAAATACATTTCAAAAGATGGGTTCAGACTTACACTAAGTTTTCACTGAAATACTTACAAATAAGACCTTTCTCTGTATCAGAAGATTTTTTTTTAAATACATCATGGATAAAATAAATTTCAGTAAAGGTCCAAGTACCATTCAGAAACATACATTTGCAAATAATATAAATAAAAAACAAAAAGTGTGACAACAAAAATACTATTTGGTACTACCCAGAATAGGCCAAGCTAAGTTCATGTTCTGCTTCAGGGCATTATATTGAAATGAATCTCATTCTCACTATAATTTTTTTCTTTTTAACCTTAATCACCAGTGGCTGGGTAACTGAAATGGACATGAGAACTATATAAATGTCAGAGAAATATGTAAACCTCATTAATGTTTCCAAAAATTCATTTAGAGATAGAAACAGGTCCAAATAGATGCCTGTCTAAATGTACTGCAATTACGTTACAATTATTTTTCCAAATACACAGATATGCTCTGTCTTTTCTCAGCTCATTACTGACTCAAACAATTTGCTCTTCTGGGATCAATTGTTTGCTAATAAATAATTGTTTACAGTCACAAAATGATGTTAGGAGGTTTTCTTATTAGTTTTCCTTCTGCACCCTAATAAGATTGAAAACGAGCTGATTCCCCAGAGTCTAACCTTAACCTCGCTTTGTTTCACAGCCCAGGAAATGATGACCCATCTGCTTCAGAAAATAATGGACGGCCGAGAGGAAATATTGTTTAATTGTAGATTAACCTCCTCATGAGGCAGTCTGAAGCAGCTTTAGAATTAGCAACTATAACCAGCAAGAGAAACAAACGGCTCAAGAGCCTTTTTCTCTACCATTTAAGGTCCACAAAGAATGCAAAGGGGGTTTTACTACCTACATTTATTCACAAACATTTATTTCCACAATAGAAACAAACACCATCAAGGTCAAAACTGATTCTCAAAAGTGCTGTCGCTGCCCTCAAATTCTGTTTGTCCGAATACCTTTAAATGCAGCAAACCATCAAACCATCTCATGCACTAAAGAAAGTGTTTGTTTTAAAAAAAGCAATAAAAACCTCTTTTCCAATATTTTCAGGTTCTTATAATATTAAAATTAAAATTTTTCCCTGGTTTCTTTGTTAAAAGTAATAAATCCACCATTGGGGAGTACGAATTGTTTTATTATCATCAACATGGCACTTAAGTAAATGAAATCTTGTCAAGTACATGGTGACCTACAAGTTCAAAAGAAAAAAGAACAGCATGAGATCAAAATGGCCAGCCAGGACAAGAGATACAAAAGTGAGAGATTAAATGCAAACACAGCCCTTTATCCAACAGGCTTCACATGCTAAGTCTGTTCTAAAGTCAAACCTGTAAAAACACACATGATATTGAGTATTTAATACTCTGCCCCCTTCTCAGGGATTCAACCAATTTAGCAAGGGGACTCTATACCATTCTAACTCAGAGAGGTACAGAAATCCTGAAAAGTCAGTTATTCCATAAATATTTACTGAGGACTTCCTTCCAGGGCCTGAGTAGACAGGGCCAAGGAACAGGACAAAGACTCTTGGGGGTTGGTATTTCATGGTTAAACAAGTGCCTAAGTATCAGGTGTCCCTAAAGCCTGGAAGCCTGGTGCAGGTAATTAAGTAAAAAGCTTTGCCCTAGGTACCAAAAAATGGAAATGGTTCCTCTCTGTCAGCAGTTACAACCAAGAGCCAAAGACATCTATGAAAATTTCGAAACTAAGGAAATCTGCTATCGCAGGCAAGGCCATATTACTCTGAATTTCCAGTAAGACCTGAAGGTCATTCATTTTGTGTAAATATTAAAGAAACAACCTCTGTGGAGAGGGAAGATTTTTGGTAGTTCAAATTCTTAAATATCTTAAATAGAATTTGCTAAAATAAATTATTCTTGAATTCCTCAACTTAATTTTGAAGCAATGAGCTAGTAATAACTCCAGAGATTCAAATAATAGTGCCTATTCAAGAAGAATGAGAGTTTGACATTCTTCTCTACAAAACAACTAGGCACAATTTTATCCATCAGACGTCTATCAACCTACGGATATTGAAAGCTTGGGAGAACAAGATAAAATCAACTCCAACCCTAGAGTCAGCTGTAATATCGAGCAGGCATCAACAATGCTATTCATGAATTTAGAAAAATTAATAAATCCTGGGTTGAATGCAAGAAAAGGCTCAAATACAGGTGAAGCATACTCACTTGGGTTTTGTTTCTGCATCTGTCACTTGGCGAATGAAGATACCATCTTCGGGATGTTCCGTGTCATCCATTTCATACATATACGATGATGCTATTGCAAGTGTAGTCCCATCATTACTGAAGGCGAGTGACGCAATGCTGGTGGGGTACCGATGGAACTGGCACAGCCGCTTTTTGTTAAATGGATCCCAAATATTTACAAATCCATCAGAACCACCTGCAAGTAATTTCAAGAGTTACAACAGTCCTTAAAAGCAGATACAAAAATAACCATTATTTTAACCATTTTTAAGGTCACAGAAGTTACATTTTCCCCAGGGAGTATTATACCAGCTTTTCTTCCCTTTAAATATCATAAAAAGCAAGCACAATTTTTTAAAACTCTGCCCAAGTACAAACGTGCACTGTTCAATTAATAGCAAAATGATGTTATCTTAACAACTAGATACAGGTTAGCATACCTGTGGCAAAGGTATTGTGGATGTTGTGAAACGAAATGGCGTTGACTGGGTAAATTTGCTCAATGTTATTTTCTTTCAGTCTGTGACACTTGAAGGCATACTTCTTCTTCTGTACCTCAGGGCTTGGGTCCAAGTACTCAACTGCCACTCGGCCTTCAATAGAGCTTAATACATAACCCTGACAAGAGGAAATCAGAGGACAAAAATGGTGAATCCAGCTTCCAAAACTAGGCCTGGATTCCCAAACTCAACCCAATTCCAAAATTCAGCCCACAGTAAAGAAAGATGATTATTTTTAAAATGAAAAGAGAATACGGCCAGGTTTTAACCACGTGTTTAAGCTGTACTAACATAGTTAAGATCACTCCAAAGTTTAAGAACACTTATATCTGTTTTATTACAAGTAAATAAAAGGCCACCATCACTTGCCTTCTTCATTCTACCAGTACCCTGCACACTGCAATCAAAAATGTTGAGTTATTCTGTCAAACCTCAACAGGAATTTTAAAATGTTTCAGTATCATTTATTTGTTGTCCTGTCCAGAAGGGGACTAGAATTCATTCCATCAGCTGGAATATGTTTTTCTTTGCTCTACGCCTCCTCACCTCTAACAACTCTAAGAGAATTGTGTCTCCTTCACTGAGGGTACCAATAATCCAAACCAAGTGGAAAACCAGCCTTCCATCTTGGTCATCCTGCCTCTCGCATTTAACTACACCAAGTCAAGTGTACACACAAACCACACAGATTTTCAGTGATGTTCAAAAGTGGCTTATAATTTCAAACCTTTCCTCACTTTGCCTCGAAATAGTATGTCAAAGAAAGTAAGAAATGAAGATAAATATGAAATCTATATTTTTAATTCTTCAAGGTATGAAAAAGATTTACTCCTAAAAAACTACTTATGGAGGAAAAAAAAATCAGTAAAATGTTACTTTTAAACTTCCGTATAAACTAGAAATAAACTCTGACGGAAAATTTTAGATAGAAAACATAATAACATTCATAAATGCAAGCATATTTTAATCATGCACTCAAATCTCTGAAGTTTCACATAACTGCAATTCCTTATCTTCAATGAAAATTTACAATATCCTGAGAAGAAGAACTGTGATCACCATTTGAGGTACTAGCCTTCTGATAAGCACTAAGGATAGCCATTAGATTCCAAAGACACCCACTGTTTTTAATGACTTTTCCTCTTGTAAAATTCCTACAGCAGCTGACCCCACCACCAACTTCCCTTTGAACTTTAAGGATTTGGGGACGAAAGGGCAGATTAATAGTGTCACCTCATCTAGTAATGATGATGGGAAGGGTGACCTACCCTGTTCGTCATTATACGAGGGACAACGCCTCTCTACCCTCAATGGCATTCTTTTAGAAAAGAAAACTCCAGGTCTGCTAGCAGACTGAATAAACTCTATTAGCATTAGGGTAAAAAGAGGTGCAAAAAAAAAAAAAGAAAAAGAAAAAGAGAGAGAGAACAGCAAATTCCATAATCCTAAATTTCCAGATTTAAATTTGAATTCACTGTTTTGTAAATTAAAATACCTGCAAAACTCTCTCTGATTACTGTATACCTGTCAAGCATCCTGGACTAGCATCACCAAGGAATCTGAAAACCTCTACTCTAGCCACTGGCAGATTACTTATCCTCTCTGAACATCAAAGCTTTCTCTAAAATTGAGTTAACATACCACCTTTTAACAAAAGGCTGTCAAAAATTTACAACGAATTCTAAATCACTACTCAAAAAAAAAAGCAAAGCTTTAAAAGGCAGTGACCAAATCATTATCATATAAGGTCCTCTTATTTTCAAATTCCCCGGGCACAGGGAGGAGAGGTCAGTACCTGCTTGTTTGGAAATGCTCGTATGCAGCGAGTCTGGTACTTGAGGCTGGACTCCCGGCGCTGCTGCACGTAGCCCATGTTCCGTAAGTCCCACACCAACACTCTGCGGCCTGCGGTGCCCACAATCAGCCGGTCTCCAGACACTGAGAGCGTATATACCTTTCAAGAAAGACCAAAACTTGCTGAAAATCATCTGCTTGCCTGCAAATGGCATTTCGCACCAAGATGAAGTCCACTAATCACAAAACCATAAAAAAGTTACTGATCGGGTTCACAAACACAGGTACGAAATTTTAAATGCTACAGTTACACAATCCAATTGGCACAAAATAATAAACACAAGATATTCTTAATACTTAACCAAGTATCACATAATGCACATTCTAATTAACTCTCCGAAAGCATCTCTGAAACAATTCTCTTCGTTACTAAAACAAGTTAAATTATTAAACAGTTTTTACAGCCCTCTTGTTTCATTCAGTGACAATATAAAATTGTAGAAAATACTCAAAAAGGAGATAATAAAGCCATAAAAACCCAAGATAGCTTTCAATGGGCTTCTGGCTTTTCATAAAACAATCATTTTCCAAGTTATTTTTCTATGACCACCTTTTGGAAGGATATTTCATGTTGTAACTCTAAAAATCTTGACTCTACCAGCTGTCACACTGAATAAATAGGCCTTCCCAGGAAGAGTGAGAGAGCTATCATTAATTAGCTTCTTAGTTGCTTTCAGTGGCATACGAACTCAAAATTAAAAGACAAGGATAGTGGTCTGGCATATGACAAGGCAAATTCTTATACCCTGACGTCATACTGAACACTCAGGACAGAGTTATCTTCAGGGAAAATTTAAAAAGCATTTTATTCCCTAAAAGCATCTATTTTTTTCCCCTCAAAATTCCTTTTCTTCAATATCAAAACAACTTCCACAAAAACATTCCTTTAAAACAAATCACAAAATTTCCTGCCAATAAGCACTTAAAGTTACTTCTTTTCAAATATGTTATCTGGGGACTAAATAGAGATAGCAAATTCATGAAAATGGTGGCAAAACGTATGTTCCTGATCAGGTTAAACCATTTTTTTAAAGTCTAGACTTCAGGTATATAACTATGCCCTGATCATTACTTTCAATTAATAAGCAACTCATCTAATATTTTAAAACCTGAAAAATCACTATAAAAAATGAAGAGGCCTCATGACATGGTAAGATATCTCTTTAACATTCAGTAATTAAACGTTATGGTTAGTAATCACTAATACGTTAACCACATACCACCAGCCCAGAGGAAAAAAACAAATTGGGTTTCACAATGTAACGAGCGGACAGTCTCTACAATCTGGCCTTTAAATTCAACAGCTAATTTGACCAAGGGAAAAACAAGAAATTTAGAAGATTCAAAACAGTAGATTTAACACAAGTGTATTTCAATAAGAGACATATTAAGATTTACCGCTGTTTATTCAGAAAACATGTTTGCAGAAGAACAGAAATTAACCTAAGATATATGAAACACCAAATTTTAAGAAACACAGAAAGAGATCAGTTGATAACAGTACAATCAGAATGGGAATTTTATCTTAAATCTTTACTATACAGGTGACACACAAGCTTCTATAAGTGCTTTCTATCCCCACGAATCATAAATCAAGTAAAAACACTGTCATGCTACTGACTAGGTATATACATTTATCAAAAACAGTATTAAAAAAAGTGACATAATGAACCTTGCTGAACCAATAAGCAGCTTGATTCAGTGTGGCTGTCCATTATATGATATTCTGTCAGCAATTTATCACAGCTCTTGACACGTTACATACAACCATAAATCAAAACTAGAAACAATGCAATTATTTTATTCTGAACAAAGGTCTTGCCAGGAGTAGATTCGAATGTGATGTGACACAAATAATGGCTCTTTGGATGCACTACAGTATATAATGACAGCTAACAGGAACTGAATAGCATATTTACATTGAGGAAACAGACTCAAGTGAAGGATACCTTTAAATTGCTAAAACAATCAATCTTTAAAATTAACTACCACCTGATAAAGTCTGATAAAGGATACAGCAAGAATGCTCAATTACACTTCCACTGTACAGATCAAAAGGTTACAATAATACACAAAGTTTCAGTTTTAAGAAGCTTCCTTCACTACAGCCTTCAAACTACATCTGTTAGTATTAAAAATAAATAAATGGTAAAAGCCAGGGAATATAGGACATCTTTTTCACTAAACTTCAAATGATAACCCATTTCACCTTCTTAGTCAACGCAAGAGAAACCTCAGGTCATAAGTGAAAATGAGTGATGCTCCATCCCACTTCCTGGTTTGGGGCTGTCAGACCCAAATGAAGGCAATGGAACAGTCTTTGCTAAATGACTTCTCTGAAAAGTTGCTTCTCAGCCCTAGGACTGAAAGCGTTAATACACAGAAGTGGGTTTAGGACTAGTGCTATCCAGTACAAACACGACAACTGACAGAAAATGTTGACCAAAATTAGTTTTCCTTCACATATTTAGCTGAGTTTGTAAAACAGACTCATCAACTCTTAACCTCAATTGAACATCGTATTCATCAAACATTTATCAAGTCAAACCACCCCAAGGACCATAATTCCTGTTACGAATATAAAGAGCCTACCTTTTCAGGCTGAGAGAAGGTCCCAGCATTACAAGGGGTTCTGGGATCCCACAATTTAACTGTCTGATCCCAACTCCCAGTAACCATCACATTCACTTCTGGACAATATTCAACACATCTGATAGGGGCATCATGGGTTCCAACAAGATTTTCTGTAGGAAAAAACAAACCAACAAACCACACCTAGCTTTACTAAACAAAGATTCCTCAAGTGAACAATAGAAGGAAACATTCATCGCACTGTAACAAATCCGCTTCCACCCACTCAATAGAACTACTACACACAGAAAAATTTCTCCGCGACTACGAAAAGTCATCCTTTCATCTCTGTTCACCTGACAGTGCATAGCTTGATTCACTGGCATGGTAATACCAAAGGCTGACTTCAGTTTCAGATTACATTAAAATGGTGGCATATTTGTTATTTTCCTCACTTGATTCTAGGTTCCTTCAAATCAGGAACCTTGTTTAACTCTATAGTTCTGAGTATCTAGTACAGGTTCTTATACACATAGGTGCTCAAGAAATACCTGATGAAATGAACCAATGAGTGGAGAACTCTGGTCAAATGGATCTGGATAAAACTTACCGAGTTAAGCTGATGTTTCAAAGAAACTTATTTAAGTGGTAACAGGATTATCTGAGAGCTGGGGATGAGGAAGGCAGGGAGTCTTAAGATTAACCCACTTGGTTTTCATGGTGGGTCAAATTTCTAATACACAATATCTTTCCTCTCAGTTTCAACTCTTCACCCTATCTGATTCATTCATTCAACTAACATCTACTAAATGTCTACTATGTGCCAGAATCTATACCACATGCTAAGGACACAACAAAGAACAAACAATATGTGGCCCTGATCCTCAAAGAGGAAAACTACCTGTTTAAATACATACTTTTTTTTCTTGTTTAAATGGTATCTCGTGAAGTTCAGCAATGATCTTCTGAGAATAAACAGCTAATTCCCTTAATTATGGCCTATAACTTCAAAAACTTTTGTTTCCTTTTCAGTGCTTTTTTTCTCCTGAGTTTTCAAACAAATAGAACCTAAACCTGCAAGCTAACTTCCTATCTAGAATAAGCTGCTAGCAAACAAAACCAAACACCTGCAGTTGTAAGTTACATGACAAAACGGCTTTCATGCAAAAGCCTCTTCTGACTGGATCCTTTTTTTTTTTTTTGATAAGATACAGTGCCCATCCTCTAGCCATCCCACTGTCCAACTCGTCCTCGTTAGTCGTATCTCTATGCCTTGCCATGTCCTTCAAGTACATCTATGTCTAACGTACGCATATACCAAAAAAAAAAAAAAAAACTCCACTAGAGAGCTCTGTGTATTCGGGTTCCATTCCAATCTCTACTCTGCTCCAAAGTCACCACAAAAATGTGGGTAAGTTATTTCATATCTCTTAGAAATTAAAAGAAAATGTGTCATCTTGTTCTTCATTCAATAAACGCAACTGAAGCATATTCTATGCTAAACAATTATACAAGCGGGGTTAACATGGTATCTGGACAGGGTTGGCTATTCTATAATGTTAAATTTTTTAAAACCTATCTTCCTTCAGTCTAAACTAAATTAGCTTCTGAAAAGAGAACGCTGAAACATCAGCACTGTCCTGGAAAAATCCTACTGAAAGGTAGTCCACTGCGGGACCCAGTCCCCTTCTGAGGGCAAGGGAAAGGGCAAATACTTAAGTGCCACTTCATGTAAACACTGTGGATGGAGATCATGAGTTTCACTGATAAAATACATGCCTAATATTTTGTGATTGTAATTTAATGGTTATCATTTAAACGAAAAAGTCCTAAATTCAAGCCATTTTTACTTGTATCTAAGCAACTTAGGAACTAAGCAATTCAGGAACTACTCTTCATAAATAAACATTTACAAGTAAGCACTAACTAAGAAAACACTAAACTGGTAAAAACGTGGCTATGTTACCTTGATCAGTGTTCAAATCATGCATTTTCAATTGATGGTCTAATCCCCCACTCCAGGCATGTGTTGGATCCTACAAAATAAAGTTACAAGTCATTTAAAACTTACAGAGCTTTAAAAAGCATTCTAAAATTCCTGTTTCTACAGCCAACTATCCAGTTTATGCTCAGGACGAGAGGTACACTGGGCTCAGCTACTCACTGTAAACAAACAAAAAAACAGTACCAAAAATAAAGCAAATTAAGGAGCTGAGAAAACTACTACACCAGCAAATTAAGGAAGAACTGTTCACCCCACTGGCTGACAGTCAACAGGCATTCCCATGTACTCGCAAACACACCTTTCTTTTAACCAGACAGCCAAATGTTACTGTCTTGTTGTGAGTTTCAAACACATTACGTCCAAAAGGTTTGCAGGGTTACGCCATTAGAACACAAGGGGAAAACACAAGGACACAAGGGGAGACCGACACTGCAAGTCCCCAGTGCCAAAAAAAAAAACCCACACACACACAAAAAAAACAAAACAAAACAAACAAACAAAAAGTACCTGGGGCTCAAGGTAAGTGCTGGGGGAAGGGAGGGGAGCTATCCAAATGACCCCACCGACAAAAGCCTCGGCCCAACAACGGAAAACGGATACTGTTGACCAAGAACACCATACCGAGACTATTAAAGGGGGGCAGGAGCGGAAGCGGAGGACACCTACGTAGAAAGCGCAGTCCAGGACGGCGCCGGTGTGCTGGTACTTGAGCCGCATGGAATTGGCCGGCACATCGTAAAGGCGCACGGACGTGTCCCAGGAGGAGACCAACAGGAACTGGGAGGTGTTCGGGCTGAACTTCACCGAGGAGATGCCGTCCTCGGGTGGCTGGTTCAGCTTGAACTCGTTAGAACCGGTCATCTACTGAACAAGCGCCCAGTTAAGAGTCCCCAAGGGTCCGGGGGCTGGACTCGCCGACGGCGGGGCAGCGAGGGGGCCCCACGGGGGCCGGGCCTAGGGAAGGCCGCCGACACGGCCTCTGCGCCTGCGCGGAACCGCCGCGCCCGCCGCGGTCAGGCCTCATCTCCCCCCACCCCACGCCGCCCCTTTCTAAGCGTCCCAGCCGGCCGCGTCGCCACCACCGCACCCCTAACTCCAGCCTCCAGCGTGGCCCGCCGCGGGCTCCTGCACCCCGGCCTCCCCCCCGGGCCTGCCGCCCCGCCTGCTCCTGAAATAACAGAAAACCTGTGGAAGAGGAACCGGTTCCCAGAGGACGGCTCCGCCAGCTCCGGGCCCGGGGGACGGGTGGAGGGGTTCCCAAAGAATTCGCTACTGCGCCCGGCCGCCTCTCCCCGTTACCTTAGGCTCCTTCTGAAGCAACTTCGCCGTTACTCGCCGCCGCCTAGCTTCCCTCGAAGCTCTCGCAAGCCGGACGAAAGGGGCGGAGAGGAAGTTCCAGCCAATGCCTGCCATTGGCTGATTTCAAACGCCAACGTCTCGCTCTAGGCAGCCGATTGGTCCGCTGGGCGTCAGTCAACCCAGGCAACCTGTTCCGGCACAAAGGCGAATGACGGCTTTTCCGGTCACGTGGCCTCTTTTCACCACCAGGCTGAGGCGCCCGCGCAAGTGCCGGACGAGTGAAAACTACAACTCCCAAAGAGCACCGCGCCAAGGCTGCGCTCACGCCCTCGCCCGTCCGTGTGCGGCACGCTGGGAAATGTAGTCTCCCTGGGGCCGACGCCTGGCCTGTCCTCTGAATAGTAGGCGGGAAAGATACTCTTCCCAGTTGACTCTTGGGGCCCTCCCCATCTCAGTTAGTCTCTCAGACACAAAAACCTTATTTTGGTCAGTACTTTTATAGAGCTAAATTAGTCTCCCTTCCACTGCACATGCATATGCCCATGAAGTTGACCAAAATTGGAATGGAGAAAAAACTATTTGCTCAAATGAAGTGTATATTTTGCCCTAATTTTTTCTCATTTTCCTGGACTTTCCACCTATGAACCAGGCTCTCACATTTCCCACTGTCGAAGATCTACTGACCTTAAAGATACTCATCCTTATTTATACTCTGCTTATCTCTTCATTCCATTTTCCTGCAAACATTTATTGAGCACCCAGCGCATGCCAGGCCTGGTGAGAAAACCGGGAAGATGCATTAATCAGACCGATTCTTACTCTTGAGGAACTCTTTGTCCAGAAGGTTGGACAGACTGAGAAACAAATGATTACTCTGCAGTGTGTTAAAGCTCAAAAGCCTCTTTGAGACATATGTTCAAGTAGGGCCCTAAAATGACACCTACAAGCTTCTCTCCATCCACCCCCTCCCACCCCAAGAACTCGCCAGACTTGCAGGCTCGGTTTGCTGGATTTTCTGTTTCTAGAATCGTCCAGAAATAGGAGAATCAAGAACGTTGCTCCTGTAATGAGAAATAATTTGGCCTCCATGAAAGAAAAGCAATACTTAATTTATAACTAGAATGCTGTGACTCCGTTACTCTTGAATATCAAAAGTGCACTGAAAATTTTCAATTTAATCCATGCTATAACCTTTTTCACAGGCTTTTGTAAAAAAAAATCTTATTATTAAATGATCTTGTATGAAGTGGGAGGAAACTGCTGAGGTTAAAGTGTTTAATTTCTAAGGTACCTTGATAGAGAAAAAGTGTTGTTGGTCCTTATGCATTCATATATGCTGACTCAGGTGCACTTTTTTATGAATGGTGACACAGTAAACACAACAACCACCCTTCTGCCCGGTGTATTGGTGATATTCCTGTCAAAAGGACAGATTCTTGCCCTGTCTCCTCACCAGTCCTCATACTTGGTTCTCTCTCCTCTTTCAACAACTTAATGGCTAGGTTAAGAATTTTAAAGTGCAGTGCCTTGCCTCCATTCTAATTTTGGCTAAATAATTTTATCTCCAAATAATTTTATTTGGTTCCCTCTCCCAGTTGTTTATTTAATTCTACTAGTGTTTCAAGATTCTGAGCATGAATTACCCACTAATAAAATCTAAGCGTATTTCATTAACCAGTGTGTGTATGATTCAGGTCCCTCTGGGCAGGCAGTTGCAGCCGGACTCGATTTGAGTTTTAAGAAACGTCAATCTTTTAAATCCAGTTTAGAGCCTGAAAGGAGGCTGATGATTTTGCTGCTTATTCAAATGAATTGATAGTCTTGAGATAGGAAATCTGGCCACAATGGAGTCTTGAACATTTCAAATCCACATGCAAAGCCGTGTGTGTGTGTGTGTGTGTGTGTGTGTGTGTACTTAGTTACCTATAAGAAAGAGGAATTCCTAGAAACTAATCACACTGTTGGATCACCTTTGACTACTAATTTCTGGATTAGTAAAAAAAAGTGAAGTACCCACTATATGACAAACTGGAAAATGATCATCCCTAAAATCTTAAGGGCAAAAACCACTCTGCCATTAACTGCCTACAGGAAACAACTTCCTATGAAGGAAGTAAGCCCAAGAAGGATATAGTGACCCAATACTGTTAAAACCATCATCTCTGTTTAAAAAATGTAATCTATTGAAGTGCAGACAAAAATGATATGGGTGAAATATTCCTATACAAGTAGTTCCTTGAAGGCAGTTTGGTTATTTCTTCATGGAATATTCAAATAGCAGCTTGAGAGGAAAGAAAAATTTAAAGCAGGTTTCCGGAAAGAGAAAACTTCATTGAAATATGCGTACCAAATAAATCAGAAAAAAACAGATCCAGTGTCAGTTCTGTTTTCTCTCTCTGACTAGCCAATATCTAGCATAGTTTTCAGCAAGTACTAGGGCTCAGTAAATATTTATTGAACTCAGCTGAAATGAAATAAATGCAATTGACCTAACACCACTGGCACATGTGTTCTTGAATTTTATGAAATCTAACATAAAAAAATATGACCTCACAAATGGACAAGACACCAGGCATTTAAGACATGACACTGCGGGTCACATAGTCGAGTAACAGATAACCTGCATACTTTCATAAAATGCAGATAATTTCGATGCCTCTCCGCTCAAACAGACAGGTCTATCACGCAAATATTCCCCTTCTAGAGGATGGGATCCGGGCTCCGCGCTGCCGACTCCCGACACCTTTGCAGCGCCTAAGGAGTAGCCCGGGGCTGGAGGCAGGAGGACCCGGGAGCTCGCCCCACGTGACACCGAACCATCAGCATCCTCAAAGCTCAGGCAATTTTTTTTTTTTTCTGACGTTTTACAAGGAACAGGTGGCTGCGATCTAACACTGCGAGACTGCGATTTGCATGACACTCGGCACGCGTCTGTCCTCTCGGTGCCGCGCCCGCCCAGCCTGGGTGAGGCAGCAGGTGCTGGGGCGCCGAGGTCCGTGGGCGCGCAAACCGCGCACCAAGGTTCCATTCAGTGCCCGCTGCCACGTGCTCGCCCGCGACCCGGCCCCTTAGCCACGCACAAGGCAAACTATAAACAACAAAACCGTGTGAGGAGGAGCCTTTGCCTCCCGCGCTTTCTTTGCCTAGTCTCAGGCCTCATCCCTCCTCAGCCGAAGTGCTGCCTTTCCCGCACCGAGCGGCTCGGAAACTGTGAGCGCGCCAGGCTGGGGGTCGAGCAAACCGGGCTCTATACCTGATCCAGGCAGCGCCGCCCCACCTGCCCTGTGCCCTCGGAGAGGAGGCTCCTGTCACAGGTTGGACCACGACGCACGACGCCCTGCTGCCGTCAACTCCGAGGCGCTCCCAGGGCTGGAAAGAAGCTCGTTCCGGGAGGCAACTGCTTCGGCAGTGAAGCCTGCCGCCCCCCAGTACCTCTCCGCGCGGGCTCCAGAGTTGGATTCCCGCCGAGGTGAGCCTCCGCCGCGCGGAGACTACGGGCACCAGCTAGTGGAAAGGGGTGCGCCTCCAGCCCACGTGCCTCCTCGGCGGGGCCAAGGTCCCAACCTTTAACCTCTGACCCCCGCCCCACCTTCCACGGGGCTCGAGCCAGACCTCTTCTGACGCCCGCCTGCAAGCTCTTCCAAGGAAAAGCGAGAACACCTGCGCGTTAGTAGCCGGACAATCAATTCCACCAAAGTTAGCAACGATGCTTAAAATGTTTTATTTTTTTCTTTTTAAAAATATTTACAGATCTGAAATCTCCCCCCCCTTTCTCCCCTACCCATCCTCGGGACAAGGGAAACGAAAAGAGGAGTCGAGATCATTGTTCGAAGCCCCCAAGGGCTGGCTTGGCCAGCCGTGTGTGCGTGTACATATATACAGGTGTATATATGGGGGAGAAGAATGTACCTGGTCTGGTGTTTTACTGATTTTTTTTCCTACCGATCAATGTCGATCTGGCCGAAACTCCCTTTCCCACCACCACCGTAGAACATCCCCTCGAACATGGTTTTCAAACCGTATTGGTTGGTTTGGGGTAGAAAGCAGATGATCTGGCTGGAGGAATGCCGATAAATACGAGAAACAATCAAACAAAAAGTAGGGCAGAGGCCATAAATAAGAGCTAACGAATACACATGGTGTATCTCGTAATATTTCTGGAAACGCGCAGCCCAGCTCCGGAGTGGGGGCAGCCCGCGCCAGGCTGGCGGGGAGCGGGCGGGCGGCGCGGGGCCGGCGCGGGGCCGGCGGGCCGCTCAGTAGTCGAGCTTGCTGTAGAGGTTGTAGAGAGGTAAGGCCGAGAGGTTGCTGCCCGGGTAGTAGAGCGGCGCGGGGAAGGCGAGCGAGCGCGGCACCGGCACGCGCAGCAGCGAGCTGTCCCGGAACACCAGCGGCATTCCCACCAGAGTCTGCGCCGACGCGTGCGCCATGTTGGCCGCCTCCAGCTCCGCGGAGAGCTGCCGCTTCCACTTGTTGCGGCGGTTCTGGAACCAAGTCTTGACCTGGGTCTCGGTGAGCTGCAGGCTGGAGGCAAGGCAGGCGCGCTCCGAGCTGCTCAGGTAGCGCTTCATGTCGAAGGTGGACTCGAGCTGGTACACCTGGCTGCGCGAGAAGACCGTGCGCGTCTTCTTCTTGGCCGCGCCCGCCTGCCTCTCGGCGCCGCCGCCTTCCCGCGGCCGCTCGGGCCCCGGCGACGGCGAGCCCGCGGGCAAGAGCCTCTCTTTCTCTTCCTTAAAGTCTGGGTGCGAAGAAAGGAAAGGCGTGCGCTCCGAGCTCGCCGGCCCCGCGCCTCCGCTGCCCTTGGGGGTACCTGGGGAGTGAGAACAAAGAGCAAGGCCATGGAGTTGGGAAACCTCAAAGACCCCCAGCTCTCGCCGGAACCAGGGAGTTGGCAGGCGCCTGCAGTCTTGGTCCCATCTTCCTTGGTCCCACCCCCATCCTCTTCTCTCCCTCTCGCTGAAACCTAAAGCCCGGCACCTGGCTTTTGAAAAGCAACAGGACAGGGATCCAGTACTTGGAGTCTGGGGTCTCTATGCTCCCAGCTTCGTGAAAGGACGTGTGGCAAGAGGGGGAGGAGATCCGGAGGGGGGACATTAGCATCATTTTAAAAGATGATTTTGCCTTGTAACAACTGAACTGGAAGAGTTCCCTGAGCTTTATAGTGTGGCATCATTTCACAGGCCGTTTGTTCTGAAATCACGCTAAGGACTAACGCGGGGCTCCCCTTGGTCAGATGTTGTAAAGAGGAACCATCTACGAAAGGCACCATTGTCAATCATCTTGGAGTGCTAATCATTCCGAGGAGGAGGAGGAGGGAGAGAGAGAGAGAGAGAGAGGCAGAGGTCGAGAGAGCGGAAGAGAGAGAAGAAAAAGACGCTGAAAGTGATTGCGGTAGAGAAGGACCGACCGCTCAGATCCGACTTCCAGACCTCGTGTGCAGAAAGTATACGATGTGCAAAGGGGATATTGAGGGCACAGCCATGCGTGCGGCAGGCCCTGTGCCCAACCCACTATGGTACACTCTTCCTCCAACCCAGCCTTCCCCAAAACCGCGCCGCGCCACATTTGTGCTCCCGGTTTCTTCCCGAGCGCCCGCCGGGCGGAGGAGTCAGCACAGAGCGCGCGTCTCCTCCCCTCGGCGCTGGACCCCGCGCGGCCGTTGCTCTGGCCAGGCGAGGGGGGGGCGACGCGAGAGCCCCCGCACAGCTTCCCTCCCCTAGAGCTTGCTCGCTGCTGACCCGGGGGCGTGCGATCCTTACCCAGGCAAGGAAAGGGGATGGGGGGGTGGTGCTTGGGGCCGGGCTCCTTGGGGCCGTGCGGGTCTGGGCAGAAGCAGGCGGGTGCCTTCCAGCCGTCGTCCGGCTCCTCCTCCTCCGAGGACACGGACAGGCTGCGCTTCCTGGCCGGCCAGCCGGCGGGCTCCCGTGGCGCCTCCGAGGGGCCCCCGCCCAGGATGGACTGAATGGTGAAGCTGGAGACGCCGCCGGCCGCCGGACACCCCTTGCCCGCATCTTCCTTGCTTCCCATCCTGGGTTCATAAGAAATCGGAGGAAACCAAGAACTCCCTTTAGAGATGATCTGGGTGGAAGGTGGTGCAGGCAGGCAGGCAGGCAGGCGGAGGGGGTGGGGGAGGGGGGAGGGGAGCCAGGGGGAGGGGCGGCGAAGCTGGCGAGGCGTCCCCTCCGCGCGGGGGACACGCGGGCACCGGACGGCTGCGCTGGGGTCCGTGCCCGCCCGGCTTTAGGTGCGGCCGCCCAGCCCCGGCGCGAATGCCCCTTCCTTGCCCGCCAGCTCGCCGGGTCCCCCGCGGCGCAGAGGCGGCGCGGCCTCATTTGCATAGAGGTTACTCAGACGCGGCCAATCGCAGCGCCGCCGAGCGGCCCCGGAAAATTTCAAAAAAGCCCAGGCCCCGCACGCAGCGCCTGTGCTCCCCGGAGCGCGCAAAGAGCCGGGCGGGCATCTGCTGTGTCCAACCAGCCTGGACCGAAAGCAAAATAGATTCCAGCCCAAGTTCCTACCCTGTGTGGCGACACTGATCGCTCCGACCTCTGCCCTCTCGAGAGGTAGGGGCAGTTCGGGGCTCAGCTGGAGTGACCCGACGCCTCCCATAGGCGACGGGTCCTCGCACCCTCAGAGGGGCTCACAGTCTGTTCCACGACCCTCCCCAAACTCACTCCTTCTCGCCTGGGCAGGCCAGCAGGGCTGGCACCCCGCAGACCGCTGCGCATGGAGCAGGAGGCCGGGGGATTTAGGAGCGTGCGCATAGGAACTGATGCTCTTTCCGGGAGCTTACCGGGGAGGCCTGGGAGCAGACAACTTGGGCCCTTCCCCGCCTACAGACCCCACCCCTGTCACAGGCCCAACGGGGCTGCAAGATCGTTGGGGGTGGGGGAGGGAAGCCCTAGATCTTGTTTTAAGAGATTCGGGTTCAAGTCCCAGCACCCTCATTTCCATGCTGCGTGAACTTGGACAAGTGAAATCCCAGTCAGAGCCTCACTGCCCTCATAGGTGATACGAACTTCTCATTAATATCTCCCCTTCACCTGTTTCGAGGATGGCCTTAGGTAGGAATGAAAAAGCACCGGAAAGCCTAGAATCACTAGGAGCTCATTGTAAGTCCTCTGTAAACCTTTGTAAACAGCCCAAAGCTCGGCCTCCTCTTCCATAAGTGACTCTCACTTTTAGGCAAATATTGGAGGTGAGGGAATTGCTGCAAAAAGAGAAGCGCTTTGCTCCAGGAAAGGAAAGAAGGACGTGAAGATAGCGACATGGTTTTAGAATTAGTGTATTCAAATGGCTAGGTGACCTTGGACAGGACACTTAAACTTTCTGAGCCTCGGTTTCCTCATTCCTAAAATTGGGGGGAGAAGCAACGATTACCTCGCAGAAGCTGTATGAGGTCAAAGTGCCCAACTCTGAGCACAGCTTGCGGTGGGCGCTCAATTAACCATGTTTCCCTACCTCATCCTCACGGCCCCCTCAAAGCCCTGACTCTTGTTCTTTTCATTCCCAGATCAGCTGGTACCGGATGTGGAACCAGTCCGGCGCAGGCAAAATGTTTCGGGGGCACAGCTGTCTATACAAGCGTCGAAGAACCGAAGGTGGAAGCAAGGCTCCAAGGCGCTCAGGCAACCCCACCCCCCTGGGTCTGAGGCCTCGAGACCGCTCAACCAAATGATCCCGGGAGCCCTGACCCTAGGGTGGCCCCCAAATGCAGCCAAGGGTGAGAGGAGACTCTGGAATCAGTCCCTACAAATGTCCAGACTCTGCACCATGACGGTGCAGTTCCCTCCTCGCCCGCGCCGCGCCCGGGTTATTGAGCAAAGCGCTTATAATATCATTAGCCGCGGTGAGTTACCGACTGCAGCCTTACCCGTGGCAGAACCTCTCCCTACTTAACTCCTCCAAGGGCTCGTTAATGGGCTAATTGATTAGGAGTCGGCGGCGCAACCGGGGCAGAGGCAGGCAAGGGGGCGGGGCGGGGGGGCAGAGGCTGTGCGCCACGGCCCGGGAGGCCCGCGAGGGGCAGGTGCCGGCCTCCGTCACCGCATTAACCTCTTCAGGGCTCGGCGGCGGGGTCGAGACACATTACAAATGGTCAGCTTTAATCATGGTGTCAGCTCATTAACCCGGAAGGACCCGGTGCTGAAATACAATTTGTGCGTCCCCCTCTGCGGGGCCGCGGCGCAGGCTCCCGGGCCACGTCACAGCCCGTCCCGCGCGCTCCCGCACGGTTGGGGGGTAGAAGGGAGCATCCTGAAAACAAACACCCGACTCTCACCCGCCTGCGACCTCTCCGCCTCCCGCAAGCACCCTGAGTGGGAGCTGTCTCCCGGCCCGCGCTGAAGCCACCCGGCGGGAAATTGGCGGACCGGACGAGCTGAGCCTGCCCTCCACTGGGGACGAAAGAGGATTTGGGGTAGGGGGAGGGCATTGGTTGAACTCTTCTGAGCTAGCAAATACTTGGTGCCGGCAACCTGGAATATTCTGAGAGCATCCTACCATTCTTCACTTTAATCCTCACAGCAAACCTGTGGTGCAGATCTGTACCCCCCCACAATGTACAGGTGGAGAAACTGAGGCTCAGGAAAAAAAAAAAAGCCCAAGCAGAGTAAACAAGATTGAAGCCCGAGGTTGTTCCACTGCCAATACCTGACTCTTTGGAAGGGGCGAGGGGCGGGGCATGCATTGGCCTTGAGCTTGGGAGTGACTGCGGGGTAGACTGTGAGGACCCCTGCCATCTCGGGACCGCGGGGGCACATGTTTGGGTGGAGTCAAGGGACCACAGGGTTGGCCTCAGCCAGAGCAGTGACCAAGTGAGGCATCAGCTGGGCCTCCGGGATGGGCCTCGGAGAAGCAGCTCCCAGACCCGGGAACGGCGAGGGACTGGGGAGCTGACCTGTGCGGCCTCCTCCACCCCGGCACTCTTTGCACCTTCAGATGCGAACGCCTGAAGCCTCACGCACACGCTTGCATGAACACTTCCACAGTCACACAGCCAGCAAACGCTCACTGAACTCCGACTAGTGTGTGCCTCACACTGACACACTCTGAACTGAGCCGGGGAAGTGGTGCTGCTGGCACAGGACCGAGGCAGGGAGGCTGTGGCGGAGACCAGGCAGACTCCCCTCTCCTCCAGTCTCTTCAACTGGGCACCTGCAGGATCTCCCCCACCTCGGGCAGACAGCAGTCCCAGGGCAGGGGCCAGAGAGCCAAGACACGATCTTCCCGCCGTCCCTTCAGGGCATTTGGGTGGGGGGTCCCTAAGACTTCACGGGAAGTGCAGAGGCCCACACGCCCTCTCCTGGGCTCAACGCAGCTGCCAAACGCACTTCCAGAAACCTTAAGCTTTAGGAACCACCACCCACAGACATCCCATCTCTCTGTCCTCAAGTGTGACAATTCTTCAACTCAGTCTCACCTCCCACCCCAACCTCCAAGCCTCCGGATAGCTGCGCCCCACCCTACCCCAGTCAGATCAACAGCCCCTACCCAGGAGGAAGGCCCCTCACCATCTTTGCGATGCCCCCCACCCTTCCTAGGAAATAGGCATAAACGGGTTCCAAGCAATGATAAACTTTGCAAGACTGAAAAGACGCTTAAAGTTTAGGTCCCGAGATTATGCCACTGCTCAATATTAAAGCGGCCCAGAGCAAACTTGCCGAGGAGCGTAATAAAAATTGATCCTCTCTTCTCTGCGGCAGTTGGGAAATAGGCTGGCTGAGCCGGGTAATAGTAGAAGAAGGCTCCCTCCGAAATGACAGATGAAGTCATAAACAAGTTTGATCTTGGAATCAAGCTTCGATAAATATTAAACACAGGCTGACCCCCCCCTTTACGCGAGTGGATTATGATATATGGCGCGTCCAAACTTTAAAATAAGGAAATACCAGAGAAAATGATCTCAATAAATTTTCTAAGTATAAACGTTGATTATGTTTCGATTTTCATTCAAGGGCCTCTGCTGTTCGTTCTTTGGTGCAAATGACATCTCGCAATAGGCTTTTGGGGAAAAGGGCTCCCTATTTGAAAAAGAGAGCCCCAGAGGTGTACAATTTATGTAATCTGCGGCTGGAAAATGAATTGTGTAATTTATTGGAAAACAGAAAGTCGTGAAGATTGGATCAGCATAGCCGAGTCCCAACACCCCCCTCCCCACATCCATCAAGTTCCAATTAACAGCCTAACCAGAGAGCTTTAATGGGTTTCCAATCTAGTGGCCTGATAGACTCATCAATTCCTCTGGGAGAAATTAAGAAAATCGACCGCCCCTTGGCGACGCAGTGTCATTCCTTTCTGCAACTATATGTCAAATTAAAAACACAATTAAAATTTAAACTGTTTCAATCAAAGGGTGCCCTGCAACCTATGTTTCACTTAATAGAACTTTGATGAAAATCTGATGCGTGCACTCCATCACCAAGGGGGGCGAGGGCGGCGAAGGAGCTCACGAGAGAAGGGGATTCTTTCTATTTCTTTAAGACTTTAGCGCTCCGGTGAGGCACACCAGGTGACTCCACCTCGTCGCTCCTGACTAAATGATGGGCGCAACTCGCTGTCGGCGTGCTCTCGCTCGCTCGCGCTACACCTCTCCCCCAACTCTTTTTCCTCTCCGTCCACTGCAACCAGAAGGGATCCTTTTGGAACCCGGGCGACAGAGATTTGGGCCAGTTTCGCCGCGAAGACGCATCGGCTGGAGCAGCAGCCAAGAAGGGACCTGGGCGAGTACAAGGGCTCATCTCCTGGGAACTGTCCGAGGATGCACGCTGCTTCCAGCGATCTCTTGTCTCTTGTCTCGGGAATTGCCCGGACACACGGTTGAAGTGCTACGGGATCCTGGAGGCAGAATGGTGGGGGGAAAGCCCTGGCGGATAACTGGACCCCAGCTGCGCTGCTGTCTGAGATCGGATTCCCCAGAAGCTGTGGCTCCCCACCCGATAAGCCTCCAGGGTACTTCCGCAGGAGAAGCAAGCTCGGGAACAGGCGCGTCCGAAATCTCAAATCAAGATCCGGGTCCGAGTCACTAGGCAGGGCTCCAAAGTATAGCAGGCCCACTTATCTTTACAGCCCTTTTCTCCCTTCCGCCATCCACCCACAGCACCCCTCCCCGACTATTTGTGAGGCCAAAGGGTCAACATTCGCTCTGTACACCCAGACGGGCGCACGCGCACACAAAGGCGTGCACACCGCGATTCGCGTACGCCCAGACGCGCGGATCGCTCGCACCCACAAGGCAGAGACTGCCTGCAGGCTGGGCGGGAGGGGATGGGCAGAGAGTGGGCGGCAAGCCGCGAGGAGGGGCGGAGGAGTGCCTCTGCCTGGCCCGGTGTAAGTGCCTGGGCGGGCGACGTCCCAGGGGCTTCCCCGGCTGTGCTCCGGACCCCAAGTGGGGATTTCTATGGGGCTCATGGTTTTTGCACCCTGACCCCGTCGCGGTGACCCAGTAGAGTGGTCTTTTCCTAGCCGCTCTGCGTTCTAAGTTTGGATCGCTGAGGGGAAGAAGCCTCCTGGGTGGGTCACAGGACTCGGGGCGTGGACAAGCGCGAGGGGTGGGGCAAAATGGAGCCCTGGAGGCGGGCAGGGCGGTGCTCAGCAACGTCTCCGGTCCCCGCAGGGCCTTTCCAGGGAAGTCCAGGTGCCCCGCGCGCGCAGAGGAGTAGAAGCTGGAGTGCTTGGCCCGGGCCCAGGCAGCCCTACGACGCCAGCTCTCGCCAAAGCTCCCGAAGGTCGAAGGCTGTGCAGCCCTCTAGGCCCCCACTACTCTGACCCCATCTCCCAACGCCCGGGCTGCGGCTGACCCAGCGTGCTCTTGCAGACGAGAAAGCAAATCCCACCGACCTTCGTACCTCCCCCTCCTTCTCCCCGCCCCACCCTCCAGCGCGCACTCTGGGGCTCTGGCGTGCCAGGGGACGTCCTGGCTCAGAATGAGGGCCCAGTGGCGGGGGTGGGGCAGTTTATATCTGTCTTGCTCTTGTTTGATGTACACACACCCGCTCTATTTACTACCAAATAAAAGAAATACATCTGTGTTGCCAACAGAAACAGCTCGAGAGCTGGCTCTCTGGTCTCCCAGGGCCCGGAGACGCTCCCGGGCACTCAGAGCCGCAAAGCCCAGCACTGTGAGGACCCCGGCTCCGAGTGAGGCCCCGGCCCATAGGTATATGGGGATCTGAAGTGGGATGATAGCGGCTCCCATAGTTTGTCCCAGGTGGCTTGTGACGAGGGAACATGAGGCATCTCTGCCCAGATGATTTCCAGCTTCACGCCCCAGAAGTAGGAGCACCACCTCGCTCCCTGCCCAATCCTTTCTACAAGGTTCTTCCCAGCTTGCCTTAGCCTGGGGCCATCAGAGAAAACCAGCTGCCCAGGGTCACCCAGAACAAAGTGTGCCTGACTGTGCCTGTGCTGTTGTGATGCTAAACACATATACAGGTTGGGCCCTGGGAGCCCCTGGATGTGGTGTCCGTTAGGAGGTCTAACAGAAGTGTGCGGGGGGGCAGTGAGTGTTTCATGTCACCCTTGAGGGTGAGTGTATCCTGTATGTTGTCTGCATGCGTCTGGATGATGCAGAGAGGATTAAGCCAGGAAGCCGATGCCATTGCACTGGCTTGACTAATTGGGGGTGCCAATAGGGAAGGATCTGAAGTTAGGATAGGAGAGAAGGCTGGGTTCCACAATCTGAAGGGAGGGGAAGATGAAAGGATGAAATCGGGGATGTTGGCTCAGTGTCCTAGGGATTTCTTGGAGGAGTTGAGTGGAGGTACGCTCACTCTGCCACATAGCCCCTTCTGCTGAGCAGTTCCAGCAGTTCCTGGCAATCCTTGCAGAGGCATCGCCTAGAGAGGCACTCTGTGTGGGGGAAGACGGCCCCGGGCTAGCTCTCGGGATGTGACAGTTCCATCAAAGTGCTGTCTTGGCCTCTCCTGACACAAAGGCTTGCAGCAGAGCCTAGGATGCTTCGTGCTCGGGGAGCAGCTTCCGTGCTCCCTGTCTCTTGCATTGTGAGAAATACCATGACCCCCAGCCGACGCGAGCAAAGCAGATGTTTCCCGCCTGGGCAGGCTTCTAGGTTCATATCACTGCCAGTCCCAGGCGACGGCCGAGCCACATTCCTCCCCCAGGGCTTCACCTTGGCTCCTGGGCGGGACTCACCGGCCTAGGGCAACGGGGTCCTCAAAGGGAGGGAAAGGGAGGCTGCAGGAGCAGGACAAAGAACAAACTGTGCGTGTGGAGAACCAGTTATTTCTCGACTTTGTAAAGACCAGGTCAGTCAAGAACCATTTTCTAGAATCCAAACACAAATAAAGGAGTATTTTCTTGGCGCTTGATAACATCGTGTTCTGGCTGTAAAATCTAGGAACGTGTTTGCTATTGCAACATTATTTTTAATGAGCTGTTATTGGCCTGTCCCGCAGTTAGTATTGCCGACAGTAAAAGGCATCACTGTGTTTGCAGGTAACACAAGGAACGACATATTTGGACCCCGAATTTCTGTTTATTTTTCATTTGTGACACATGCCCTCGTTTTTATCCCAAACCAGAGGAAAATAAAGGGAGATCCATCTTCACTGAGGTCCAGGCTAAATTTTGCCATAACTACACATGCCAGTTTATTTGGAGGCAGTTTCCCATCCATAGGAAACGATACTTGACGTTTCAGCCACAGAAGAATCAATCGTGTGGATTGGGTTTGAGCAACTGCAACTGTAAAGCTCTGGGAGAGGGAATGAGAGCGCGTGCAGGCGCTCCCCAGCGGACGCGCCCGCGGTGTGCTCACAGGGATCTTCACCGTCTCCCCTTTCTCGGCTCCCCAGCTTCAAACGCGCCCTGCCAGGAGCTGGGCGTGCAGACCCCAAGCCCTAGGGCAGGCAGTCGCGCCGCGTTGGCAAGGGGCGCCCAAGCACCTGCTTCCGCCCTCCGGGCCCGCGCTCTCGAGCAGCTCCAGGAGCTCCGCGCTCGGCAGGCGGCCCACCCGGTGCGCGGAGGCCGGGCGCCCGGCAGGAGCTTGGGAATCGCTAGCGCTGCACTTCCCGGCGGCTGCCGGGATCGGGGTACAGGGCCCAGAGAAACCCTGCGCCCGTGAGCCTTTGGGCGCGGTGCACAGAAAAGGACCTGCCCGGGAGGAGGCAAAGTCCTCTCGGTTGTCGCCGCCGCAGTCGGGTGGTCTCTGCTCCCCGGCACTGGACTCACCATGACCGCGCCCACACCCGAGCCGCCCCGGGAGCCACAGTTGCTCCAGGCTTGCGGAGGCCTCCCTGTCCCGGAGCTGGGAGCCGCCGTCCCTAGGCCTGGTTGGCCTCCCTGGGGTCGCCCGCTCGCAGCCTGGCCTCTCCCAGCTGGACATCGCGATCTGCCTCGGGCCGCAGCTAAACTCCAAGTTCACTCCCTTCTTCCCTCCCCCGACCCTGGAGGCAGCCGGAGCCGACCCCGCTCAGGCCCAGTGAGTGCTCAGGGATGTTCTGCCCAAAAGCTCGCGGCTCCCAAAGGACCCTGCGGTCTGGGAACGGAATGCGAGGCTGCTGCCCTGCGATCGGAAATACCAGCGGTCTCTGAGCTTGCGGCTGTCGCTGCGCTCAATTCCGCGAACTAGATAAACCCGGGTCCTCAGCCGTTCCGCCCCGCATTCTCCCCTTGCTCACAGGGCGTTTCAAGAGGCGTACGGTACGGAGAGAGCGGATCTGGTCGCGAACAAAGCCGCCTCTGTCTCCGCCGCCTCCTGGATTACAGGGATGTGCGTCCAGGTTGGACTCGGCCATTGCAGAGGCAGCCGGAGAGCGAGGCAGAAGAGAGTTCGCAGACACCTGCTCTGGGGAAAATCGTCCAAAGTTACACACTCTGGCAACAGGAAATGCCTCGCTTTTCTTTTCTTTTTAATTAATTCCATTTCACGACAACATTAAGTGTAACAATATTTTGTGATTTTTTTCCCTCTTTTTCTTAAAAAGCGACTGAATCCGGGCAGAGGTGAGGGAGGTGGGTGGGAGGGACAAACTATCGCAGAACAACAGGTGTAGCCGACAGAAAGAAAACAGATTGGGTGGCAGAGCAAGGAGCCCTGAGGAGTTGAGGGTGAACTTTACAAGAAATCTGTACATTTATCAAATAAGTTAAAATTCTCCTAAATTGATTGTCCTTCACTTAAAGCGCTCCGGTATGCCTATCTTACTCCTTTGAGCATTGCTACCTATCCTTGTTTCCTTCCTTCCCCCCTTTCCCCTTCTTAATTTCTTCCTCATAAATGAATGACCGGAATTATGCATTGAAGACGTCTGCTTCTCTCCGTGGAGGAAGAAGCAGGCTCTCAGGAAATTTTGTTCAATATTGCACAGGTCAAAAGTACAACAGTTACTGCAGAACAAAACGGTAGGTGGAGAGGATAAAAGATAATTTTTTTAATATTGAAATATTCTCTCAAAATAGGGAACAAAGTAATAAAGGTAACATTAATAATAATTTACCAACAAATGAAATTCCCCAAATATAGGCTGCTAATAAATAAGACCATCCACACCAGGCCAGATGTGGAGTTGTTTCAATAATCAGAAGTCTGATTTGGGGCTGCCTCATCTTTTCCCTTTAAACACTTAATTAGAGAATTCATCGGTCCCAAAAAGGACAGATGAAGAGGTCAATTGCGACAGACCTCTGCCGGGGAGAGAAAAGTGGCCTGAGTCGGGGTTCTTATGAGAGGCTGCTCAGGTTCTGAAAACTGGGGAATATCTGATTGGGAGTGGAGAGGAAGAACCACACCCAGAAATTCAGAAATAAAAGTACTACAACGTGAATTTCTCCCTCTCTCCCTCCCCCTCTCTCTCCCTCTCTCTCTCTCTCTCTCTCTCTCTCTCTCTCTCTCGACTTCTGAAAATAGTTCTATAGAAAATGAATCAATTAGAGGGGTTCAGGATTTGCGCTTACTTTCCTTCCATAAAAATAAAACCCAAAAAGCCACAGCGCAAGGCAAACTGGGGGCGGGCGTTGGGGAGGGCGGCACATTTTGCAAAAGCTTTTTCAGCCGAAATATTTGACCTGGAAATTTTGTCTTTTTCCTACTTTCTCTTAATATAAACCAAAACCAAAAGTAAGAGGGGAAGCGCCTCAAATCCATTAGGGGTGAATTGCACGAAAATGCATTGCAAATACTTACAAAAACGCTACCGATTGGGGAAGGGGAGGCCGGAGCCGCGCGCCGAAGCCCCGGTTCCCGAAGGCCGCTGGACGTCTCTGCGCCCTCGGCCCGGCCCAGTCTCCTCTGGGGTCTGGGAAGGGGGCCGGGTGCTCCCTCCTCCTCCCCTCTCGGGCCTCAGACGGGCCGGAGCAGCGGCACGGACGAGACCACCGGGTGAGAGTAATACACGGGGTGCGGGAAGGTGAGCAGCGGCTGGCTGACTGGCACCGGGGCCCCCGCGGCCGCGGCCGCCGCGCCCTCGGCCGCCGAGTTCTCGTGATAGAGGATGGGCACCCGTACGATGCGCTGCGCCGCGGCGTGGCTCAGGTTGGCCGCCTCCAGCTCGGCTGCCAGCTGCCGCTTCCACTTGTTGCGGCGGTTCTGGAACCAGATCTTGACCTGCGTCTCGGTGAGGTGCAGCGACGCGGCCAGGCCGGCGCGCTCCGAGCTGCTCAGGTAGCGCTTCATGTCGAAGGTGGACTCGAGCTGGAAGACCTGGCTGCGCGAGAAGACCGTGCGCGTCTTCTTCTTGCGGCACGCGGGCTTCTTCTCCGGGCTGTCCGCGCCCTTCTTCCAGTCCTCGGCGCCCGGCGTCGCCGCCGCCGCTCCCACGCTCGCCCCGGCCGCGCCCGGCGCCGCCTCGCCCTCCTTCTTGCCTTCCTCCGAGTCGCTCTCCTCCAGAATGATCTCGTCCGGGCTCTTGGAGTCCAGCTCCTTGTGGTCCGGGTCGGCTTTAAGCAGCGGCTCCGGGGAGTCGCGGTCGGTGCCCGAGGCCGGGGAGGAGTCTCGTAGCAGGGCCTTCTCCGAGGCTGGAGAGAGACAGACGGACGCACACACACGCACACGGACACAGCCTTCAGCGAGGCCTGGCGCCTGGGAGCGGCAGGCTCAACCCGCGCCGGCCTCTGGGCCCCAGGCCTCGAGGCCTCACCATTCCCGCGGGCCTCCTCCTTCCCGGCTGGGCCAGAAGAGGGGCACCACATCCTGGCATCCAACCTTCTCCCGAGGAGAGGCTAGGGAGACCCGGAGTGGGCAGCACGGCCGGTTCCTTTCTTTCCCTCAGTTCCCTCGCCGGGGGCCCGCGGAGATTCGCCTCCAGCTTGGGCCCGCCGGGGTCACTCCCTCCATCCAGGCCAGGTCCCCAGTCCCAGCCACCTGAAGCCTCCCCATTCATGCCCGAGGCCACTTTCCCGGGAAGCGCCGCGCCCCGGACTCCAACTCCATTTCTTTTCTCACCAAGTGGGATTGGATTCCCTAGCAGCGCAACAGAGCGCGCGGGCAGGAGTTGCAAGCCAGGGGACGGAGGAAGCCGGCCAAACAGAGCGTTTGAGGGTGCGGGGGTCCCAGGGCTGCGGTGGAAGGCAGCGCGGACCGGGCTGGGACAGGCGCGCAGGGAGGACAACGAAAGTTCAAAGAGAGGTCGGTACCTTCAGGTCGTGGGAGGTGGCCGCCGGCGGGGGTCAGGGTGTAGGGGTACCACCAGGCCGGGGAGCGCTCCAGGTAGTGCGCGGGCAGGGCAAACCTCTGCGCCGGGATCTCAAAGCGGGGGAAAGCCAGGTCGCCCACCTGCGAGAGCGCGAAGCCCGCGGCGCCCTCCAGGGCCCCCTTGGCCGCAGCGGCAGCGGCGGCGGCGGCGGCGGCGGCGGCGGCGGCCGAGGCCGGAGCGAAGAGCGTCCGTGGGGGCGGCTGCGGCTTAGGGGGCGGCCGGTGGTGGTCTCCGTTGAGCAGGTTCTTGATGGAGAATGGGGACTCCTTGGGCGCGGGAGGCGGGGGCGGCGGCGGCGGCGGGGGCTGCGCGCTAGCGGTGCCGGGGGCGTCCGGCCCGGGCTCCGGCATTGTCCCCTCTCCTCCGGGTCCCCGGGAGGGAGGGAACGGGACAGGCAGGCGGCCGGGCGAGCAGACGGGCGCCGGAAATCAGACCATAAACGGAACTCAACTACGGGGCGCAAAGTCGGGGGCCGCCCCGGGCGCAAATCCAACGGCAGGAGGGCGGGGTGAGGACCCGGCCGGGGCTGGCTCGCATGGGGGAGGGGTGCTGAGGGGCGGGGAGCGGCCCCGTAGCGGCACCGAGGGAGCGAGGCGGCTAGGCGGCGGCTGCAGCTCCCGGGGAGGAGGCGGCTAGAGCAGTCCCCGGCTTGGGGCTGCGTCAATCCGGCGCCGGATGCTAATGATGAAATCAAAATGTCATCCAAGTTAAATGCGGGGAGTATACGGCGATTGGGCGCGTACAATGGCAAATGGGATTAGGCAGGCGAAGGCGCAGCCGAGCCCGGGTCCCGCAGCCGCCTCCGCCACTGCCCCCTCCTCGCCTTCCCTAGGATTTTGGCGCTTTGGCTTCGGGCTATAAGAGCCCGCCTATTATTGGCTTTATATAGTCCAATTAGGCAGCAAATGAGGACAAGCCTATTAGCACAAAAGGATATTGGCTCCTGCTAAAGAGGCACTCGGAGCGCTCCGGCGAGCGCAGGAGGCGAGCTAGGGACGCTGAGCCGGCGGCGCCCCTGGCCGGAGCGCACTGACAGCCGCGGCTACCCGAGCCCGCGCCTCCCTCTCCCCCCTGCAGCTCGGGGACCCGCTTCCAGCCGCCTGGCCCGCGGGAGGGGGAAGGGGCGGTCCAGGCCCGCCCGGGTCACCTCGGGGTTATCCGCGCTCGCAGCTGCCTCTTCCCCGCCCCCAAGGGTTTGGCAGGGGCCCTCCGCCCCGACTCAGCTGGAGAGCCACGCAGCGCCGACCCAGGAGGCAGGACTCGGCCTCCGGCCCGCGGTGAACTCAGCACTTTCCTACCCTTTGGGGGTCCAGCGACCTCAGCATTTTCCCTAAAGCTTGCTAAAGGCGAGGCCAGGAAGAGGGGGATTTGGGTTCCCCACCCACCATCTAGTCGATAGGAAGGGAATCGGGGTGTAAGTCCTTGCACTGCGTCAGCCGTCTCAGAAATCCACATGGCCTTGGCCTTTGGCCTTGGGAAACCGAAGAGTGAGCCTTCCCCGGAGAGCGGGAGTGGTTGTGCCTCTCTGCGCACCCAGGTGTGCGCGCAGAACAGGCTGACGCCCGCGCGTCACTTGGTGGGGCGGTGGGGCAGCGGCATCTCGGCACCGACGGCTACGCTCTGCAGGGCATTCTTTTCCTCTGGTCGCCGGGACCCAAACCTTGACGAGCAACTCTGAGCCCGCTGCCCCGAAGACTGCATTTTCTCCCGGGAAGTCTCTCTGGCCAGCCTTTGGAGCTGCCTAACGCTTTAAGAGGAGCAGTGTGAACCGAAGGCACAATGGCGTACCTTCCTTTGTGGCGGCTTTGGCAGCGACACCGCAGCATGTCCCGCCTGTCGTCAAGTCCCTAGAGAACCCTGCTGGACCTGTGAGCTGTGCGGACGGTTACTCTACTCCATGGACTTTAAAAACGACTCTCCAAATTGCACAAGAAAGCTGGAAGACAGGCATCTAAGACTCTAAACTTAAGCATCAAATAAACCAGAATTACTTGTGGGGTCCCGTCCCAAGAACAGCTCCCTGGTCAGAGAAAGGTGGAAAAGTGGCCGTCACTCCCCTCCACCCATTGTGAGCTTCCATACACCCGAGGTCTTTTTGTGGCCCCTTCCTTTACCATCGCCTTTTTTTTGTTAGATCAAGCCCTCACCTAACTCAAGGCTGCCCTGCATTGGCAGGCGCGACCGCTTTGGTTACCCAGTTGAGAAGTGGGTATGTTTTGTTTTCCGATCTGGGGCTTCAGACCCTCCCCCACCAAATTTCGAAGGGCACATTTAACACGTTTTTCACCAAACATTCACCTACAGTAGTGAGCTCTATACTGATTTGCTTTGGGAGCCTGGAAGCATTGTAAATGGTACTTCCATAAACAATTATTATTCTCATTCTCATTACTCCCTTGAGTTTGTACAGGGCTTTACTGGAATATAAAACCCTATTCCATCCAAAAATCTGATTGGAGCCAGTTACAGCCCTGAGATTCGAAGCGGGTGGATCTCACACTCAGGTTTTACAGATAGAAACAGGCTCCCAGAGAGGAGGAGACTGGGCCAAGGTCACCCAACACTGGGTGCTGGACACCGAGAAGTCATTTTCTCTCCAACTGCAGAAGTAGCTCGAGGGGCCTATGTCCAAACCCGTTCGGTGGGCAGCGCCCACACGCGCCGGCCAAGCGGCAGAGGGTGTGACGAAGAGGCCCCTGCGTGTCTGTGTGTGCGCGTTCGCGTTTTGGGAGCTCTTCCCGTTCGAGGCAGAGGCGTGCAAACTTGGCCAAAGTTCTGACACATGGAGCCTCCTTTAAGCTGAAACAAGCAGAAAAGCTGCTGGCCTCCCAGGAAAAAAAAGCGTTCAGCAGACGTCGCCGAAAAGTTCTGGCTGAGGAAGTGGTCTCTTGGCTGATTGCAACTGGGGACTAGACCCAGATGGGGAGGGGTGCAGGCGAGCGGGGGAAGAGTCCTCTGGGACAGCAGTCCCTGCACCTGTGGCGCCGCTACCGGAGCCTCACTGTCTCTTGACCCAAGTTCTCCCGGTGTCCTCCCTCCCAGGGCGCGCAGGTACGCTGGCTTTTGTGTGTGCGTTTTGACCAGGGAGAGAGGAGATGCTCAGGTGTCAGCACCCCAGCCCGTCCCCCAAGTTTCAGGGATGCTGGGTTTGAACAGCCAGAAACACAGATTAAACCTTTTTTCCCCTCCCACTTCCAGAAAGCTCGTGGACCTAAGGCCGCAGGCGCGGACACAGCCCTTCACTCGCCCTATGGAGAGTGGTGTTGCCTCGGTTCACTTGCGCCCGCAACTGCAGTCAAAGTCAGGCAAACAGCGCCCTCTATGGGACATCCTCTAAACCAAACCTGTTGGCTGCGCGGGAGAAACCACCGTCCAGGCACAAAGCGTTTAAAACCCCGGCGGTCTTACCCTTCCCGGCTTTGGCTTGAGAACAAAAGCACTTTTTCTCTGGATTCCGGGAGAAACAGAGAGTGAAACACCTGCAGATATCTGCTGATCTTTACCTGGCCACCACAGGAAATGGTCCTGTCTCTCACCCTCCCTCCCTCCTTTCCTGACCCTGTTTTAGGGCACATTTTATGTTCCCGCTTGTAACCGATCCCTTAGGCTCCCATCCTGACTGCAGGCTAGATGTGAGCTGCTGGAAGGGCGGTGGGCCTGTCTCATTCCTCTTCCCAGGACTCAGAGCACAGTTGGCCAACCAGTGGTACTCAGTAACTGCTTGTTAATGCCTGAATGCTTGAGTGAATGAAGGAGTGAATGAATGAACGGACTCACAGTTTCCATGGCAGAGGATTTGCCTAGCTGATTAGGGTCCTTCGGATAGCCTGTTCATACCCAAAAGCAGTTTTTAAAAGGTTTAATGAGAACTTGAGGTCTTTGGTGACACATTTTACAAAACATAAATGAGCTCCAGCAGCAGGACCCCTGGAGGGCCCCCTCACAGGCTGGTCCAAGGCAGGTGGGCTGTGCAGAGCAGGACCTCTGCGGCACTGTGCAGGGGGGACAGCAGCTAAGAGGGCAGAGGGGGCCTGGAGACGCTAGTGACTAACACCCGACTTTTCCCAAACGAATGAGGTCTGGCAAAGGGTGCTTAGGATGGCACTTGCCTCATCATCCCCACCACACATGCACAGCACATATACACACATGCACACATCCCCACCACACATGCACAGCACATATACACACATGCACACATCCCCACCACACATGCACAGCACATATACACACATGCACTCATCCCCACCACACATGCACAGCACATATACACACATGCACTCATCCCCACCACACATGCACAGCACATATACACACATGCACACATCCCCACCACACATGCACAGCACATATACACACATGCACTCATCCCCACCACACATGCACAGCACATATACACACATGCACTCATCCCCACCACACATGCACAGCACATATACACACATGCACACATCCCCACCACACATGCACATCACATATACACACATGCACACATCCCCACCACACATGCACAGCACATATACACACATGCACACATCCCCACCACACATGCACAGCACATATACACACATGCACACATCCCCACCACACATGCACAGCACATATACACACATGCACACATCCCCACCACACATGCACAGCACATATACACACATGCACACATCCCCACCACACATGCACAGCACATATACACACATGCACTCATCCCCACCACACATGCACAGCACATATACACACATGCACACATCCCCACCACACATGCACAGCACATATACACACATGCACACATCCCCACCACACATGCACAGCACATATACACACATGCACACATCCCCACCACACATGCACAGCACATATACACACATGCACTCATCCCCACCACACATGCACAGCACATATACACACATGCACACATCCCCACCACACATGCACATCACATATACACACATGCACACATCCCCACCACACATGCACAGCACATATACACACATGCACACATCCCCACCACACATGCACAGCACATATACACACATGCACACATCCCCACCACACATGCACAGCACATATACACACATGCACACATCCCCACCACACATGCACAGCACATATACACACATGCACTCATCCCCACCACACATGCACAGCACATATACACACATGCACCCCACCACACATGCACAGCACATATACACACATGCACACATCCCCACCACACATGCACAGCACATATACACACATGCACACATCCCCACCACACATGCACAGCACATATACACACATGCACACATCCCCACCACACATGCACAGCACATATACACACATGCACTCATCCCCACCACACATGCACAGCACATATACACACATGCACACATCCCCACCACACATGCACAGCACATATACACACATGCACTCATCCCCACCACACATGCACAGCACATATACACACATGCACACATCCCCACCACACATGCACAGCACATATACACACATGCACTCATCCCCACCACACATGCACAGCACATATACACACATGCACACATCCCCACCACACATGCACAGCACATATACACACATGCACACATCCCCACCACACATGCACAGCACATATACACACATGCACACATCCCCACCACACATGCACAGCACATATACACACATGCACTCATCCCCACCACACATGCACAGCACATATACACACATGCACACATCCCCACCACACATGCACAGCACATATACACACATGCACTCATCCCCACCACACATGCACAGCACATATACACACATGCACTCATCCCCACCACACATGCACAGCACATATACACACATGCACACATCCCCACCACACATGCACAGCACATATACACACATGCACACATCCCCACCACACATGCACAGCACATATACACACATGCACTCATCCCCACCACACATGCACAGCACATATACACACATGCACTCATCCCCACCACACATGCACAGCACATATACACACATGCACACATCCCCACCACACATGCACAGCACATATACACACATGCACACATCCCCACCACACATGCACAGCACATATACACACATGCACACATCCCCACCACACATGCACAGCACATATACACACATGCACACATACAGGTCAGCAAGTGTGAGCTCCTGGGGAGGGAGTATTTCCATATTCTCTAAAACTTCTGCTTGCTTCCATAGGGTCCTTCTTCTTGGGACAGCTTCCTGGGTTAGTCCAGCTGCTTATCTGTGGAATGGGAAGGACTGTTTAGGCTTCTAGCCAAGACTACAAAGCCCCAGGTATGGAGGCTCCCCACAATTAACATAGCCAAGGTTTGCATTGGTCCTGAGGGTGACAGCTCTCCTGACCTACAGGTCCTGTAGGCAGAAGGGACAAAAGCCTGCAGTTGTGGTCCTGAGGAAACTGCCTCAGGCTGCCTGTGCTCTGGCCCTCTTTCCTGGAAAGTTCTCCCCCATCTGGTTCCAGTGCTGCCAGGAATTCCGCCAAAGACCCCTCCCTTAGGCCAATGACTGTGATTCTGAGAAAATGCACAGCCCTCGGAGATGGGCCACAGCCATGCTGTCCTCAATCATATAAAATGATATACGATGTCCTTAGAGTGGCTGCATGTCTAGTCCTTCCCTGAGAGGAAAATCCAATCATTTTTGGATTTGTCAAGTTCCAGAGGGATTCTTATCCTGAAAAGTCCACATCCCAGGAATGAATAGAGAAAATCGGGTTATACCCATACAATGGAATATCACTCCGCAATGAAATGAAATAGTGATATATGCTACAGTATGGGTGAACCTTTGAAAGCATTATGCTAAGTGAAAGAAGCCAGACATAAAAGGAACACATATCGTATGGTTACATTTATATGAAATTTTGCCCCAATAGGCAACTTCATAGAGACAACAAGTGAAAAAGTGGCTGCCTAGGGCTGGGGGATTGAGGGCAAATGGGAAGTGACCGCTAGTGGGTACCAGGTCTCTTTGGGGCATGATGAAAATGGCCTAAAATTGATTGTGATGATGGTTACCCAA
This sequence comes from Delphinapterus leucas, assembly GCF_059928025.1. NCBI lineage: Eukaryota > Metazoa > Chordata > Mammalia > Artiodactyla > Monodontidae > Delphinapterus > Delphinapterus leucas. Next base: position 78,409,343 of record NC_143144.1, on the reverse strand, counting down.
TTCTGTGACTATACTAAATCCTGTTGAGGTGTGTGGTTTAAATGGGTAGATTGTGTGATCCATAAATGGTATCTCAATCAAGTTGTTATTTAAAAATCCACCTCCCAGCAACCAGGCACAGGTACAGTCTTTCCAAAGCCTCTTGTCTTGTGAGCCCCATGGAGCTGGCCCAGTGACCCACTTGGGGCTCCCTCACCTCTTCCCACTCGGTTCCTGTTTCTGCTGGTGAAGGCAGGGAGCAAGGGACACAGGAACCACAGGCTCAGTCTCCTGTGTGTGAGCAACTCTCTCTCCACACCAGAGGGGGGAGCTTTTCCCTCTCAGCCCTCAGTGGAGCCATCTGAGCTGAGCCCCTTCACCACCCCCGTGGTCCACATAGGCTTGTTGTCCTGGATGCCTCCCTTTCAGCTCCGATATTCTTTGCGTCTGTGCTCCTTGTTTCAGTGCCTGGGGAATGACCCATTCTCCCTGAACCATCAATTCTCTTCTGCCACATGAAGGTGGCACAGTCATTACCATCGAAATCAGTGGAAGGATTTTCAACAGGAAGCAAGAGGATCTGATCAGATTTAAGTTCTGGAAAGGTCACTTGAATAAGTTGAAGGATTTGTCAGAGAAGGAAGGGATAGAAAGCTGGAAAGTCCAGTATCAAGGTGCTGGCAGATTTGGTGTCTGATGTGGGCCCTCTTCCTGGTTTGCAGACAGTCGCCTCCTTGCTGTATGTATCCTCATGTGGCAGAGAGAGGTCTCATGTCTCATCTTATAAGGGCACTAATCCCTTCTTGCGGGCTCCACTCTCAGGACCTAATTACCTCCCCAAAGCCCCGTCTTGAAATATGATTGCTTTGGGGATTGGGCTTCAACATATGAATTTGGTGGGGTCAGGAGGACACAATTCAGTCCATAGCAATAAGGAAGTGAGGATCCGGATAGGGTCAGAGCTGAGGGTCCCACAGGAGATCCTGTGCACCCAGAACTGCCCAGGTCATCCCAACCAGGCCTTAAATACGTGCTGCACTTTGGAAAGCACTTTCACACCTAACCTCCCAACCTTCCTCGTGAGGCTATGATCAGGAATATTTAGGGACTTCCCTGGCGATCCAGTAGCTACGACTTCACCTGCCAATGCAGGGGGTACGGGTTCGATCTCTGGTCGGGGAGCTAAGATCCCACATGCCTCACGGCTAAAACAAACCAAAGCATAAAAGAGAAGCAATATTGTAACAAATTCAATAAAGACTTTAAAACTGGTCCACATCAGAAAAATCTTTTTTTTTAAAAAAAGGAATATTTATTATTCCTTTTCAGAAAATAAACAAAAGTATGAAGTCTCAAAAAAATTGAGCAACTTGCCTTCCTCTTCCTCACCCAGTCTGCCAAGTCTTTACCTTCCCTGAAAACTCGGCTCAAATCCATTTATTAGAAATTAGTACGAGGCCCTCAAATGCTGAGTCAGGCCAGATTGAGCCGAGGTCTTTACACAGGGCTCAGATTTCTTCCGAGAGGTCATGAAAGAAAACTCTCTCCTTTTGTTGTAGGTTATAATGGGCTTGAGAGGGAATAGGAATTCAGTTGAAGCATAGAATAATAGATTTAGAATCAGACAGACCTTGCGTTAGATCCCAAATTGGCTGCTCGTGGGCTGTGTGAATTCTGGCAAGTATTTACCCCTAAGTCTTGGTCTCCTCATCTGAACCACAGTGATGATCCTGCCCACTTCTCAGGGCAGTTGTGAGGTCGAGATGAGGTCCTGTGTGAGGAGTGCTCAGCATGGTATATCTGCCTAGTCCACGCTCAGTAAGTGGTAGCTGATCATAGGTTACAGGGTGGACAGAGTGCAGGAGGGAGGTGACAGGGTGTCTTAGTTCAGGCTATCCTAACAAAAATACCATAGTCTGCTGCCTTAATAGCTCACCTTACTTGAGGCTGGAAGTCTGAGATCAGGGTTCTAGCAAGACCCTCTTCCTGCTTTATGATGGCCATCTTCACACTGTATCCTCACTTGGCAGAAGGAGAAACTCTCTGTGTCTCTTAGAAGGGCACTACTTCCATTCAGGAGGGCTCCACCCTCATGACCTAATCACCTCCCAAGGGCCCCACTTCCTAGTTCCATCACATCTGGGGTTAGGGCTTTGACATATGAAGTTTGAGTGGAGGGGGGACACAAACATTTACTCCATAACCCAGGAAAAGTGCTTGAAGCCTGGATTTGAGTCAATCCTGGTTGTCACTGGCACCTGTGTGGCTTGTCTGAGTCATGTCACCTCCCTAGAGCTCAATTGTCCTTGTTTCCTCATCCATAAAGTGAAGGGTTGCGCTAGACAGATCTAGCTCAAAAGTGCTGTGATTTTGTCGTGCCCTTTTCTCACCTCCCTGAAAAACTCCTGTAGATTAGATAGAATTGAAAGAGGGGCGCATTCTCACACTTGCAGTTCATAAATGACCTTCCATGAGGCTGGTTCTCTCAGGAACGCCAGCCAGAAGGAAATCATCCCAGGACATGAGTGCCCCAGTTTTCTTCCTAAATAGGCGGTCCAAAAGCAACGATATCTCTGACGATTTCTCTCTGAAAGATGTAAGCATTTTCTAAAACTCTGAAAGGGCTATAATGATTGATCAGATAAACTGATTACCTGAAGTATGCAGGACCCTGTGGTCTGTGTGGTTTACACGCTGACACTCCCTGTGTGTATGCTATTTTTCTGCAACATGGGGTGACTAAAATGCTGAACAACTGAATTCAATTTGGCAAACACGTATGGAGCAACTACCATGTGTCAAACCCCCCATAAAGGGGCACAAGCTTGATTGAGATGTGGTCTCTCTCCTTGGGAGGGCAGGAGTCAGACAAAGACCACAAATAGCTTAAAGTCAAGCTGGAACAGGATGAGTGCTAGCACAGAGATAGGAAGCGCCAGGTGAGATCTGAGAAAGTGGAGGTGAATTCTGAAGAGAGGGCACAGGGGGGAAGGGGCGCAGCAGTCTTGGAAAGTCTCATGGTTGGGGGAGGAGAGGCAGGTGGTATTGAATCCAGGTCTTTAAGATGGAGACGATTTCAACAAGCACAGATGGGAGGGGAGGAGAAGGCATTCCAGGTAGAGGGAAGAGCATGTGCGAAGACCCAGAGATTTGCACGTGCAGGATGGGGCTGACCCATTTGCTGTGCGTGGAGCATAGTCTGTGTGTGAGGAGGGGGCAATAGGAGTGAGAGTTAGCTGTAAAGGTGGGTTAGGTCCAAGTCATGAGACTCCTAATGTCAGCCTAGGAAGTTGGGATATTCTTGTGGCAGTGGGGAGCCAGAGAAGGTTTTGGAGCAAAAGCACTGTAGGATCAGAGCTGCAGTCCATGAAGATAAACCTGCCATCTGAGTGAGGCAGGATGAGAGCAGGGAGAGTCTGGTGCCTGGGAGACCAGGCAGGAGGTTATGGCTACAGTTTAGGGGAGAGGTTATGAGGTCTGAACCAGGAAAATGGCCATGAGAATGGAAGAGAGGGGCTGGATTTGAGATTCACTGAGAAGGCAGAGCCACAGGACCTGGTAACTAATTCGACACAGGAGTCAGGGAGGGAGAAGAGTTGAACATGCTTGAGATTCCAGTATCCTGGAAGATGATCATAAATTGCTGAATTTCCACCATTCTAAGACAGTATCAATCTTGAAAGGCACCATCAATTTAATAACAGTTTTTAGGCAAAAAAAAAAAGTAAGAAATCACTACATTAAATGTACACACTCATTGTCATTCATATCCCAATTTCAGAAAAGTTAAATATAAAAGCATACATACCTTAGATTGAGGAAATACAATAATTGGGAGAACATAAGAGGAAAACATGGTTTGAGGATGTAACAGATTAAATTGCTATTCAAAATAAGTCAGCCGTCCATGCGAAGATGTCACTTCCTACCCCATTGATATGGAGCTTGTCCCCAGACTTGCTTTTGGCCTTAGGCTGATGGTTGTACTTGGCCGTCCCTTGTCAGGCTTAGCCAAGCCTTATTTGCCTGGGCCAGTGGGATGGTAGCAGGCATGTTCCAAGCAGAGGCTTGAAACGTGCTCGTATAGTGGACCTAGCCCTTTTATGCCATAGAGATGGAGAGAATCCCCCCCCCCCGTAACTGCTGTCCTTTCATCTTGGGGCCCAGACTAAACAGACCTGGGCCCAACCCCTAATGAGGAGCGAAGTCCTGCTCGACACTCAGCCTGAAGCAGAGTCACTCAGCTTGAAGTGAGGGACTATACACTTCAACTGTGGGTTTAATTCCCAGATTACCAAACATAGAGATTAAGCCTAGTGACCAGGGCAAGCCTTTATTGAAAGACTGACATTTTTCTCATCATCCTTTCATTAAAATGTCCTGGATGCCTACTCTAGGAGCTGTACTAGGCACGTGTTGAATGAATCTTCTTACATTTCTGCAACACCACACTTGAGAAAGCAGAGGTTGACCAACCTGCCCAAGGACCCAAAGCCAGAAGGGGTGGGACTCTGAGATACGACCTCTGAGTAGTCAGCCCTCTGCATCTTGGGTTTCTACAGCTCAACCAATCTTGGATAGAAAATATTCAAAAAAAAATTTTTGGGAAAGTTCCAAAAAGCAAAGTTTGAAGTTGCCGTTCTCCTGTAACTATTTACATAATATTTACGTTGTATTTACAGCTATTTATATAGCATTTACATTGTACTATGTGTTATAAGTAATCTAGAGATGATTTAAAGTGCATAAGTTATATGCAAATACTATGCCATTTTATATAAAGGACTTGATCATTCTTAAATTTTGGTATCCAAGGGGGGTCCTGGAACCAATCCCCCGTGGATACTGAGGGACGACTGTAGAACCTTCTTTTCATAAGCCACTGCTTATGCCCACAGCCTTATGCTCTCGCTCCCAGCAGGAAATGGACCTCAATTTATTGAGATGCCTCCTTGCTGGGAATTGTCCTTCCCTCTCCCTCCCCATCCTCCATTCCCAGGAGCCATGTTTGTAGCACATGACAATGCCCACTGACTGGCAGTGTTTGGACATGTTTTACTAGCCACATGCACAATGAAGTGGAGGAAGTAAGTCTGGAGAAAGAGAAGCCCAGTAGAGAGGAGATGGCCTGATCCCTGGTGACTCTCTTATCCCTAGAGTCACACTCACCTCCTGAGGCCTGGCTGCATTTCTGTCTCTGGGCTCTGTGTGTCCTTACACTAAATTTCCCTTCTCTGCTTAGGCTAGCTTGAAAACTCATTCTCATTTGTCTGTCAGTTTGGAAAGAGTTTGACTGATTCTTTCTGAAGTGTATTCAAAAGAGAACTCCCTAAAATATTTGTAGCACGTGTATTGAAAGACTAGGAGCCAGTCACGATGCTCAGTGTTTCATGTGCCTTATCTGACTTTCAGCCCATGCCCTTAAATTTTAACTATACCACCATGTCGCTGATAGAGGATACTTACAAGTATGAAGCTATAAGCTTGGGATGTCATACCTCACAGGTAGCCTGGTTTTGGAGGCTCAGGGAGAATGTGCGAGATGGAACCAGCAAAGAGCTCCCTGGCCCATCAAATCCCCACCATCGCCTTCTCTGTTAACCCAGCTGAGAGGCCTAAGGTCGTACAGATACCTCATGACTGTTTTCTCTCTCAGGAAATCTTGGTTGTGGCGTTAAGATGTAGCCTCTATGCCCTTATTACACAGATGTTTTTAATCTACAGAGGGAGCAGGCCAGCATGACTACTCCAGGAAGCTATGTGTGTGTTGGCGAGGGGTGTTCACCAGCCATGCAGGAGCCTCTTGAGCTGGGAGAAGCTGCAGGATTTGGCTGGAGCAGGCGTCCCGCTGCATCTCCCTGCAAGACCATGAGGTCTGCACAGAGGAAGGAGCGATGTGGCAGCACCCATGACCTGGATGATCTCCCCTGTCTCCCCTGGGGACTAAGGTGACACAGAATGCTAGGGCGAGCATCATTTGTCTCGAGGTGACCCCAGGCCCTCTGCTTCACCCACTGCTTCATAACCTTCTCCTTCACCTGCACCATAGCTCTGCTGGGTGGGCTGCCCAGTGCGTGAGGGAGGGGCGAAGATGGCGTGCTCTGCCACCAATTGCCTGGGTTTGAATCCTGTCCCTGCCACTTACCAGCCATGTGAATGTCGACAAAGTGCTTAACTGCTCTGTGCTTTAATATCCCCGTCGGTAAAATGGGGATAATATGAGTGTCTTCCTCCTGGAGCTGCTGAGAGGATCAGACGAGACAGCGTGTGGAAGTGCCTGCACAGGAGCTTCCAGACACCCACTCCATAAGTGCCAGAATTGGGATCACTGCTACTATTTTGTCTACTTTGTAGGTGATGGCTCTGGGGCCAGAGAAGTCAAGAGGCTTGCCAAGGTCGCCCAGCTAGACAGCGGTTATCCTTGGATGGGTTCCCCCAAAGCGGACCCTCAGGTAAGGATTTCTTGAATAAAGCGGTGCTCCCAGGAGACCTGGGAAGAGCAAGCAGAAGCGGATGGGAAGGAAGCCTAGCCAGGTGCAATGTCAGGCCAAGTTCCGATCCCTAGTGGGGGCAGCTCCCAAGTGACAGTTATGCCTCAGAGTGTCCTTGTCAGAGGCAAGGATGCTTGCTGAGCCTGTCATGTTCCTGCACCTCCAGGCAGTCTGGCCAAGGCCGCCATGCAGGAGACACAAACTCCTAGGCTTTTCCAGAAATCTGGCCATTTGGGCAAAGTGGCTCCGGGAGCCCCAAGGCAGTCTGCCGAAAAAGTCACGTGCTTGCAGTTGGAAGCAGGAGCACCCACAGCAGTGCAGGGGTGGCGCAAGGCGGGCTGTGTGTGTGCAGGATCTGGCTGGAGCACCATTGCCGTCCCACTCAGTGCGTGAAAGCAGGATCCCAATCTACGGCTTATGGACTTAAGTTCACTCCTCACCAGGCCCGCCCATCCCTTAAAGGACCTATTGCAGACAGACACGTTCCTCCCACGTGTGCCCTAGGGGGGCTGTCAGCTGCTGCCCTGCTTTGGTGGGAACGCTGAAACACGGGAGGCGTCCCCACTTGGAGGACAAAAGAAGGCCCTCTCCTCAATCTGCTTTTTGTCTTGGGAAATTTGTAGCAACCATTTCAGTTTAAACATATGACAATTAAATCGTTAAGAGTTTCAATGCCAAATTAATTACCCAGCAGAAAAGGGATCAATTGTGTAAATATATCATTTATGTAATGAGTCCTGGCTGTGACTTAGATGTCCAGATTGGTTTTTCTTCCAGCTTCTGTCCTGAAAACAAGTCTAGCCTTTGGGCCCAGGCCAAACAAACAGCCTCTATTAGGTCCGAAGGCAGAGCATTAAGTGGCCCAAACAGGCAGGTAGGGGCAGGTGATACAGGGGGGGCCGAGATTGTGGGAAAATTGGAGCAATCTGAGCCAAAATGAGACAAGTTTGTCCTATTATTCTTCATGTCTCTGCAGAAAATTGCTCTTCAGAAACAGGGAGTGGAAGTTAAACGTCCCCGTAAATGACACCACAGGCGCGGCCCATTCACCCCGACTCCCACCCCCGGCACCCCGACTCCCACCCCCGGCACCAGGAGCCGCAGTCCACTTGTGACAGCCTTTCCTGAAAAAGGAGCCACCGTCGGGTTCCAGGACATGGCAGAGGCCCCCAAACATTTAACATTCTCGGGATCGTCAGCAGTGGCCATCCAGCCTGTCGCCCGCCCACCCAGCCCAAGGGCCAGGTAGCAGTTTCACCGCGGCAGGTTTCCAGACAAGGCAGTCGGCGAGCTCTTCTGGTGGTGAAGCAATCAGTGCTTCAAATTTTAAAAATCCGTTTAACACTCTTTATTGAGTGCCCACCGTGTGTTATTGCGTCAGTCCCTCCCTCCCTGACTCGCCCAGGCTCTCGACACGCTGGGTTTATTCATCTTTTGGCACTGAGCACAGCCCCACGGCTGTCCCCAGGATGTCTGAGAGCTGGAACTGCCTTGGGTCATCCAGTCTCCGGGGCCTGCACGGAACCCAGCACCTAGGGGACCCTCAAACGTGTTTGCAGAATGTCACCGACTCGGGGACTTGGCGTAGAGAGGGGTGTCTGTCTGCACAGTCTTCTCAGCCAGGTGCCCACCACCCCTGGATCTCCCAGGGAGTCCCCCTTCTCTGAGATACAGCCCCAGGCATCCTGGGCTTTTTCTAGTTCCTTCCTTTCCTCCTTCCTTCCTTGCTTCCTTCCTCCGTCCCTTCCTTCCTTTCTTCCTTCCCTCTGCATAGGGAATCACCCTGCCTCTACAGTCAAGAATCAGTATGGTGGAAAGCGAGCTGACCTGAGTTCCAGGCTCAGCTCGGATTCCCAGAGGTGAGGGGGAGACCGTGAAGGGGTCATGCAAAGCTATTGCCTCCCTGATACCTGGTTTCCTGATTTGAATAACAAGGCCGTTAATTCGCTATTACAAGAGCCCCACCAGCCCAGCTGCCTCTGGGTGAACTGTATCCAAGATGCCCATCCTGGGTGGAGAGGGGCGAGAAGCTCCTGCTGGATTTTAGAGGGTGAAACTTGGAACATAAATGGTCCAGGAAGCCTTGGCCTTGAGGAAAATGAGATTGGAGGGGGGCAATTACACATCAAATGCCATGTATTTGTCAGGAATTCATTGCTTAATTGATGCTTTATTGCTCCCACTGACACGTGTGATTGAAATGAAATTGCATCTACAGGGGAGGAAGTGAAATTTATTTCTGCTTGTATCTTAATAGGGGGAATAAAGTGTCGATTAAACAATGAATATGACATATATTTGATGTATGATCTGAAGAAGGAATATTACTCACTAAAATGTTATTTTACAATTTACAGTTATAGAGCACCTGGCAGTAAGGAGAGGCACAGTTCACACATTTTCCAATGTTTAAAAATAGCAAAAAAGTATCATTATTAAATAATACAAGAAAACTTCACTTCTAATAACATAGTATAAGAATTGTACCAGTAACTCTTCTGTTGAGTTACCCACTAATTAATAATAGGTATGGGGCAGGGGAACCAGGGAAGTAGAATGAGAAACGATATTGATACGTCTCTTCCCTGATCTTGAAAAGAGATGGACATGTAGCTCAGGAAGCCAGAATCATAGTAGGGGCTGCTTACTGAGCTCCTGGGCGCCAGGGTGAACTTGACCTTGATCCTAACCCTCAAAGTAACCCTGCTTTACGGGCAAAGAGCCTGAGGCTTGGAGACCTGGCCGAAGGTCACACAGCAGATACGCAGCAAATCCAGGATTTGAACCCCGGTCAACCTGACCAAGTGTCCCCTCTTTCCTGTCTGTCAGAAGTTAGTTAACAGGTGAGAAGCAGAAAGTTTTCCTGAATGCAGGGAAAAGGTGAGGGAGGAAGGAGTTTATGTAGATCAAAGGCCATCAGAAAGGAGTGGAGAGGAAGGAAACTGGAACCACAAGGAAGCACAGGGAAAGTTCTGAAAAAAGGCCACTGTGGACATCTAGCTGAGTTACATGCCTTTCGTAAAGATTGCCTTTAGTTTAGAAGTTAGTTCTGTACCTGCACAGTTAAGCCTCTGCATGCTTCATGAAAGAGGCAGATTCTGTAAATGGAATGTCTGTATATCAAGTCATTTATTTTAATTTTATTTTGCATTTATTTTTATTATCAGATGAGAAGTTTAGGCCTTTTCAAAAGATATATGGCCTCATTATGCAACCAGAAGATGCCTATGAATACAAAAAAGCAATCAGAAAGATTCTTTGAGGTAACTATGATAATATTCTTAATGTGTAAAAAGTATTTATGCATCATTACAAAAATATTTAACCAGTACAGAGATCTAGGCAAAGAATGTAAGCAGCAAGTCTCAGACATAATGAACTGATTAGGGGTTATACTCGCTATCAAACAAAGAAATGTAAATTCAAATGGCAATGGAATACTTTATTATTATTAAATTAACAAAACTAAGAGGAAGAGAATATTTAGTGCTGGCGAAGATGTAGAGAAATATTCTTATATCACAGTTGGGACATAAATCAGTATAAGTTTTCCAGAAAATAATTTGTCAGTATGATTAAGAACTTTTAAAAAGTTTGAACTTGTGCCAATAGGTTCCCTTTAGAATATATCCTAAAGAAATCATTATAAGCTTACACACACACACACACACACACACACACAGAGATATACATTTCACTGTTATTTTAATACAATATGATCTAAAAAAACAAATGTTTAAATAAGTTGGGTACAGGCAAACATACCTATATATGATGGAATGTCACATAAGCCGTTTTGGGGGAATTCCCTGGAGGTCCAGTGGTTAGGACTCTGCACTTTTGCTGCCGAGGGCCTGGGTTCGATCCCTAGTCGGGGAACTAAGATCCCACAAGCTGCGCAGCACGCCCCCCAAAAAAGAAAGAAAAAAATGGTGTTTTTGAAGTCTATTTAATGACAAGGAAAAGTTCTTATGATATAATCTTAATCAAAAATATTATGTTACAAAGCACAATATGGACACAATTTTCAAAAAGCACTGTGTGTGTGTGTGCGCGCGCGCGCGCGCGTGTGTAGGAAAAGAAAATAAAACTATAATAAAACTTTCACAGTTCTTTTTTTAATGATGAGATAAAGGGTAATTTTATTTTAGACTTTGTACTTTTGCATAATTTTCAAATTCTCTACATTAAGCCAATATAATTTTTGTAATCAGAAAAAAAATTTTTGTAAAACAGCAAAGTGCATTTGAAATGAAACATTTAAAGGAAAGTATTTTGAGCATAAAGTATTTATGCTATTTGTAACAAATCACAAAATGAACACAGAAGAGTGAGTGTGGGTTTCTATTAAGCATCAATTTGCTTTGAAATCTAAGGACAAAATGACTGTCAAATAAATTGAAGTAAGTTTATTTGAACAAATAATAGTAGGTTGGAAATTCACTGAATGGTGAAGCTGATGGCTGAGAATAAGTTAACTGGCTGTGCTCTGACAAGACCAGCCAGCTCAGTCCAGCAGTGCCTGTCTACCTCCTGCAGAGTCGTCTGAGGATCAGACTAACCAGAGTGGGTTCATCTGTGTGCAGAGTATTTACTATTTTCATAGCATGGTAGTTCCTAGATAAAAATACAATGGGATTTAGGATCTGGCTCATTTTAAAACGAGTGACCCCGGTGGTCTCTCTTTTACCAAGTTTATGTCGATGGAGTTGGAATTTTGGGGGGTTTTTGTTTGTTTTGTTTTTTGGCAGAAGGATGAGCAAGAATTCTGTTTTACTTACCCTGAAAGAATGATGAGAGAAGAGACATTTGTCTGGAGACTGATCTGGGGCCCTGATAAGGAGAGAGACTGGGAACAGAAAGTGAGGCAGCTGTTTTCACAGAGAATTTGAGAGACCCTGGGCTCAGGCACGGGGAGGGAGGCCAGTCTTGTGCCTCATCACAGAGGGGACGGCCAGCACCCCCAAGCACTGTTGGGGCTCAGGGTGGGTCCCAACAGACGTGGCGGTGGGATTTGGCAGAAAGAAATTCTTTGCAAGGACATGGGCCTCTTCAAGAAGAGTTGGGAAGGCTGGAGACCTGACTCAGCAAAAAGCGGCAGCCAAAGGAACCTAGACACGGCGGACACAAAGTCCTGCCAGAACTTGTTAGCTGGAGCTGGCTGCTGCCGAAGCGACCAGCATAGGACCTCAACAGCATGGCCACCAGCCTCTGCTGGGAACAACCAGTTAACTGTCCTTCCTCCCAAGATGCACAGTCCTGGCAGGAGCATCCGATTGGTCAAGCCCAGGTCACAAGCCATGTTCGTGCTGCCAGAGGTGGGGAGATAGGTTTGCGCCACCTCGGTAGCTTCTGAACAGAAGTGAGCCTCTGTCTCCGCCTCCAAGATCTGTGCGACGGTGCGAGTTCCCTGTATGAGGCTGGTGTTCCCACGCTCTGTGGCCAAGACACAGCAAACGTCCACTACACAACCTTGAGGTGGTGTGGAGAAGATTAACTGAGAAAATGAGTATGAAGACCTTGGCACAAAGCCTGGAACACAATATGGGCTCATTAATGTGTGCTATGATCATTATTATAATATTTATTATTATTGTTGCTGTTGTTTTTGGCCGCAGGATCTTAGTTTCCCGACTAGGGATTGAACCTGGGCACCAGCAGTGAAAGTGCCGAGTGCTAACCACTGGACCACTGGGGAATTCCCTATTTATTATTATTTTAATAATTATTAAACATGAGACCTAGACTTGACCAACTGATGGACCTCCCAGGAACTCTGACTCCTGGGAGAGTAATGCAAGTTTTATGCAAAAGCAGTAGTGCTATTTAGTGGAATTCTAAAGTGACAGCTTTTGCATAGAAAACATTCCATTCAGAAGGAGGAATAATCAACAATACCTGATCAATAAAGATCTCATCAATAACCAATATTGGTAACCATGTGCTCTGAGCTCCACAGAACAGCTTGCGTGGATGTCTTTGCAGAGACATCCTTTGGACGTCTCAGGTTGTTCAGGAAGATCCTCAGATTGTATTTGGGGCGGAGGCTACGGGAGGCCTCTCCCAGCATCTTCTCCCCTCCTCCTGGTAAGAGACCCCAGTTTTTAGAGGGCACTTTGCTGCCTGGACTAAGGGACTTCCTTGCAGCCAGGAGTGTCCATGCAATCAGATTTTAGCCAAACGGGTGCAAGCAGAAGTGTTGCAAGCATCCCAGGAAATCTGCTTAAGGTCTCTTCCTGTGCAGCCCAGCCCTCCCCAGAACAGCCTTAGCATCTTCATCTCTGTTTGATGGATGGCAAGCTGGGGCACGGAGGGATGAAGCAACACATTCGGATGCCATGAAATTCCAGGGCTAATGAAGTCAGGTCCTCTCACCTGGAGAACTACGTTCTCTTCAATGTACCATTTTATCTTGCCTTTTGAAAAGTCAACATTATTGAGGTACAATTTGCATACCATCAAAATGTAGCAATTTAAAGTGTACAGTTCGATAACTTTTGTCAAATGCATACACCCGTGTAAGCCCCACCGTGTCAAGAGAGAGCGTTTCCATTTGCCCAGAGAGGTCCCGGCTGCTTCTCTGCAGTTGCCCTCCCGGCCCCAGCCTCAGGCCACCACTGACCTTCTTTCTGTCACTATGGATTAGTTTGCCCGTTCTAGGACTTCATATAAATGCACTCATGGATTATCTATTCTTTTGTGTCTGGCTTCTTTGGCTCAGCAGAATGTTTTGGACATCGATTCAAATTGTTGCCGGTATCAGTAGCTCATTTGTTTTCCTTGCCGACTGGTACACCACTCTGTATCTATTCACCTGTTGATTCATATTTGGGTTGCTCCCGGGTTAGGGCTGCTATGAATATTTTTGTGTAAGCCTGTGTGGACATACGTGTCATTTATCTTGAGTAAGTGCTCAGGGGTGGAGCTGCTGGGTCCGCAGGGCAGGGTCATGTCTAAGTTTATATGGAAGGTGCCAAACAGTTTTCAGAAGTGTTCCATATGGTATTTTGCCTTTTTTAAAACTGGTTTTGAAACTCTGATTTTTAAACAAGGTAATTTTGAAATACCTGATTTATTTAGATGAGGTTCAACTTATGCCCCTCAGGGTGACCTGCTGTGAGACGCATAGTCCCTTAGATCCCAAAGATCAGGTTTGAAATCTGCCATGGACTGAATGTTTGTGTTCCCCGTTAAATCCGTATGTTGAAGCCCTAAACTTCAATGTGATGGTATTAAGGGGTGGGGCCTTTGGGAGATAATTAGGTTTGGGTAAGGTCAAATCCCATTCCAGTGATGGGATTAGTGTCCTTGTATGGAGAGGAGGAGACCAGAACCCTCTTCCTCTCTCTCTCTCTCTCTCCTTCTCCCCCATGTGGAGACATGGCTGAGAAGGCAGCTGTCTACAAGCCAGGAAGGGGGCTTTCACCGGAACCCGACCATGCCCTCACCTTGATCTGGGACTTCAAGCCTTCAGAACCGTGAGAAATCGATTTCTGTTGTTTCAGCCACTCAGTGCATGGGCTTTTGTCATAGCAGCCCAACCTGACTAGACAAAAACCCTCGTTCAGCCTCTAAATGTGACCTTGAACAAGGTACTTTACCTCAATGAGAATTAGCTTCTTCAGCTATAACGTGGCTAACAGTAAAATATCCACCTCACCTAGTTGTTAGGGTTCAGTGAGATACTATTCGTGGAAATGCCTGGCACATCATGGTTGCTTGTAATCTTGACATTAGCTTTATGATGAGGGCTTTTACTGGAGAATAAGGCATCTTTTGTACCCTACAGTTGGAGAGCAATCTATCATCACATTTTATAAGTTGTAGAAATAAGTCCTTTCAAATGGATTTGCTTCAACAGTTCATATTAGAATTGTTGACACTTCTTGGAGTCATCATAGTCTAGATGGCTGTGCGTAACTCAGCAGGTGGGAAGGCTGTTGACAACATTAATTGTTTCATAAATAGTGTCAGGATGGGATTATCCCCCCCTCTGGCTTAAACCAAGTTACTGGAAAACCAATACTGTGCCTTATGTTTATACTTTTCTTGGCACATAAACCAGATATTTTACAGACAGGGATAAACCAGATATTTTACAGACAGGGATGGGTATTTCACAGCCAGGGATGGGTGTTTTACAGACAGGGATGGGTAATAAAAGGCGAGTATTCACTCAAGTCACATGTTTGATTCTCCATCAAAGAGAAACAGCCATAACCATCCTGATTCCACTGGTAGTTTATCAGAATTAGTTGTAAATCTCAGACATTGGAGACAGCACCTTAAGTAGAAATGGCTATAGAACTAAGAAAACCCCCTGACCCCTTCTAGGTAGGTAATATGTCAAGTAAAATTTGGAATATGTGCCCCTTTTTTCATTGGTTTTCAGTATAGGAAATAAGTTAGGTGAAATAAATTTGACATTTGGAAAACCAAAGAATTGTCACCATTTATTGTAAGGGTAAATCCAGGACCCGTAAGAATTTTTACTAGTTGAATTGTTCCTGTTAGATGACCCCGCGGAGGGCTGACTGGCTTCTCAATGGACCTGTGAATTGCATCATGTATATATATATGCACCCTAAGTATATTCCCCCAATAACTGGAGAGTGAGAGAGATTGATTCTGCCAGAGCTCGTGCCTGGGCGGAGCGTGGGATCCAAGACCTGACCCTGTTCTTGCTTCCAAAGCCTTGTTGCTGTGCCCCTCTCCAAGTGAGAATCAGAGCAAAGTCGAGTGTGACTCTAGGATTTCAAGTTTTGTCTTCTTTATACCCCAGCCCCCCCAATGCCAACCTACTGTTTCATGATGGCGCTCTGTCCCAAACCCCAGGAAGACCCTTGTGCCCAAGCTGGGCTTGCTGGGAGATGACATGTCAGTCTCCCGAGTGGCAGATGACCATGGCATGGATACTACACTTAAGGCTGATTTAAAGAACTTTCCAACCTAGGGGCAGGACAGGAGTAAAGACACAGAGGTAAAGAATGGACTTGAGGACATGGGGAGGGGGAAGGGTTAGCTGGGATGAAGTGAGAGAGTGGCATGGACATATATACACTACCAAATGTAAAATAGATAGCTAGTGGGAAGCAGCTGCATTGCACGGGGAGATCAGCTCCGTGCTTTGCCACCACCTTGAGGGGTGGGATAGGGAGGGTGGGAGGGAGTCTCAAGAGGGAGGGGATATGGGGACATGTGTATGCACATAGCTGATTCACTTTGTTATACAGCAGAAACTAACACAACATTGTAAAGCAATTATACTCCAATAAAGATGTTAAAAATAATAATAAAATAAAAGTAGTTTTTAAAAGAAAAAAAATAAAGAACTTTCCAGAGTGATTTTGTCACTTGACACCACACTCATTTTGGACTTCTGCCTTCGCTCCTCTGCCTGGAAGGGCTGCTGGCTCTCCCACTAATTCGGAGGCACAATCCAAATCCAGCCTCTGTCTGCAGCCCTCCCCCCCCCCCACCCCAGTGACCACAGGACACCCCCATCTCCTCCAGGGGCAGGCTAGGGACCTGTCTGTATTGGGGTGGCATATGTTCTTGGAAGGTGAGCTTTGGAGCTGGAAGGGACCTCGCACATTATCACCGTGCTGCTTCCCTCAGCCATGAGGCTCCATCTCATAAAGGCAAACACAGACCCACGGCAGATGAAACAGACAGGAGGGGAGCTGTCCCCGGAAGCCGGGGGCGGGGGGGGGGGGGCGGTGCGGTTCACACAAACCCACCATTTTACCAATGAGAAAATGTGCCTGCGGTTTCACATTTCCGACATTTTTAAGCAGAATATGGTGCAATTGCAAACGTTTAATTTTTTTCTGGAAGAAATTACTAGAAACTGTTGACAGTGATTCCTTTTGTGGGAGGGGCTGGGGGAGCGGTAGCTTTCGCTTTCTTTTTAATACCTTTTCATTTAAGAGGCAGTAGAACATAACGTTACATTAGAGGGCGCTAGAGATGGGCTGTTGTCTTCAAAACCCGGTGCTGCCCCTTCGTACCCGGGAAACCTTGGCCTCAATGCTCGCGTTCCCTGAGTGTCCATTTCCTCATCCACAAGCAGGGATAATGGCCGTGTCTGCCTGGCACAATTTTTGTATACTGAGAACCACATGAGAGCCCTATAAGTATTAGCTACTTCTCTCTTCTTCCTGAACTTTCTGAGTTTACCTACCCCCTTTATTTTAAAGAGCTCAGTATGTATTATCTATTCAATAAGACCATTGAATTTTCTTTATAATGTCCTCTATTTATAAAATCCTAGTAAGTATTTCACAAAATAAAACATCATTGCCTCAACGTTTGTGCAAGAGATGCCCACACAAGAGGAGGGACTAGAGAATCAGGGAGGGCCAACATCTCTCCGGGGTCACAGGGACAGAAACCAAATAGGAGGTGCTGGGCACCCAGGCCCCCTGGGCCGTGCTGTCTTGCTGCCCCATCTTGGCTGGGCCTCTGCTAGCCTCATCAGCTCCTCTGGAGATGCGCCAGCTGCATGAAGTATCTCCGAGGTCATCAGTCTGGAAAGGGTTCTTTCTAGAAGGAATCAGGACCTCTGCCCCCCGCCTCTGACAAGGCTGCTGAAACTTATTTTTCTTTAACTTACATTTTAATTAAGAAAGTCACTCTTTGGTGAAAATCGCAAGATTCTTGTACTTAAGAATCAATAAAATGTGCACAGTCTAAAAGGAGATTAATAACGGCCAAACTCTCTATTTTGGGTGCAATTATTTATTCATCAAAGAAAACCAGCTGCTTAAAACCATAGTCCATCATGAACGCCTAAGACACTTCCACTTCAATTCTGTTGTTAAAATTTCCTTCTATTGCTCCATCTGGTGTTAAATATAAAAAGCAGGAAGGCTCATTCTCTACCTGCATACATTTTAAATAAGAATTTCAACATTATCTTGTCCATTTAAAATAATTGTATGAAAATGTGAAGAAATATGATCTTGTAAAAGCTGCAGTCTGACGCACCCAGGGAGTGAGCGACAAAGAGCAAAGCCGCTATTATTTAAAATTCATGGAGACCATGGCAAGATTGATCGCAAGAAATTCCTTCCCAAGACAGGGCAGGCAGGAGGCTGAGGCCTGGCCCGGGGCTCAGCCAAGACCCCAGACCCTGAAACGGCCCAAGGGCATTCACTGCCTCGGCCTGCACAGGGACAGGACCTGGGCGCTTGCACGGCGCGGATCCCCATCAGGCCGGCCTTGGAGAAGAAGGACAGAACCAACATCTCTGGGGTCTGGGCAGGGTGGAGCCTCGTTTTGTAGGCGGGGGGCAGGTGGAGGCTGGCTTGTGGGGCAGGAAGCTCAGGCCAGGGCTGAGGACCGGAAGGGAGGGGACGTAACAACCCCCTGCTCAGGGCTTCAGCTGGAGTTTGAATCATCTACCATCTCGCTGTTGTAATCGCCGCTCCCAAAGGGAAAAAGTAGCTGAGATCCCAGTATTTCCTTTCACCTGTGTCTGTACCTCCCGACTGGCCTCTGCAGTGCGGGGTCCTGGACTGAGCCGGGGACTTTGGGCTCAATTCCGCTCTTTTCTTTCTGTGTGATCGCATTCGTTTCTTATGGCTGCTCTTACAAAGCACCACAATTTAGTGGCTTAAAACAACGCAACTTTATTATCTTACAGCTCTGCGGTTCAGAAGTCCAAAGTGAGTCTCATCAGGATAAAATCAAGGTGTCTTCGGGGCTGGATTTCTTCTGGACGCTCTGAGGGGAGCCTGTTTGCAGGCCTTTTCCAGCTCCTAGAAGCTGCTCATAGCCTCGTCTCACCGTTCCTTCCTCCATCTTCAAAGCCAGCAAGGAAGGCATGCGTCCTTCTCTGCCACTCTGCCTCCCCTGTCTCCCTCTTTCTCCTATAGGGACACGTGTCATCACAAGGCTGATGCAGGACCCTGTCTCCAGCTCAAAATCCTTAATTTCATCACGTCTGCAAAGTCCCTCTTGCCGTGAAGGTAAAGATTCCCAGGTTTGGGGGATCAGCGTATGCACATCTTGGGGAGCCATCATTCTGCCCACAGGGTTACCTTGGACAAGTCTCTTGGCCTTTCTGGGCCTCAGATTCTTTATTCTAAGGTGGAGCTGTAACTAGCACCTTATGCTGTTTTTGTGAGCGTCCGAGGAGCTACAGCAATCAGCGTGTTTTGTAATCTGTTAAATTCCTTACAGAGGGAAGATATTTTTGGTGCATTTAAAGAAACTCAGTTAAAAAGTCTTCTGTCAGAGGGGACACGCGCAGATGGATTCTGCTGAATTGCATTTAACATTTTTTCCCTCCCTAAATCAGTGCGTGTTTGCAGGCAGCTCGTTTCCTGCCGGGTCCAAAACCTCAGATTGGGAGTAAACTTGGAATTCTATGGGGGTCCTATATGTGCACCTGCAGCCAGCACATTTCCACTCATACCGTTTGCTTTTTGGTCCCCAGATGGAGCCCAGGACAGAGCTGGCCCCATGCATGTAGAAAGAAGGAATCCATGAGACCAAGGCTCTGTGGTCGTGATTGGTGAAGCAAGCCCGGGACCCTGCCGATGGGAAGAAGAGGCCTGTGGTGTGCGGGCCAGCACCGCTGTTTGTGGTTGACCTTGGGCAGGTCACTCATGGGCTGCACCTCCACTTCCCCGTTGGCCACATTATGGTGGGAGGTAGTGGTCCCCACCCCTGGCCACTCATTAGCAGCATCAACACTGTGTTTGGCAGATGAAACCCCCGAGGCCTGAATTTCAACAGGTGCCAGGTTGATTTGGGTGCAGCCTGTGGCTTGATAATCCCCAAAGTCCTGTCATCACCAGTTCCAGGAATCTATATCTAGAACTTGACTCTAATGCACTCACTGATCGAGGGTTTCTCGAAGTGTACCTGTAGATCACCTTAGAGTCACTTTTGGAGGTGGGTAGGAATTTGTTAAAATACAGATTCCCGGGAACCCCGCACATCTGAGCTGGAGCCTAGGCATCTGCATTTGAACCACAAGCTCCCCAGTGATCCCGCTGCCAAAATTGAGAACCACGGCTCTGAGTACAGGTCCACCTGTGGGAAAATGGGGCTCAGTGCCCTTCTGTCTGAAGCCCCTGCCTTCTCCCTAGCCCACCCAGAGCCTCTTTCTCAGCACTCTGAATTCAGCGTTGACTTTCACAACCCTTCCCAGCCTCAGTCTCCCTAAGGCCACGCATCCCGAAGGCCACGCATCCTCCCTAAGGCCACGCATCCAGGAAAGAAATCCCACTTTGGGAAAAGAGCTCTTGGGATAAGGAATTTCCCTATGGGAATGGACAGGAGAAGGGGCCCAGGGGCCGAGACCCCCCCTCAGCCACTCCCACCCCCATATTTCCTCCCTGTAGGTGAGCCCACACCTGTCTCCAACTCGCCCTTGGCCGCCAGAGAGCGCCTCACCCCCTCCGCACTTTTCCCTTTAAACTCTGTCATTTGTACAGCCTATTAACCTTTAACTTTATGACTACCCAAAGATGAAATACTGGCAGCATTTAAGGCTGAGACTAGTCCAGCCCTACCTTCTTAGTCTGCAACAGGGGTGAAGCACTTTCTCTTAAATCAGTCGTTTTTAATATCAGTCACAGAGACGTTACCCACGGAGAGTATTTTAGGCTCCACGTAGCCAGCTCATTCATAATAAATGTGGCAGCGCTGGGTCCTACCTCCGCACCGCCCCTAGGGGCAGAAGGAGCTCTTCCCATTAGCTCCTGGGATAAAATACTCTGTGTATTAATAACACCAGCACCAACGGAATACATACTGTGGGCTGTATCATATGCATGAGGTCAAATCTTCATAAAGGCACTGCTGAAATATGCATATTTACTTTCATTTTCAGATGAGGAAACTGAGGCTCAGAGAGATTAAGCAATTTGACTAAGGTTACCCTGCTATTGAGTGACTGTGCTGGGATTGGATCCTAGGTGTGTTTGATTCCAGATTTGGTAAGAATAAGACCAAATCATCTAAGTTTGTCTTTGCCAGCCTAGTCATACTAGAACTTTGAGTGACAGCTGCTGCCTCAGATTGCTTTGAGGGTGTACCAAGAGTGCACCAGCTTTAGCTAGAACAGGCCTCCTCAGAGGGGCAGTGGGGAGCCTTAGACCCAAGTGAGTTTGAGATCCAGCTCTGACACTCGCCTGAGGATGACCAGCCATCCCAATTTGCCTGAGACTGCCCTGGTTTCAGCACTGAAATTCTCAAGGTGACAGGGACACTTGGTCACCCTACTTACCAGTGACTTGCTGCCTCCGAGCCTTGGGCTCCTGGCTATGAAGTGGGGACAGAGCTTCCTGCCTCACGGCGGGGGGGGGGGGGGGGGGGGCGGGGGCGTGGTCCTCACACAGAGTGGTGTCTGGCAGCCTGGCCTTGACCCGAATAGGGTGTCATTAGGACCCCAAGGGAGATTGGTTCCCAGGGAAAGCGGGTAACCAAAGGTAGATCTGAGGCTGGATGGGGCACCTGGGAACCAGCAGAGATCTGGTCTGAACTTGAACCTGTCCCGTCACCCTGCTTTATGGTTCTCTCTAGCACTGACCACCTTCCTGACATATTGTGGATTCACATAGTGTGTCTGTTTTATTGCCCTGACTAGCAGGTAAGCTCCAGGAGGTAGGGATTTTTGTGTTTGCTCCACTGCTGTACCCCTGGCACCTAGAACAGTGCCTGGCGCTTAAGTAGGCTCTCAGTTCCATTTTGTTGAATGAATACGTGAATGAATGAACAAATGAAGCAGGGAACTGGGGGCTCTCCACTGCTATGGAAGTACCAGATGCGGCCGACAAACACAAGGTGGGCTGTAGAAGAACCGCCAAGGGTCGCCTAATCCAGGAAGATCACTGTGATCCGTCTGCTGCTTTGTTGCTTCTGGAACCCACTCTCCATCAAGGCCACCTGGTGGTCTGGGTTCTTTGTGGCATTTCTCTCCCACAGAACACAAATCCGTGAAGCTGAATCTGGGCTGTGACCCTCTCTTGGATCTAAGCAAACTGCCTTCCATCTCCGGCATTTGGTGTGTGGCCAGTTGGGCCTTTTCTATCTGAAGCTATGACTCAGGGTCCCTGGCATGAACCTCAGTATGTCTGCCCCTGTGTGATAGAGGCTGTGAGAGACTCTGTCACATCTGGCCCCCGCATACCGTGCTGACCACCACGCCGCTGCCTGACCTCAGCAGTGAGCTGTAGCAAAGGCCCAGCTCAACAGAACTCAAAGCAAATTAGTGAGGGAGACACGGGTACCAGTCTAATTCGTGCTCCGCACTTGTTAACATTTATGTAAAAGTCTCCCTCTTGTTTGGTCCCATTGTATGGTTAGTATAAGGCCAGCCTGAAAGGTCATATATTGTGACTGTTACTTATTTTCAAGCTAACTTATTGATTATTGAGTGCTGAAAGTGACAAATGGTGTCTGAGCGGGGCACGGTCAGCAGGTTCTATTAAAGAAATGATAGTCCTGCTCATGGATTGTTAAAAGGTTCAGTTTAGGTTCTTTATAGGTTTATATCCATCACTGTTTAATGACCAAATGATGAGAGATACAAGCCACGGGGACAATGTTTTCTGTTGCAGTTTTCTGTTTTTAAGCAGTTAGCAAAGTAAGACACTCCCTTCCTGTGGGGGGTGGAGTGGCAGCAGAGGGGGTGCAGTGAGGCTTCGTTTCTCCAGATTTAATACATTTGTAATAATTAATGTTGCAGATGTTCAACCAAGCCAGAGTGGGACTAAGACGAGAGGCGGTAGCCAGGCTGGGAGAGAAGCCACGAGAACTCCCCCACCCGGGGCTCCAGCCAGCGAGGATTCCTCTGGTTTCAGCCTCGGGTTTTAACGTCTATTTGTAGTGGTGTTGGTGGTGGGGTTCTGGGGCTCGTGCTAGGGTGAGCCGTCAAACGACGGGCCTCCTGGAGACCGGTCTCTGCTAATGGCTAGAAAGGGCCTGGCGGGAAGAGGAGTCCCCAAGGCAGAGAAGGGACAGCAGATTCTGCACGTAAAGTAGATCGTCCGCAAAGACAGAGGCCCCCAGAGCACCCCGAGGGAGGCGGGCCGT
Organism: Delphinapterus leucas; assembly: GCF_059928025.1. Classification (NCBI taxonomy): domain Eukaryota; kingdom Metazoa; phylum Chordata; class Mammalia; order Artiodactyla; family Monodontidae; genus Delphinapterus; species Delphinapterus leucas. Next base: position 78,386,823 of record NC_143144.1, on the reverse strand, counting down.
GACTGGACACTCTCCAAGGGGCTCCAGGAAGCTATTGTAGATGACTGGGCATCCTAGTGCCCGGAGGCTCAGCCTTGGCACTTTAGATGCTGAACCAAGGAGCGCAAGAAAAACCCCCACTGTGTGCTGGTGACTCGGGGGCTCCCATCAGCCCGCTGTTGTCTCAGACAGTCCAGGCTCTGCAGGGGAAAGAGTGGAGAGGCCAGCGCTGCCCTGGTTCTAACAGAAACACTCTCGGGAGGCATGGGGGCTGCAGAGGAGGACCTGTAGCACATGCCTCAGATGTCAAGTCTTCGCAGGGGGCCTCTGTGTGCCAGGCCCTCCCTCCCTCTGCGCTAAATAGTGCTCTGAAGAGCGTCCACCACAGGGCTCTCTCTCCTCTACGGACCCTGAGACTGGCTCCAAAGGACCAGTGCTAATGAAGAATGGAGCGTCCAGGCGGGGAGTATGCAGCGAAGCGGGGTAACAAGATTTGAAGATGTTCACTAAGAATGGCAGAAGCTGAGAGCTGCTCACCAAAATCTGATTCTTCTTTTCCTGGGCACTAGCCGAACTACGTTTCCCAGACTCCTTTGCAGACATCTGGGGCCATGTTACCCCTTGATATCTGTGAATCCCAGGCCTTGCCCATGAAGACCCTCCCCCCCACACACACACTTGATCTTCAGTGTTCTCTATCCGTTGGCCGATGTTCACGCCCAGGGTGACTTCATAAGTCAAATAATGAAGTTGAGAGGGCCTCTGCCCTCTGCCCCAGTGATGGCAGGGAAACAAAGCCATAACTATTGGCCACCAACCTGTACTGCCTCAAACTATTTCTATTTACATAAGTGAGAAATAAACTTCTTTGTTGGGGCCATGACTCATTTTGGGGTCTGTCAGCCTGTCTCAGGGGAGTATGCGGTCCAATTCTGTGGAGAATGCCTGTATGAGTTGCACTTCTTTCAGAAAGTCAAACCTCCTCTAGAGAAAAGATAATTGCAGATGGGGGTGGCCTAGGGCACAGAAGAGTCCAGGATAAAGGTCTCCACCACCTACCCCGCCCTCTCCCCATGCGGTCCCTGCTCTGGGATCTGCTTTTCTGTCCAGGTTGGCAAGAGCCAATCCCCATCCCTCCCCAGTTCCAAAATTAAAGGCTTGTGATTGGCCTAGCCGGGATCATGTGTCCATTGCTGATCCAATCATAGTGGCCAAGTAGATAAGGTCCTCTGACTGGTCAGCCACATACCCGTGGCAGTAGAGAGAGAGGGGAGGGGACCCCAGGAGGACACAGTCTGAGCAGCCAAAAACAATGGCCACCACACAACAGAATTTTCTCTTGTTCACTGATTTATTCTCATCCTCAGACATTTGTTGAAGTAGAGAGGATGGTTCACAAACAGGAACCATTTGACTTTCCCTCCTGCAGTGGCGTACCTTACCCCATGAGAAGGAGGCCGTGCTGAGGTCCTTAGCTGTGCAACCTTGGACAAAGCCCTCAACCTCTCTGTTTCCCCATCAACTTGTTCAGTGGGGCTAATCACATCACTTGAGGAAGTTATAAGGATCAAATTAGAGAGCTATATGGAAGAGCGTGGCATGAGGAAAGAGATGGGCAAGGGAGGAAGGGTATGATTTCCATGCCTCCCCCACCCCCCCAAGGCCCTCCTCCAGGGGCTGCATTGCCAGCTACCCCCTCCCTGAGAGGAGCTACCATCCCCCTCTCCCAGGACTCCACGACTTTTGACAGCGGGTCAGATTTCCTACTCCTCCAGAGTGGCAATGCCCTTAGCATTGGGACTCCAGCCTTACACTCTGAATATGCCACTTTCTCCCTAATTGAA